>NC_080572.1:282643114-283291784 GCF_030247185.1 Malaya genurostris
AAAATCTTCTGACTCAAAAAAAAAATAATGCTCGCAAAATCTATTTTTCAGTTCTAAAATCATCCCCGTGGAACGGTACCGTAACCGTTTCTTATTTGAAAAATCAACGCCAGTGGATTTGAACGTTGGTTTAAGCTAGTCACAAGAATCCATCGATTAAATTTTTGACACACAAAAACGGTGAAAAAGACCACGAACAAGTTCAGCGGATGTCGGGACAGAAAAAAAACCAGCGGATCCTCCATCCACAATCCAGTTCACTGTGCCACGAGGGGGGGGGGGACCCGGCGCCACTTATCATCCGGCCATTGTTTTACTTTGATCACTGGCATTGTACCGCCAAGATTCCGTTAATGTCCCGTTATCTCGAAGCATTCCCTCGTCGCGCAAAAGAACTCAGCACAGCAGTAAGCGAGCTTGGGTCAGCATCCAATGAAAGAACTCGAAACGGTCACAATGGAATCACTTCACATCCATGCCAGCGTTTTTTCGTTTCTCCTCCGTGTAGATACTCCGGGTTTTTTTTTGTTGGAAATATACATGCCAGAAGCCTGTGCCGAGGAGAAGTACAAAAACAGAGAAAATTGCCGGGCATCATCATCATCAGCATCGTCTAAGCAAGAAATACGACGAGAAGCAGAAAGAGTTGAAAAATTGGCCCAGCCGAAGATAAAAAGGTAGCTAATGTCCGGACGCCATGAAATAAATAAGCGAACCATTTTTCCTGGTCCTTCGGCCCTTGATGAAAGCGAACCAGGCAGTGTCGTGGGGGGAGAGAAAAACGCTTCTTCACCCGCTCCGTAACGAAGTGAAATTTGTGCCAGTAATACGAAGAAGGGCGGGGCAGTCAGGAAGGGAGTCAGGAAGGCAGGTCAGTCAGTACTCCATTCATTTCAGCCTGGCCGCCAGGACCATCGGGACCTGGGCTGTTTGTGTTTACGTTGCCCCCGAAAAGACCACTCAGAGGTGAATCTAACCGGTAAAAGGTTTTTGCAGTCAACCTTGGAAACAAGTGGAAAATTTAATTTGTTCCATCGGCGTGAGAAGCGACCGACGACTTCTTTGGTGCAAAGAAAATGCGCCAAAAGTGAGCAGGTTAAAATGAGCAATTTGAAAGTCTTTGGATTTTTGCAGGTATTTCTGGAAACAACAATTTGTGTGCTATCTCATTTCGACGGCTCGTTTTCTCCCCAACAGCCAACAGAACTTCGATTAACGGCCGCGAACTTTTGTGCGTTTGTTTGATGACAAACCGGCTCGAAATTTCAAATTTGATTCAGGAAATGATTATTTTCGAAGCGGCCGTTAATGGCGAAGGAAACGAAGCATGACGAACAGTGTTTTCAGGGGAATCTAATTTATGTTTTGAAATCACTTAACGTTCAATTAGACTGAGTGAGGCGGAACATTTATTACTTAGCTCGAGACACAGAAAAAAAAGTTTTTCAAACAAAGTCTGTTGTCCTTTAACCCTCGTCTAAGAAGGAGAAGGAGGAGGAGGAGGAGGAGAAGCAAGCAATGAAAAACAAAGGGAGCTCATAGTTCGTGACGTCATCCGCTGCTAGCCTTCAACAGGCCTTTGATAATCCTAATCATTAATTCTCGACCCATTCATTACCACCCAATTAAATCTTTCGAAGGAACCAAAACCTCGCACCGAAACGCGAAGAAGGGGGTTCAAGGAAATGACTGACAAACCACCATCCGGCCTGAACACGAACACGAACCGAACCGAACCGAACCGAACGCACCTCCTACCGCAGCCAATTTATCACTCCTATTACGAGAATTGCCCGATTGCCAATCTGCGCTCCGGTAATTGTAAGCCGCACCGGGGACCTCTGGTGGGCCTCCTGCGGCACGAAAAAGGAAAACCAGTGCCACTACGGCATACTTTGGGAGGCATAAATTTAACCCGACACTGACTGCCATGCCGGCCGAAATCAACTGGGTTGAGGTGGGGAGGGGGGTTGGTACCCCAAACTGTACGCAAAATAGATCGGCAAGAGTGTGGAAACCCCCGGTGCCTCTGGAGACGATCCAATTTGTAATTTATAGGTAATTGTTCCAGAGGCAAACAGTGGCCTCCTTGAAAAGGGCCGGTTTTGCCATCGCGTCGGTCGGCTGAGGGGGAAAATTACACATGTTCATTAGCTTCGGTGTTTCGTTCGTTGGTTCCCCGGGTTGATGATGATGCTGTTACGGTGCTGCAGTCTTCGGTCATTGGAAGCAGCCCCTCGGGGGGAAATTTTGACTTCTTTTGATCTACGAGGTCGTGGAATCGATTCCCTTGCTAGAGTGTAAACTGGGGCCATGGTCTTTCCGAAGCGAGATGAATCGAGATGCCTTGCTGGATGCATGCAAGTGATAATGAAGTTTCCGTTCGGTTCGGTGTGTAACGAATCCTGGGCTGTGATGAATAATATCTAATTTTTGGTCCGGCCTTGTTATCCTTGTTGGCATGGGTTCCGTTGCAGTAGATAATTGAGCCTAGATAAAATTGTGTTACGCTTCGAAGCGCCTCTCAGGGCGGGTAAAGGTTTGTAAAAGAGATTTTCCGGATTAATGGCACTCGAGATTGGCGAAGATTGATAGTGCATTAGCTTCATGGCGATAATCCAGGAGTGATAATATTTACGATTAAACCAGCATGCTGCATTAGGGCGCCCACAAATCCTTGTTTTGTGTTCCATTTCTCCCGTCTTAGTAGCCGAATTTTTCCAGTTTTCCTGGTTTTAACAATTCGCAACAGTCAGGCAGGAGTAGGCAGAACAGCTGTACTTTGGTAATAAATTTTAATGTTCAAAGAAAGGATTCATTAATTCTGATAAAACCTAAAACCGAATTAATTGAGCTAGGACTGAACAAACATGCTTTAATTTTCAATGGAAAATAAGCCTTTTGCCAAAAGCATAATTCCTAAAGGAAGAGTAAGAGATAATTTGAATAAAAAAAACCTTTCTTAATCCCACTAGTGATGTAATGATGCCTTTCTCGCATTACTTATATTTTTGAAAACATCACAAGACGATTCTATCAAGATTCTTTTTCAAAAAACTTTCTCTAATATAAACTCCCGAACAACAAGGAAGAACAAAATTGTTTCGTTTTTTCTATCTAAATTAGTCATAATCTTGGCCTCGTTAATAGTTAAAATAGCAAAAATTATAACTCAATTTAACATAGGTGATAACAAAATTGTATAAATAATAAACGCCTCTTTCAATATGAGGAAATTTTATTATTACTCAACAGTTTTTATAATTTATTTATGTTGGTTTTCTTACCTTTGGTCATAGTTTATATTCTGTTTTACCTTAATTCCAGTGTTCTATTCAGCTGTGATTCGTAAATGTCTTTTGTTGTCATTTTTCACTCCGTACTTTTGCTGGCGTGTTATGTTGTTTCCTTAAATGTTAAAGTTAGTTGTATGCTGTGGTGTTTATGTTCTTACCAATATTCTTTTCTAATTCTTTCAGCTTTTTCGTATTTCTTGTTCCTCATCCAGTTAGTTCCAAAAAAAAAAAAAAAAAAAAAAAAATATTAGTGTTTCTTTGATCTTTATAGAGCAGCTCATCATGGTTTGACGGATAAGAACTGAGGACATGCGTTTTTATTTAAATGATATTACCACTTGGGTTTTGTTAGTATTGCTACAGCATGTTCACATTTCGTTATCTTCGGTTGATCCTTGACAGCATTACCATCCGCTCAGACACTTTTGAACATCTGGTGTACACTGACTCACAATGGAAATGCATCACAACCAATTTGATACAACGCACCCGAGGGAACGGTATAATGTATATTGTACACACAAAAAACACATACATACACACAGGCACACACGCATACACACATGCATACATACCTACATGTATTCCACAAGCAAGCATCACAACATTGAGTTACTATTTCTATTCTAATAGATTCTAACTAAAATTTGTGTGCCTTTAGTCATCTCAATAGTAGAGTCACCATGTTATTTTACCGATTACTCGACTTTCAATAAGTTTATTGTGATAAAATCGAATACAAAATCTTTACCTCGTCTGTAAGAAGCAATGGCGCATAAAAGTAGTTCGGAAATGGTTCAATACTGCTATTTGAACGAAGCAAAATGCTCCAAATTTCATGTTACTCTTGAAATTAATCTATCAAACAGAGATAACATATCTCACTCTAACTAGTGGTTCTCGTATATGAAATGACTAATGGATTTGAGATGAATGGGGGTACCGTTACCCGATTTCTATCTCTTCTAATGGTCGATCGTTAGTCCTGAGCTGAAACGGTGGCCTTTATTACCATTCTTGCATGATTACACTTACATGTTTACTCTTATTTTGCACTCACACATCATCCCACCCATCAGGTCCCAAACGATACATACTCACAATATAAACTGGATGAACATCGTTTGACAGCTATCAGTGGTTTTCTCATTGGTTCGGTCATTATTATTAGTTCATTCTATTATACAATATTCTATTTCATTCCACAGTATTCCATGGTACACAAACCACCAATAAACGTCAAAGATGGACTCGATTTACCGTTCATTTATTGTCATCGTGTGAAACCCAATTGGGATACGTTTACTCTACTTAATTCTCACTTCTCACTGGTAATAAGGGCCGGTAGTATGAAAATAAAACATAAAAAAGAGCTCAGTTAAGCCCTACCGGCCTCTCCAACCCCGGATGTTGGAGCGTAATGCAATCAACATCTTATTCAAGTCGTTCCATATATTATTCATTTAATTCAATTATGAAACTAAAAGCTGTAACGCATATCTTTATCAAATTGTAACGCTAATTGATTGTATGTGATGATGTTTGCAATACCGTCAAGCCCACCAACCAATGGGAGGGATTTGCGATAAAAAAAACATGAACAGTTAAGCGACTGGTTTCGAGCCGGGAAGTTTTGAGTTGCCAACATACACTACGATTGCATCGGGGCATGAGAACCAACTGAGGTTGGGAGGATATATTGGCATTATATAATAACTAGTGTAAGTCCATATTGCAACAAAAATAATCTATCGCTCTCCACCTCTTTCGTCGTTTCCTTCCAACCGGCATAGGAATGACAAAGGGGCTATTTTAGAACTATGAGCAAGCTTTTTTTGGTACTGAAGAATAGTTGTAAATGAACGGAAATGATTAAATTCAGTGAAACAAAACAAGGGTAAAGTGTTATAATATGCCCCCCTTAAGAAAACATTGAGATATTTCTAAATGTACTGATATATTTTCTTCTAGAATGTATGCATTTCTTTGCAATACGTCTGAGGAACATAATTATCAATGATTTCGGAAAAAGTGATGAGAATTGATTGATAGAAACACATTTTCCAAAACGACCACATTCTAAGTTTTCTCGCTTGCCGTTGGCATAATGCCCCAGCAACCGTATAATATGCCTCACAACAAATCAGTGGTATGCCCCACAACAATGATGCAATATGCCCCTTGAAATGTCGGTATAGAAGAAAAGCAGATAAAGAAGATATTCTTTGCATCAGAAATCAATTGCATAATCAATTAATTACAATTGGAAACCAACATTTTTTATCCTCCCAACGCTACTTTTTGTTTTAATAACCGTTATAAATCTTTTAAACAATATTTTAACTCGAAACATACTGTTGAATCGAAGGTGGGGCATAAAATCCACAGAGTGATTGTTATGAGAAAATTCGTATATCAAAGAAATGGCTTTGTTTCTCTAGATATTTATACTGTAAATAGAGACATTAGCACTGCTGAAAGTTAATTACTAAGTTGCAACCGACCATTAGACGTTTTACACGATTAAAATGCTTGTTTAGTCGAAGCAAAACCTTACATCGAAAAGCTATCTAATGATATTTTCAGTTTTTTTCATATTTTCCAGCAAACCACAACTGTCAAACTTGCATACCAGTAAGATCTAACGAAAAGATAACATTAGAGATAAAACTTTCGTTGAGAAAAGTCTTGAATACTTAAAAATGGAAGGGGGGCGTTTTGGCCAGCATGGCCGCTTTATAACACTTTCCCCTACCTTATAGAATCTGAGGAAATTAACTAATGAATGATAGTTTTTCAGGTTCTTCTTCTTCATACCCCCTTGTCGACTTTCAGTTTGAATCAGTTCGCTCGTTCAATTTAAGTAGTGAAATCTGTACGTGTATGCAAGGATGGCTTTTATCGTATCAAAGAACGTTCGCTGGCAACTCTTCACCGATTGAATCAGTGCCATCAAAGAGAGTTGGAAATTATCGCAACAACAAAAAACCCGCCATGGCTCATTTAACATAGAATCGACACCAGTGCGAGAGCGAATTTCTCTCGATGACATTTCTGAGAATCAAAGGTTAGCACGCTGCTGTGGGGATCCTCTCTGAAACAACAAACGGTTGCTTATTCTCGTTTCGCGATCCGATTCTATACAGGCAGTTGATAATTGCGATAGAATCATTTTACTATTGCCGCTTATTCTAACTACGTGCAATTAACCTTTGTATTAGTGGTGTCTATGAAAATGTCTGTGAATGCTCCACACAAGGGTTTTGAAATATTGCAACCTAGTATGAGAATCATGAAGTTGAATCAACGACTCGATTTTCTGCGATAATTGTCAACTTGCGATTCTCTCTTGGGAAATTCCACACAGCGGCGATCATTATCAGACTGCATTTTTTTTAAGGGCCGAGAAATACTCAGAGTATGAAGTGGAGCGAAGGAATGTAGAAAAATTCTCTCGCGGTTCAGGCATTGAGAGACTCGAGTTCTTGTAGCATTTTCTACCGGATTGAAAATGTTGTATACAATATAGATAGCAATATAGCAGCTTCTGTGAAATTTTCGGCAATCACCAACACTGCGTGTATGTATGTCGATTGGCGGGTATATTTGATTAAAATGTGCACTTAATTTTCTCGGAGATGGAGGAATCGATTTTCGTGAATTTAGATTAGAATAAAAATTCGTTTGAAAGGCAGTGAAAAATCAGAAGAAGTGTATATAATATCGATTCAAATAGCAAGTTTTTATGATTGATGATCAACCAATTGTCACATTAGCTTGCGATATTCGCAACCAGAAGCCCCGCATAATGTTCAAAAACTATCAAAATTGAACGTTCATTCCGGTTTGATTGTTTGATATCTAGCTAGATTAACTCACAGAAAAATGATTCAAATGGAAAGTCTCATAATGCGGGTCGATCGCTTTAAACTCTACATTTCAAATTTCGAATCCCAGCTGATGGTTCCGGATTGGAAGTAATCAAAATACTACAAAAACTATCATAAATTTATCAGATATGAATAAATTGAACTTTTCAAATCGAAGGTATTATGGTCAGTGCTGTAAAACTTCATTCAATTCAATTGAAACTGAATGTGGAACACATTGACGATCTCTCTAATGCAGTAAACTTCACTCTCTGACACACACAATGTTTGCTGACGGTCCGAACGGGCAGCATTCAGTCATCACTCGTTTCACTTCAATCGAAGCTCAGTTTAACCACCGTCAGTTGATCTCTTGAAGTAACAAAATATCTCTTTCAATAGTGTGAGAGCGGCCTTCAAATGAGGTTCATGTAAACATTCGAATTGGTTCAAGATAATAGATGAAAGACAAACCAGATAGCTGAAATATCAATCACAGAATACACATAAATTAATTGTTTCCTTCTTCAGTTTTCATTTTTAATACTTTACTCCATTTATAATTCTATTCGTTCGAACTTGCTTACTACCAAGAACGAATGCAATGAAGGAGCTACACTACTTGGCACTTGAAACTGAGCAAGCAAAACTTCAAATGACTATCAACGATTAATCAACTGACGATGAATTCCGGGAGCTTCACTTGAAAACGGCAGCAAAAGTCAAATGAATTAGTAGGGATATGCTGACGGTCAGCGGCCATTAATTTCATTTTCATCTTATATTATTCGATTAAAAATGAAATTTTACCGCACTGATTATGGTGCAATAAATCGTTTTTGTCTGATTCATGAATTTAAAAATGTTCATGCAATGATATAGATGACAACGGCAAAATTCGATATCTGCAATTCGTAGATCCTATTAATTGATGACCTAACCAGCTCATCTCGATTTTACTGATTTTTGATCCAAAAATTATGAAAGTGATTCGTTATTACTTTAGTTTGCGTTAGGCCATGATGATATCATCAGCGCCACCAGTGAACATTTTTCAATGTAATATTAACAAAGTTTTTTATTTAGAACTACGTGAAACATCATCAGATCAACATAGTATAAAGTACAGCAAGAACTAAAGATGAATCGATACGAATTTTTTTTTAAGATTTTTTTTTCTCTATTTCCAGTACATCCGGGATCTGGTAAAACTAAAGTCGCTATTTTCAATCTGCAACTAAAAAACCTATAAATCGAAAAAGTATTGAGCTGAGTTTAGATTTTATTTTCCGTTTATTGCAGCGTCACTTTTGAAGACATTTTGAAATTTTTAACACTCTGTGTTTTCGGAAACAAAAAACGGCCACCGATAAAATTGAAGAGCTTAAGCATTCATTTTACTCCAAGCTTGTGAAAATCATCTCTTAGGAAACATTGTGGATTCAATGAACTGAGTCGAATGCTATATCACTATTTCCAATATTTATTAGTCGAGTTTTAAAGGTTTTGCCTAACCTTTCATTGTTCGCAAGAAAAAAAGCGCAAAATCATCTTGAAAAATATTATTTTCAATTTAAAATTAATATTTGAATACAAACTTTGCACAATTTAAGTAGTAATTACTTAGGAACGTTCTCAAATTTAAAATTTAGGCTGTCATTTCAAAATCAAATATCAAATGGTTGTTTTCAAACGCATCTTCAGGTATGTGAAATTGGAAAAAAAATTTGTTACTGCTCTTCATTGAAGCATAGCATTTTTCGGGTTGAAAGTCAAAAACATGATCGACAAAAATGGTTAAACTCTTTTTTCTCAATTCTCTAGTATAGTTTTTCCTTAAATGTAACGGACCTTAATATAATATCTGGACTTGCTACAATCTTAATAACATCTGAATGTTTGCTTCTGAGTTGTAATTATATTTATAACATAATGAGATATAAATATTAAGATCACATATAATTTTGATAGAATCCTGTTATGCTCTGTTGATCGGGGAGACACATGGAAAAATCAACTAAGTTTTTTTCGCGCATTTGCTCACAGGCTTGCTTCACCCAGATCTTTTAAAACAAAAGTTCAAACATTCTTTTCAACAAGTTGAAAAAGATTTTGTTCTACTTGTAGAGGTAATTTTAAATGTGTATCCGACGCAAGCTTGGTCTATGTGGACGTTTATTCACTATAAAATACTTTTCATATTAAACATACGATATTGATTTCGTACCGAACTTTTTTCAAAGAATTTATGACGTATATCAATAAGTATACTTTGATTATTATAGCAAATCAATAACATTGCCCGAGTTGATTTAACCCCTTAACGCTCAGAAATATTGCCGTCAGACAGTTTACGTTGAAAAAATTTTCGTCAGGAATTTAATGTCTCAAATTTTACACGTGAAATTAAAGGTCTAAAATTTTAGGTCTCAATTTTTAAATTTTACATCTGAAATTTTTTATCAGTAACTTTTACATCGCAATTTTTCGAGTAGTTTGCTCGAGTAAGTAGTTTTGAGCAGTTTCTCGATTAGTTATGTCGAACAGTACTTCCGGGATGTTCTTGTCAACATTTTTTCGGAGCTGTTTTTTATGTTAGAAATTTTGCGACAGAATTTTTAGAGCAGTTTTCTCGAGTACAGTAAGTGCAAACCATCACTTATCACACATAAATAAATCATTTGAAAGGAAGAAAATATATTTTGATTTTAGAAAAAGCTCCTTTCATTTCACAGACGTTTATTGAAATTTAACAAAGAAAAAAGTAATACCTCGCATATTAGGGATTTTTATATATTTGAGGATTATTTTCTAAATTTCGCCGAACGTTGGTATTAGCTGATAAGCAAGTCAGGAGAATTATGACAGATCATATTTCAGTTCAAATCTACCGATCATTAAGCTAATGAAACTTTCACTAAACTGATTACTGAATGTTCAGCTGTTTGAAAGTCAATTAAACTTCACCGACGTTCGTGAAAATAATTTGCTACACACTTAAAAAAATCCCTGTGATTTTACATCTTATTAGATGCACATAAAAGGAGCGTCGCAGTTTAGGCAAATTAACGTCGAAGAATATTTAATATTGTGTATAAAATTCCATAGCATGAAATTCATTTAAATAAAAAAAAATGAATACTTATAGTGACCACCGCGACTTGAACCGAGAATCATTAGATCGCAAAGCATATCTGTTAATCGACTGAGCCACAGAAGCACACAACTACTTGGCTGGTGAAAGGTGCATTTAAATTCATACAGTCGCACCTGCTAACAGAATGCAAGTTACAGTCGAAATCAGTAAAATTCAAACTCATCTAGCATTAAGTCATTACAAATAAAATTTTCCGTCGTTTGACAGATTAGGTCTTTATGAATTACATCGTATGAGGAATTAGGTCACCTGTATTATTCAAATTTTTTTGGTGTGTATGAACTATTTTGAGATATAGACATAAATGGAAAAAAGAATGCAGGACACTGTTTTTACACTAACATTTCCGTACGAAATATTTACATCAGAATAAAGCGTCTGAAATTAAACGTTTGACATTTTACGTCAAAAATTTTCCGTACGAAAATTTTACGTCTGCTATTTTATGTCAGAAAATTTTATGTCTCAAGTATTACAACTGAAATATTTATATCAGAAGTTAAACGTCATTACGTTTAACGCCAAAATTGTTGACCTCATATTTTCATTAAATGGTTTACTCGAACACTTTCCCAAGCAGTTTTTCAAACAGTCCAAATCTTTTGATCAGAAAACTTTACATAGAAACTTTACGCCAGAATTTTATGTCTCAACTTACGTCTGAAATTTTTCATTGGCAATTCATCGTAATGAATTTTTAGATTTTCTTCGAGAAGCTGTCTCAAGCACTTTTTCTAACAATTATTTTTGAAACAATTTGTACAACAGTTTTTCCGGGAAGTACTTTCGAATAGTTCTTGGAAGCAACTTTTCCGGAGCAGCCAGAATTTTTAGAGCAGTTTTATCGAGCATTTTTATTAGAAAGTAACTATATGTTTTTCGAATAGTTTTGTCGAGCAGTACTTTCGGGGAATTCTTGTAAGCAGTTTTCTTCGGAGCTGTTTTTATATCAGAAAATTTTAACAACAGAAATTTATTCGTGAAAATTTTTCGCCATTTTTATTTCAGAAATTTCACATCTGATATTTTAAGTAAAAATTGCTCATTTTCGTCGAAAGTTTTCCGTCAGAATTTTTATTTGACAAAAAGTTGTACGTCAGCAACAGAAGTCAATGTCAAATATATTACGTCTAGTTTTTTACGTCAAAAATCATACATCAGAAATTTTCTATCAGATATACCTCAAAACTGCATCCGTCAGAAATTTTTCCGTCAGATTTTTTTCCGTCAAAAATTCATACGTCAGTAATATCACGTCAGAAAATTGTACATGAAAATTTTACGTCACAATTTTTATCTCTTACGTTTTATATGTTAAATTTTATCGTCTAAAATTATTTATGACCGAATTTATTAGTCGGAAATTTTTCTGTCAGAATTGTTTTTTTTTTCAGTACGTTGTACGTCAGCAACAGAAGTCAACGTCAAAAATATTTACGTAAAAAATTTATGCGTCAAAAATATATTTACGTTAAAAATTTATACGTCTAATATTTTACGTTAAAAATTTATACGTCAGAAATTTTCTGTCAGGAATACCTCAAAACTTCATCCGTCAAAAATTTTTACGTCAAATTTTTTTCCTTCAGAAATTAATACGTCAGCAATTTTACGTCAGAATTTTTATCTCGTACGTTTTATATGTGAATTTTTTACGTCTAAAATCTAAAAGCAGACATAAAGTTTTTTTCTAAATGGTTTCATTATTATCCACGCCTACTGCTTAATTTCTAGCACTATTATGTTTCCCTCCTCTTGATCGATAGTGGTAAATTTGTATATTTTTTATCACATTTGGCTTTGCTTAGTCCGGGTCGATGACTCAGAAGGCAAGATCCTGCTTCCAAATGCTAGATATCGTATGTTTGAGCTACGATTTGGAAGAATACAGAAGATCAACTACCGCATTGAAGTATGGTTATGTGATTAGGCTTTGTTATGCTTCAAATAACGAATTCACTCAATAGTAAATGAATCTCCAAATTAAACTTTGCCATTGGGAACCAATGAGGAATGAATTTGTATAAACTTTTTAATAAATCAAAGATTTCAATGGGTCGGGGAGTGAATATAACAAGATACTAATAATTGGTGTATTACGCTTTTTACTGAAGAAAAATAAACAGGTAAGAAAAACACAATCAGCAGGTTGTACAATCAAGCTTTAAGTAAGCTAAGCAAAACGAACAGTAAACGACCAAAAAGGTTAAAGCCGTTGTAAAAAAATGGTATAAAAAACGAATAGACCTAGACGTTTCCTTTTTATGTGGATTCAGATCGAAAAACGTAACAAATTTTACGTCTGAGTGAAAACAAAAAAAAAATGTGCATCATTAATTTTCTGTCGGAATATTGCCGTTGTAAATATTTTAGTCAGACATTTTTTGATCAGAAATTTTTCTATCAAAAATTTTTCGTCAACAAATTTTCGTAATGTTTACGTCCGAAATTTTAAGTCTGATATATTACGTCAGAAATAGTCCGTTGAAAATATTTCCGTCAGAATATTTTACTTTAGAAATTTCGCTGTCAGAAATTTTTACGTCAGAAATTTATAAATGGAAATTTTTCGTCTAAATTTTGTATGTCTTTAAGGGGGGAGTAAGGAATAATCTAAATAAAAAAATACGATCTTGCGCTAAATTTTCCGTCAATTTTGAGGTAAAAAACTACCATAACAAAAAAAATTTCAGGTTTGAAAAGAATCGGTTCAGTTGATTTTGCAGGATCGTGTTCTTGGACTTCGAAAAATTAGTTTTCAGAAAAACGCATTTAAATTTTTTTTCTCAAGCAGTGAGCAAAAAAATAATTTTGTTAAACTTACATTGAATTCGATTGATTGATTTGAAATTTTTACGCAATATTTTTGAAATGTTAAACTACAATAAAATGTATTGAAAAAACGACTTTCCGAAACTATTTATGTGTTTCGACGAAATGACCCGTTTGGATAAACGGCTTTCGATGATATGAATTTCGGTGAAATAACCCGCTCTTTAACGTTAGGAACTGAGTATTTAGAATTATCAGCACATTGTAAATTGAATAATAGTCTTCTCAGCTCCAAAATCAATCGTTTAACGATTCTGTATGCCATTTTAAGTGAGGCTTCGATCTCACAGTAAAATTGCTGCGGCGGGTACTCAAAAAGCTCGGACTCCAATGGTATCACTTCTAATTGAATATGAATGCTTGTCTTTTTCCTATTTCCATCGTATCAAAAACACCGCCATCACCCCCGCATGCACCAACCCGACGAATCCGAAGAGAAGAGAAAAACATCCAAAAAAAACTGCCCAACTTTATGCCAAATAAAAGTCAACCCCACTTAATGGCACCACCCACCACAACCCGGCACTCACGACAAGGTTCATTAACGCGATAAACCCAGGCAGCTTGTTTTCGCTCGGACCGGATCAGGGCAGACACAATCCGAAACTCAGCAATAAGCTACTGGGCTGAGAGGACACAAACGGAACAGTTCCGAAGGATTCTTCATTTGTCGGTAGAAATCGATTTGATTGCTGGTGAGCACATAACCAGGTACCGGTTTCCAGGTTTCTATCACACAGACACACACACACACAGAGCCGTCAAGTCGAGGCAGAGGCAGAGACAGTCTCTTTAGAGCACCAGAACAAACAATTTCGGTAATGACGTGCCTATTATTTCCCCTTCGTTTATTGATAATTTCTTTTTCCAGTGTCTGATTCGGTTCAGCCGCAATGTCGATTTCGGCCGACACCGACCGACAACGGGACAGTGCTGACAACGTGGATAGAGCACTCGAACTCCAACTGGGAGAAGGAAGCTCGGAGGCTTCTCGTCGGTTTCGGTTGGGTGGTGATTTTTTTACCTTTTTTTGAACGCAACGGAGAAAAAAAAACCCCGGGTGGGCGGAAAAAAATTCTCCCTTTGAGGGGGCCGCCTTAATGAGAACCGTCACGTTCATGCGAAAGTGTATAAATCACAAAAGCATCATTAATTTAGCAGGTGAGAAGGTCATCGTCACCGTCACGACTAGCGAAAGCAGTAACATATTATCCCCGGGAACTGCGGCGCGATGGTTGAAGGAAAGTGTTGGAAAGTGCGCCGTGCTGGAGCATTAATCCACGAGAATGTGATTTGTTTACTGTGTTTTTTTTTATATTTTCTTTGCTCACGTTAAAACTTGTATGTAGTCCTACGTCAACGCATTGAACGATCCGTGGAGCTGATATTTCAATTGAATTCGATTCAATTTTCGTTGCTATGGAAAATAATTACTCAAAACACCTTTGACAGATGACTGCTGGAAAACGAAAGGTTTTTATCGTCACAAAAAAAACTAATCAATGAAACTCGTTCGCGTCCACGCCTAGGCGTCGGAAAATAAATCCCATTCGTACAGTTATCCTGCCCTACATTTTCCTTGAGCTTCGGCTTTTGAATGTTGCCCCGGCATTCAAACAGAAATCAACACTGTTCGGCTGTTGGATGGATGATAGCTTGAAATAGCACCTGGGTTCCTGGTCGGGTGCGTACAAAAGCTTCCCTCTCTTTCAAACATGTGGCGGTCGTCGTCATCTGTTACCTCACAGATGAAAAGCCGGAACCTGTCAGTTGCATCAGTCCCGGACTGGATGGCGCCCTATAGGACGAACTTTCGACCGTTTTTTTCTCCCAGCAGGGAAGGAAAAATCGAATTTCAATGATCGCGGCGGCGTCGGCGTTTATCACCGACACCTCCGCGACCGACCAGGTAGAACCGAATGTTAGCGCGCGTTTGGGTGGGGGGAAACTTTCCACGGAAGTGACACCGAATGCGTGTGGCAATTGAGCGCCATGTGTCCTCGTCCGTCCTCGTGGAAATGGGGGGAAAGTGTCTTTGTGTTGTTTGAACGAGCTATCGATATCTCGCGTGACGATGCTTTCTCCATTCGAGGGCGTTAAACTTTTTTTTTGTTTGCTTGTTGTTTACGCTTTACAAGAATAGCTGACACCATTGGATGTTGTGCGTGTTTTTTTTTTGTTTTGTTTGAATGTTCACCCGATCAGAACAAGATTCCTTGTGTGTTCACCAGTCAGCTTCCGTCCCAATCGACCGCATTCCTCCCTATCCAGGCTGAGTGATTTTCCCGTGCAGAAATAAAAAACTAAGCTCCTAGCAGTTCATACGCACGCCCCCCGAAGGGAAACGCGGCGAACGGTGAATACAGACAGGAAGCAAGGCAAAAAATTATATCGCTCAGTTAAATAAAGCGTAAGAATCATATTTTGCCTTCCAACCAGGCGAAACGATTTGCTCGCTTCATTCGCTGGCGGGCAACGAAAAAAAAGGCACGAAGACTAAGTCCTTCCTCTTCTCATGGCAACCGGCCGCAGCCGAGCGTGCAGAAAATCGCGACCGCAGCCGTTATTTACCCTTAGCTCTTCAGTAGACATCAAGTGGATTAGCGACGCTGTTTTGCTGCTTCGAACTGACGAAAATTCCGGGGAAACCTTCGCGGTGTGGCTTGAGGGTAGATAGTTTCAGCGTTTTTACTATTATTCCTATTTTTAGTAAACTTAAAACAGATGTTCACCACTCAAACGTTTGAAACATGGTATTTTCAGCAGTCGATGGTAGGGTTCAGTAAGTTTTGTGGTTTTGGTTGTTACACATTGTCATAACTAGCTTAGTTTGAGATTTATTCGGTTGAAAATTTTGTTTTTATATTTTTGTCCTCTCTGGAAATTTTGCTAAAAGTTAGGGCAACGACTTAAAATTGGAATGTACCCGTGTTTGTTTCGGTCACAAAAATTAGCACTTAAGACGTTTTCTCAAAACTTATAGTCGAACGAAAAATTATTTTTATCGGGTTATTAACACAATAGTACGGCGAAGAAAAACTTATGTAAATTGCCTTAAGAAATAAACGTATTTATGAAAAAAAAAACACACAATAGTTATCTTTACGTTTCATTTTAGACTCGTCAGTGCGTAGAAGTTTATGCCAGTACTAGCTGCCTCGGCCGGTATTAGCTGAAACTTGTTTTCGTTTCGGCACGTCAGGAAGGACTTGGAATTTCGATGCTAAATATAGGTGTATTGCAAATAGTAATAAGGATTGTATCGATAAGTAGTTAGCAACATTCAAACAGTTATTACTCTGAAATGGCTTAGTTTTTTGCAGCGTGTTTTGCGGTGACATGTTTGTTTACATGTCAATAACAGCTGCGCAATCGATTGGTTTCAGTACAGTTTATCGTTTCAATGATGAGTCGAATTGATCCGAAAACGCGAAAGAAAATTCTGCACACTTGGTGCTCAGAAAGTGGTGTCACGTACAACGAAATTGCAAAACGGGTGAAAGTGCACCACACCAGTGTCAAAACTATTAGCGAGAAGTTCGGTAAGACTCTTTCCATGAAGGATTTGCCCCGATCCGGTAGGAAAACGGGTCCCAGCCAGCCCGGCCGGGACTTAAATGTGGTTGAGTACATCAGGAAAAACCCATCGGCGTCGACACGGGATTTGGCCATGCAGTTCAACACCAGCATCGGGATGATTCAACGGATCAAAGTTCGGAACTCCCTGAAAACGTACAAGAAACAGAGAGGTACCGAAAAAGTCCCTGGTACGGCAAGTTCAGGCCAAAACAAGAGTGCGAAAACTGTATAACCGGCTTCTACAGAATAAAGACGGATGCATCCAGATCGACGACGAAACCTACGCCAAGGAAGACTCTCGAGCGCTGCCCGGACCGCAATATCATACGAAATCGGTGTACCAGGACCTGGATGACGCTGACACCACGGTGGCGATGGAAAAGTTTGGACAGAAGGTGTTGGTCTGGCAAGCAATTTGTACCTGTGGTTTGCGATCGTCAATTTTCTTCACGAAGGGCACAATTAACGCCAAGTGTACGAGGAAGAATGTTTGAAGAAGAGAATGCTGCCACTGTACAGAAAGCATAAGGCTCCTCCTCTCTTCTGGCCGGATTTGGCTTCAGCCCACTACGCCATCTCCGTTCTACAGTGGTTGTCAAAAAATAATGTACAATTCGTGGAAAAGGACATCAACCCACCGAACTGTCCGGATCTTCGGCCAATTGAAAGGTATTGGGCAATTGTCAAGCGGCACTTTCGGAAGGAAGGTACAGTGTCCCAAATCATGCAGGAGTTCGAAAAAAACTGGACAGCTGCCATAAGGAAAATCACAAAAGTAACTGTGCAGAAAATAAAGAAGAATGTCAAGTCAAAAGTGCGAGCGTTTCACAGAAACTAGGATTTTCTTCAATATAATCAGTGAAATGAATAAAAATGTAATTTTTCTACAATATATCGAAAACTGATATCAAAATATGTCTTTTTTCGCTCTTTTATTCAATAATCAATGTTGCTAACTACTTTTCGATACACTCCTTAACTTTACGTCAGCTTAGCGGTTTATGTTGTAGCATGTGGCACGACAGTTCAACATGTGAACTGTTATGCACTGACGAGGCAAAGACGAAACATAAATTTCTAAATGACAAAAAGTTGGCGCAAAGTACGTAATCGTTTGGATTTGCTAGTTGTGACGAATAATGACCAACCACAACCTGGAAGTACTGAAAGTAATAATAAATAACTCCGAAATAGAACTCATATAGACCATTTTTTTTCCAAAATTCAAACTAATGACTGTCCCAGAAAGTATGGACGCAACCAAAAACCGCTGCCATTTCGCAATGGTTCAGAATCTGTCGATTTTTATGGTTGCGTCCTGTTGTTTACACTCTTCTCTAACCACTTGTGCAGTTGTTTATTCGTTTTCATTAGTTTGTTTCGAAATGCGTGGACTTTCAGCAGATTCAGAAAATTCGGTGAGGATAAACCGAAAACGGATCGAAGAAAAGGTCCTGCTAACCCTCAGTTGGATAAACGTATACTGAAGGCGTTCGAGCAAAAGAAGGAGGTTTCAGTTCGGGATGTGGCCAAACAAGTGGGCACTTCGAAGTCGAATGTTCTCCGTGCTAAAGAACGTTTGAATCTTCGAACCTATAAGAAGTAAAAACAACCAAAACGTAGTCCAAAACAAGAAGCATCGATCAGGCCGAGGGTTTGAAAGCTGTCCAATACGATTCTTGCTGGAAATTTGAGCTTCATAATCATGGACGACGAAACCTACGTGAAACTCGATTACAAATCCTTGCCGGGACCACAAAATTATACGGTGCGAGAAGGGCAAGTGTTAAACCAGTCCGAGACATCGATTGAAATCGAAAAATTTGGTAAGAAAGCTATGGTCTGGCAAGCAATTTGTAGCTGCGGTAAGATTTCGAAACCCTTCATCACCACTGCTTCAATGAACAGCGAAATACACATCAAAGAATGTTTACAAAAACGACTTCTACCCATGATTCGAAGCCACAAGGATCCTGTTGTCTTCTGGCCAGATCTTGCTTCTTGCCACTACTCGAAATCAACGGTAGAATGGTATACTACCAAAAATATCACATTCGTCCCAAAAGACATGACCAAATTGCCCACAGCTTCGACCAATTGAGGAATTTTGGGCATTAACGAAGGCACATCTTAGGAAACATGTCTCGGCAGCCGAAACAATTCAACAGTTCGAAAAAGATTGAAAAAAAGTGTCAAAACTTGTTGCCAAGAAGTCTATACGGAATTTAATGAGGAACGTTCGTAAGAAGGTGCGCCAGCTAGTCTACAATGGCTAAGTAGCAAATGTTGAGAATAATATTCTGTTGTTGTAGTCTAATATTATCAGTATATCGAATAAAATTTGAATATCTAACACTGGTGAATTATTTACAGCGGATTAAATGTGCGTCCATACTTTCTGGGACAGTCTTTAATTATTGCAATTTTCAGGGTAATTATTGCACACGCTCCACAAAGTATTTTCATCAAAAACTAGTCAACCTTCAAGTATCAGTTTTTCAACATGTGCCAGATCGATAAAAATCAACCCTACACGATTTCTGAAAGGTTATAAAAGAAGGCGGCTAGGTAATATCAAAGACCTTACCGGATGACGTGAATACGAATAAAATGGATCGTTGAACTTATCGCTGAATCTGTGTTCTGGTACTGAATTCGGGACCAGAACCCTGATTCGGCACTGAAATATGATCCTGAATCCTAACACTGAGCTCTGGATTGTATTCTGTAGCTGAATTTTAGCTGCAGAATTACGGTCTAGGATTCAATTTTCAAATACCATTAGTTAGTTAGTTAGTTCCAAAATCTTCAGAATCCGATTCCAAAATTCGGTTACACTTCTAGAATTGTGGAGCTGATTTTTTGAGCTGAGTTCTGGTCTTTTTCAATCTCAATTTCAAATCCAGATAGTCCAAAATTTACATCTGAAATTTAGTTCTAGAGTTCAGGTCTTGAATTGAAATCCTTCTGTTCCCAGATGCAGATTGTAGTTCCAAAATTGGGTTCAGTTCCGGAATTCTGGAAAGAGATTCTAGACTTTGATTTTGGACGATCCATACTCTGACAATCTTGGATATTTGGAATTAAATTTCACGAACTTCAGAATTGGATCAAACAGCGATGACTTTTGGTTCCGGAGATATGATTGTATAAGTGACGTAACCGCCAAAACACGTTGATTTTTTCCGCTCTTATTTTGGGATCAACTCTAATTTCGTAAAGCGCTAGTGCTCAAAAGTTTAAGCACCTCGAAAAATGTCTTCATGCAAAATTTGAGCTGAATCGGACATGCGAAAGGGGTGCTGTCCGGTGGGTAAGGTTTGAAAATTTTCGATCTTGAAAAAGCACCATAGGGGGGAGTACATGAAATTTCCAAAATCGAACATTTTTTCTATGTCGAAATTCTTAAAACTGCATGAAACGTCGAGATTTAGTGTTATATAAAAAAAAATTTTTTTTGAAAAAATCGACTTTCTGGGACAAAAATTTTGATATTTTACTAAGTTCCAGAAAGTCGATATTTAAAAAAAAAATTCGAGATGACATCAAATCTCGACGTTCCGTGCAATTCTAAGACTTTTGGCATCAAAAATTTCAAATACTTGAATAAAGAAACAAATCCTACACGGATAAAAATCCATTACCTTAACCATGATTGAGAAATCACCTCATTAGACCAATTTAAATCACGTAAAAGAAATATCTTAACAAAAATTGGATCAGTTTGGATTCTATCGCCACTGCGAGTAGATGTATTGTGTGTCGTTTGCAAAGCTAGTTTCGCTTCCGACAAGATCGATTACGTCACAGCTGTCAGTCGTTTGCATTGGTGAAAAAACAACGAAAAGAGGACAACGGTGGGGAGCATCACACAAAATCAGCCGTTCTAATGGCTCTAAAAGTTTTCTAAAGAACTATTAGGATTTCTTGCTCGCAAATCGAAGGTAAATATCTTCAGTTTAGTGCATATCTTGAACAGTTTGATTAGATTTGTGCACTTTTCGCTGTGTGAAATTCACAGTAATCGAGATCAAGTGAAGCCTTCTTTGCTTTCGCGAAAAATGTGAAAAAGGGGAATACTTGCATAATTCATACAATTAATCAACTAATTGATATTCGAAAGTGTTAAGGAACATGTCAGTTGTTTTCATATTCACGACATCCAGTTATGTCTCTGACATTATCCACCCGCCTTTTTAAATGAAACAAAATAACAGACATGTTTTTCAAATCAGTGAAAGTAGAAATGGTCAAGGCAAGAATCAACAATTGCAACATTTCAATTTTGTGAATGACCGGTTTTCCATGAAGAATGGATTTACGACACAAATCTGTGCAGCTTAACGATATCTTCTATAGCTGTTAGAAGACGATAATCTAATATCTTTAATATAATTGAGAGACATCATTTTCAATTTCCAACGTTTCCGTTTCAGTATTATCCTGTCTTCAACAAATCCCAACATATGATGAATGTAGAAATGCAAAATATACTAGCTCGCATCATCATCCATAGCTTAAATCGTTTGATTTTAATTTAACTCACATTCGTTGTGAAAATCTATTCATCCAAGAGAATAGTCACCGAAGCCAAAATATATTTAAATCCTCGGATGAATGCAGAAATACATAGTTTTTTTTTTCTCTCTCTCTCTCGTTTCGCCCTCCGCTCCATAACTGCACTTGCATTTATTTGGTACTTCCTTCGAAAACTATCTGAGCATGGTCGAAACGCTATTCATCCAGAATCGAGTAAAAAAATACAACTAAACATGCCAATATCGGATCAAAATCTGCTTCAATCGAATGCAGTTCAGTGATTCGATGGATGAAAATTGAATCACAACCGATGGAGTCCGATGAAGTTATCGATATGAATAACCAGGGTAAAAAATGTCGGAATCACAGGCAGGTATATTTTATTGCTGCTACTCCTGCTGTCATTTCAGGCATTCACTGAGTCATCCGGAAGCGTAGGCAATTGGAAATTGATTTCTGTTCGATTTGGAAAGCTTTGATGCGATTGACCGGAACCCGGTATAGAAAGTCACATACTCGACTAGTATGTTTTATGAGATTGTTAAAGTTAATGTTTTAATACACTTATGCCAGCGTTTTTTCCAGTCTTCGAAACACCCCTGATAGTCACTTTTTGTAATGCTCTGTAGCACTCTCAGCGATTCTGCCTTTATCTCTTCAATCGATGAAAAACGCTGTCCTTTCATGGGTCTCTTCAACTTTGGGAACAGGAATAAATCACACGGAGCGATATCTGGTGAATAAGGAGGTTGGGGCATGATTAAAGTCTTGTTTTTAGCCAAAAAATAACGAATAAGCAACGATGAATGAGCAGGTGCGTTATCGTGGTGCAAAACCATGAATTGTTTTTCCATAAATCGGGGCGTTTTTTTCGAATTGCTTCACGCAAACGTCGCATTACTTCAAGGTAATACTCACTATGCCATTATAATCGAAGAAAACAGTAAGCAAAACCTTGACATTTGATCGAACTTGACGTGCTTTTTTCACTCTTGGTGACGTTGGGTGCTTCCACGTGGACGATTGTGCTTTTGTTTCGACATCATAACCGTACACCCATGTTTCATCACCAGTTATGACCCTTTCAAGCAAATTTGGATCGTCGTTGACGTCGTTTAACAGCACCTGAGCGATGGTAATGCGTTTGTTTTTTTGATCAAAATTCAGCAGTTTTGGAACGAATTTTGCTGCCACTCGTTTCATGCCCAAAACATTTGAAAAAATATGATATGCCAACTTCATCAGCAACTTCTCTAATAGTGATTCGGCGATCATCCATAATCATTTTTTCCACTTTTCCCACATTTTCATCGATTATTGACGTGCTGGGTCGACCGGAGCGTTCGTCGTCTTCAACGTCTTCGCGGCCATCTTGGAAACGCTTATACCACTCGTAAACACTTGTTTTTTTCATAGCAGACTCACCGTAGGCTCTCTGTAACATTTCGCACACTTGGTTACACTTTATTTCATTTTTCACGCACAATTTTATACAAATTCTTTGACTCTTCAATTCTTCCATTTTTTAAACTAACAAAAATCGCCGAGCTCAAAAAAACACGTCTACACCAGCCGCTACAAGACAGAATGTAAACAATGAATACAGCTGGAAATTTCACCATACATTTGGGACATATGTACCAACACAATAAAAAAAAAATTTTGACCACCGGACTCTCCAGACGCGCGCAGTTAAAAAAAATCCGGGAACTTTTTGAACAGACCTCGTAAGCCACACATTAGAGACAAGAATGAGTCACATTATATGTGTTTTTAAAACATTTAAAGTAGCGATTTTATTTTTGACGTCGCGATAGAAAAAAAAACCCTTAATTAACAACAACCTCAAAATCGACATGATGTCATCGTTGATAAGCGTGTCGGAGCGTTGGTCGGAACCAACGAATGATGTTAGAGGTAGAGGCGAATGGCAAACTTCACGCGAAAAAGTGATTTCCAGTGATAGCCTACTACGCTACGCTCGAATTTAAAAACAAATATCTAACAGGGTTTTCGTTTTCTACACCCGTTCACCACAGCAAACTGGGGTAGAAAAGGAAGTTTAGTCCATTCAATGCAGTAGGTAATATCTAGTTCTGATACACCTAGTGATGTGGAGATGTCATTCTCAAGCTGAAAACCTGAATCAAGTTATTTTCCTCATGCTGAAAACCGATATTACCCAAGTGACAAATAAAGGGATCGAATAAAATTCACTAGCAGACTGATGCAATCATCGGATATTTAATTGGAATCTAAGTTTGTGAAAATCGGTTCGGCCATCTAAGAGAGAAGTGAGTGCATATTTTTATCGCCTACATCAACAAACATTTTCTGGTCGCGACCGGATGAAGAATCGAATGAATATACAAGTCAAATACAAGTATTCAGTATAGTCAAATATAAAAAGTCATATCGATGGAGGTTGAAACTAATTTTATATTCTAAATTTAAGTTCCAGAGAATGTAAATTCTTATGTATAAAATGCAAAGAATACTTGCTACTTGTAGATTCAAATGTATAAAACTTAGAATAGAAATCAGAATAGAGATTGCAGTAATCTACACCAAAAATTTAAATATGAATTTTATTCTGTGACATAATGCTACAAACGATACAATTCATAACTATTTAACTTTTCAAATGACGTAACATTCAACTCGCACAAAATTTCACAGGCTCCGGTTATAATACAAAATGCCGCTGTATGCATCTAAATGTATCAATTATTCATCAAGCAGATATGAGCTTCTGTGGATCAGTCGACTAACTGGTGTGCTTTGTATTCTAATGTTTCTCGGTTCAATCCGCGCTGTTGGTATCGATTTTTTGTTTTATATTTCATGCGGATTCAAACCATATAACTCTCACATCACACAATTTTACATGTTCTTGAATACAAATTTGTGTAAAATATGTCGACGCTCCACTTATATGCATCTTATGAGATGTAAAATAACAAGATTTTTTCGAACTGTGCACGAAAGCTTGCGCAACCATCAGATTCTCCGGTCTTGTTGAACGTTTGACAATAACGCCACTCTGTTTGTTTCTGAAAAGCGTATATTTTCAGGCTTTTTTTGCGGGAAGCACTTTTATTTCAAAGCATAACAAAACGTACCATTTACTTCGAGACTCTCATAGATCAGAAGATATTGGTGAATCGACGCACCGCAAAACTTGGTTGATAAGTGTATATCAAACAACGGTCTAAGTTCTAGCCGCCTCACAACCAGTACCATATATCTTCTCTGTTCATCAGGCAACAAACACTTTAGAGTATAAAGTGATTATAGTCTGATGAACAGAGAAGATGTTTGGATATATGGTACCCGTCGTGAGGCGGCTAGGAATTAGAACGTTGTTTGATATACACTTACCAACCCAGTTTTGCGGCAGAACTGTGCCACTTACAGCTCAGGGTGGTGGAATTGGTAAATGCGTATGCACGGATTGCATAAGAACGCAGGTTCCAGTCCTGTGTCTGAGTGTATCTTTTTCAAAAAAATCATCTTTTCTGTGAGTTTCTCATTAATTTGGCTTCTCCAATATATGTTTCCACTCAGTCATTGAAAAACTGAACTTTGTTATGGCGACTTTACGTCGAATCAACCAGAATTTAATCAGTTCGCTTTCACATCTCATCCAAGTCAGTCGATATAACAAAACCGCTTACGTTCGGTACTGAAGAAACCAAGTACAGTATTGTGTAGTGAACAATAAAACTACCATGAAATGAGTGAACCAAATGAACAAAAGCTACCGCCGACACGAAAGAATACATTTTTTGTTGACTTCAGGCAGTGAAAAATTCGACCTTCGATACGAGAACTTGAAAGTTTGCTTAAGCAGCAAATGCATCTTGACATTAAACGTGTGCACTTCAATGCAATAAGACAAATAATGTTGTTTACATCCAGTTTTATAAAGAGTTCGATGCAATTCAATACGCAAAAGACAATAACAATGTGCCCTATGTGGAGCACGAGAACATTAAGTACAACATTCCAGTATATATGGAAGATAGTGCTATAGAAGTGCGTGTGCATGATCTTTCCTCAAGCGTCACCGATTCGTATATTCGCAAAACTATGTCCCAATACGGAGTGATTCTCTCTATCGAAAAAGAAAAGTGGAAGAAGTTTTTCGCCGGTGTTCTAAATGGCGTACGTTTGTTACGCATGCGCTTGAGGAGGCCTATACCTTCTTATGTGACATTCGGTCAGGATACAAGAATCCCGTGCAAATCACTTGTTACCTATGACAATCAGATGGCCACATGTCAATATTGCCAAAAAGCTGTTCACTACGGTAAGCCATGTGATAAACTGGACAAGGAGACAACTACACCAAAGGACAGCGGTGCTTCCTTCACACAAACCCCAAGCTACCCCAGTACACCTGTGACAGCCACAAACAACAATGAAGCATCCCCTTCAACGAAACCAGCAGTATCCCCTATAGAACAAAGTACACCAGCTGCAGTTAACAACTTACCCTCCAACCAACCAGGAATTGCAACCAATGTACAACAAGGTGCATCTACAGCAACTCTCAACGAGCCCAAGACTACGACCAACAAGGCAAACGAAAAGAAAACGGAAATCACACACAACAACGACGATGAAGCATATAAACCGCGGACAAAGTGATCCCCGATCCTCGTTAGATGGAAATGGAAACTCATCTCCCCCTGTAAAGAGGGTGACAACGAGATCCAATAGCAAAATAATTTAAGTAACAAAAATGTAAGCCAATCGGCCACGTAAAGCTTTAAAAAAAAATGGCAGAACTCAGTGATTGAGCGCAGTGGGCTTACCACACGTTTTGTTGGCGTGTAAAAAAGAGACACATTGATTCGTAATGGATTCGTGAGTACTTCACAATTTGAATGTATGCTAATTTAATCTTTATTGTTATTGATTACTATGACACCAGATCTATACGCTATTAGTATTTATGTTTGGCTAACATAAGGTTATAGAGTTGCTATGCTGACAATGAATACGCCTGAGTTTAGTAGTAAGTATAGAACGGTTGAAAACAAGAAAACATTCAAGTATTTTCGGTATCTTTACTAGTACCAAATAGCAATACGCTGAATCAGAGAGCGCGGCCGAATTTCTTCATCGATGAAAAAAAACTGTTGATATAAGAAATTACTGGACATTCACTAGACAATGAAAATGTACCAAATAAATTATTTTCTTAAACGTATATATTTTTGAATTATGATTCTCGCACCAGGTTATACGAATGTTATATGTTAAAGTGATGTAAATGAACGATAATACTTGGCTTGTGTTCATTTCATTCAGTTGCCTGTCTAGACAACTAACAAACAACATCAATGCATTGAGCTGAACAGAGTTGGACATTACTAACATTACCCTAGAAAATGAACGATTTATTAAAATACTCATTTTATTGTATTGTATTCAAATCGTTGTTAACTCAATACAAGACCAGTGCCCTATGCATTGAACCGCCAACCCGGGACACACCTAGTACTGACACTTTTTGCTAATATCGGGTAAATAGTAATAGGGTAGATTGGTATGATTTTCTCACAAATTGAGTTTTATTGGAATCTTAGATAATAAAGACTTTCAGTTCAGTTTTATTTTCGATAAAATGACACTGATCAAAAAAATCAGTTTGTACAAGAAACAGTTTTTGTCAGAACAACTTTTTTTTCTTCCATCCCAGGTAAGTAGTAAGCATGAATAATAGCATTAAAATACCATCTTATGAGCACCAGAAATGCTTATAGCTCTATATCTGCAATCTGAAAGCTCATCTGTTGTAAATCAATCAGAATTCAGCTTTCAGAATACACACCAGTCATAAATAAGCATTACCTATGAATAGCCGTATATTTTTCCAAAGTCGGCCTTAATTCAGTCTCAAGTGCGAGTGAAATGTCAATTAGTGATTGTTTGCTGCCATAATGCGGCATTAGTATGTGCTAATTGATTACCGGGGATGTTTCAATGTATGAACGGTCGGTAGGGAACATAATCACTTACCTTGGGGAAAAATTTTATCGGCATCGAAGGTTTTTTTTATTCAAATCGATTTTAAATTTTGAAAGTTAATTTATGTCACAGTGTAGGGCTCAATAAAGACTTTTTTCAGTATTTTTATTCGAAAATACAACTACAATACTTTTTTGTAATATTTGTCATTTTTCGACAATAACTTTTTGAAAAGAAAAATAGTTTAAAAAGTTTGGACCATTTTAAAAGACAGTTTAGATCAATTTTTGCATTGTGCGCAAAATGAGTTTTTGTGACAAAGTCCACATGTTGCCAACTGCGAATGCGATTTGACGCGAAATTCGTCGTTAAATGATTCTTGCAAAGCAAAGTGTTGAAACGTTTACTTTTGTGGATTTTGGCTTTTCTGTTTTAACAGACTTCGCATCTTGACACAAAAAATCCAATTCAAGTTATTTACTGGTAAAGATCGTTTTTAAACATTTGAAGTCGATTTACGACTCGGTTTGGCTGCTGACTAACCTGCGAAAAACAATACTCTTCGAATTGGTGGGCGGCGCTTTTGATCAATATGTATTTCACAGCACAACCGCTATTAGAGAATTTCCCGCTCACGGAAAGTTTAAAAGATTCCGTACATGGATAATTTGCCTGATTTCGCAATTTTTTACCTTGCACGAAGCGCAAGTTTGCGCACCTTCATCAACTCAGCCTTACCTGGAAATGTGGACACCGTTTCTATAAATCCAGGGACTTACACACACCAACTCACCAACGACGATAGGCCACCTATGCTGGTTGCGACATCGCTGCTGTCATCGGTGTTAATAAGAAAAATAATAGTAAAATCTAGTGAATTGCTAACAAAAATCCCTATAACAAATACAACTCTAATAAGACTATCTTATCGCTAGTTCTTAAAACTAACTTATCGCTAGTGCTTAAAACTACCTTATCGCAGTGCTCTTATCACTAAATAACGCGAATTGGTAAGAAATAATGCAAAATAGCCGTAAATTTTCCTTACAAATTATTCTTAATATTAGGATCACTGATTGATTGAACAGAACTTGCTCTTGATCTCGTCAAGATATCCGTATCGTAACAGAATAGGCGAAATTACGAGTAAAACTAAACGTGACTAATTTATATATTTGCAAATATACTATGTTCATATAATTAAATGTTTTGAATTAATTAATTGTTACATACCATTAGCTAAACTGAACT
This sequence comes from Malaya genurostris, assembly GCF_030247185.1. NCBI lineage: Eukaryota > Metazoa > Arthropoda > Insecta > Diptera > Culicidae > Malaya > Malaya genurostris. The sequence continues at coordinate 282,671,617 of NC_080572.1, forward strand.
TTACATTTTTTCAATCTATACTCGATAGGAAAATTATAACTTCTCATCACCAAACACCTGTGTTTCATTTGAGCGTTATAGTTTCGGAAAGGTTCTGTAAAGAAATCGTTGAACGGAGTCAACACTCCTTTTTTTGGTTTTGTGTGATAAAATATATAAATTTTTACACCTTTGAAGAGAGTTTCCCACACAATCTGTCTATTGAGAACGATGTAAAAAAATGCAGTCAATATTTTGTCATGGAAAATGAATCGATTTTCGGGAAAAGACTTAAACAAAACCTTCTTAAAGGGTGTCACGATCAAAACTTGGTCAAATAAGAAAGTCTGTAAATCGATAAAACTTTTTATTTGAAAACCATTATTTTTACCCAAGTTCAATGCACATAGGATAAATAGAAACTAGTCACTAAAGGCTCCGTTTTAACTGACGTGAATTCCCGGACTATTAGTATGATCCTTCCGCTAATGGCTATATTTTCCTTTAACTGCAGCGAATATTTTTGAATGGTTAAAATCGCTAAAAAGCAAACAAATTTTTCCATCAAGGTTTGTTTGATCACATTCTCCACCGCAGAAGGCCATTTTTTTGTTTTCGTCTTTAGAGGCTTTAACAATAAGGTCATTTCCCTTTCGGGCCAGAAGAACTTCTTGGCCCTATGTGCGGGATTGGGAATCGAACCCCGGGGGAAAGACATCGACTTACCCATCACGCTTTCATAAAATTCATAAAAAGTCGCTTGAACTGAATCTCTCTAATAATTTTCAATTTGTTTTTGATATTCCGTTATTGTGCAGAGATTTGGCACGTTAGCAGGATACATGTTCTTGAGTTGCATTTGGAAGTTGTTCACGTCATTCAACTCCATTAGTTTTTTCCCGTGATGGCAAGATGCCAATTCCAGCCGAAACAAAACGGATCAACGTATCGTACCATTTTTTGATTGAAGGACCCGGTCGCGATATAAATGTCACTTTTTATACCACAGAAGAAGAGAGCCTTCCTGCCGCAAGTTATTTTTTTCTAACTTCGACAGCTTGACTTGCCTTGAAGTCCCTGCTATCTTACATCTTCTAGTTACCGTATAATATTTCTTTCTAAAAAGCTGTACAACGTAATCAAATTGTATTAGAATCTTCGTGTACAGTAAGTTTATCACAACAATGGTATTTCGATGGTCGGTTTTTTTCGCTTAAGTAAATCGGCACTTTGGTTAGCTTTTTAAGCTCGATGTATGATTGCAGACGATACCCTCAGCTAGCTCTCGGACGGAGAGCCCCGAATATATAGTAATAGCAAACTCATATCATAGTAATAGTTTATTTTACAATCTTTGCTTATTTCGGTATTATTTTATCATTGAAATGGCCAAATACTACATTAATCTGGTATAATAGTTCAGCTTGTTTTGCTTTTATTCTGCAATTTATAGATAATATTACTTATGCAGGTGTAAGACCAACGCATTTAATAAATTGTTATAAAATTTTGATAACTTCTAGAGAAGTTTTAGCATTTTGTAGTGAATTTTTTCGAAACCGTATTACCTCGGAGAGAATTCAAATATATTTTAAGTTTAGTGACTGGTTTTGGTATTGGAAATACCTCAATCAGATATTTCTCTACTCAGTTATTTCAGCTCTTAATATTTAACCTCACGAATATCATTTTAAAATCTTTTGCTAATCGAATACAAGGGTATGATATGGTATGCATTAAATATCTTCTTCTGATCGGGCTGGAGTTCTGTTTGAAACAGTTAATCACTCATTTAGGGGTGATCAGAAGAGAATATCAGAAGAGAATATCAAACGAAGACCATATTCTGTCATTCTTTCCGGAATAGCTAAATAGTTTTATATGGTATTGGTTAGGTTGAATTAGGAGCTAAAATATTAAAGCTTGAATACCAAAAACTTACACCATTCATACCAGATTTATAACAAGTTGAGCTATTTAAGATACCAAACCAATACCACAAGAATATTAGTTTATACCCAGTTCTTGATATCTATTTGTACCCAATTTTGATTACTACGATTTAGTCGTGCTGATCTAAAAATAGAATCACAAACTTAATGTGTTTATAGCCAAAATTTAGGCATACTAAATTTGCCATAAAAAAAATAATTTCGCGGCGGACAAAGAGCAATTTGTTTATTTGTTACGGGGTCTGATCCACACTGCGTTTCTAAACGACAGTCGGCCCAAAAGTAATCGGAGGCACAAATTCGTGTCATTTTTGCCTTTCTCTATAGAAAAATATTGGAATAACTGAAAAAATCGACTTTCGAACGGAGCCTTGGAGACCCATAGTGTTATATACCATTCGACTCAGTTCGACGAGATCGGAGAATGGCTCTGTGTGTATGTATATGTGTGTGCACTTTTCGAAGATATTTTAACGCGCTCAATTTTCTCAGAGATAGCTGAACCGACTCTAACAAACTTATGCTTTTTTGAAAGCTACTGTCGGTCCATTGATCAAGTTCGAATTTGGCCATTTGGCTGTGACTTTTGGTTCCGGAGATATAATGGTATAAGTGACGTAACCGACAAAACACGTTGTTTTTTACCGCTCTAATGTATTTTGGGATCAACTCTTAATTCGTACAATTCGCGCTATTGTTCAAATGTCAAGCATCTCTAAGAAAGTCCTCATGCAAAGTTTGAGCTAAATCGGACATGGATAAGAGGTGCTGCCCGGCGGTTAAAGTTTGAAAATTTTCGATCTTGGAAAGGCAGGGGGGAAGTACATGAAATTTCCGAAATCGAAAATTTTTTTTGATGCCAAAAATCTTAAAATTGCACGAAACATCAAGATTTAGTGTTATTAAAAAAAAATTTTTTTTCGAAAATATCGACTTTCTGAGACTTTGATATTTTTCAAAAATTTCACGAAAACAGCAGCGCGCAAGTAATACAGAAAATTATGAAAAGTTTTTGAAATTCACTTGAAACTTTTTCAAATTTCGGTTATTTCAGCTAGAGTTTTGTAGATTTGAGTTACCTTTTTAGAATATTTGTGAAATTCTGCTTCTAACACTGTTTTTCATTTCTAAAACCATCCCCGTAGAACAGAACCGTAATCGTTTGTAAATTTAGAAAACCAATCAAGGAGTGTATCGAAAATAAGCTATCCACATACATTTGTGTTGTACGTATGTATTTGTGATGGTTTTTTATGCTCAGATCACAGCATGCTGTGCGTTTGGCTGTCAGCTTTCGTTTGTTGTCTTGTTTGTGCGGTTGAAATTCTGCGTTTTGAAAATTTCGTGTATTGAAAAGGAAGTGAAAATTAAGGTTCTGCAAACATGGCTGAGTGAGAAGGGTATTATGCGAAAATTGGCGCAGCGATTTGGAATTCATCATAAAGCAAAGCAAAGTCCTGGCATTACATTCCTTTCGTGGAATTTGGCCGTTCTGTTTCAACAGACTTCGCAGCCGATTCTTAGTGTACAGAATCATTGCATGGCTAGTACTATGGATTCTACTGACACTAAGAATCCTTCCAGGTCGGGGCTCGAACATACCACAACTGGCTTGTAAGACCAGCGTCCTATGCATTAAACCGCCAACCCGGAATTCATCATGCCAGTGTTAAAACCATCATTAATAAGTTTGGGGAACACTATTCTTTGGATGAGCTACCAGGAAGAGAAAGAAAACCCGGTTCTTCCAACCCGAAACTGGACCAGAAAGTGGTATCTCTAATCATGAAGTACAAACCATGTTGATACGTGATTTGGCCAAAAAAGCAGGAACGAGTGTTGGAATGATCCAACGTATCAAGAGGTGAAATCACCAGCAGACCAACAAGAAGCAGAAAATCTCGAAACAAAGTGTAGAACAGAAGGAGCGAACAACAACAAGGACCCGGAAATTGTATCCGCGTCTTTTGACGTGTCCGGATGCATGCGTTTTAATGGACGATGAGAGTTATGTAAAGAAGGACTCAAAAACCCTTCCAGGTCCACAATACTTTCTTGTCGTCTTTGGGGAGGATGTGAGCGATGCAGACAGGTTGATTCAAGTGAAGAAATTCGGTCAAAAGGTACTGGTATGATAAGCAATATGTTCCTGTGATTTGAAGTCAACCATTTTTTACACTACCGGAACTATAAATGCAGTAATCTATCGATCTGAGTGTCTCCAGAAGAGAATGCTGCCTTCATATAAGAAGCATAGTACACCTCCACTGTTTTGGCCGGACTTAGCGTCGGCTCACTATGCCAAAACCACTCTCATTTGGTTTGCGGAAAAGGGTATAAATTTCGTTGAGCAAAATATCAATCCACCAAATTGACCTCAGCTCCATCGATCCATCGAACGCTACTAGGCAATCGTGAAGAGGGTTTTCAAGAAGACTGGTAAAACGCTGGTGACCCGGGTTGGCAGTTCAATGCATAGGACGCTGGCCTTACAAGCCAGCTGTCGTATGTTCGAGTCCCGACCTGGAAGGATTCTTAGTATCAGTAGGATCCATAGTACTAGCCATGCAATGATTCTGTACGCTATGAATCGGCTGCGAAATCTGCGAAACAGGAAGGACAAATTCCACGAAAGGAATGTAATGCCACTTGGTAAGACAGCTGGGAACATGCAGGAGTTCAAAAAAAAATATGGGCTCAAGCGTACAAAAAAATGCGATGCAGCACTTGTCCTGAACTTGATGAAGAGCGTTCGATCAAAAGTTCGAAAACTTAAATTTCATCCGGTTTTCATTATGGTCAAGTTTAATATCGTACAACGGATCAATTTTTAGTTTGAATATCGCTTTTAATCGTAATTTGAATGAAAAATTTGTGGATAGCTTATTTTCGATACACCCTTACTCTCCCGGTGGAAAACCAAACTTCGTATATGATCTGGTTTAAATTTTAATTGCCACCTGTGATCGAATGTACCAAACATTTCCCATACCGAATGAATCTTCCTTCAATTCTCCAAGTTGGGTAACGACATGTGAGATTTTGTTGTCTATGCTGAACCTCTATTTCGTTTACTCAATGTTCGCTCGATGGGATCTTGAATGAACATTTTATTTCTATCCTGTAGGATTGGCAAAAAAATTATTGTTTGTACCATTTCTCTCTACATAGTATTTGAATCTCAAATTAAGTGGGTTGATGAAATACATCAAAATGTAATTTCCAAGGAAGCCGAGTTCCAAACAAACCCTAACGTTGCTGTAACAAGAGTGCGGATTGAGCTTCCAATTACATTACGAAAACAATCCGCCAGCCAACCGATTCCAGTGTGATTTGATTAGGAAAATGTTTGCCGGATGAAAGTTCAAAGCTTCAGGAGTGATATCGGAATCGGATTTGGATATTCCAACTGAGCACCAACTCGGGTGGCCTTGTGGTCATTTCCCCATTTCTCGGAAATCGACAGTAGAACTTTCGCTGATATCATTCGAAAGTTAAAGTTTCAACTGCCTCCGGTTTCGGATCAAGGATCACTTCCTACTTCTCTTTCGCTTTTTCTCTCTCTCTCTTTCCTCTCAATGAAATTAGTTCCGTTGCTGCAGTCAAACTTAACCGGTTCCATTACCGATGACAGAAACCACCGGAATTGAACTAAAGTTGAACGGAAACACACAGGTTGAAACGTTGGCAAACTCCAGACCAAAAAAAAACAAAAACTCCTTGAGTGATGATGGAAAAGTTCCGATGCTCGGAACGGCGTTTCCAAGTAACAACAAGGTGTCACGGAGCGGGTACCAATTCCATCCCATTCAAAGAACCCGGAACGAAGTTGTAACTGCTCAGAAAAAAAGGACGCTTGCCTCTCCCGGGAAAACCTGTCACAACTCGTTGACAGTTCTTAACGGCATGGAAATGAAGCATATTAAAAAAAAGTAAGTTAATAAATACCGTGTGCTATCCTGGCGTCTTTTTCCAGCAACTTTGACATCCACCGTTGCTACCACGGTTTTCGTTTCGTTTCGTTTCGTTTCGTTTCGTTTCGCTTTCTCTCGTGTTCTTTAATATCCAAGCTGATTCTTGCTTTTGATCTTCTTAGTCACTGGCAGATGGCTTTCACTGCGGACGCAAGATTTTTCACCCTCGAATACACACACCTACACAAAATCACGTTTCGAAACGAGTTCTCATCTCGAAACTCATATTTTCAACTTCTTTACGGACACCTTTTTATCCGCCCGCATCGTAGCAGGCCGCACTTTTGCTGATCAAAAATATGTTTAATGCAAATTGGCAACACACACACTCACACGCACAATTTTTTCGTTTTTATTATTTTTTTTTCTTTTCTTCTTTTCTTCAACCTAAAACATCACCCCCATCGTGACGCGTGATCCGTGTGCACCGGTTCTCTAGATGCCCGGCACCTCGAAAGGGTGTTCCTTCACGTTTTAAAGGCAAAAAAAAACGTTTGAAAATTTGTGTCGATTTACGCCTGGAAGCTGTGACTCGGTAGAGACCTTCAACGGCACGGCACGGCTTTGGACGCCTACGCGTATTCTCGATACGCTGTGCCTGTGAAACTCAGACTTCCTCAGCACACAGCACAGCTGATGCACACACTGACGGAACCGCCTTGGGAAAAATCGCTACGCGAGGACCAACGCGAAAAACACGTCCGAACGAGGCGACGGTATCACATTAAACTGATCAATTCAGTAGCAGTAACCCGAAAGTCGTGCTTGAAAGTTCCTTTCGCAGTCCTGCTGCTGCTGCTGCTGCCATTTTCGGTTTCGGTTTTTTTTTTAATTCGTTTCCTTCCAACAGCAGGATGGATTCGTGTAACTCGAAAGCCCATTCCGTTCGGTGTGTTCGGACCACTCGCGACCGGATGCGCATGTCCACTGGAAGGGCCAAGTGGTTGTCAAAACATGCATTTCGGTTTTCAGAGCTCTGAACCGGCACGGAAAGCTTTCATGCTCACAGGGAACTCAGGGAACTCAGCAGTTGCATTCCACCGAACGTAGAAGCTTTCCATACAATCTCTTCAACCATAACCTAGATTCATGTGGCTGTCGTAGAGGAACGCAACGTTTTTCGGTTTGTTTGGCCGTTTGAGACTTTGCTTGCCTAGTCACGACACACACAGAAAGCAAAGCGACCACCACGAAGTGGAACACGAACGCGGAGAAACGTGGACTGAAAAGGGGGTGGGTGTCGTCAACCTAATTCTGCTGAAACTTTAATATAACGTGTCTCGCATGGCAGCTTACACGTTTCCATTCCGTGAGTGTATTTTCTTCTTTTTTTTTTTACTTCATCGGTCCTAAGCGGATGGATCTGTGACATTCGATGTTTTTCGCGAAGTGAAGCGCGTAGAAAATTTGCTAACGTCACAGCGGATGTCGTTGGTAAATTGATATATAAATTTTGCATTCCGGAGACTAGAAATATCACTGATAGACGAATCCAGAAAAATCTTCTCAACAACAGCATTACGATCCTCCAATGCCACACCCTCCTTTCGTTAGTCCAACACAACCGTGCGAATTTTTTTTTTCTTGCCGATGACAACGCCATTAACTATTATTATGATCTCCGTGATTGCATCGTGGCGACCAAGCGGCAGCAAAAATCTGGCCAAGGAATCGTACGTAATAAATTATTCAAATGTTTTCCGGCGCGATGATTCCTTTCGAGGTCCGTCGTCGTCGTCCTCGTCGTCTTCTTTGATGGTGCCTACCGAGAGGACTGTCAATTCGAGGCTTTAAATGTGTAGAACACGAAAAAAGTAGGACACTTTTCACTGAGATTTCGATTTTGATATGGTGTTAAATGCAAGCCTTAAATCTATCGATTTTTCTTACTTTTGTTCGTCGGCTAAGGACATTTTCGGAACATTTGTTCTATTTTTTTGCGTTAAAATAATTCCTAAATCTTCGAGTCATTGAACAATGATGGGAATCGAGTTTTTATCAGACAGTAAAATGGCAAAACGTTGAAATGACAAAATGTTAAGACTACCAATTGTTGAAACGATAAAAAGTTTAAAATGACAAAATGTCGAAACAGCAAAATGTTGGAAATGACAAAAAGTTTGAAATGACAGAATAATTGAAACGGTAAAATGTGTGAAACTACAAAATGTTTGAAATTGATAAATGTTTGAAACGAAAACATGTTTTATTCCATAAATACGTTTATTTCCTAAGGTAATTTACATAAGTTTTTCTTCGCCGCAGTATCACTTTTACATAAAATTCTTATCCTAATCTAATACTAATATAGTCACAATGATTTGAGTTTCATAAAACATCTTCCTCTTATTTTTTCGATATCATATTATTTGAACCAAACGATTAACTTCTATAAATTATAAAATAAGCTGAATTTTTTATATATTTTGTTGTTGATTTCATAATCTATTTCGAGTTTGTGTTTGTCAGCACATCATTCGCATTAAAAATTTTGCTATTGGATGAACTAATGGACGCAGTAGGAGTCAGAACTAACCTTCAAAAGGATCAATTATTAAATTGAAACTTCAATTGTCTTTATAAAATGATAAAGAAGTTTCATATACGAGATGTCACGACAAGCAAGAATGTCTCGAACTGGGACATCGGATGGTCTACGAAAACATGTTGAATCGACAAAATGGTTTGAGACCACAAAATATTGAAATGCCGAAATGTTAAAACCAAAAAAATTTAACACGATAAAATGTTGAAACGATTAAAAAGTTAAAAGATGAAACGATAAAACGATAAAATGATGAAACGACAAAACTACGAAACAACGAAACGTTAAAAACGATACAAAAATGAAAACTTTAAAAGTATAAAAACGTCAAAGCGATAAAAGTGTTAGAATGGTAAAAGCGTGAAGATGATAAACACGCTGAAACGAAATAACTGTTCAAACGATTTTGACGTTAAAACGAAAAAAAAACCTTTACAACAGTGAATCTATAAAAAACACTTATTTATTTATTTTTTTTGGGGAGCAGGGAAAAGCCCGATGGAGATGAAATATAACAAGCTCTCTCTCCAGCAGGCATAAAACCTCCTCATCTTTTGTATCACCAGATTACAATGATCCAACAGAAACGAAAGACGTTACGTTAGACGGTTAAAATGTGAAAAACGTTATAACATGAGAAAGTTTAATAAGTGAAGTACGATAAAGCGATAGAACGTTGAAACAACAAAAACGTTAAAACGATTGAAAGATAAAAATTTTAAAAAACGAAAACGTGAAAACGATAAAACATAAAAACGTTCTAATATAAAAATGTGAAAAACGTTAAAACGTTGAAAACGTAAAAACGAGAAGAACGTTAAAACATGAAAAACGTTGAAAAGTCAAAAATATCAAAACGTGGAAGACATTAAAATGTGAGAAACATTAGTGTTAAAACGTGAAAAACTTCAAAACGTTAAAAGTGAAAATTTTAAAAACAAAAAAAAACGTGAAAACGTGGAAAACAAGAAAAACGTCCAAATAAAAATAACGATTAGACTTGAAAAACGTTGAAACGATGAAAAACGCTAGAACGATTAAAATGATCAATCGATAAAAACTTTGAAACGTTAGACGGTTAAAACATCGAGGAAACATTAAAACGTGTCAAACGTTAAACGTGAAAAACATGACATATAACATAAAAAAGTTTAAGAAGTGAAAAATTGTAAAACGATAGAAACGTTAGAACAACAAACACGTTAAAACAAATGAAAGTTAAAAAAACGTTGAAAAAAGAAAAGGTTTAAAAATAAAAACGTTAAAACTACAAACACGTCAAAACGATAAAATTGTAAAGACTATGAAATCGTCAAAAAGATATAAACGAAAAAACGATAAAAACCTTAAAACGTTCAAACGTAAAAATGCGAAAAATGTTAAAACAAAACAAACGTCTAAACTTCAATAATATTAACAAGTGAAAAAATGTTAAAAAATGAAAAACGTGAAAATTTTAAAAACGAGAAAGGGGAACGGATATAGCGTGATGGATAAGTCTATGCCTTTCACGCAGTCCACCTGGGTTCGATTCCCAACCCCGCACATAGGGTCAGAAAACTTTTCTGGTCCGAAGAGGTGAATGACCGTAATGTTAAAACTTCTATAATGGAAACAAAAAAAAAAACGAGAAAAAGCATTAAAACTTGGAAAACAAGAAAAACGTCAAAATCGTTAGAACGTGAAACGTTAAAACATTAAATCGATCAATCTTGAAAAACGTTGAAACGATAAAAGTGTTAGAACTATGAAAACGTTCAATCGATGAAAACATTGAAATGTTAGACGGTTAAAACGCCGCGAAAGCATAAAAACGTGGAGAACGTTAAACGCGAAAAACATGACATATAACATGAGAAAGTTTAGGAATTGAAAAATTGTAAAACGATAGAATCATAAGAACGACAAAAACGTTAGAACGAATGAAAGTTTAAAACGATAAAAAATTTAAAAAAATAAAAGATGCAAACACGTTAAAACGATAAGAATATTAGGACTACGAAATCGTCAAAAAGATATAAACGTAAAAACGATAAAAACCTGAAAACGTTCAAACGTAAAAATGTGAAAAGTGTTAAAACGAGAAAAACGTCAAAACTTTAATAATATTAACCAGCGAAAAAATGTTAAAACGTGAAATCGTAAAAACGTGAAGAACGTTGAAACGAGAAAAACGTTTAAACTTGAAAACGATAAAACTAATAGAACAATAAAAACGTTAAAAAGATTGAAAATTCAAAACAATATAAACGTTAAAGAGATGAAAAGGTTGAAAAGATAAAAACGTTAAAACTACAAAAACGTTAAAACGATAAAAATGTTAAGACTATGAAAACGTTAAAGAGATATGAACGTGAAAACGATGAAAACCTTAAAACGTTTAAACGTAAGAATGTGAAAAACGTTTAAACGTTGAAACCGTTAAAACGTTAACATTAAACCGTCAAAACGTAGACATCAAAATGTGAAAAACGATGAAGTTGTAAAACAAGAAGAACGTAGAAACGTGAAAAATGTTCCAACGTGAAAAATTTTAAAACGTGAAAAACATTCAAACGTACAAAACAAGAAAAACGTGCAAGACGTTAACATTAAACGTGAAAAACGTAGAAAACGTTAAGCAGATGAAAACATAAGAACGTGGAAAATGTTAAGTGAAATATATAGAAACGTGGAAGATATTGAAATATAAAAAACATTAAAATGTAAGAAACGTGAAAAAATTAAACCTTTAAAAATGTTAAATCGTGAAAATTTTAAAACATGAAAAATGTAAAAACGTGAAAAATATTCAAACATAGAAGACATTAACATATGAATAATGTTAAAACATGAAGAACTTCAAAAAGTGAAAAACGTTAAAACATAAAAATATTGAAACGTCGAAAACGTTAGAAAATCATAAACGTGAAAACCGTTAAAACTTAGAAAACGTTAGAAAGTGAAAAACATTAAAAAGCAAAAATTGTTAAAATGCGAAAAATGTTTAATGCGCAAAAATCGTGGAAAACGTTGAAACGTGGAAAACTTTGAAACATAGAAAACGCTACAACGTGCAAAGCTTTAAAACGAGAATAAAGCTAAAAACTGAAAAACTTTAAAGTGTAAGAAACGTTAGAACATCAAAAACTAGGGGAAAAAAATTGAAACGATAGAACGATATAAACTATAAACACGTTAAAAGATTGTTTAAACGAGAAAAACGTTGAAACTTGAAAAAACGAACAAACGTGAAAAACGTTAAAGTATAAGAAAGGTAAAATATGAAAAATTGCAAAACGCGATAAATTTTAAAACGTGAACAACTTTAAAATGTGAAAATTTGAATGTGAAGAATGTAGAAACGTGAAAAACCTTTAATTGTAAAAAAAGTTCAAACATTAAAAACTTTAAAACGTGAAAAACGTTGAATCGATCAAATCCGTCAAACGTAAAAAACGATAAACACATTAAAACGTAAAAAATGGTAAAACATGTTATAACGTGAAAGACATTTAAATGTGGAAAACATTAAAGAGTTAAAACGTGAATACGCAGAGAACGTTAAAACGCAAAAAACTTATAACGTAAAAAACGTCAAGAACATCAAACCACGAAAAACGTGAAATCGTGAAAATGTTCAAACGAAAAATGCATTAAGACGTTGAAAGCGTTAAAACATAAAAGCCGCAAAATAAAGAAACGTAGAAACGATAAAAACGTTTAAAACATTGAACCGACGAAAAAAAACATTGAAACATCGAGATAAACATTAATACATGAGAGTGTTTAAAAGTGAAAAACCATAGAACGATAAAAACGTTGGAAATACAAAAACTACGATGAAGTCGTTAAAAAGATAGGAAGGTTAGAAAAATGAAAACGATGAAGACGTTTAAACGATAATAATGTTTAAACTATTAAAACGTCTAAACGTTAAAAACATTAGAAAGATATTAGCGTGAAACGATAAAATCATTCAAACGTAAGAATGTGAAAATCGTTAAAACGCTGAAAAGGTAAATCGTTGAAAACGTGGAAAATACTAAAACGTTAAAGTGTTAAAATGTGAAGAACGTAAAAACGTGTAAACCGATAAACGAAAAAAAAATTCAAAAGTGATAAAATTTAAAACGTGAAAAACAAGAGAGACGTGAAAACATGATAAATGTCAAAACGTGCTAAATGCCGAAACGTGAAAAATGTGGAAAACATAAAAATGTGAAAAATGTTAAAACGTGGAAAATTTCAAAACGTGCAAAATGTCAAAACGTTAAAACATGAAGAAAATAAAAACGTGGAAAAAGTTAAAACATGAAAAACGTATAAAACGTGAAAAAAAGGTAAAACAAGAAATAAGTTAAAATGTGGAAGACTTTAAAATGTGGAAACAATGAAGCGTTACAACGTGAAGAACGTGAAAACTTGAAAAACTATAAAACATAAAAACCGTTAGAACGTGAAAAAACTTTCAAAAGAGAAAAAAGTTAAAATATGAATAACGTTAAAACGATAAAAACTATGAAAACGCTGAAACGATAAAAACTATAAACGCGTTGAAACAATAAAACGTTAAAATGTGAAAAACTTTAAAACGTGAACAATGTTAAACGTGAAAAACGTTAAAGACGTTGAAAAGCGACAAAATGTGAAAATCTCTAAAACATGGAAAACGTTGAAACTTGTGAAAGGTTAAAACATCTAAAATATTAAAACCTGAAAAAACGTTAGAACGGGAAAAGCGCTCAAACGTGAAAAAGGTAAAGCATTGAAAATAATAAAACATGGAAAACGATAAATTTTTAAAACGTTAAAATGATACAACCGCCAAAAACATGAAAAGTTTTAAAACGTTTAAAAGTGAAAAACATTGAAACACAAAAAAAAACTCAAAAATGTGTAGAACGCTAAAACGCGAAAAACGTTAGAACGTTAAAAACTTCAAAACGTTAAATCATGAATTAGCAAAACAGTAAAATGGTCGAACAATCAAACGGCTAAACGACTTACGATGGGAAAATGTTAAAATGGCAAATCGAATGACAAAATAGCGATATGTTCAAACAATCAGTCATTCACAATGTACAAATTTGCAAAACACAGTATAAAAAACAGTAGAACAACAGGATTACAAAACAGCTATATTTCAAAATAATAAAACATCGGAAGATAATGTCAATTGCATCTGCAATCAGTGAGCGTCCTGACGAGTGAAATATAGAGAGCACTTTGAGTTTGACATATCGGTACATGGTGATTTGTAGAGCTTGGTTGGCAAAAGTGACATAAGCTATCAAATATTTATCGTACAATGTTGCTAGTTGATAGTGACAGATGATATCAGCTCTGGAATGAAAAACAGAACCGCACAACCACAAAATAACATAACGACAGATCAATTTATCGACAATATGATTCAAAACGTCAAATATCAAATCGGTCAAATACCAAAACGTCAAATCGGTCAGTTAGCTAAATTTTTGAACGGCAAAACAGGTGATTAAACGGTTAAACGAGAATACAGATAAATCTAAGTTATCAGAAAACAAAATGGCAAAACTTAAATAAAAAAAACAAAGAAAACAAAATGGCAAAACTTAAATTAAAATTATTAAGACAGTAGAACCGTTAAAACGATTAAAATGTTAAAAAGTACTCCTGTTGTACCATCAAACCCACCAGCAACTGCAATTAATGCACAACAAGGCGCGTCTACAGCAACTAACAACCAACCCAAGAATGCGAATTACAAGAAAAACGAAAAAAAACGGAAACCAACAACGATACCACCGATGCGGCAATGGAGGACGAGACGAGCCACGAACAAAGTGCCCCTCACTCATCGCAAGATAAAATTGGAAGCTCCTCTCCCCCTAGAAAAAAGGTGACAACGAGATCCAACGGTAAAAAAAATATTTTATCTAATAAAAACATGGCTCATTCGGCCACGTAAAGCTTGTACGCAAATTGGTCAGAATAAAAAAAAATTAATAAAAAAAATGTTAAAACAATAATAACGTTAGACGATAAAAAACGTTGTAACGAAACCATAACGTGATATAAAGTTAAAATGATGGATACGTCAAAACTTCGAAACGTTGAAACATTGAAACGTTAAAACTTTGATCGTTAAAACGTTAAAGCATCGATAATCAGTCCTTCACAAGGTCCAAATTTACAAAACAGCAACCTTGCAAAATGACAAAACAATAACGAAAGAACGAAAGAACGAAAGAACGAAAGAACGAAAGAACGAAAGAACGAAAGAACGAAAGAACGAAAGAACGAAAGAACGAAAGAACGAAAGAACGAAAGAACGAAAGAACGAAAGAACGAAAGAACGAAAGAACGAAAGAACGAAAGAACGAAAGAACGAAAGAACGAAAGAACGAAAGAACGAAAGAACGAAAGAACGAAAGAACGAAAGAACGAAAGAACGAAAGAACGAAAGAACGAAAGAACGAAAGAACGAAAGAACGAAAGAACGAAAGAACGAAAGAACGAAAGAACGAAAGAACGAAAGAACGAAAGAACGAAAGAACGAAAGAACGAAAGAACGAAAGAACGAAAGAACGAAAGAACGAAAGAACGAAAGAACGAAAGAACGAAAGAACGAAAGAACGAAAGAACGAAAGAACGAAAGAACGAAAGAACGAAAGAACGAAAGAACGAAAGAACGAAAGAACGAAAGAACGAAAGAACGAAAGAACGAAAGAACGAAAGAACGAAAGAACGAAAGAACGAAAGAACGAAAGAACGAAAGAACGAAAGAACGAAAGAACGAAAGAACGAAAGAACGAAAGAACGAAAGAACGAAAGAACGAAAGAACGAAAGAACGAAAGAACGAAAGAACGAAAGAACGAAAGAACGAAAGAACGAAAGAACGAAAGAACGAAAGAACGAAAGAACGAAAGAACGAAAGAACGAAAGAACGAAAGAACGAAAGAACGAAAGAACGAAAGAACGAAAGAACGAAAGAACGAAAGAACGAAAGAACGAAAGAACGAAAGAACGAAAGAACGAAAGAACGAAAGAACGAAAGAACGAAAGAACGAAAGAACGAAAGAACGAAAGAACGAAAGAACGAAAGAACGAAAGAACGAAAGAACGAAAGAACGAAAGAACGAAAGAACGAAAGAACGAAAGAACGAAAGAACGAAAGAACGAAAGAACGAAAGAACGAAAGAACGAAAGAACGAAAGAACGAAAGAACGAAAGAACGAAAGAACGAAAGAACGAAAGAACGAAAGAACGAAAGAACGAAAGAACGAAAGAACGAAAGAACGAAAGAACGAAAGAACGAAAGAACGAAAGAACGAAAGAACGAAAGAACGAAAGAACGAAAGAACGAAAGAACGAAAGAACGAAAGAACGAAAGAACGAAAGAACGAAAGAACGAAAGAACGAAAGAACGAAAGAACGAAAGAACGAAAGAACGAAAGAACGAAAGAACGAAAGAACGAAAGAACGAAAGAACGAAAGAACGAAAGAACGAAAGAACGAAAGAACGAAAGAACGAAAGAACGAAAGAACGAAAGAACGAAAGAACGAAAGAACGAAAGAACGAAAGAACGAAAGAACGAAAGAACGAAAGAACGAAAGAACGAAAGAACGAAAGAACGAAAGAACGAAAGAACGAAAGAACGAAAGAACGAAAGAACGAAAGAACGAAAGAACGAAAGAACGAAAGAACGAAAGAACGAAAGAACGAAAGAACGAAAGAACGAAAGAACGAAAGAACGAAAGAACGAAAGAACGAAAGAACGAAAGAACGAAAGAACGAAAGAACGAAAGAACGAAAGAACGAAAGAACGAAAGAACGAAAGAACGAAAGAACGAAAGAACGAAAGAACGAAAGAACGAAAGAACGAAAGAACGAAAGAACGAAAGAACGAAAGAACGAAAGAACGAAAGAACGAAAGAACGAAAGAACGAAAGAACGAAAGAACGAAAGAACGAAAGAACGAAAGAACGAAAGAACGAAAGAACGAAAGAACGAAAGAACGAAAGAACGAAAGAACGAAAGAACGAAAGAACGAAAGAACGAAAGAACGAAAGAACGAAAGAACGAAAGAACGAAAGAACGAAAGAACGAAAGAACGAAAGAACGAAAGAACGAAAGAACGAAAGAACGAAAGAACGAAAGAACGAAAGAACGAAAGAACGAAAGAACGAAAGAACGAAAGAACGAAAGAACGAAAGAACGAAAGAACGAAAGAACGAAAGAACGAAAGAACGAAAGAACGAAAGAACGAAAGAACGAAAGAACGAAAGAACGAAAGAACGAAAGAACGAAAGAACGAAAGAACGAAAGAACGAAAGAACGAAAGAACGAAAGAACGAAAGAACGAAAGAACGAAAGAACGAAAGAACGAAAGAACGAAAGAACGAAAGAACGAAAGAACGAAAGAACGAAAGAACGAAAGAACGAAAGAACGAAAGAACGAAAGAACGAAAGAACGAAAGAACGAAAGAACGAAAGAACGAAAGAACGAAAGAACGAAAGAACGAAAGAACGAAAGAACGAAAGAACGAAAGAACGAAAGAACGAAAGAACGAAAGAACGAAAGAACGAAAGAACGAAAGAACGAAAGAACGAAAGAACGAAAGAACGAAAGAACGAAAGAACGAAAGAACGAAAGAACGAAAGAACGAAAGAACGAAAGAACGAAAGAACGAAAGAACGAAAGAACGAAAGAACGAAAGAACGAAAGAACGAAAGAACGAAAGAACGAAAGAACGAAAGAACGAAAGAACGAAAGAACGAAAGAACGAAAGAACGAAAGAACGAAAGAACGAAAGAACGAAAGAACGAAAGAACGAAAGAACGAAAGAACGAAAGAACGAAAGAACGAAAGAACGAAAGAACGAAAGAACGAAAGAACGAAAGAACGAAAGAACGAAAGAACGAAAGAACGAAAGAACGAAAGAACGAAAGAACGAAAGAACGAAAGAACGAAAGAACGAAAGAACGAAAGAACGAAAGAACGAAAGAACGAAAGAACGAAAGAACGAAAGAACGAAAGAACGAAAGAACGAAAGAACGAAAGAACGAAAGAACGAAAGAACGAAAGAACGAAAGAACGAAAGAACGAAAGAACGAAAGAACGAAAGAACGAAAGAACGAAAGAACGAAAGAACGAAAGAACGAAAGAACGAAAGAACGAAAGAACGAAAGAACGAAAGAACGAAAGAACGAAAGAACGAAAGAACGAAAGAACGAAAGAACGAAAGAACGAAAGAACGAAAGAACGAAAGAACGAAAGAACGAAAGAACGAAAGAACGAAAGAACGAAAGAACGAAAGAACGAAAGAACGAAAGAACGAAAGAACGAAAGAACGAAAGAACGAAAGAACGAAAGAACGAAAGAACGAAAGAACGAAAGAACGAAAGAACGAAAGAACGAAAGAACGAAAGAACGAAAGAACGAAAGAACGAAAGAACGAAAGAACGAAAGAACGAAAGAACGAAAGAACGAAAGAACAAAAGAACGAAAGAATGTTGGAATGGTAGTTTGTCAATAAGAAACGGATTGCATTAAATGTGATTATTCAAATAAATATTTAAATTTCTCCACTCCTTCGATCGTCAGCCAGTTTCCTACTGGCACCATCCTGCTGCGAGAGCCACACAATGACCACTAATAGACTGCTAACCGAAATTTAACTTTTGACACCTACCCAACAGAAAGTCGAACCTCAAACAACACATACAAAATCCTGGCAACCGAACTTTTCTGTGATCAACCTTTTTCGGCAGCAATATGACAGAGTGTGGCAATGGAAAAAGAAACAACCCACCAACAGCCGCGGGAGGGAAAACACATCACAACGCACAGCGGGTGCCGGGCGAGCGAAAAGAAAGCAGCCGCAAAATTCGGCATTTAAATTCAATGCCTGCCCGGGATACCGGAAGAACAGTTTGACTTTAAGGTGCGAAACTGGAACAAATCCGCGCGGCGACGGTAATTCGCGGTAATTTGCATAAGATTATGTCGTTTGTTGTCAGAGTTAGGTCCTTCTTCACGGTGGTAAGTAATGGCACGGGATTTACGTGAAGACTTAACGCGTGTGGATTATTATTCATTATTCAACGGTTTTTGCTATTGTACAATTATCGATTAAACACTATTTCCGTGTCAAATAAGAGTGGATATAAAATGAATATGAAATTTTTTGATATCAAGAAATTCGATGTAATTATTATACCTTTTTGTTGAATCTTTAACGATTACAGAAGACAAATGAGATAATTAGAAACTTTTCCACAGCAAAAAAGGCACAAACTTGTACGTTTTTATTCAATACATCGTAAGTCAAATATTTTAAATTATAGCATTTAAGAAAACAAGAAACTAAAATCAGATCAAATTCTGGAACAGTCTTTCAAATTGATATTGAATTCATATTGATTTCAAAACTTGCATCTCTACCAGCTCTGATTTATGCAGCCATTCGATGAAGCTGATTCCCCACCAGGAACGAAACACTTCAAAGGATTCAAAATAATATTCTGGTCGCTGTTGAGAGAAAATGAAAAGACTCAACACGAAAATACTTTTGAATATTGTTTTGTTAGATTAAAAACCTACATACAAATACAATAATAGCAAGTCCAACCTCCTTCAGCGTTAATAATTACTTGGCACCTTCGAGGCATACTTTGAGCGAGATGTTGCGCGAATTCTTCTGACAACGACCTTCAAATTTGTGAATTCGACGAACAAGCTGTTTCAAATTGTGGGGTCGGTTTTTTCCAAGCTTCATCTTCATTCTAGCTCAAACGTTCTCTATTGGATTGGCATCGGGCGACTGAGAGGGCCGATCCAAGGTCACGGCGCCAACATCGGTTTTCGTAAAGTAGTTTGAAATTTCAAATCATTTTCGATCAAATGTCGGTGAACAGTTCCGTACGAAATATTTAAACCTTTTTTGGTTAATTTTAAAGCATATTCGTGCAAAGGTAATGTCGAATTCTTGAAAAACAAGTCCCAAATCACTTTTTCGCCTTTGTCCGACAATACACCGCCAGAACCGCGATTTGGAAAGTCGTTGACATTTTTGACCTCTTTAAAACGATTCACCCACTTACTCACAAACTGTTTAGACTTTTGCATGTATTTCGCCGCGGCAGCATGGATCATTTTGGGACCTTTTGGGTGCGAGCACAAAAAAAACTGCAGCGAACGGTACTCATTTGGAAAAATGCCGAGATCGTTTTCTAAACAATAGTCAGCTGATGAAGGACACTACTGCCCTCTGTGTTATAAAAATAATCACACCATTACCCTTTACCGATCGCGAGTAATCGTGACAACTATCTTATGTAACAGACTGTAAACTCCGATACAATCTACCGTTGAGTCGTTTATGCACAAAATTCCTCAAGATTTCCTTCTTTCACATAATAAAGACTGTCCCAGAAAGTATGGACGCAACCAAAAACCGCTGCCATTTCGCAATGGTTAAGAATCAGTCAATTTTTATGGCTGCGACCTGTTGTTTACACTCTTCTCTAACGACTTGTGCAGTTGCTTATTCGTTTTCATTAGTTTGTTTCGAAATGCGTGGACTTTCAGCAGAACAACGTCGAAAAATTGTGTACAAATGGTGCCCAGAACGCGGACTGTCACTGAGAGAGATAGCAAAAATGGAGGGAGTAAGTGAAAAAGACGTGCGAAATGCAATCAGGAAGTTCGGTGAGGATAACACCTTTGAAAATAAAGCGAAAATGGGTCGAGGAAAAGGTCCTGCTAACCCTCAGTTGGATAAACGTATACTGAAGGCGTTCGAGCCTAAGAAGGAGGTTGGCCAAAAAAGTGGGCACTTCGAAGTCAAATGTTCTTCGTGCTAAAGAACGTTTGAATCTTCAAACCTATAAGAAGCAGAAACAACCAAACCGTAGTCCGAAACAAGAAGCATCGATCAGGCCGAGGGTTCGAAAGCTGTGTAATACGATTCTTGCTGGAAATTTGAACTGCATAATCATGGACGACGAAACCTATGTGAAACTCGATTACAAATCCTTGCCGGGACCACAATATTATACGGTGCGAGAAGGACAAGTGTTAAACCAGTTCGAGACATCGATTGAAGTCGAAAAATTTGGTAAGAAAGCTATGATCTGGCAAGCAATTTGTAGCTGCGGTAAGATTTCGAAACCCTTCATCAGCGAAATATGCGTTAAGGAATGCTTACAAAAACAACTTCTACCCATGATTTGAAGCCACAAGGATCCTGTTGTCTTCTGGCTAGATCTAGCTTCTTGCCACTACTCGAAATCAACGGTAGAACGGTATACTACAAAAAATGTCAATTTCGTCCCAAAAGACATGAATCCACCAAATTGCCTACATCTTCGACCAATTGAGGAATGTTGGGCATTAACGAAGGCACATCTTAGGAAAGCAGAGAGCAATTTTGTGGATTGATATTTTTCTCAACGAAATTTATAGTGAGCCGACGCTAAATCCGGCCAAAATGGTGGAAGTGTACTATGCTTCTTGTATAAAGGCAGGCATCTCTTCGGGAGACACTCAGATCGATAGATTTCTGCATTTATAGTTCCGGTAGTGTACAAAATGGTTCACTTCAAACCACAGGAACATATTGCTTGCCATACCAGTACCTTTCGACCGAATTTCTCCACTTGAATTGACCTGTCCGCATCGCTCACATCCTCCCCAACGACGACAGTAAAGTATTGTGGACCTGGAAGGGTTTTTGACTCCTTTACATAAGTCTCATCATCCATCAAAACACATGCGTTTCCGGGCCCTTGTTGCTGCTCGTTTCTTCTGTTCTACACTTTGTTTCGAGATTTTCTGCTTCTTGTAGGTCTTCAGGGAATTTCACTTCTTGATTCGGTGGATCATTCCTGCTTTTTTGGCCAAATCACGTATTGACATTGATTTGTTCTTCATAATTAGAGATACCACTTTCTGGTCCAGTTACGGATTGGAAGAACCAGGTTTTCTGCCTCTTCCTGGTAGCTCATCTAAAGAATAGTGCTCCCCAAACTGATTACTGATGGTTTTGACACTGGCATGATGAACTTCAAACCGCTTTGCCAATTTTCGCATAGTAATACTCTTTTCATTTAGCCATGTGTCCAGAACCTTAATTTTCACTTCCTTTTCAATACGCGACATTTTAAACCGCATAAACAAGTAAACAAACGAAAAATGGCAGCCAAACGCACAGCATGCTGTGATCTGAGCATAAAAAATCATCACAAATACAAGCGTACAACTCAAATGTATGTGGATAGCTTATTTCCGATACACTCCTTATACCAAACAAGTTAGAAAACTTCAATTTTGAGTTATTCACGATCAAGTTCTACCCATTCTGGTACAGGGTAAAATATGAAAGAAGGCGCCCCATAATAAAGTGAGTCAAATGTACGACAAAACATCTAAATTATTAAGCAGTCGAAAAACCGAGAAAGTGGTTGCAGTTTTTTCCATACATCATTATGTGAGTAGATAATCTCCAGGATAGCTATTAGCTGACCAAACAAAACAATGTACACCAGACAGTCCCTCGCCTTAAACATAACTTTGTCGCACCGAACCGCACGTATGTGTGTGCGTGTGTATGTGCGTACGTGTCTGAAAAGGATGCCCTTGCCATTGGCCATTTTTCCTTACGATTCAGGACCCGTTCCCGTTCTGAAAATAAAGAAGAGATGTCTCCAGTGGACAATTTTCCGCCATGTTTACACGGTCGATGATGGAATGAAGGCAAAATCACTTCGCAGAAGGGTTGAAAACCGGAACGGTTGATTGCCCGACTGAAAGCAATGTTCAACTATAGGAACTGCCGACGACGGAACGGAACGAAACGAAACGACAAAACAAGAAGAAAGAAATCAACCTTCCCGGGCTAACACACATGTCCTTCAATGGTGGTGGTGGTGTATAAACGGATACCGGCGTTACAAAGAATGTAGATTGGAATTGTTTCGCCCGATTTTTCATCGGTCCATGCACTTGGAAAATAGCACAAAATGGTTCAAAGAAGGTTCAAAGTCCCAATTCGATTCCGGTCGGTGGTCGTGGACACCTACGACTGCCTTTTATCAGTTTTGGCGTGGGAGCTCCAGTTTTTCCACCGCCCACGAAATTTTCGGCAAGGGAAATATTCAGTTTCACCAACGCATCAACATTTCAGCAAACTTTTACCACACCGGATCAGAGATGTTTTGCAATTATTCTATCATTAGCCATTGCCCAGTCAGTCAGTCAGCCAGGATCAACTCGCAGATGTGTTTGATTGATACTTTAATTACGTTTCCATCAGCACGATCGATCATGAAGCGCCAGTGCCTGATCAGCCAAACGTTAAAAGCAATTAATTTTTCTAAATCCTTCATCCGAACTCATCAGAACCGTCCGGTCCGTCTCTCTTCTCGTTTGCCGTTAGTATAAATTAATGCAGTCAGGATCTTCTGCTTCCGGCAAATGTGTTCGTCATTGTGCAATCAGTGCAACTCCGTTTCTATTCATCATTGATTCGAATAATTAACACCACTTTCAGGAGGAATGTGTATCTCTCATACGTAGTAGTAGTAGTGTCTCTGATGAAGCGAAGAGCTCGGCTCCCGGAACGTAATTAGTGCCAGAGGTCAAACAGTATTTACATCATCCGGCGTAGCTTCCCCGATGTTTGCCCTGGGGATCAACACCCCAATCGCGTCATTCGGCCCTCTGTTTAGGGACTGACTGCACTGGAGCCACACTGGAATCAGGGTAGGAAACGGCCTGAAAAAGGATCAGCTTCGTCATCATTCGGCAGTACGATGGATTGTATATTTATTTTGTAGTTTATTTTCGCTTCCGTCTCTCGTCCCTCGTTGCGTCCCGATGGCGAAATTCCCAGTGGCATCGCCTTTCGCCTTTTGGGGAAAAGGATAAAGGATAGGATATTCACACAGCAGAGGCACACCACAGAAGCGTGACTCTCAGCTATGGGCCGCCCCGGTTAGTAGTAGTGATGCTCAGCGATCTGTTTTTCCGATTCCGGTCTATGAGCGCCACACGCGCGCCTCCGTCGGCGTAGAAAATGATGAAGCTCACAGCAGTGCTTCGGCAGTGTACTTTCCTATCAAAAGGATTTGTAACATCATCATTTTTATTGAATCGAGCGGGATTTGCGCGTAATAAAATGTGCTCCCCGCTATTGATTGATGACAGCGACTGGCTGCACAATGGTCGGCTTCATTTGCCTTTGTACCGGGTACCGTCAGCACTCCGAAGGTCAATGGTTTCCTCTATCAATGCTCGAGGTTCTGGGTTCGATTGATTGCTAGTCAGAGAACAGGCGGAAGCTTGTCGGGTAAAAAATATGCTGGACTCCTGCTAGCAATTTTCTGTTGCAACCCATCGAATAGAAAAACATATGCTGTCACAAAACGGTTTCAAATTATTGCATGGGTCATGCTGATTTCGCAACAACGACCTCTGATAATAGTATAGTAATTTCTAGTACATGCATAGTGTCACAGGAGAGAACTGATGCCTGATGCGGATGATACTCCGATCAACGATGATGATGATGACGATGACGATTCGGTTGATGAAAAGCAAACATGGTCGCGATTTGCTTATTTTCACACTCTCTTTACTCTGGGCTAATAAGAGCAGACAGCCTAATTGTGCGTAATAATTTCTAGCTCGGAGCCGGGGTTTTGCGGATGAAACTCGAAAATGATTGATTGCACTGGGGGATTTTACTTGATATTGGTTCCGCCAGAGAATTGGATTTCGAACATCAATTACATCAGGATTCAAAGGACTAAGAAAAAACTCTTGCGCTCAGAGTCAAAACTGTTCTGTTTTCACCGAAACTGGTTTCTATTTTTATCATTAGATGATGGAAGCGATAACGTTTGAAGTACCACTATTTAGCCATCACAGCCTCAACCAGCACAAAACTTGTGTCGTTTAATTTAACATACCCGATGGTACAACTTAGTCCGAAATCGATTCATCACTACTGAAAGCATAACTGTAGGGAGACCGGGGTTAAATGGACCACGTATCTCATAAACCAACAATTACGGCAATCTGAATTACTGATTTTTATTTATTTTCTGATTTTTTGGGTATATTTGATTTCTGTTCATCGAAACGATAGTCAGGTTAGTGCTTTTAAAAGTTCAGTGATTTTTGATTACGTAGGAAATAAAATCATAATTAATTGTACTTCGGGTTAAAGTGGAACAAAACGTGAGGCCAAACCGGACTCATAATTTTGGACACAAAATTCTTGACGGATTCTTGAAACATGAATATATTTTTCAACGATTTGTTTTAGTCTTTGTTAAGACGTGGAGCCGTCTTGAGCTAGTTTTAATATGATCAGTATTTAACGGGGAAACAGATTGGAAAACTGACATATGAACATAATGGTACAATGAAAACCGCGAAAATGTTACGAAAGAGACGGGACTCGAACCCGTAGATAACTCCTAACCGGGGAAATTGTTTTACCAATTAAACTACCCTGCATATGAAAACATATGAAGACAAAGTCCATTTGACTAGACGAAACCAAGCATGCTTCGCTGTAATTAGCCACTACGGTATTCACTTACAGTCCCGTATCGACGGAACCAAATTCAACAGAAACACATACAATGATCACGAGTCTATTTCTACCCATCTATTTTTGCCGCAAGATACTGGTTCGAGAACTTTGTTTTTATCTATTTCGCTATCTACGAGGTAACACACGATAGTATCATCCATCGATTTTATGGATCTCCACTAGTGTGTGGTAGCAACAGTGACGATTGTGTGATCTCAAACACAAGTAACACTGTAAAGACTGTATGGACGCAACCAAAAACCGCTACCATTTCGCAATGGTTCAGAATCTGTCAATTTTTATGGCAGCGTTCTGTTGTTTACACTCTTCTCTAACCACTTGTGCAGTTGTTTATTCGTTTTCATTAGTTTGTTTCGAAATGCGTGGACTTTCAGCAGAACAACGTCGAAAAATTGTGTACAAATGGTGCACAGAACGCGGACTGTCACTGAGAAAGATAGCAAAAATGGAAGGAGTAAGTGAAAAAGCCGTGCGAAATGCAATCAGGAAGTTCGGTGAGTATAACACCTTTGAGGATAAACCGAAAACGAGTCGAAAAAATGGTCCTGCTAACTTTCAGTTGGATAAACGTATACTGAAGGCGTTCGAGCAAAAGAAGTGGGCACTTCGAAGTCAAATATTCTTCGTGCTAAAGAACGTTTGAATCTTCGAACCTATAAGAAGCAGAAACAACCTAAACGTAGTCCGAAACAAGAAGCTTCGATCAGGCCGTGGGTTCGAAAGCTGTAAAATACGATTCTTGCTGGAAATTTGAACTGCGTAATCATAATCATGGACGACGAAACCTGCGTGAAACTCGATTACAAATCCTTGCCGGGACCACAATATTATACGGTGCGAGAAGGGCAAGTGTTAAACCAGTCCGAGACATCGATTCAAGTTGAAAAATTTGGTAAGAAAGCTATGATTTGGCAAACAATTTGTTGCTGCGGTAAGATTTCGAAACCCTTCATCAGTACTGCTTCAATGAACAGCGAAATATACATCAAGGAATATTTACAAAAACGGCTTCTACCCATGATTCAAAGCCACAAGGATCCTGTTGTGTTCTGGCAAGATTTTGCTTCTTGCCATTACTCGAAATCAACGGTAGAATGGTATACTACCATAAATGTCACTTTCGTCCTAAAAAACATGAATCCACCAAATTGGCCACAACTTCGACAAATTGAGGAATTTTGGGCACTAACGAAGGCACATCTAAGGAAACATGTCTCGGCAGCCTGTCTATTATCAGTATATCGAATAAAATTTGAATATCTAACACTTGTGAATTATTTACAGCGAAATCAAAGTGCGTCCATACTTTCTGGGACAGTCTTCATATTTTGAATTTATACACAACTTTTAACGATCAAATCATCAAATTAAGCAAAGTAACTAAGAACATTACTCTTTATTTCAACCTTTCAAAGATTTGTCACACCATCGCCCTTCTTTTCAGATCAAATTATATAATATCAACTTTTGGAGCATCATTTTGTGAAACTATATATGGGCCTGAAAAGAATCGATTATTGAAAGGTGCACTAATTTCAAAATACAGCAATTATATGGCATAATCTGCGCGCGCGAGTTCGATACTTTTTCTTTGTTTTTTTCTCTGTGAAATGCGATCTAGTCTACACCGACAGAGGGTTCCCCGACGAGGGAAGTCCTCCCGAAACGACGCTTACGGTACGCGTCTACGACCCGACCGAAAGGATGCCTAAGTCGATTCAATGATTCCGATTGGAGCGTGACTTTCGGTTCACTGGCGCTCAGACGATCCTAGCGGTACCACGCGACGATCCACTCATCTAGTCCCCGACAAAGGATCTAGACCACTCCGACGGAGAGTTCCCCGGCGAAGGAGAATCTCCCGACACCGAGTCTCTTACACCACACGGGACACCCGATGGAGTGCCGAGGTCGGTCCCGCGATACCGGTTGGAGCCTGGCTTCCGGTTCGCTGGCGCCTCGACGACTCGAATCGGTGTTTTGGCGGCTACTCGACTAGCCCCCGCCGAAGGATCTAGCCTACACCGACGGAGAGTTCCCCGACGAAAAAGGCCCTCCCGAAACCGACGCTTTCGATTCCCGTCAACGCCCGACCGAGAGGATGCCTGGGTCGATCCAGTGATTCCGGTTGGGGGATAGCTTCCGGTTCACTGGCGCCCCAACGATCCTGACAGTTTTACGTACTACTCGTCTAGTCCCCGACGATGGATCTAGATTACTTCGACGAAGAGCTTTCCGGCGAAGGAGGTTCTCCCGGACCGACGTTTATTCGCTGATCCCTCTTGAGCCTACTACGGTTGCACGCGGCTAGCGGTCGCGGCTGCCTGTTGTTGATCCGCACTCCATTTCCGCTGTAATATGCCCGCAATTTGGGATGCCGCGGTCGACACTGCGTTCCAGTTCTCTACGTAGTGGCACATTCTCTGGATCAGGTTCTCCGGTGTGGTGTCAATGCCGCATGACTCCAGTAGCTCACTCTTTTGAGCCGCGAAACGGGAACATGCGAACAAGACGTGTTCAGCCGTCTCGATCTCGTCTGGGCAGCCAGGACATACAGGGGATGTCGACTAAATCGGGTTACGTCGCGACATCTGTATGACAATAGCTACACTCTGTCTGACTAAGTGCGAAGATAACATATATAAAGACTGATCACTTTTTTGTGAGCGACAAGTTTGGAAAATGGATTCATCTTGCTTTCAGAGCTCTAAGCCGGTGAAAAGCCTGGATTTCATCAAATGTCACTTTTGTGAGCACACGGCCCACATTAAATGCATCGGATGGACCAGATTGAACCTCGATTTTGTCAACAACCAGTCGCCGAATCTTTTATGGTTCTGCAACGACTACATTTAAACACTGGACCAACTGAAACAACAGAATTCATCTTCAACCACGGTGAATCTTGTTTCAACGGTCTCCGATTGTATCAACGACTGTCTGAAGGAGTTTAAACTTGAGCTGGACAAGACTAATTGTGCAGTACAAGCGTAGTCTGACCAGTTCAACACTTCGTCGGCAAGCGTCAAATAGGCTCACTGGTAAACATCTACCCGATACTGGCTACAAGGCTACTCCTAGTGGAAGGCCTACGTCAGCTTTACTAAGTGGAACTCGCGAAGTCAGTGATACTGTCAAAGCGGCGGATACCGTACCGAAGCCAGTGGAGAAAGTCTGGCTATACCTTTCCCGAATTACTCCACACGTGACCGAGGAGGACGTCGCTGCTATGGTTCTGGAGTGTGTCACCGACTTGGAGCTAGTTGTCAAGAGATGACACAAAAAGATGCCGATCTTTCTTCGTTCGCCTTCGTGTCCTTCAAGGTCAGAGTGGATCGTGAACTTAAGGACAATGCCTTAGACCCATCCATTTGGCCGAACGGTATCTTCTTCCGAGAATTCGACGGTCGGAGGAACACGGCGGATTTTTGGAAGCCAAGAGCTCTGAAGGTCCCACGAATCGAAACCCTGTTACAACCGTTGGTAATCCCAGAAATGCTGGGCTCACCAATGGAGTAAACTCTCATCCACCGATGGACCAACCACCAACTCGCCGAAGTGGTACAACTCACTCTGCATCCGCACGCGGTCTCCGTGTTTATTATCAAAACACTCGGGGACTGAAGACAAAACTTGACGATGTCTACCTGGCTGCACTGGATAGTGATTATGATGTTTATGTCTTCTCAGAAACGTGGTTGGACGAGCAAATCAATTCTGTTCAACTATTTGGTGACCGTTTCAACGTCTACAGACGTGACCGCAGCATAGCTAATAGCATTCGAACACGTGGCGGAGGAGTGTTAATCGCGGTGTCTAACACGTTGGACTCCGGTTTGATCAGGGACGATCGGTTCACTTCGATCGAAACGATGTGGGTTAAGAATAAACTTCTCTCTCGACATGTACTTGTTTGATCACCCACTCGTCATGGATATGCGTTTCCCGATCCGATAATATCGACAACTACTCCTGCCAGCCGCTTGCTTGTCGATGGAGCTGCCCTTCTCGGTTGGCTCAGACCTCAGCCATGTTTTTAACGTTCAATCTCACTTTTTGGATTTAATGTTTGCAAGACGATCCCCCCTTACGAAACAGAACTTCTCAATTGCCAGCAACAACTATCGCAGCTACAATAAGTTTCTTTACAAGCGGTATGTCAATCGCACTCAACAGAATCTGTGCCGAAACCAGAAGGGATTTTGGTCGTTCGTCAATACAAAGAGGAAAGGAAATAGTCTCCCGTCAAGGCTGCATCTCGACAATGACATTGCTATGTCCCCTACTGATAAGTTAACGCTCTACGATGTTCCCCGTGTTCAAGAAAGGGGATAACTACCGTGGCATCACCTCCCTGGGAGTGGAATCCTAGGTGTTTGAGTCGCTGATTTACGAAAAACTCTTCGCATCTTATAAGCAATACATTGGTTCCTACCAGTATGGATTCTTTTCGGGTCGCTCTGTTGAGACTAATCTCATTAGCTTTACATCATTCTGCATGGATCAATTATGCAAAAAACTGCAAGTGGGTGTAATCTACACGGATCTGAAAGCTTCTTTCGACAAAGTCAACCATGACATTCTGCTCGCTGAACTTGCAAAAATGGGATGCTCGTCTGGATTCTGCGACTGGAGAAGAAGTGTACCGATAAGTAGTTAGCAACATTCAAACAGTTATTACTCTGAAATGGCTTAATTTTTTGCAGCGTGTTTTGCGGTGACATGTTTGTTTACATGTCAATAACAGCTGCGCAATCGATTGGTTTTGGTACAGTTTATCGTTTCAATGATGAGTCGAATTGATCCGAAAACGCGAAAGAAAATTCTGCACACTTGGTGCTCAGAAAGTGGTGTCACGTACAACGAAATTGCAAAACGGGTGAAAGTGCACCACATCAGTGTCAAAAATATTATCGAGAAGTTCGGTAAGACCCTTTCCATGAAGGATTTGCCCCGATCCGGTAGGAAAACGGGTCCCAGCCAGCCCGGCCGGGACTTAAAAGTGGTTGAGTGCATTAGGAAAAACCCATCGGCGTCGACGCGGGATTTTGCCAAGCAGTTCAACACCAGCATCGGGATGATTCAACGGATCAAAGTTCGGAACTCCCTGCAAACATACAAGAAAAAGAAGGTGCCGAAAAAGTCCCTGGTTCAGCAAGTTCAGGCCAAAACAAGAGCGCGAAAACTGTATAACCGGATTCTACAGAATAAAGACGGATGCATCCTGATCGACGACGAAACCTACGCCAAGAAAGACTCTCGAGCGCTGCCCAGACCGCAATATTATACGAAATCGGTGCACCAGGACCTGGACGACGCTGACACCACGGTGGCGATGGAAAAGTTTGGACAGAAGGTGTTGGTCTGGCAAGCAATTTGTACCTGTGGTTTGCGGTCGTCGATTTTCTTCACGAAGGGCACAATTAACGCCAAGGTGTACGAAGAAGAATGTTTGAAGAAGAGAATGCTGCCACTGTACAGAAAGCATAAGGCTCCTCCTCTCTTCTGGCCGGATTTGGCTTCAGCCCACTACGCCAACTCCGTTCTACAGTGGTTGTCAAAAAATAATGTACGATTCGTGGAAAAGGACATCAACCCACCGAGCTGCCCGGATCTTCGGCCAATTGAAAGGTATTGGGCAATTGTCAAGCGGCACTTTCGGCAGGAAGGTACAGTGTCCCAAAACATGCAGGAATTCGAAAAAAAAACTGGACAGCTGCCACCAGGAAAGTTACAAAAGTAACTGTGCAGAATTTAATGAAGAATGTCAAGTCCACAGTGCGAGCGTTTCACAGAAACTAGAATTTTCTTCAATATAATCAGTGAAATGCATAAAAATGTAATTTTTCTACAATATATCGAAAACTGATGTCAAAATATGTTTTTTTCGCTTTTTTATTCAATAGTAAATGTTGCTAGCTACTTTTCGATACACTCCTTAAGATCGTACCTGGTGCAACAAGAATTATCGGTCTGCATTGGAAATAGTTCTTCTGACTGCTTTACCAACTGTTCAGGAGTTCCGCAGGGCAGCACACTGAGTCCATTGCTCTTCTCACTATTCGTCAATGGTGCAGCTTTTGTCCTACAGCGTGGAGGAAAACTGTTTTTCGCAGATGATGTAAAAATTTATCACGTCGTTCGTAACCAAACTGATTGCCGAGAACTGCAGAACCTCCTGTACATCTTCAACGACTGGTGCGAACGTAATATGATGGTCTTGTGTGTTGCCAAATGTTCTGTAATTAGCTTTCGAAGGACCAGGACTGCAGTTCCTGCATATCGCTGGAACCCCGCTTCAACGTGTCGACCACGTCAAGGACCTTGGTGTCGTGCTGGATAAAGCGAATCGTCAACTTGGATTCAGTTCAAGATATCGAGAGAGTTCCGTGACCCTCTATGTTTCAAGGCCTTGTATTGTTCCTTGGTTCGCTCGCTGCTTGAATTTGCTTCTGTTGACTGGAGTTCCTATCAGGATATGTGGAGTGCACGTTTCGAAGCTGTGCGCAGATTCATCAGGTATGCACTGCGATACCTGCCATGGAGTGACCCACGTAACCTGTCACCGTACGCCGACCGCTGTCGTTTGCTGGGTCTCGGCATCCTAACTGATAGAAGGAATGAATCAAATGCTACCTTTGTTGCGAAAATCTTGCTTGCTGAGTACGATGTGCCAGACTTGCTGGCTCGAATCAACCTATATGCTCCTGCCCGCTCTTACTTCGACCGAGGACTCTACTGTTTGAGACTCCGCAGTTCACAAACTACGCTGCAAATAACTCTCTAGCTGCTTCAACTCGTCACTTCAACGAGGTCTCCGAGCACTTCGACTTTATTTGCACTTCTAACAGCTTCCGTCGGCGTCTACTCTCAGTCCGTCCGTAATTTATTACTTGTTATTATTCTTGCTGTTTGTTCGTTTTTAGAATTAGACAGTTCCATTAAGACCATGTTGGTCAGATGGACGGAATTTAACAAAATAAATAAACAATCGAATATAGGTCTACCTCAATGTTGTGGCCACTCAGATCAACCTATTCTAACAAATCAGTAGTCCTGCGTGGACAGTAAAACAGTAAATTCATTGAGACCATTTAATTTGGGTTTGCAAAGGAAGCCAAAATCTTACCCGTCGTAAGCCCGAGAGCAATCCTCGCGATAAAGCCCAGCTCACAAAACGATCATTCAGGTTTATTAGTTTACTGTCACGAAAGATGGGCCAAGCTAGCGACATTTATCCCTGCTCTTCAACCTTATTCATCGTTTTCTTTTTTTTTTTGGTTTTCCCAGTCAACTAAAGACAATGAATGTGAATTCTTATCACATCCAGTGGACGCTGTTTGGCTGTTGTTTGTCGACTGAAATAGCTATCATCCAATTGGGGTTAAACCGATTTCAGTTACTGAACCGACCGCCCCACGAACGACACTCCGACACTGTCCAGTAGTGGCCGGGAACCCGGGGCGAAAGTTCGAACCCCGAAATCCGTTTTTCCCTACACACTTTAATGGAGAGGAAACGGCCGTAAGAAATAAACATGAACACGTTACAGCAATAGAATCAGGAAATTAAATCACTATTCGTTAAACCGTCCGCCGGGGTTGGCTTCACTGACCGACCTAAAGTTTGTTCTGTTTTTTTTTCTTTCCATCTGGAAACGAAATTAGGTACAAACCATAAAGTAAACGAATTTATCCGAACTGGACCAGAATCGTTTCGCTTTATGGACCGTTCCCGGTTTTTTCCAGACCAATTTGGGGCAAAAGCTCAGTCGGATGGGAGCTAAACTTAGATACTGCATGATGTCCTAATCTTATTATTAACTAATTTATGTTATGATCTTTCGGATTCATGGATTAGATTGCGAAGAAATGATCGATTTTTCATTTTATTTTGAACTAGAAGTAAAAAGGAGCTCCGATTTATGAAAAGGAATTCTGTTTTTTTGCGTTGAACATCGTTCCTGGGTTCTTCCCCAACTCACGAACTTGTCGTCGATTGGATATTGGATAGTGCACCATATTTCGTAATCATACAATAAAAAGAAGCAGATGAAACAGAAAACTGCACCGAATCGACGAAGCACACTTTTAACCACCCTAAAAACCACCCTTCGACAGCATATGATAGCCATTACGAAGTGGACAAAGTTTTTGCTCTGGTCCGAACTAGTTTGCCACCGCCGCTAGCTAGAGCACCGAACGAAAGACAACCCGAATTTATCGGTGTGAAGAAAAGCAGAAGGAAAAGCGAAATGATTCCGTATTTGGTACCCGGCAAACGAACTTGAGATTTGGGACTGGACTAAGGGACACGGGGTGAGGTGCTGCTGCATGACAGACCAACAATAAAATGATGACCATAAATTTCGCTGAAATGGATAGCAATGTTCGGCGAGAGTACAAAAAAAAGGAAGGGGAAAGGACGGGGATTTACTCTCTCGAAACCGAATGAAAAAAAAAGGTTCGGTTCGAAAGAAATCCACTTCGCTGAAGAAGCGAAGACAACTTTACTGACCGCAGGATAGTTTCATAAAGTTGAAAAGTTTACGACGCATTTGTAGGGGAATTGTTTAGCCTTTTTTTTCGGATCCGGACGGTCAGTGAAGGGGTTGCTGAAAGGAACATTTTCTTCCAACGAAACAAAAATATTACACGGTATTAGCTGTTTTTGTGTGGTTTATTATGACACTCTGTTTTTCGTCGATTGGTTCAGGAATGATGAAAGTGCCAATTTGGGTCACGCCAATTTAAGATGATTAGATTTTGCATTCATGATTTTGTTTTTATTATTTTCAAGAAAAGCGATCTTTTTCTCACAATGGAAAAACAAAAACAACAAACAATCGCGGTTGCAGAAGGCCACCAAAAGTAAATTTTATAACACCTAGAGTTCCTGTCCGGGTCGGTTGTTCGCCATCGAGGGACTTCTTCTTCTTCTGCACAAGGAGCTTTGTAAAGTTCACCATTTAAAATAATGACCCACGAACAAAGCAATATCAAATGAACGGAATGAGGGTACGGGCAAATACAGAAAGCTGAAAGTTTATTTGCGAACAATATGAGTCTTTTGGACTCGGTTTTTCCACTCCCAGTGTAAGCTACTTTACACCGTCTTAAAAAGTTTAAATGGTGCGTCGATGATTCACCTGCAGGTGGACTTTGCCGTGCTGACTGCTGGTACACATGGATAGTTCGTATTGTGATTCGGAACTCGGCACCACTGGGATGCCACTGAAATGATACCACAAGTGCACTAGTTTTAAGTACTCGAGGGTGTTCGGGGAAAATTCTTTTCACTGGTAATAACTATTTGTAGTTGAATTCGGATTTCAATTTCAATGGAAAATGAAATGGATTATCAGTAGAATGCAGTAATGTTCGATATTGCGTAAAGTAGTGTTGGTGATTGCCAATAATTTGGCAGAAAGGGCCTCGATATCTCTCTACATTGTATCGTACAATCTGATAGCCGATGCTACAGAAACCCGCTGCCACTCAATGCATATTTCACAGCCCTTACCAAAATAGATACAGTCTGGCAATGGTAGGCGCTGTGTGGAATTTACCAAGAGAGAATCGCAAGTTGACAATTATCGCAGAAAATCGAAGCGATGATTCGACCTGATGATTCTCATACTAGGTTACAATATTTCAAATCCCTTGTGTGGAACATTCACTAACTTTTTCATAGGTAACCTTATACAAGAATTATATGCACATAGTTAGAATAAGCGTATAATAAGCATTGGTGCCCATTCTATGTTAAATTAACCCTGTCGGTTTGCGAATCGAAAATGACAGAAAAAAGTTTCACAATGACTTTTACCTGTTGATGCTCGAATTTGTAGTAGTTTTGGTTTCCAAAGAGGTTGTGGGATGTAATTACTTCGATTTATCATATTTTAGTCACTCTACATAGCCAAGTCTCACAGATTTTCAATACCTGAAGGAATGAGAATTGAAATTCTGCTGATGCTCCCTGCAGACTTTAGTTTGGTTTCGTCTTGTCATTAAAGGAAAGAGTGACGTTGGCAATTATACTCTCTCATTTTTTCAATGAGAAACGAAAATGCTTCGTCCCTCTTCGCTGGTTCTGGTGTCGGTCATTTACGAGTGAGACAGTAAAATATCGAAAATGAGGTTGTTGGAATGGTTTCTTCCATTGAGAATGCGTGACAATTTCAAGCTCTGTTCACAGCACCGTATTCAACCAGCATTACACACCGGTAGCAAATATGCGTACATGAACTCGTTTGTAGTTTCAATTCCGAGCTTCGGATTTCGTTTTCTTTGCCGCGTGCATGAACTCGAACACGGATTGATGTGTGCATTGTTGAAAAAAGCCGGTGTTGTTTTTTCTTCGTCCGTACGAGCACATGTTCGTACAGATGCGCTTTATATGACGGTTTGATAATTTGAACTTAACATCTTGTACTTCTGCTGCCGGAACTCTTATTCGGATGAAATTAAGGAATTTCATATGAGATAATAAGACCGTTCATTTAAACCAAAGATTGTGAAAACATTTCAAGCTATGACTGAGAAAAGTGTGTTCCATTTTAAAATTATGACAACTCTTTCCGATGCTTCCTATCGAAAGCAAGAACCAATATAGCTGAAGTCGGTTTGTTTGGGCTTCAACTGACATGACCTATCGATGAGAATTGATTTGAATCCAGTTTCAAATTTTATAATGTGTTTTGCATCACCGCTGCATATAACTGTTTGAAATTTTCAGCTTTCTTCATCCAGTAATTCCGCAACCGGAAGTCGGATCTGGATGAAATTCATGTTTGTATAGAATTTTTTAGGTGGTGTTTCTCCCGATAAAATAAATACAATGCATCAATGCATACAAACATGGAAAAAAGCAATTTGCCCTCAGAGTAAATTTAGAAAATAAACAAACTCCCAAGTGGTTTGTGTCATTACAGGCAATGAAAGAGCCGATATTTTAGCCAAACGTGGTGCTATTAAGGGTGAAATTTATGAGAGACCGATTGCTTTCAACGAATTCTATAGCGCGTCTCTCCAAAGAACACTTGCCAGCTGGCAAGCTTCTTGGAATAAAGATGATCTGGGTCGGTGGATGCACTCAATTATTCCTAAAATATCGACAAAGGCATGGTTCAGGGGACTGGATGTGAGTAGGGATTTCATTCGTGTGATGTCCAGACTCATGTCCAATCACTACACGTTAGACGCACATCTTCTTCGAATTGGACTTTCCGAGACTAATCATTGTGCTTGTGGCGAAGGCTATCGCGATATTGATCATGTCGTTTGGACATGCGTGGAGTATCGTGATGTCAGATCTCAACTAATAAATTCCTTGCGTACCCAAGGTAGACAATTCAATGTCCCAGTTCTAAACATTCTTGCTTGTCGCGACTTTTCTTACATGAAACTTCTTCATCATTTCATTAAGTCCACTGGAGTTCCAATTTAAATTTTATTTTATGTTAGACTGTTTTCTCTTCCATGAGTTCAACCAATAGCCAGATATTAAATAAAAGTGATGAACTGATACAAACAAACCTAAGATCATGTACGAAATAAATGTGTTTCATTTAATGTAATGTATAATAGCAACTCGTTTGATAAAAACAGTGTTTAGATTAACTAATGAATACCAACATACTAATATGATATTCGAAATGTATTAGGTTCAAAGTACTATGTATTGTGGATGCCACGGCGAAGAAAAACTTATGTATATTACCTATGAAATAAACGTATTTATGGGAAAAAAGTGGTTTGCGATTCTAAAATCCGCCTCTGTTCAATATTGTAAAATCCTAAAAGTTATAGTTTCAACATTCGTTGAAAAGAGCATTCACTCAAGATTAAAATTTCAAGACTCTCACAACAGAAAGAACCACTTCGGCGATGCTCCTTCACTTGTTTTTTGATTTATATTGACTAAATGGGAAATTTTCTTTTCTCACTTTTGCAAATTTCTACAACAACAACAAGCGAATGTACGGTTCCTAACATAACCAGCAAACTGAATGCCAAAAGATGGAACCGAGCAATGGCCTTGTCAAAACTATTATTGTACATACCGCCCCATTTTGATGGAAAACTAGATTCGATTGCGTTTGATCGGCATTGGCATCTGTCCCGGAGCGAAACCCGGATGATGGAAACCGACGGCTTCCGATTCCGTACCGGGCAGGAATCGAAAAACCAGAAATAAATCAATTAGGATTAGGTGAGCAAACAGGCAAAGATTTGCCGAAAGTGGCTTCCGCTTTCCCCACGTTTTTCGGTTCGTCGGTTCGTTTGCTGGCAGTGCATTTGGTGGAAAATTCCAAGAATTCAAGATTGGTAGTGGAAAAATTGGAATTCAAGATTGGCTATCGCAAATTGGTAGAGTATATCCATTTTAAGAACTAGAAAATGGGAAGAATACAGAGCCATTACTAATTTGGTTAGAACACAATCATTTAATTCTACTTAAAATAAAAAGGGCACGATTGAAACAATCTTATAGTTTCCGTCCAGTCATTTTTTTCTCACCTCTGAAGAGTTTCATAAGTCTCTTTACATGTTTTTCTACATAGTTTTATCCAAACGTAAGTACAAGCTTTAAATGTTTTTTTTTTCAAATTAAATAAATACGTTTGACAATTAGTTAATTGGAGCTAGAAACCTGTGAAACGTAGAACTCAATGACCTACAAAATTGAAATGTTCGATACTAGCTGAAATCAGTGCGAATTATTAGAAAACTCTGCATATATCTAAGAATATAAAATAAGACAATATTATCGAGTTAATATGTAGTGATTAATGATTCTGATCAGTGCGGTAAAATTTCATTTTCAATCGAATAATATAAGATGAAAATGAAATTTATGGTCACTGACCGTCAGCATATCCCTTCTAATCCATTTGACTTTTGCTGCCATTTTCAAGTGAAGCTCCCAGAATTCATCGTCAGTTTAATAATTGTATTTAGTCATTTGAAGTTTTGCTTGCTCAGTTTCAAGTGCCAAGTAGTCTAGCTGCTTCATTGTCTTCGCTCTTGGTAGTAAGCAATTTCGAACGAATAGAATTATAAATGGAGTAAAGTGTTAAAAATGAAAACTTAAGGAGGAAAAAATTAATTTATGTGTATTCTGTGATTGATATTTCAGCTATCTGATTAATCTTTCATCTATTATCTTGAACCAATTCGAATGTTTACATGAACCTCATATGAAGGCCGCTCTCACACTATTGAAAGAGATATTTTGTTACTTCAAGAGATCAACTGACGGTGGTTGAACTGAGCCTCGATTGAAGAGAAACGAGTGATGAACTGAATGCTACCCGTTCGAGCCGTCAGCAAACATTGTCAGAGAGTGAAGTTTACTGCATTAGAGAAATCGTCAATGTGTTTCACATTCAGTTTCAATTGAATTGAAATGCAGTTTTACTGCACTGATTCTGATAGTAAATAGTAAATATATATTTTTGCCAAACTTAAACTAGAGAGCCGGCATGTTATAGTTCAAAAGAAGATGTATTTATAGTAGTTTGTATTTTCTATTGTTTTGTGTAAAATTTTTTTCTTAGGGATACTAAAATTACTGGCAATCGGTGTAAAAGAAGTTATATTAAATCTACTTGAATCTTGATTTCTATTAGTCCAGTTTCTCACAAAGCTTACCCGGACGAGGATTACGAAAAGTATTGATATGAGTCCGGTTGGTTATCGTTGGCGACCAACGTTTCACGAGGATATTACCCGTTGCCGAGAATCACATAAAAATCAAACACTATTACGATGTGCTTCGATACAAACATACTTTATATATTGAACTTGATGTATTTATTGTATGTATTCGGCGTGATACACGTTATTAATGTTGGCCGAGAATTTAACTACCTGCCGTTCAGAGGATAATTGAAGGTATATTGCACATCTTCCTCTATTCAATAGAATCTTTTGCACTTTATCTAAATAGGGCTTTATATGCGTAATGAGCAACATTTCTTTTTTTAGTTCATTTGAAAGATATGATTAGGTCATCTATTGAGTTCCAATAGCTCCTATCGAATTCTTCCGGCTCCAGAATAAGAGACCAATGAAGTCCCCTTTTTTATTCTAACAGCACAGTTTTATCGCGAATGACCCAGCCGATTTCGACATTGTCAATAGTTAGTTCTATTTCTGAAATCTGTAATTTACTAGATCTAACGAAATTCGTGTCCAAAATTAGCTCAATGAGAACCATGTTAAAATGATTCTATTTGAATGAACAAAATAAAAAAATAGATGGATTATGAAGCGTTATTCTATTGTTGGTGTTATTTTTCACTACAGCTGGCATTTAACACATGGATCAATAAGTCCCGAGACTAAAGCAGAGATGGCGCTCGTAGTGAACCAGTAACCACGTCTTTGTAGAGTACTAACCTTTGCTTGAAACGGGTCAAAATTTCGATCCGACCAGAAACAGCTGAGTTATCGAGGTTGGAGTAAAGTCGTTTTGTAGTTTGTTTAAAAAATGGAAAAAAACGAGTTTCGTGTTTTGATAAAGCATTGTTTTTTAATGGGTAAAAACACCGTGCAAGCGAAACAATGGATTGAAAAATGTTATCCGGACTCTTGTCCATCAAAAGCAACGATTTGTCGGTGGTTCGCCGAGTTTGAACGTGGTCGTACCGACACAAATGACGCGGAACGCTCGGATAGACCTGTGGAAGCCGTTACACCGGAAAATGTGAGTGAAGTGACAAAAATTATAATGAAAGATCGTAAAGTGTAGCTCCGTGAGATTGCTGAGATGACACAGATATCATATGGAAGTGTATTTACTATCCTTCATGAAAAATTGAGCATGAAAAAGGTTTTTTCCAAGTGGGTGCCGCGATTGCTTTCGATGGAACAAAATGCACCCTGCCACAAGTCGATGAAAACAATGGCGAAATTGAACGAATTGGGCTTTGATCTGCTTCCCCACCCCCCATACTCGCCAGATTTAGCCCCCAGTGACTACTGGCTCTTTGCTGATCTTAAAAAAATGCTCCAGGGAAAAATATTTGGCTCAAATGAGGAGGTCATCGCTGAAACTGAAGCTTATTTTGAAGCGAAAGATAAATTTTTTTATAAACATGGTATTGAAAAATTGGAAAAACGTTGGAACCATTGTATCACCCTAAAAGGTGATTATGTTGATGATTAAAAAAAATTTTGCAAAAAAAATGTTGTTTTCATTGTTGGTCTCGGGACTTATTGATCCATGTGTTAACTTGCTTTCCATTTCTTTGCTGATGTCTTTTTTAATGTTGCGTTTATTTTCACTTATATTTTTTTCTTGCTTACTTTTATGAGCTGTTATTACTTATTTTTATGCGGGTATTTCCGTTACTATTAGTGCTCTTATTTTTGCTGCAATATCACTTTCTTTTTATTATATTACAGTCGCGATTTTGGCTGCTGATGTCATTTTCTAATTTGTTGGTGTTATTATTGTTCCTTCTAGTGACAGTTAATATTGAAGTTTATTCACTGCGTAGTATTTTCCTAGCAGCGTCTGTTATTCTTGTTCGTACTCTGGTTGTTTTTTTATTGTTGTTATTGTTATTAAATGTATTGTTGCAGTAATTTTTGAACTGACTGTAATGTTATCAGTGTCATTTCTGTTCTATTTTTTATTTCGTCATATCAGTAATTTCAATTATTAGCCTTAGTTTGTTTTCTTGTGGAAGTTATTTTTGCATTGATTATTATATTTTTAAATTTTGTTGTAACTCTTATTTTTAATATTGGTCTTATGTCTGGTTCAGATATATTTGTTGTTGTTACTATTTCTATTGGGGTAGTTATTTTTGAAGTGATTTATTTTTCCAATTGCAGTTATCTAGAGGCTGTTGTTATTATTATTCATAATGATAAATTATTTCACTTCAATTTTAACCATAATTGTCATCAGCTGGAGGGTCTCAAAAGGCTACTATTTTTGTAGGTGCCAAGGAGCCAATTTTTTCTGACTCTAACTTAACGAAATCGAAAATTTCTGTAAGTTAACGTTTCAAACATTTTTCTCTCCGTTCAATTTTCACGAACACGGCTACAACGGTTTCAACAAGCTTACACACTTAAATCAAAGTACTGATCTCAGCTGTTCAAACCTCGGTAGCTTATTTTTTTAAAGTAAAAATGATTTTTCATCATTTTGAAAAACGTTTATTTGTGCTGATATATCAGTAGAATGGAAATGTTTGGTAGTTCGATTGTTTTAACCTCGACAAAAGAAGAAACAATTACCGAATGATGTGAATGCATTTTATAAATTCGAAAATCAAATGACTGGCTTCCTAGGCTTCGGATTTATAACGGCATAAGTGACCTAGCCGAAAAAGCCATGGTTTTTGGCGCTTAGAGACCAGAAATTGTGTGTGTGTGTGTGTGTGTGTGTGTGTGTGTGTGTGTGTGTGTGTGTGTGTGTGTGTGTGTGTGTGTGTGTGTGTGTGTGTGTGTGTGTGTGTGTGTGTGTGTCTGTGTGTGTGTGTGTGTCTCTCGCTGTGTGTGTGTGTGTGTGTGTGTGTGTGTGTGTGTGTGTGTGTGTGTGTTCTTCTAAAAGATTTTTTTCTACGCAAAATTTCCTCGAGAATTGTTCAACCGATTTCAGCTAGCTAGGGCTCGCATGAAAGTTATAATTGGTCGGTTAAATGAGTTCGAAGATTTCTCGGAAATCACTCAACGAATTTCGATAAAGTTAGGTTCATTTAAAAACTACTATCAGGTCATTGATCAAGTTCTGGTTCGGGAGATGTAATCTTCTGGATGACGCAATTGAAAAATCGTAGTTATTTGATAGACTAAAAACGCCACTAATTAAACACTTTTTGTTCCGAATGTATAATCGCATAAGTGACGTAACCGACAAACCACACTTTTGTCTCTCTGCATTTTTTTTTCTCCGATTTTTTCTCTCAATGATCGAATTTGAATGCATTGCAATTTTGTTTGACCTAATTTGTTTCAAAAGTTAGTCACAATCTAATTTAACCTACCTAATTTGTATCACAAATTAGTCAAACATACTGGAAAGTGGAGAATTTTATACCACACTTTGATAGTAATTGATAAATCACCCGAAACTCGTAATATTTGTTAAACCAATAAAAAATTGTTGAACCAATAAACCAAGGTTTAAGTAGAAGCAAAAATTCACGTTTGTCGATTTATTAAACTTAAAAATACAGTTTTTTTTTCAAAGGTATAGATTTCATCAGATATCAATGGCTTCTAATCAATTTCCTGATGGGAAGGGAAGGATAAATGGAAGGAAGTAATGTATGAGCAGGAGTAAATTCGGCACCCCACAAGGGATGCCAAACAATCTGCTAAATATCTATACAAGATCAATACAGAAAGCAATCATTCACTCCAAGCAAAATGATAAACCCCTCTGACTATAGCTCCTTACCACATTAGTAATGATAAAAAGTAAGATTTTCATGACAAATATAGATAAAAAATCGATGTCAATTCTAGCGCCACTTGTTTTTGGTCTGTTTTTTGTTGTTTTGTTGTTTGTTGTTTGTTGTTTGTTGTTTGTTGTTTGTTGTTTGTTGTTTGTTGTTTGTTGTTTGTTGTTTGTTGTTTGTTGTTTGTTGTTTGTTGTTTGTTGTTTGTTGTTTGTTGTTTGTTGTTTGTTGTTTGTTGTTTGTTGTTTGTTGTTTGTTGTTTGTTGTTTGTTGTTTGTTGTTTGTTGTTTGTTGTTTGTTGTTTGTTGTTTGTTGTTTGTTGTTTGTTGTTTGTTGTTTGTTGTTTGTTGTTTGTTGTTTGTTGTTTGTTGTTTGTTGTTTGTTGTTTGTTGTTTGTTGTTTGTTGTTTGTTGTTTGTTGTTTGTTGTTTGTTGTTTGTTGTTTG
Organism: Malaya genurostris; assembly: GCF_030247185.1. Lineage (NCBI taxonomy): Eukaryota > Metazoa > Arthropoda > Insecta > Diptera > Culicidae > Malaya > Malaya genurostris. The sequence goes on from NC_080572.1 coordinate 282,714,534, forward strand.
TTGTTTGTTGTTTGTTGTTTGTTGTTTGTTGTTTGTTGTTTGTTGTTTGTTGTTTGTTGTTTGTTGTTTGTTGTTTGTTGTTTGTTGTTTGTTGTTTGTTGTTTGTTGTTTGTTGTTTGTTGTTTGTTGTTTGTTGTTTGTTGTTTGTTGTTTGTTGTTTGTTGTTTGTTGTTTGTTGTTTGTTGTTTGTTGTTTGTTGTTTGTTGTTTGTTGTTTGTTGTTTGTTGTTTGTTGTTTGTTGTTTGTTGTTTGTTGTTTGTTGTTTGTTGTTTGTTGTTTGTTGTTTGTTGTTTGTTGTTTGTTGTTTGTTGTTTGTTGTTTGTTGTTTGTTGTTTGTTGTTTGTTGTTTGTTGTTTGTTGTTTGTTGTTTGTTGTTTGTTGTTTGTTGTTTGTTGTTTGTTGTTTGTTGTTTGTTGTTTGTTGTTTGTTGTTTGTTGTTTGTTGTTTGTTGTTTGTTGTTTGTTGTTTGTTGTTTGTTGTTTGTTGTTTGTTGTTTGTTGTTTGTTGTTTGTTGTTTGTTGTTTGTTGTTTGTTGTTTGTTGTTTGTTGTTTGTTGTTTGTTGTTTGTTGTTTGTTGTTTGTTGTTTGTTGTTTGTTGTTTGCTGTTTGTTGTTTGTTGTTTGTTGTTTGTTGTTTGTTGTTTGTTGTTTGTTGTTTGTTGTTTGTTGTTTGTTGTTTGTTGTTTGTTGTTTGTTGTTTGTTGTTTGTTGTTTGTTGTTTGTTGTTTGTTGTTTGTTGTTTGTTGTTTGTTGTTTGTTGTTTGTTGTTTGTTGTTTGTTGTTTGTTGTTTGTTGTTTGTTGTTTGTTGTTTGTTGTTTGTTGTTTGTTGTTTGTTGTTTGTTGTTTGTTGTTTGTTGTTTGTTGTTTGTTGTTTGTTGTTTGTTGTTTGTTGTTTGTTGTTTGTTGTTTGTTGTTTGTTGTTTGTTGTTTGTTGTTTGTTGTTTGTTGTTTGTTGTTTGTTGTTTGTTGTTTGTTGTTTGTTGTTTGTTGTTTGTTGTTTGTTGTTTGTTGAATCTTTTTGAAGGTGTTTCAAAATGTGATTTCATTTCGGGTATCATTTTTTGGTTCCGGAAATAGTGGTTAAAAATCTCCGTCATTCAGAGCTACGAAGCAAGAGCCGGTTTTCACAAACTTTGGCACTTTCTTCTTTTCTTTTTACATACTGCTGCTAAATTTCATTCGGCTCCTACTCCCGGCTTCGGAGCTACAGGATGAAATGTGTTTCTAACTGACATTTATAGCGAAAAACGCAATTCCACCGCAAATGACCGATTTTTTTCAAATGATATTTTTTGATTTTTTGATTTGGCTCCAATTTTGCATGAGCATTAATGATGGCCAAATGAAACATATTTTCTGATTTTTTACGAAAAATGTCTATTGCCTTTCTCATATATGTTTTACATTCTAACAATAAATCTACTGTTTCAAGTAAATTTCCTCTCCTGTTAACAAGATTCAAGATCATCCAGAATCGTTACACAAATAAAAATTTGTCGAATTTTTCTTTTCATATCTCAGTACTCCAAGATCGGTAACATATAGCAAAATTTTGATTAACATCCTTTCTATTGGAAAGTTATCGTTCTTTCTTAAAATTTTGTTGAAAAACATAAAAAATAATTTTCAAAAATTTTCTGCATATGAAAAAATTATACTTTTTTTAAATATTATTAAACTCTAAAAATTTGACTGTATTTTACTTTGGACTTTAGCTACATTATACAAAAATAAACAAACATACGTATATTGAGATATTTGAATTTTAAGTGTTATTATTTTATTTCATTTGGTTTATTTAACCTAATTATGGTCGTTCACCAGGTTAAGTGTTATTTTTAAAATTACAGAAAACCTAAATAATCTTTTTCAACAGCACTAATTTTTTTTAACCCGGTAGGTCCCAACGTGACCATATGGTAACGCAAAAGGCTGGTCGACTTTTTAATGTTTATCTACTCACGAACGCAACCAAATGTGACACATAAGGTATTTTAAGGTTGGCAACACTTGTATCTTTTCATTGATATATAACAAACGTCATTGTGTGTTCAACTGTAAGCCAGATAAGACGTTGATTTTTTTTATTTTTTTGAAAGTGAAAGAAAATCGATTTTTTCCAACATGTCCAAGTAAGTTATGATATTTTTTGTATATTTATGATCAGAATTTGATAAATTTTATACCAAACGATAGATATTGAAATATACTTTAAGCATGAAACAAGTTTGGTGTAAATCTAAAATACTTTCGATACGATGTATTCTGTTAAAGTAATGCGTTACCATATGGTAACGTTGGGGCCTCTAGGGTCCGTGTTGAAGCGAACAAAAAAAAAAACATTTTACGTGCACTTTTTCGTACAAATGCTTGTATGTTCTTGTATTTGTTTACATTTCAAACAGAAAATTGTCATTGAAGGATGCCGTCGACTATTTAGAACAACTAATCGAAGAAGACGAGGATGAAGATTTTATGCGAGATATTGATTGTATTTACATTGAACCTCCCGAAAATGACGGCAATATTAGTGGTGAAGACGAAGCCAATGAAAATGAAGGAGGTACAATCGATGCATTGTCACGCAATCAGTTGAATGCCTGTTGTGAGTTAGTTTTACGAAACGGTGTACACACTAAAACACTCAATATGGAAGAGCCACTAGAAAACGAAAGTGAAATTGTAGAATATGTTCTCGTTGATGTTATGAATGAATCAGCATACAATTTATCAAATGATCAACCATGTCAAATGATTGAGCATGTAATAATGGACGTTTCAAGTGGAGGAGATGAGCAAGAAATAGTAGTGGAAACTGTCCAATTGCCTGACATTGAGCCCTGGGTCAATCGATTGAGAAGAACATCTTCCATTCCATCGAACGTTCCGTTGCCCCCCTCAAACAAAGACACAACTTTCACGTGGCGAAAACAAGGCGAAAGCGCTGCCATTCCAGTTTTTCCTGAACCGAACTTCGACGATTGCCGTGATGTACAATCTCATGAGTTATTTGAACGATTTTTGACGATGATTTGCTACAACATATTTGTGATTGCTCAGAACGATATTCCGTGCTGCATTTTCAGAAACCAGTCTCCATTACGGTTCCAGAGTTGCGTGCTTTCATCGGCATTCTATTGGTGACAGGATATAATACAGTTTCGAACATCAAAGCATACTGGAATAGCTCAGCTGATCTCCGCAATGAAATAATATTTCAGACGATGCGACGCAACAGATTCCAAGAAATACTTCGTGTGCTACATTTTGAGCCGGATTTGAATGCACCAAGAAATAACAAGGATAAATTTTGGAAGCTGCGTCCGATTATGGATCATTTAAAAGCGAACTTTCTGAAAAATTTCCATCCAACACAAAATTTATCGTATGACGAAAGCATGATCGCTTATTACGGTAAACATGGCTGCAAACAATTCATAAAGGGCAAACCCATTCGTTTCGGTTATAAAGTTTGGTCTCTGTGCACACCGTCTGGTTATTTGGTAAATTTCGAAATTTATCAAGGATCAAACCCACGATCAAATCCGAAGTATGAAGAGAGATTTGGCAAAGCCACGGCGCCACTTTTGTCCATGATTGACGACTTCCCCGATGAATTGAAAGGATTACCGTTTGGATTCTTCTTCGATAATTTGTTTACTGGTTTTCCATTGCTTGCTTATCTGAAAGCCAATGGCTACAATGGCACAGGAACAATGCGAGAAAATCGGATCGTCGCAAGTTGCCCAGTCACAAGGAAAAAGGTATTAAAAAAACAACAACGTGGCACCATTGAAGCTGTCAGAATGCAGGAAACTGGAATTAGAGTGACACAATGGGTCGACAATTCCGTTGTCTCCGTTGGTTCGACGTGTTATGGATCTTTGCCTACATCAAGCGCAATACGATATTCCAAACAAGTTGGAAGCAAAGTAAATATTATTCGACCATGCTCCGTAACGGAATACAACAAATACATGGCTGGTGTTGATCGTATGGATCAAAATGTGAACAGCCATCGCATTGGTTATCGTGGAAAAAAGTGGTGGGCTTCAATTTTCACTTGGTTAATCGATGTAGCTGTGAACAACGCTTGGCAATTGCAACGCGGCACAAAAAATTTAACACAACTCGAATTCAAACGTGAAATCGCAATATTCTATTGCAAACATTATGGTTCACCTCCGATTCAAACTGGTCCACGAAAACAGCGACGTGAGGAAGACATCACCCGGAACCTTCGATTCGATGAGAAAAATCATTTCATCGGCCCAATCCCGACAAGACGACGTTGCGCTGGAGACTTTTGCAAATCTTCTGTTCGCACAATTTGCAAGAAATGCAATGTTGGCCTTTGTGTGCCATGTTTCGCAGAATACCATACTCGTAGCACAGCGTTTGATCGGTCCCGTAGTGCCACACCACACGCTGAATAATTTGTTCCTTATTTTTTTTTGTTTTTTTCCTATAAATACTTTTTAAAATCATTTTTATGTAATTAAAAAAATGCATTTTGATACATTTCCCTTGATATACTTTATGATTTTTCATTGAGAAAAAAAAACTTGTTCACCTTGACACGGTCCCTAGAGGTCCCAACGTTACCGTATGGTAACGTTCGGAAAATTGCAGTAACTAGTTTTCCCGGACCGAAAAATTTGAACCAAACATTTTTTCGGAATCTACATCCTAAAATCTACAATCCCTGAAATTTTCATCGAAAAATTCGAAAAAAATAGTTCTGAGACCTACCGGATTAACATTATCATAATTACCAAAAACATTGCAGAGGGTAGAAAAACGATCAGACTCACCGTTTTTGAAATATTTTTTTTGAACATGAAAATGATGGGATTTTTGCTAAGTCCCTTCTCAAAAGTAAGGCTAGAGTTACAATTGCAAAATGGTGATACAAATTGTCACTCGTATGATCATGAAGAGTGCATATGCGAAATGTGAGTAAAATAAAAAAAAAATCAAGTAAAAATCGATCTCCGATTTCGTATGGAATTGTTCAGTAATATCTTCCAACTTAGGCTCAAAACTGTTCAAATTCGAGGATTTACGTTAGTACAAACATTCTTGTTTTTGTTTAAGATTAAAAAAAACGTTTTTGGAAAAATACCACAGCTACATTTAGGAGAATATCTTTGGATTATGAGAAAGGCATAATCACACTAGTAGGTGAATTAAAATAAGATTTTTTTTATTTAGTTTGAAACTTGGCATGATTGCCCACAAATTAGTTTTGGTGACATTTGTTCAAAACGATCGAATAAAATTCGGGCCTTCGTTAATAAAATGAAAAACCACTGGTGGCGCCATCTCTTGCAAAGCACTGATATTATTTTTCCTACCAGATGAGAATCTAAATTTGATCTGATATTTTTACTGGTATATTAGTGGTAACTCCACAGATAAATTTTATGCCTTTTGCGTAATTGATTTTTTTTTCTTTAGACTTGCGGATGATGAAATGTGACAAAATTACCAATAATTTTTTTGAAAAATTATGCAAAATGCGCCACTCTTACGTTGTTTTCGCTTGAGAATACCTCAACTGATCCCCAGGGTAGTTTCATCAAACAAACTAGATTCAAACAAACTGGTTGACAGCAGTTAGGTTTGGCATCAAGCGAAAACGACATTAGTCATTCATTCTAGACTTTTCATTAAAACTGCTGAAATATGAAAATCGCAAAATGACAGGGTAGAAGTTTTCAAATTTATAATTTTTCTCTTCATACCAAACAACAAAAATCTTAAACAAAAAAAAAACACGTTAGTCAAAAAACAAATTTCGAATCGTTTTGAAGCAACCCAGCTGCGACCTGCCGGAACGTGTGCATCGTGATTCATCGAATGCCACCCGTCTCGGATGCATGATCAGAGAAAACCTAAAAAGCCTGAAGTGCGAACAAATTCGGAATCAGTTTTCGTTGCAAAAATTCAATTTTCACAACCGGCACAGGCCAGCCAACCGACCGACCAAACAAATTGCCCCGAAGCATCTATTTCCATTTCATGAACAATAGAGTTTTTTTTTCGCTGTCGTTGCTTCAGAATTTTGCACAAATCGACGACGGCTTAAGGTTGGGGGAGAAAATGGCCTCGAAACAGGTCACTATTGATAATTGAGAATAATGAGATTTTGATTTGTTGCGCCTTATTGCAATCCGTCGACTGTTGATTTTTGGAAAATTGATTTGACTTTGTTATCGAAAAAAACCTAGAATTGCTTAATTTAAATCGCTTTGTTTGATGTTTACGTGTAATTTTAAATTAACATGTAAAACACATTATTCCAAGTGTACAAACAACCAACAAAAAAAAACCTACTCGAGGACCTTCAATGTTCACCACATTCCCGCATTTCCCAATTTAAATCGAATTCAATTCAGCAACCACTTAACAACATTAACAGAGAGACGTTCCTCATTTGTTTGTTTAGTCATAATTATGCTTGCATGGTCCGACATTTACTGGAAAACAGATTCAGAATCCAACGTCCAACATTCCTCCGTTCCCTTGAAAGAGAGGAGGCGTTTGTTTGTGTGTGTGTGTGTGTGTGTGTGTATTTTGCAAACATTGGTCGAAGTAAGTGTCCAAAACTTAACTCACACCGAGCGTACGTTCCCAAAACGTTCCACCATTATGGCTCAATTATGGAAATGGCATCGTTTTCATCTCGGTTTTTCCAACAACTGGCGACGACCACCGAGAAACGGACGACGACGACGACGAGGTTCCCATCGTGGGCCAAATCGTGCAACGTGTCGCCCTCTTTCTTCCCGGCGAACAATGGTGCAATGAAATTTAATTTTAAAGCTCCCACAGCAGTAGTGATGCTGCATCCGGTGAAGAAATGGCCAGCATATTTTCCTCTTTCCTTTTTTTTTTGTTATGCTGCATCTGTCCCGAAGATGTCATCGGATTGCGACAGCGAGGAAGACCGAATGACACCAGGAAGAAATGGATGCGCCGAAAACAAGTTTCTTTTTTTGTAGTTTAACTTTGCGCCATCCTCCTGTGAGTCATCCTTCTTCGATGCTCCGATTGGTAAAATATTCAATTAAAATATTAGTGAAAGTTGTAATCGTCGCTGGCAATCGAATTCTGATCGAACTTTAATGACTGTACGTGTGTGAATTGTGGTCATAAAATTTTGAGCTTTGCCGGCGCTGACATAAATGAGGTTTGTTTTTCGGAATCTCTCCGAGAAAATGGATGCAGTCTGGAACAATCAGTCTAGGACAATATAGTGACGAAGCATTTGCTTGAGCTTGAATATCAAGCCAAAATGTCAGAAATTAGAAATCTCCTAAAACAGAGATTTTCAAAGTTCTTCAACGATGACCGCTAAGAGTTCGGAAACTGCCTGTTGAGTGCTGGAGTCGTTCATTCTCTTCACATGAATAGCATCCTAATTCAAAGCGTTTTGGCATTCAAAATTAGTACTTTTTACGCGAATACGTCTTATTTTCCTACGGTATTCCTATTTATCCCCTAAAAGTGGAATGTCGTATTTTGCTAATATCTTATTTCGATATAACTCTAAAATTCGCGTAAATTCGAAGTTTGAAGCATTTCTGGTATTTTTTTGAAACGATTTGAAGACTGTCCCAGAAAGAATGGATGCACTATGATTTCACTGTAAATAATTCACAAGTTTTATTCGATATACTGATAATATTAGACTACAACAACAGAATCTTATTCTCAACATTTGCTACTTAGCCATTGTGGTTTAGCTGGCGCACCTTCTTGCGAACGTTCCTCATTAAATTCCGTACAGACTTCTTGGCCACAAGTTTTGACACTTTTTTTCCAATCTTTTTCGAACTGTTGAATGGTTTCGGCTGCCGAGACATGTTTCCTAAGATGTGCCTTCGTTAATGCCCAAAATTCCTCAATTGGTCGAACTTGTGGGCAATTTGGTGGATTCATGTCCTTTGGGACGAAAGTGACATTTTTGGTAGTATACCATTCTACCGTTGATTTCGAGTAGTGGCAAGAAGCAAGATCTGGCCAGAAGACAACAGGATCCTTGTGGCTTCGAATCATGGGTAGAAGTCGTTTTTGTAAACATTCCGCTGTTCATTGAAGCAGTGGTGATGAAGGGTTTCGAAATTTTACCGCAGCAACAAATTGCTTGCCAGATTATAGCTTTCTTACCAGATTTTTCGATGTCTCGGATTGGTTTAACACTTGCCCTTCCCGGCAAGGATTTGTAATCGAGTTTCACGTAGGTTTCGTCGTCCATGATTATGCAGTTCAAATTTCCAGCAAGAATCGTATTGTACAGCTTTCGAACCCTCGGCCTGATCGATGCTTCTTGTTTTGAACTACGTTTTGGTTGTTTCTGCTTCTTATAGGTTCGAAGATTCAAACGTTCTTTAGCACGAAGAACGTTTGACTTCGAAGTGCCCTCTTTTTTGGTCATATCCCGAACTGAAACTTTCTTCTTTTGCTCGAACGCCTTCACTGTACGTTTATCCAACTGAGGGTTAGCAGGACCTTTTTTTCGACCCGTTTTCGGTTTATCCTCAAAGGTGTTATTCTCACCGAACTTCCTGATTGCATTTCGCACGGTTTTTCCTTTCTTTTTTATTCAAGAATATAATGTTTAAGGCACACTGCTTAAGCTCTAAGATGCCAAGGGCTTTTACTAATTTAAAATTTACGACTAACTTAAAACTAGGGTTGTATCATTAAGTAATGTCATATTTGGGTCGCAGTGGTTGATTTTGGCAGATCCAGCCTTCATGTGGTGATCGGCCGGTGATCTGAATATTTCATGAGAGTCTTCCATATGGCGTTGGTGAATATTCATGTTCGCCGCATTCTTCGGTCCGTGTGGGTCCGCGGGAAACACCCCCAGGTTACGAATACCCGGCGGGTGGCCCGCATGCTGTTGATAAGTTTCCGTGGGCGATGATGGTGTTGTTACAGAAGAAAATGAAAAAAAAAGATAGCGAAGTAAATATTGCGGAAAACGAAGTAAAATGGGGATATGGGAATGAAATGACTAAAACGACAGAGATCTAATTAGTTGACATCGAGATGGTGAAAAGACGGGGAGGGGGGAAGCGAAGGTTAGTGACAGCAAAAAGATCTTGTTAGTTCCGATGAAGATGGTGGACAGATGAGGAATCGGGATAATCGGCGGAAGTTAGTGTCGAACCTGCAGTTGAGAAATAATTCTTAGCCACAGTTGAAACAACGTCGATAAATAGGAGGAACTTTCTAAGCCAGATGTAACAGATTACACTTGTATATTAATGTGTTTGAGAAACTGGTATATGAGAAGCATATATAAACTATCCCGACTCGCCAACACATCCCGAACCGGAACCTCAGGCGGTCTACCTCGGGCCCTGAGGGATTCCAGTAGCTTCGACCTGGCGTCGCGATACTCTACGCACGACCACACGACATGCTCGATGTCCTGATAACCGTCGCCACAGGTGCAGAGCCCGTTCTCCACGATCCCGATACGCCGGAGATGTGCGTTGAATGTATAGTGATTTGACATGAGTCGTGACATAACGCGAATGAAATCACGACTCACGTTCATCCCCTTGAACCAAGGTTTCGTCGATACCTTAGGGATAATGGAGTGTAGCCATCGTCCCAGTTCGTCATTGCTCCATGAAGTTTGCCAACTTTCGAGAGTTTTCTGACGAGAAATACTGAAAAATTCATTGAAGCAGATTGGTCTTTCATAAATATCACCTTCTAATGCGCCCGCTTTAGCCAATGAGTCTGCCTTTTCATTGCCCGGAATGGAACAATGCGAAGGGACCCAGACTAACGATATTAAATAAGACCGTTCAGATAAAGTACTCAAATGTTCCCGTATTTTCCCCAGGAAATATGGGGGACACTTTCCTGGCTTCATTGCCCGGAGAGCTTCTATTGAGCTTAGACTGTCCGTGACAATGAAGTAATGGTCTTTGGGCAAGGTTTCAATGATCTCGAGGGTGTACTGAATAGCAGCTAATTCTGCGACGTAAACTGAAGCCGGATCACTGAGTTTGTAAGAAGCGGTGATGTTTTGATTGAAGATGCCGAAGCCTGTGGACTCGTTGATGTTTGATCCGTCAGTGTAAAACACCTTTTCACAGTTGACTGTTCTAAATTTATTATAAAAAATATTTGGGGCCACTTGAGGGCGCACGTGAGCCGGAATTCCATGAATTTCTTCTCTCATGGATGTGTCGAAAAACACAGTAGAATCAGAAGTATCCAAGAAATGAGCACGGTTGGAAACAAACGAAGAAGGATTAATATTCTGAGCCATGTAATCAAAATACAAGGACATAAAACGGGTTTGAGAATTAAGCTCAACTAACCTTTCGAAATTTTCAATCACCAGAGGATTCAAAATGTCGCATCGAATGAGCAAACGATATGAGAGATCCCAGAACCGGTTTTTCAATGGGAGAACACCCGCCAGCACTTCGAGGCTCATCGTATGAGTCGATTGCATGCAACCCAAGGCAATACGCAAACAACGATACTGAATTCTTTCCAGCATGATGAAATGAGTGTTCGCCGCGGATCGGAAGCAAAAGCATCCGTATTCCATCACGGACAATATCGTTGTTTGGTACAGCCTGATCAGGTCTCCTGGATGGGCACCCCACCACGACCCGGTTATTGTACGAAGAAAGTTGATTCTTTGTTGGCATTTTCTTTTCAGATATCTAATGTGACATCCCCAGGTGCCTTTGGAGTCGAACCAGACCCCGAGATATTTAAATGTGAAGACCTGAGCTATGGTTTCACCCCCTAGTTGAAGCTGTAATTGTGCTGGTTCTCGCTTTCTCGAAAATACAACCAGCTCAGTTTTCTCCGTAGAGAATTCGATACCCATTTGAAGAGCCCATGTGGATAAGTTGGCAAGAGTATCTTGTAACGGCCCTTGCAGATCGCCAGCTTTGGGTCCTATAATAGACACAACGCTGTCATCGGCAAGTTGTCTTAGCGTGCAAGATGTGTTGATACATTTATCGATGTCGTTTACGTAAAAATTGTATAGAAGGGGGCTTAAGCATGAGCCCTGAGGAAGACCCATGTAACTGAATCGTATTGTCGACAAATCACCATGCGCGAAATACATGTGTTTCTCAGACAATAGATTATGTAAAAAGTTGTTCAAAACTGGCGAAAGACCATGCTGATGCAGCTTCTCAGATAAGATATTTATAGAAACTGAGTCAAAAGCCCCCTTAATGTCTAGGAAAACTGACGCCATTTGTTCTTTACGAGCAAATGCCATTTGAATTTCTGTTGAGAGCAACGCAAGACAATCGTTCGTTCCTTTACCCCTGCGGAAACCAAATTGTGTATCTGAAAGTAAGCCATTAGTCTCGACCCAATTGTCTAGACGGAAGAGAATCATTTTTTCGAACAATTTCCGGATACAGGAAAGCATAGCAATCGGCCGATACGAATTGTGATCGGAGGCTGATTTTCCTGGTTTTTGAATGGCGATCACTTTCACTTGTCTCCAGTCACGTGGAACAATGTTGTCCTCAAGGAACTTATTGAATAAACTCAACAAGCGCCTTTTGGCGGGGTCTGGCAGATTTTTCAACAAGTTGAATTTTATTCTGTCTAATCCCGGGGCTTTATTGTTACATGACAAGAGTGCAAGTGAGAGCTCTACCATCGAAAACGGTGTTTCGTTTGTATTTGGTGTCGAGGCGCGGGTGATCTTCTGTTCCGGAACAGAGTCTGGGCATACTTTTTTAGCGAAATCGAATATCCAGCGGTTGGAATATTCCTCGCTTTCATTCGTGGTGTTATGATTGCGCATTCGTCGGGCTGTGTTCCAAAGAGTACTCATAGATGTTTCTTTCGTTAAGCCGTCTATAAACCGACGCCAGTAACCGCGTTTCTTGGCTCTAATCAAGTTCTTAGTTTTAACGTCTAATGCCGCGTAATTCCGGTAATTATCAGGTGTTCCATTTTTTCTGAATATTTTATACGCGGAGGCTCTCTCCGCGTTTAAATTTGTGCACTCTTTGTCCCACCACGGGTTGGGAGGACGGATGTTAGTTTTCGCGCCGGGTACACGTTTCGTCTGAGCTTGAGTCGCGGTGTCGAGAATCAAGCCAGCCAAAAACGTGTACTCTTCCTCCGGAGGAAGTTGTTGAGTTCTTTCAAGTTTCTCAGATATCGAGGTCGCATAGCTATTCCAATCAATATTTCGTGTGAGGTCATACGAAACATTGATTGTCTTCGATGGTTTTGAGCCGCTGGTGATTGATATTACGATCGGTAGATGATCGCTACCGTGGGGATCAGGAATTACCTCCCACGTGCAATCCAACCGTAGCGATGTCGAGCAAAGGGATAAATCCAGCGCACTTGGTCTTGCTGGTGGTGCAGGAATCCGTGTCATTTCTCCCGTATTCAAGATTGCCATATTGAAGTTGTCGCAGATATCATGGATCATAGTTGATCTGTTATCATCGTGAAGACAGCCCCATCCCGTACCGTGTGAGTTAAAGTCTCCTAAAACCAACGTCGGTGCAGGAAGGAGCTCTACGATATCAATGAGCCACCGATGCCCAACCGAGGCTCTTGGGGGAATGTAGATGGAAGCAATGCAAAGGTCCTTACCTTTGATTGTAACATGACATGCGACAACTTCAATACCTGGTATCGAGGGGAGCTTAATGCGATAGAAAGAATAGCACTTTTTGATCCCCAAAAGTACTCCTCCATAGGGATTATCTCGATCCAGACGAATAATGTTAAAATCGTGAAAGTTTAAGGGTATTTCAGAAGTTAGCCAAGTTTCGCACAATGCAAATGCGTCACATTTCAGATTGTTTACTAGAAATTTAAATGAATCTATTTTTGGGATAATACTTCTGCAATTCCACTGTAAAACAGTGATTAGATCCGTGACCTCGGTGGATGATTTAGCCATCGAAAGATACAATCGCTGAAAGAAGGGGCCAATTTGCAGTCAACTGCTTCAAATATGTTTTTACTGTTGGCATGAAAGCAATTAAAATGCTTCTAAGAGGGTCTGAAATATTGAAAGTTGTAAAAATCCAGTCCACAACATCAGAGAACTTTATAAGTCCAGCACCTAGTTGGTTCTCTGGTGGATTTTCAGGGACGCTTGGGGATTTTTTAGTCCCTGGAAGCGGTGGGAATTCCATCTCGGAATTGAGTTTTCCGAGACCAGGAGCTTTTTGCTTCGGTGATTTTTCCCGATTCCCGTTAGCTGTAACTTTTCGAAGCCCTTCGGAAGACACCTTCGAACCCTTACTAGGTAGCTTATGAGAGGATTTATTCATTCTTTTCCTACAGCTATGAGGGACCGCCGAAGATGGACCTTCCAAAGGGTCGTCAGAATCGCTCTCGTCAGTTGACAAGCAGGCATATGGGTTCGTTGTCTGTTTAGGAGGGGTGGCACTCTTAAGCATCTCGACAAAGGAACGCTTGGAGTGTTCCTTCAGGGAACGCTTCAATCGATCTCCTCGCAGTTTGTAAGCGGGACAATCAGAGAGGTCATGCGGACCCTCCTTACAGTAGACACACTTTTCAGCATCCTTACCGCAAGAGCCGTCCGCATGAGCTTCCCCACAGTTAGCACAACGTGGCTTATTGCTGCAATGGGTAGCTGTATGCCCCAAATGTTTGCAATTGGTACAATTCATTATCCGGGGTACAAATAAACGAACAGGCAAACGAACCCGGTCCAAGAGGATGTAGTTGGGCAATGCCGAGCCGGCGAAGGTCACACGATAAGAGTCTGATTGGGGATAAGACTTTGTTCCATCCCCGGCGATCGATACTGAATGCAATCGCTTGCAATCCAGTATCTTGACATTCTTAAGTGAGGGGTCTTTAAAACAACCCGCCCCGTACTTAAGAATATCCTCGCAAGTCAAACTCGAATCGGTGACCACACCGTCGATTTCGACTTCACGAGCTGGCACGTAGACGCGGTACTCCAGCGTAAAAGGATCATTTTGAACAAGCTCATTAGCCTGTTTTGAGCTGGTAAACAGGACCCTGAGCTTGTCTGGCCGTATTCTATCTATACTTTTTATGGTATTATATCGCGAATTCAGGTCCCGCGATATTTTTAAAATATTCAGTTTTTTTTCCTTTGATTTGGTCCGGAAATAGACCGCGTAAGGCCCGGCCGGTAGTGCGAGCCCATCAGGATAGCTCTTTATGCGGGACTTTTTACTGACAAGGGAAGTCTCCATTTGAACATCGGGAGCGGGGGGGGGCAGGTTTTAAATTAGACATAGCGGAACTACTTCCGCGCAAAAACAAATGATTCGGGGGGAAATATAATGGTCAAATAAAGAAATAAAAATAAACGAAGTAAAGGTACTTAACTAAGATCCAACGGGGGACACCAAGCTGGACTTCGTCGATCGGCGTATCGCCGCTTTGATGATGTGCAAAAAACCTCCGAGAGGAAAAGGCACACTTATATATAATCCTCACACAATGGCCGCTTGTTTATAATCCTCACACTTGGCCTTGATCGGCGAAACAATAATCGGCTAACGGTACCGTTTCGATCGACCGCTCGCAATAAGGCACTGTTCTATTATATAATACGAAAAAAAAACCTATCAGAGGAAAAAGCACTATTGTCTATCACACAATATCGTCCGACCACTTTATCACACACACACAACTGGTTTTCAATGCTTTCGCAGTAAATCCAAATCACGTCCGTTCGCTCGGAAGGTTGAAACGGCAATGGTTTTTCCTTTCTTTGACAGTCTTTAAGAAATAAATACGACGAGAAACCACTGACGGGTTGATCGAACTGTTGACGTAGGACTACTCAAATTGTATTAACAGATCGACTGAAAAGTTCGTATCGTTTCTATGAGAGGGCGCCACTAGAATTAAATCCATACTATTTTCAGTTAGTACCAACCTTCAAAAGATACGCTGTCTGATTATTAGTTTGTGAGATATTGCATTTTGAGTGAAACTACTTTTGTTATTGTGAAAAAAATGGAAAAAAAGGAATTTCGTGTGTTGATGAAACACTACTTTTTGATGAAAAAAAGTGCCGCCGATACCAAAAAATGGCTTGATGAGTGTAATCCAGACTCTGCACCGGGCGAAGCAACAATTCGTAAGTGGTTTGCAAAATTTCGTACTGGTCATATGAGCACCGAAGACGATGAACGCAGTGGACGTCCAAAAGAGGCTGTTACCGATTAAAACGTGAAAAAAATCCACAAAATGATTTCAATAAACGTTAAGTGAAGTTGATCGAGATAGCTGACACCCTAAAGAAATCAAAGGAACGTGTTGGAAATATTATTCACGAATATTTGGATATGAGAAAGCTTTGTGCAAAATGGGTGCCGCGTGAGCTCACAATCGATCAAAAACAACAACGAATTGATGATTCTGTGCAGTGTTTGGAGCTGTTATATCGAAATAAAACCGATTTTTTCGTCGATATATAACAATGGACGAAACATGGCTCCTGAAGTGATGGAGCCGATCCGGAGTCCAATCGACAGTCAGCTGAGTGGACTGCACGCGATGAACCGAACCCAAAGCGTGGAAAGACTCAACAATCGGCCGATAAGGTTATGGCGTCTGTATTTTGGGATTCGCATGGTATAATTTTCATCGACTACCTTGAAAAGGGAAAAACCATCAACAGTGACTATTATATAGCGTTATTAGAGCGTTTGAAGGACGAAATTTCAAAAAACACGGCCTCATTTGAAGAAGAAAAAAGTTTTGTTTCATCAAGACAATGCACCGTGTCACAAGTCGATAAAAACCATGCTGAAATTGAACGAATTGGGCTTCGAATTGCTCCCTCATCCACCGTATTCTCCAGATTTGGCCCCCAGTGACTTTTTCCTGTTCTCAGACCTTAAGAGAATGCTCGCTGGTAAAAAAAATTAGAAGCAATGAAGAGGTAATCGCTGAAACTAAGCCCTATTTTGAGGCAAAGGACAAATCATACTACAAAAATGGTATCGAAAAGTTGGAAGATCGCTATAATCGCTGTATCGCCTCTGATGGCAATTATGTTAAATAATAAAAACGAATTTTGGCAAAAAAATGTGTGTTTCTATTAAACGATACGAACTTTTCAACCGAACTGTTAAACTTACTGCCGATATTTTTTTTTTTTAATATTAGACCAGCAGTCTTGTCTTGTTCTGTATGTGTGCGAATTTTAGCAAACAATTCTCTGAGAATTTTAGTTACCCTAACCGTTTAGTTTTGTTCTTTTGGGGCTCTCGAATACAAAGACACAGCCGATTGTGTCTCGTGAGAATCGAACGGCGCACAAATCAAATCCATGATGAGTGTAACACATTGCTAGAAATGTCCCAGAGATGGCGTTTGTAATGTCAAACTTATCTTATTTTTCAAAAGTACCAACATTCAGATGGCCAAAGCTGAAGTGAATAGCTGGAATAGAAGGCATCTCCGCGGACTCTTCCTCAGCAGAACAGTGAAAAAAGGTTAACGCACTTAGAGGGAAACGTAGACAAAAGGGCTTCTCCCTTGAAATTAGCGGCAGATTCACTTCCAATCCAGTAGATGTTGCCGACCACCTAGGCCGTTATTTAGAATCCTTGTCGGCTAACACGGCGCTACCAGTGACATTCCAAATTTCACTTCGGAACACCCAGCGCTCTCCTGTGTCAATCCCACCTGGATCAAACGAGGTTTGGAACAGACTTTTTTCTGCGGAGGAACTAAACTTCGCTTTAAGCTCCGCAAAGGGAAAATCGACCGATCCGGACAACATTAACTATGATATGCTCTGACATCTTCCTCCTAAAGGTCGCATTGCCCTACTGAACCTATTCAACCAAGTCTGGTCTTCTGGGACAATTCCAGCTAATTGGAAAACAGCCCACACCATTCCTATTCCCAAAGGTTGCTTTGGCTGGCTTTTTCGCCGCCAACAACTTCCATCCAATTAGCCTCCTCTCGTGTATGGGCTAGTAAACCGACGCCTCGTTTCATTTGCTCGTTTGGATGAACTCCATATTCAGTTGTTCGCCAAAAGGCATATTCATCTTGGTATATACCGACGACATTGTGATCCTCGTCATTGGTAAATCCTGTAAAATAATAAGAAGAAAAATCCAGCAGACGGCGAGAGCGATCCACCAATATCGCTCCTAACAAATGCTCCCTCTCGCAACACTAACTCTCCGGTTTCGATTGGAACGGTCATCGTACCGTTTGTGAAATGTCCTAGAATACTCGGCGTCGAGTATTTCGATCGAAACCTAGACTTCACAAACCACTTTGGCCAAGTAAAAAAAGACTGCCAATCTGGATTAAGACTAATCCAGACCATTACTGCGGGGCACCCCCAGAAGAACCGCCATCAGGGGATAAACATAGCCAAGTCCCTAACTTGGAGTCGCATTTACTACGGGATAGAGGCGACGGCTGTAAGCATGGACACCCTGCTCAGGGTTTTGGGCCCTGCTTACAACAGAGCCGTCAGATACGCCTCAAACTTGCTCCCAAGTACCCCAGCAACAGCCGCCTGCGTAGAGTCGGGTTTGCTCCCATTCCGCTGGTTTTCGGCTTCCTCCGCAGATCCCTGGGCTACCTAGAACGAACCACTGGAAAAGACTGCAAATGGCTAAGTCGCTGTACAGGAGTTTCAACGGGAAAAACATCCCGAAACTGGCATGTCTATACCGAGTTTGGAAGAGACCATGGTACCAACCAGACCAACCAGACCAGAGGCGGTGATCTTATCCGATTCCTTAGCAGTAATCACTGCTCTGGAGACGGGAAGATCCAGACACCCATTTGTCCAGGCGATCGAGGAAAACTGTGGCAGAAACGTCACAGTATGCTGGATTCCTGGATATAGCGGGATCCCGGGTAACGAAGAGGCAGACTTACTCGCGGCTATGGGCAGAAAAAGCCTTCGGATTAGATCCGCAGTCCCGTCAACCGACATTCGAACTAAGCTCACGGATAACTTCGTACGACACTGGCGATCATCCGGGGGCCTCCTGCTCAAGATCAAGGGGGATCTGTCCAAATGGACAGATCGCACCGACCGCCGGGAACAACGAGTCCTGTCACCGCTACGCACGGGTCACACACGTCTCACCCATCAGCATTACGTCTCGAGGCATCCACCAACTATGTGCTCCACCTGCAGCACTATGGAGCACATACTAGTCAACTGCCCGGAATTGCACAACCTCCAGTAACAGTATGACATCAAAAACTCTATAAGAAACATCTTATAGAATGACCGGCAGCCGAAATTATCCTCATCAACTTCCTGAAAGACGCCAACCTCTTCCACACCCTAAAAAACCTGCCCTGTTCCTGTTTACATGCGTTACTTTTAATAAGTTTTGGGTGTTACGAAGCATTACATGTGTTACTTTCTTGTGAGATATAGGCGTTATGAATCGTTACATGCGTTATCGACGTTACGAAGCCGTACTCGTTTGTATGTTACAAGCGTTACATGCGTTACTTTTTTGTAATATATAGGCGTTGAAATACGTTACATGCGTTACTTTTTTGTAAGTTATAGGCGATAAAAAACGTTACATGCGTTACTTTTTTTGTTATAACTTACAAAGCGTTTCATGCGTTACTTTTTTGTAAGTTATAGGCGTTATGAAGCGTTACATGTGTTACTTTCTAGGAGTCATAGGCGTTTCAAAGCGTTAAAATCATTACTCATTTGTAAATTACAAGCACTACATGCTTTACTTTTAATAAGTTTTGGGTGTTACAAAGCATTACGTGCGCTACTTTCTTGTGATATATAGGCGTTAAAAAACGTTACATGCGTTATCGACGTTATGAAGCGTTACTCGTTTGTAAGTTACAAGCGTTACTTTTTTGTAAGTTATAGGCGTTACGAAGTGTTACATGTGTTACTTTATGGTAAGTTAGAGGTATTATAAATCGTTACATGCAAAACTTACAGAACGTTATATGTGTTACATTTTCAAAAGGTACAGGCGTTACGAGGCGTTACATCCGTTACTCTTTTGTAAGCTTTGTACATTCCAATTTTTAACCTATTGAAGAATCACTTATTTGCAAAATCTACTGGAAACGTCAAAATTATGAAATGGTTAGAAAGGATCGTACAACGACATGGAATACATGAACATGGTCATGGAAACGAAAACTTGTATATAATTTTGAAGGAGAATGAGTCTAAATATAATTGCAAGAACATCGATAATTTTTATTCCCGTAACTGAAACTTCTTCATGTACCTTCTGCTCAGTAAAACTTGGAGGTGAATTAATTGTTATATTCTATCCATGAAGGAATCATTATTCAATAAAAGAACTGTTATTTTACAAGATTCAACGGGTTCGAACGTTTAAACGTTACCGCTGTGCCCTGGACCCTCACGAAACAAGAAACATAAACGGATTTGTGTCTTTCATAGACGTGTAGCGTTTGAAGCATCCCTAAATTCTGACGAACATGATGCATACTATCTTCTTTATTCGTCAGCTAGTGACTATTAGTCTTGCAATTTAGTTACAGCTATTGACTAAACTATAATAATTATGCAGAAACTAATTTTCACCCTTCCTACCAGGCATGTCACTCGCTTCGTCGTTCGTGGTTGAGAAACGCTATCACGTGTCAGGAATGTTCTTTCTTTATGCTGGCCGATTGTGAAAACAGTTTGAGTTATTCGTGATTTTCTCAGACTATTCAAAATATGTTTGTAAATTTATGAGCTTATTTACGAGCCGCTAAAGCATAAAATATCTTGCTTCGTTCAGTAATAGGAGATATTCGCGAATGTACTAAAGCAAGTACAAATTACACTGAACTGCGTTCAGTTAACATAAACATATTTTATTATCGATTTATTTTTGATAGTTGGTTTGACGTAAAGCCGCCATAACTAAGTTCAGTTTTGAAATGACTCAGCGGAAACATATATTGGAGAAGCCAAATGAATGAAAAACTAACAGAAAAGATGATGCAACGCAGGTTCGAGTCCTGTCTCTGAGCGTATCTTTTTCCAATAAATCATCTTTTCTGTTAGTTTTTCACTCATTTGGCTTCTCCAATATATGTTTCCGCTCAGTCATTGCAAAACTGACATTTTATTATATTAATTCATAATCCTTCTCAAAAATAAACCGGATAAGTGAAAAAACCTTCCCGCATCCACTCGGACTCGGGTGATGGAACGCAGCATCAGCCAGCGTGGATTGCAGATGAACAAGAACCGAGAAAAAAAAAATTAAAATGACATTGAGTGGGGGAAAATCCCAATCTAGCCCAATTTTTTTTCGCCGGACCCAATCAAGGACGGTTATCGATGCCACTTCTTAGTGTTTCCTTTGGTCTGTTGTAATTGTTGTTGTTGTTATTAGTAGGATGGATGGAAATTAATTGGAGGGATAATTCATTTAATTGGCGTTTAATTCGACCGAAATTTCAGTCACGTACTGAAGGAGGGCCACTTACAAGTGTTTATTTTTTAATGAGGAGGCCGATTATGGATGAAGCGGAGTGGCACGTTTGCTAGGAGAAAAAATAATCGTTGGGTTTAATCGTTGAACCGAAAAATCTGTTAACGACGCGGAATATTATGACGGTTGTATCGGAATCGTTGGTAAGATTTGTTTTCTTCGGAGAAGTAAACAATTTTCCGTAGCGATGAACTTATAATTGTAATTTGATAAGGTATGATAGAATCTGAAATATCGATAGCATTAGGGAGTTCGCTTGAATAAAGAAAAGCACAATTCCACTTTTGTTATCTGGTGTTGGGATTGATTGGAGACATTGTTTTGGCATTGTTCCGTGATTTATTATGAGCATTTCATTACTGTACCGTTACTCAAAGTATTGCCCATCGTTATCAACCACTTTCTGCCATCTCTCTGGTAAAGGGTAGAAACTGCGTTAAAAACATTATTTTTATTTCGATTCGATGAATTAATCGATTCGATTTTTGATCATTTCGCAATTTTCAAAGTACCGTTCTGGAAAACCATGTGGAGCAGTTTCCCGTAAAAATGACGGGTGGGGCAGAACGTTCAATTTCAGTTTTTTTCGACTTACGGAACATGAAGTCTTGTATTGTACTTTGTCGTTAAGATAGTAAGATATGACGGCCCTGGAGCGTTTTCCGACCATCGAAAAACCGATTCCTACAGGTAGTGAACTGTTTTTGAAGTGTTTAGAACGGATCTTCATCGTGCAACGTCACCAAGTCTGCATTTTAGAACTTTTTCGGTAGTCAGAGACGTACCTTATCTTCCAAGTTCAAAATTTCCATTTCGAACAGCGTCAACCACTTTCAGCATGTTTGTTCAATGGCACTAAAACACCATGAGTTTTCGCGGTATTTTTCTTCATGGTAAAGTAATTAAGTTACCTTGCTCTTTATGATTTATTTTTTTCACCATCAGTTCAAAGATTTACCAAGGAAAGCGGGTAGACTTACCGTAGCCCTGAAATTATACAACGAGTAGCCTTTACATTATTGTTGTTGCTGAAGAGAAGACTAAATGGGTTGGGTGGATCCGTAAGCCAACGTGCTTACGCATATGCCACGGGAATGCAAGACTCCCTTCCAACAATAACCTTCAGCTAAACGATGCTTCAAGCTATGTGTGCTTTAAGGGGTCGATAGGGTCTAAATCTTCAAAAATATCATTTATTTTTTCTTTACATTTTTTATAATTAAAAAAGAATATTATACCAAATTTTCAAGTCTATCGGAATAAAACTCTGGAATTCATGGGGCTTTATCTTTGCTTACCTTATGCTGCGAATTAGCTAGAGCTCGGCGTACAGGTCCAAGAATTCTGCTTCGATTGACTTGAAAATTTAACAAATCATTATTGAAATGTTTTACTATAAAAAAAAACAAAGAAAAAATATGATTTTTCGAAAGTGTAAAACCCTACGAGTCCCGTAGGAAAAAAATGTTTTTTTCGATTTTACAGACATGCGATTTAGATACCAGAGTATTACTATTTTATATACTGGTTGAAATCAAAAAAGAGAGATTTCAGATTTTTATATAAATCTATCCAATGAAAAATAAAATTTAAAAAAATTAGCGTAGAATTTCCATTTCTGAAAATGAAAAGCAACTAATAACGGAAAATATTCAATTCGACAATTGAAACCATTTTACATGGTTTTTCAAGTGAATCGAACGTGAATTTTTATTTGAGTGTAGCACAATTAAGAGTGACGATGTAAAATGAACTGGTGATCACATTTGTCTATGCGTGAGTGCGCTGGTTCCATTTTTCGGAAAAACAGAAACCATGAATAAGAAAAACGTAAACACCTACCGAGGTAGAGCCATCCATCAAATCACGTCCAGTTGCAATTACTGAGCACGAAGTTTTTCTAGTGTTATGTTATGACTCAGCTCGACGAGATCGGAAAATGTCTCTCTTTATGTATGTGATGTGTGTGAACATTTCAAAGATTTTCCTCTCCGGAAAATTTTCTCGGAGATGGCTGAACCGATTTTAACAAGCTTAAGTTTGTTTGAAGGCTACTCTTGGGATTTAAATCAAAACCGAACGATCATTTCCGGTACCGGAGATATAATTGTATAGGTCTAATGTTTCTGTATCGATTGGAGGTCAAATTATATAAATCCATCAACAAATCACTGAGTAATAGGCACTCAAAATACACACTACCTGCGTGCGAAAATACCCCGCTCGTAAAAAAAATTCAAACAAAGTCAAAGGTTTGTTCGGCCACCAGTTCATTATAGCTCATGATAAAGAGTGAATGTGATTTCTTTGTGTTTTAACAGTTGAGTGCTTCTTTCGAAATGTGTATGTGATTTGAGTGAATATTCGATTACATTATAGTATTCTTTCACTGACTACCATACAATGAAAACTATCAAATGAGTACCGAGTGATCATCATTTGAACATGAACTGTGCATTCTCATTTTAAGCAGATAAACGAAGTTTTTTGACTCAGCAGTGCCATCATCTAATCGAATCGATTTTATCTTTTTGAAGGGCTCCCTATTTCATCTCATTTGTAAGGACGTTACCTTAAAAACCTGATTTAGCCGCAAAAATCACTACGATTTTTTTCATATTTTTGCTTAATTTGCCTTGCTCCACATTGAGAATTTATTCACATTCCTTGGAAATTAAGATAATGTTTAAAAAATCAGCTAAAAAGACTTCTGATATGTTCGCTACTGTGCTCCTAATTTCACCTCAAAGGTTTTATATTCATCCTATCGTTGGTCCTTTATTTATCCCATAAATTAGTAATGGCGACAGCAATCAAAACGAAAATATTACACTATTACATTTTCAGGTTCAAAATGTCAGAATTTTCCTTAAAAAGGGCCTGATGTCAACTATGAGACAACACATGATATTTTTAGAAACAGTTTGGAATCATTTCGACGTTTAAAATTTTTTTTATCGTTTTCGTTATCTTTCGTTTCAAATTAAGATTTTATACAGATTTTCTTAATTTGATACAGATTTGTAAAGGTTTATAAAAAGTGAGAAGTAAAAATTTTCTCTCTGAGTATCTGATAGTATTTGATTGCAGTACTTCTTTGAAAGTTTATAAATCAACTTACAAATCACATGTTAAAATGGAAATCTTTCATGTAAATATTTGATGATGAACACTGATAAACATTTATATCAAAATTTTAAACCAATTTGAACTGATTCATTTTATTAGTGAGAACAGATAGAGCAGATACATATTTTTTAGAAAAAGTACAGGTGTGTAATGTCAGAGACATAACTGGATGTCGTGAATACGAATAAAACTGACACGATTTCTTTACACTTTCGAATTCGAATTGATAGTTGATCGATTGTGTGAATTGCGAAACTTTCCCCAATTCATTACTAAAATTTTCAACGATTTTTGACGTCGATTATCTTATTTCGGAGTTGCATATTTCATTGAAAGAAACTATCAAGATGCTGTACAGGATTCATTTCTGCCTTTTAGAAGGCCCAAATTGTGGAATTCTCTAGGATATTTAGCACAGTTAGGAACATTTATCTCGAACAATTTTCGCACAGCGAAAAGTGCACGAAGCAAATCAAATTATTTTGTATTTTCACTAAACTGATGATTTCTACCTTCGATTTGCAAAGAAGTAATCTTAATAGTTCCTTAAATAATATTTGGAGCCATAATAACGGCTGATTTTATATAATGTTGTCCACTTTTCTTTTCTTGTTTTCTTTCTCTCCAATGCAAACTTAGCTACTAGGCAATCGTTCTTGCTTGAATTGAAGCTTTGCTTTGCATTTGCTCGTAGTGCCAAATGATCCGAAACCGGTTTAATGCGTCTACTCGCCTTGACGACTGGAAGACAAATGAGAACTACGACCTGAGCGTTTGAGGTTTTGAACCACGCAGAAGGTGCTCTCTCCGATGACGCTGTTTGAATGCATCTTCTCGCCCCAACGTCTGCTTCCATCCAACGCACAAGACGAAATGATCGATTTTCGGCCATGGTTCCCCTTTTATAACGTACAGTTGAAGATAAGTGCCTGACTACCTCAAAATCGTTGTCCTTGCGCAGAAAACCCAAGCAAAAGTAAAGAGTTTTCCGCGTTGTTTTAAAATTGTCAGAAAACTTAATTTTTGAGTTGTTTGTGGTTATCTCACATTTCTGATGAAATAGTGAAAGAATTATGTTGCTTTCTGATGAAATAGTGAAAGAATTATGTTGCTGCCATTAATACAAGTCGAGATATTCACGATTAAGTTCTGCCCATTCTCCCATAAGGCTAATTTTGAAAAGGCGCCCCATAGTAAAGTAAGTCGTATTCACGACAAAATATCTGGCATCTCTGGGCACAGCCGCTGACGCACCCTCACTTAACATTATGTAGACATATAGCGGAAAGAAACCAGTGCTACTAGATTTGCCACAATGGTTATTTCGTTAGTATTTAACACGCACTTTCTAGTAATATTCGTTTATTGAAATATTAATATCAACATAATAATTAAACTACTATCACGGATACCAAAAATATACTTGCTGACAGAGCTTAAAATTGTCACGCATTCTCAATGAAAGAAACTATTCCAGCAGTCTCATTTTCAATGTTTTACTGTCTCATTCGTAAATGATCGACACCAGTACAAACGAAGAGAGACGAATCATTTTCGTTGCTCATCGAAAAAATGAGAGAGCATAATTGCCAACGTCACTCTTTCCTCTATGACAAGACGAAACCAAACTAACGTTTTCAGGGAGCAACAGCAGAATTTCAATTCTCATTCTTTCATCGATGTATTGAAAATCCGTGACGCTTAGCTATAAAAAGTGACTAAAATATGGCAAATCGAAGTAATTACATCCCAGAACCTCTTTGGAAACCAAAACTACTACAAATTCGAGCACCAACAGGCAAAAGTTATTGTGACACCTTTTTTTCATTTTCGATTCTCACAGCTTCGGTTGAATATCGACATTGCGTACTATGGGATTTTCACTGAAAACTGCAAATGACTGAAAAGGCAATTTAAAGAAAGACCACAATTTTGATACTACTGGTCCGCTTATGTCAATGACTGGACATGGATTTCCTTTTCATAGTTTGCAGGCGAAGCTGAGAGCGACGACACGACCTGCCACTCGCCTCTCAAAACTGTCTCACAAATTTAACTACCCCTCAGTAACTCGAAACGTCAAGATCAAACCGTTTGAAATAAGTTTGAAACTGGCAGCCCAGACTGAACTGTTGTATTTATAAAAACAGATACCGTAACCTTAGTTACGCATTTGATAATCGTGTAGAACGTCACTTAACCCTAATAAATTGACGGGGCAGTATAAAAACAGAAAAAAGAAAAACCCGAGATAACGACAAAAATGCTTTTTGGTAAAAGTTAATGTAAATCGTTGCCACCTTTGTTGTGTCACAATGTCACTTATTATTCTTGAGTGTTCAATTATGTCTGACTGTAACCTGACGTTATATTAATAAAATCAAATGAGATTACGCACAACGGATTTAACACCAAATAATTTAGCCTCTATCATGCTCAGTAGTATAAGTGCTAAGTTTTATAAAGATATATTAATGCATATATAAATCAGTTCATTCAAAATATTAGGTTAAAATTGTTGAGGTACATATTAATAATGGTTATCGTGTCTTGTTATTGATCAGAAGATGTTAAAAATTAAAAGGAAAAGAGCTATTCTGAAATTGCGGAACGTTCAAAATTTATTTGCGAATATATATCTGCTTTGAATTTATTTCATTGTTCTGTTCTCTCTCTTATGATGTGCATAATCAAGCTCCTTGTGTAGAGACTAAATCAATTCACATTAACGATAAAGATATTTGAAATGACTATTAACTGTCAAACATTAAATTTCGACGAAGAGGGCACACAAATTTATCAACATTTTGTAGAGATTTATTATAACGCTTCGGGAAAATCGCTTTCGTAACTGGCATCAATTATTAATCCATGATCGTTAATGTAATCTAAAAAGACGTCTTGTCTATTCGTTTTGAATCGAACTTCTTTACACGTCATATTGCATAGTTCCAGATTTTACGAAATATTTCATGCTGCAACCATTGATTCCGTCACCGAGCAGATTACTATTTGCACAAATAGTAAAATCATTGGCAAGAAAATAAGTAAAATGCTAAATTATTTGAAACAAATATTGCAATAATTGTAACTTTTACCTGAACGTCCATTTCCATTCTTGCATGTTTGTTTATTCGAGGTGCATGGCGACGAAGGTGACGTCGTAGCAACCAAAACAGTGTTGCTCGAAAAGATTATTTGTATCATTTTTAAGGGGACACTCAATGCTGTGGTGATTGGTGGTAAATCACACGAACACTTTTTATTCCGATTTTTATTCGGAGTTTCTGGTCGTGTCGTCGCTGAGAGTGACAGTAATTTCTTGTCATTTTCGTATATTTTTCAGTCAATGAAAACGACTTTTATTAGCTCTGCTTGTTGATGATTATTTGAAAAAGGGAAACAATTTTTTTTGTAGCGTCATGAGAAAACTTGGAAACTTTGCGAAACCAAATGAGATGAAAACAAAGCGCAATCAAGTGTAAATCTTGTATTGCTTGTCGGGTAATCTTGGAAGTTTTTAATCGTTAATTAAACAAATGGCAAGTGAACATTGCTAATTATGAAGTCATCCAGATTTCAATAGAAGTAAAATTGTGCGAAATAGTGATCATGTTTTGAGACGAATCGATTAGTAGATATTCAGAAACATGACGAACTATGAATCTTGAAACGAAAATGTATCCTAAATTGAAAAGTGAGTTTGTTTTAAATGAAAAAACGATCACCGAAGAATTTAAAACCATTTTTTCCAATGAGAAAGTGTGACTATAGCTTGAATAATAATTTCGAAACATTCTACAGTTTGGTTCGGGTACGTTGTAAGATATTATTCATGTTCAAAGTAATGAGGTGAAGAGATGAGATGGACATAGGAGCTCAGATGAAATAGGGAGCCGTTACCATACTTTCCGTATTTTGAAATCGCACTGCTATATAGAAATCAAAGAAGAAAGTTATCCTACGTCAAAATTTGCAATACCAGTGCAGTTAATAGTAATATCAAATTTAGAATTCTCAATAGCAAATTTTCGGGAGTGACAATTTCTCTCATAGAGCAAATTTTTGTGTGGAAGGGGAACCATCTCAATAAGAAAATCAATCACGAAAAATGTTCTTTTTAACCAAGTCAAAGTATCACAGTGCACACTGTAGAGGACGCACGAATCAGTGAAATTTTTGCTTTTGGAAAATTTAAATTTTGCTCTTTAAGAGTTTCGCAGATACCCGTCGGGTTCGGGTACAAATATCCGAGACCCGACAATCTCTACTCAGTAGCTCCGACAAAGAGCTGTTTACAAAACACTTCCTCTTCGGTTTATTTTGTTTTTCACGTGAAAATTAGCAATTGTTTCATTCTGATCAAGCCTTATTGTTTGCTTACCATTTGTGTGACGTTTCTTCCGGCAAGCCAAACAGCACATACATATTCCGAATAGACGATAATAAGAGCTGAGAATTGAAACTCATAAATGAATCGACAGTACCACCATCCTGCATATTTAATTCGTTTTGCAAGTGCCCAGGGCTTTTCAAATGCCCACTGGCATCAGTATTTAATTCGAAAAAATATTTCTCTTCCGCCTACCCTACCGGGAGGCCTAAACGAACACGCTTATAAATCAGGACTCTAGCAGGACTAAACAACAATATACAGTTCTACCTCGGTCTATGTCTAGGAAAGTCTATGAATGAGTTCAATCGGCACTTGAGAAATCAATCGCACATCTATTGTTGGGCTACATTCACAATAATTATCTTTTAATAATCTAGACATGAACAGAGTTTAGAGTGGCACTCAAAACCAATGAAAAAATAATTAAAACCCTTGCGATTCTGAAGTTCGGGGAATCCGTAAAAATCATCGAAAAAGTGGTCCGATAACCAGAACAAAATTTCCACGTCCCACCCTAATGACCGTACTGAGCCGTCCTGTCCTGTCCGGCGGTAGTCCGGAACAACTGAAATCAACCCAGTCTCGGTGAGTTCATTGCAAACTTAATAAAATATTAATTCAGTTTTAATTGAACACTTGCACATTGTTCGATGCGAACAGCCTTATTTGCACATACCTACACACACACACACACACGATTTCCGACTTCGAAACCGGAAGTGGACGGAACGCGCTGTCGCTTGAAATGATTGAGAACGATTTGCCACCCGTCCGGCCACCAGCAGCCCTGTTTTGCCCTGTCGTCTGGATGCAAAGAAACCTAACTTTATTCGAGCCGCACGAAACATCGGCAGCAGTTTCACATGCAGTTGTGCATTGCCATAGTGGTACTGCTGCTCCTGCTGCTGCTGCAGATGCAATAGATTTCTCTTCTCTTCATTAGCCACTGGCCCTGTAATGGTGGTGATGATCTTTGCCTAAGAACAGTTTCACTACCAATCCTCCCCAACCCGATCTTTCAGGGTTTCCCTGTTTTTAAGCGTCCAGTTGACTTCGATGACGACGACGACGACAACAGCACCGACGTCGGGACCAGTGCGGTCGGTGGTGGGTATCAACATTTAATAAATTCCTTTAATTGAAATGGTCTTTCGGGTTTCGATGCTAAAGCGACCGTGTTTTGTGAGGCCGACGGGAATGGGCTTCGAATGGTTATGATTTTGTTGCTGCTGCTGAGAATCTGGCAACACCAACCGGTTTGGCCTGTTTGCCCTTCGGTCCCCACTGGGAGGAGTGGTCAGTCTGCCCGGAGGTTCATAACATATGAAACAAGCTCGGAACGAACTGTAGATGACCTCTCGCCTCCATGTGGTGAAACTCTCGGTGGCTGAATCTCCCTCCCCCCCCCCCCCCTTCCTCCCCACTACCAAGTGTAGAATCTAGTGAATTTCGAAGTAATGGGTGTTGAAGTTGTTAATTAAAGGGCTTTGACAGAGGTCAAACTGCTGCAGTTGGTCATTTGTGGGCTGGTTTTCGGAACTGACAAGATGTACCACCGGGAGGAAGGATATCGTCTGGCGGCGCAAGGGAGTTACGTGCGGTTATTTTAATAATTGCATTTGAGTGAATTTATTTCTAACCCCCAGGGACAGGACGCAGGCTGTCCCCGGATACGAGCTCAGACGGAGGAGTCAAATTTGTCGGTTCGGGTGTAAAATAAATGATAAACGGAGGCGTCAGTATGGCAGGTCGGTTCCTAGAGCTGGAGCCGGCTTCCGTAATGAAGTGGTTAGTGTGCAATTTAGTTCATTAAAGGAACATGATTGAACGTCCGGAAGTGACAAGGCAAAGTGGTAGCTTATTCGAAAGCTTGCAATGATTCGAATAACCAAAATTGACGATAGGAAACGTGTGTATATAGGAAATATAAAAAATACGCGGAATGTGGTTTTTCATTGCTGACAATAGATACCAGTGAGAGTTGATCCAAAACTGCCTAATTTTCCATCGGAAATAGACTACTTCATGATCTGCTAGGTGGTATAACAGTTCAACATAAACTGTTATGCACTGACTAGTCGACGACGCCACGTAAAGAATACCAAAATGCGCTGTGCGCCCTAGGTACAAAACCCATGCTAGCATCAAGATGAAGTTACAAATGTTAAGTAAGTTCGACAACATGATTTCCAAATCTATTTCTAAATTTTTGACGTGTTTTTTCTATGGCCTTTAAAAAAAATCGGCTAAGTTCGGGTTTAAATTTTTTCTATGGCTTTTAAAAAAATCGGCTAAGTTCGGGTTTAAGTTTTTTCTATGGCCTTTAAAAAAAATCGGCTAAGTTCGAGTTTAAGTTAGGATTTTGGCATTAAAAATGCCTTACTCTTCACTACACGGAGCCAGATGTCAATTAAAAGTTTCAAAAGTTTTTTTTTCTGTCATAATTTTTTACTAAGATATTAAGTCATTTGTTGATGGATCGATATAATTTAACAACCAATCGATTCGGAAACATTTAACTAAAAACACATTGGTTTTGATTGAACATGTGTTTTCACGAACCAATCACAGCATGCCATAATGATGTCATCCACCTGATTTCTCTGGCACGGCCGACGGTTCCGATCAATGCTTACATCTTGAATTTCATTTCGTAGCATTTTAATCTACTTCGATCGGTACAAAGAGGTTTCGCGTCTTGCAGAAGAAAATACAGCATCGTTCTAGGCAGTCTATGAATATAGGCACCGACACTCAGTTTTTTCTCAGTCAACCTCTTGCTGCGCTAGAGGCCGCTAGTAGCGATTGGATGACAAAATTAAAAGTTACATTCATTCGCTCGCTGGGTGTGAGTGTTTACTACACTGAAATTCGCCATTCATTTTAGTTTACCGAGGCTCGGAATTTCCGAAATTTTAAACGCTTCTAGGTAATGATTTATATTATCTCTGGATGAACTTGGGTGATCAGGTTCTAAGGGCAAGTTGATCTTTTAATCAGCACTGAAAAAATTATTCAAAAATGAAATAGAAAATAATAATTGAAATAGAAAAAAAAAAACCCTTCTTAATCCACCTAGTGGTGTGATAATGCCTTTCTCTTCTTTCATAACAGTCTCATGAAAATATGTTTCATACTTTTATTAAATAAATTTGGATACTAATTTTGACACCAATTGATTCAGATTGATTCGAGTAGTTCACAAAAGCATGCTTCAGTGTTTATGTCACACAGTCAGCATCATTTTTCCAAACTAGTGCTTGACATTTGCGTTGCCTATTTGTATGAGAACAGTGATGCTAATCTAAAAAAAAGCCTTCTTAGTCCACTTAGTGGAATTTTCATATATCTTGAAAAATCACCATAGGAGGGAGTACATGAAATTTTCGAAATCGAAAAAAAATTTTTAATGCCAAAAGGCTTAGAATTGCATGAAACGTCGAGATTTAGTGTTATCTCGAAAAAAAATTTTTTGAAAAAGTCGACTTTTTGGGATCGATGTTTCATGCAGTTTTAAGGGCTTCGGCATCAAAAAAAAAATTTCGATTTTAGAAATTTCATGTACTCCCCCTTATGGTGCTTTTTCAAGATCGAAAATATCAAACCTTTACCACCGGGCAGCACCCCTTACGCATGTCCGATTTAGCTCAAATTTTGCATAAAGGCTTTTTTCGAGGTGCTTAAACTTTTGAGCACTAGAGCTTAACGAAAATAGAGGTGATCCCAAAATTTTGGCACCCTTATATATATAAGAGCGATAAAAATCAACGTGCTTTGTCGGTTACGTCACTTATACAATCATATATCTGGAACCAAAAATCACAGCCATTTGATCTTCGAACTTGATCAATGGTCCGACAGTAGCTTTCAAACGAGCCCAAGTTTGTTAAAATCGGTTCAGTCATCTCTGAGAAAATTGAGCGCGTTCAAATATCTTCGAAAAGTACACACACACACACAGACCTGACATCGACAGCTGCCAATCGACGGCCTGTGACATTTTGGTAAGAAAATTCAAATTCATGACGCATTGAGCTGTGAAGCGGTAGTAGCTGGTTAAAAAAAAACAGAATTAAATTGTGATTGGTGAAACTTTCTCGACATTAGGTAACGGTGTTGGTTTCGAAGGCCCGATCATTTCCAACTATCAGAAGCCAGGGGTTTGCTGCAAAGGGTTTCACACCACTGCGCACACACATCCCATGGTAGTCGAAAATTGCAGGCAAAAAGGCATCGGTAATTACTGGTCCGTCTGTTCGGATGCTGATTTTCAACTAATTGGCTAGAATGTTAATTCGAATGACTGGATGGAACGTTATCAAAACAATAACGACCATAATATCGATAATTATTTGCGGTAAACGACGGTTTAATTAGTAATAATTTGGGCAAATTTGAATTTCATTTGTAAACTTTCCAAACCGAACCCCGTGCCGGAGATGAGAACTGAAATCATCATTGCATCACCGTAATTTACGGCACCGTTTGATTGTTCATTGCCCACAACAGACGGTTGCATCCGGAAGATACATCCTTTCGATCTAAATGGATCCTACCCGAAGGGCCCTGTGTGTGTGGCCACAGAATTCAGACGAACATCCTTCCTCCCCACAGCACTGCTGCGACACACATCACCGAGGTGGAAAATATGAATGCACTCAACTTTTAGCCATCGTCGTAAGTTGCTTCTTTCACCAACGATACCTGCTGCAGCTGCTGTTCGGCTCGGAACCAAACACCACTCCGGGACATTCATTGTTGGGTTTTGGTGAGGTAATAAAAAACTAAATGAAACTACAAAATATGTAATAAACACACCATAAATCAAGCGTCGTTTTTTGTGGTGACTATCAAAGGCGATGGCTGAGGTGATGCGAATGGAATGGAAAGGAAAGGAAAGGGAATACCGAGATTCCTCTTCTGGTGGTAAGGAGCGAAAAGTGCATCACCTTTTTTTTGTCCCCCTGCTGCCGCAGCAGAAATCCCCTAAGTGGGCAACAGGCGAAAGGGTGGCCGTCTGCAAATGGGTAGTAAACCACTCACTCTATTGTTTTCGAGTGTTAGTCTAAAACTCTTTCCGTGTTCCGTCACCCGCACCCCGGACCCGGAAGCACCGTGGAACGAAGGGAAATATATATATGGCATCACAATCTATATGAATAATAATACCCGTCTGGGAGGGGAGAGGTCAAAGGCGAAACATGCCCCATAAAAATTGTGAAGATGAATACAAAATGGCGTTGACATTATTTATGCAGCTTGCGGTGATGGTGGAATTTGGGGTTGGTGGCGAGACAAAGTGTGAGCATATGTGAGTATGTTTGTGTGTGTGTGACGGAATGCCGTGGAAAGGTTTGGGATAATAATGGCTTTGGGAATTCCCTAGTTGGCTTTACTTTTACCTTTCCGTAATTTTTCCGACGGCGCTTTATAAGAGGTTACGACGTCGTATGTCGGGTCGAGGAAAGGCTGACAAAAGACGCCATATGAATATTCCACACATGACGAAGGGCGCAGCCCATGAAAAGGCTTTGTTGTCGTGTTCGGCAGGTTTCACACAAACAATGGCGACAGGAATTTGGATACCCTGAGGGCACTCGCCTCCCCGGGCCCGGGAGTGTTGCTAACCGTTTTAAATCTATACCATCGTATCGTGATTCGCTGGCTTCTCCACCAAGCGAGAGAGGAAGAAGTGAACGTTTTAATTCTGAAGAATGTGCATTATTTTGCGCAATTGCAAAATGTTCAATGGCTGTTCAAGTGGCGTCGAAGGGGTCTTCAGTTTGTGATGCAGACGGTGGTGAATACAGAAAAGAATTAAATTTTGTTCTTTATCATTTGGCATTTTCACATCTCACTTGGAAACTCGATCTAAAAAGTAATATGCTTTTCCAGTTGATTGAAAAAACCTCCAATTATAAACCTGGTGTAACAGTTAATGTTAATGAATACCACGTGGAAATATCCGCTCATCCAATAATGAAGCCATTATTCCACATATTCACAACTAGTGAAATGTTCACAGAAAGAAATAATGAAATTTATACGAGATGTAAATCAATAGTAACATGGAATAGAGATGAGTTGAATCGAAATTTTGATTGAAAACCTTCATCGATGCAAAAACAAATTGAATTGCATTGAATTTTCAATGAATATAACTCCTCAATCTTTCAATTAACGCTTATTTTGCGATTAAATTGTATTGAAACGTACAGAATTGAAAAGTAATTTTATGTTTAATTACCTGCTCCAAATATGTGCATGAAAATAGATGTAAATTCACAAAATATTTTTATCTGTGTTGCTTACCCAAGTAGCATGTTAAGTTGCTATTTTGTATATTTCTACTGATTGTGCAATTTATCAAGTTAGTTTACATCACTATTCTAGTAACTGTTGTGTTATGGAAAAAGCGCAATTTTTCTGTGTTGTGCAACATACGTTTAAGTTCATCCGTTATTACGAACATTTATTCACAACGATTGTGCAACTGATACAAAAATTCATGCGTCGCTCCCATCGAAAAGACAGTTATAAAATCAACGAAAAAACAATTGTGAAACGCGTGAGAACTACTAAGTAATCAGTTCCACTGCAACTATCGGGCTGATCGGACGCAAGTTCGTGTTTCTCCAGTGGTGCGGTAAATTGTTTTATTCCGCTTTCAAGGTCATTTCGTATTCTATTGTCTGAATCAGTGCGGTCGAGTGATAGTTCGAATTAATCCGTCTTCAAGGTCAATTGTGAGTTGTGTAAAGAAGCACTGTGTGGTACCGTTAGCCAGCGCCCAGCTGGGCGCTGCTGCTATATTGTTAACAAATACATTGGACAGTGTATAGTGAAAAAACGTATAAGATTCCATTGTACAGTGCAGAAAGAGACTGCAAAAAAGTGCTTTTTCCTCTAGGAGGTTTTTTGCACTTTATTGATCAGGAATATCCACCGATTGCCTAGGACCGGGCCTTGTCTGCCGTTCACCCTTTGAGAGCTAAAGCTAAGTATTTTTGCCTTTTTCTTTTTTCCCCCTGTTCTTCAATACCACTACATTTGTCCTCCAATATTTACCCGCACGGACACATTTCCGTGCCATGACAGAAGGCACAGAATTGCCTGACCTCCCTCCAGATGACAAAATGGAATCATCTTATAGCCAAATATCTCGTGTAAAAAATTATCCCGATGGACTTGCACTCCCGGCCGGACCGTATGCGGTTTACATCCGGACCAAAGCCAACGGTAAAAAATTGAATCTTCTAAGACTTTCTGAAGACCTGTCCTCGCGATACAATACCGTACAAAAAATTGAAAAAGTACGCCCGGACA
Source organism: Malaya genurostris (assembly GCF_030247185.1). Taxonomy (NCBI): domain Eukaryota; kingdom Metazoa; phylum Arthropoda; class Insecta; order Diptera; family Culicidae; genus Malaya; species Malaya genurostris. The sequence continues at coordinate 282,749,880 of NC_080572.1, forward strand.
AGCTTAGGGTCTTGTTAGCCAGTGCAAAACAGGCTAATGAGATCGTTCAAAATGAGCATTTCACGCGGGAGTATCGCGTATACGTACCAGCTCGCGAAGTCGAGATAGACGGCGTGATCACCGATCCGAGTCTGACTTGCGAGGACGTTCTTAAGCATGGGGCAGGCGGTTTTAAAAACCCCTTACTCAAGAACGTTAAGATACTGGACTGCAAGCAATTGCGTTCAGTATCGACCGCTGAGGATGGCACTAAGTCCTATATCCCATCAGACTCGTATCGGGTGACTTTCGTTGGCTCGGCTTTGCCTAACTACGTCCTCCTGGACCGAATTCGTTTACCTGTTCGCCTTTTTGTGCCGCGGGTCATGAACTGCACTAATTGCAAACAATTGGGACATACAGCATCCCATTGTTGCAATAAATCCCGGTGTATAAAGTGTGGAGGGAGTCATGCGGATAACTCCTGCAGTGGAGACAATGAAAAGTGTCTCTACTGTAAGGAGGGGCCGCATGACCTCTCTGATTGTCCCGCGTACAAATTGCGCCAGGATAAGATGAGGCGTTCACTTAAGCAACATTCAAAGCGTTCTTTTGCTGAAATGTTGAAGAGTGCTACGCCTCCAGTAAACCTGTACGCTTGTTTGGCAACTGACGAGAGCGAATATGATGACCCCCTCGAAGGTACATCTTCGGCTGTCCCTCTTAGCTCATCATACAGAAAGAGAAGAAATAAATCTTTTCAAAAGCTCCCTAGTAAGGGTTCGAAGATGTCCTCTGATGGGTCTCGAAAAATTACAACAACTGGTAGTGATGGCAAAAAACCAGAGAGAAAAGCTCCAGGCCTTGGAAAATTGAATTCCGAGCAAGAATTTCCATCACTTCCTGGGACTTAAAAACCCCCGAAAGTCCCTAAAGATCAGTCAGAAAATTTACCAAATACTGGGTTTGTTAAATTCTCTGATATTGTGGACTGGATCATGTCTACTTTCAATATTTCTGAACCTCTTAAAAGCCTGATAATGGCTTTTATTCCTACAGTTAAAACATTCTTGAAGCAGTTGACTGCAAAATGGCCCCTTCTTTCAGCGATCGTATCCTTCGATGGCTAAGACACCCACCGAGGTCACGGATACAATCACTGTTATACAGTGGAATTGTAGAAGTATCATCCCAAAAATAGATCCTTTCAAATTTCTAGTAAATAATCTGAAATGTGACGCATTTGCATTGTGCGAAACTTGGCTAACTTCTGAAATACCCTTAAACCTCCACGATTTTAACATTATTCGTCTGGATCGAGATGATTCCTATGGAGGAGTACTTTTGGGGATCAAAAAGTGCTATTCTTTCTATCGCATTAACCTCCCCTCGATACCAGGTATTGAAGTTGTCGCATGTCATGTTACAATCAAAGGCAAGGACCTTTGCATTGCTTCCATCTACATTCCCCCAAGAGCCTCGGTTGGGCATCGGCGGCTCAATGATATCATAGAGCTTCTTCCCGCACCGACGTTGGTTTTAGGAGACTTTAACTCACACGGTACGGGATGGGGCTGTCTTCACGACGATAACAGATCAACTATGATCCATGATATCTGCGACAACTTCAATATGACAATCTTGAATACGGGAGAAATGACACGAATTCCTGCACCACCAGCAAGACCAAGTGCGCTAGACTTATCCCTTTGCTCGACATCGCTACGGTTGGATTGCACGTGGAAGGTAATCCCTGATCCCCACGGTAGCGATCATCTGCCTATCGTAATTTCAATCGCCACCGGATTAAGACCATCGGAAACAATCAATGTTTCGTATGACCTCACACGAAACATTGATTGGAAATGCTACGCAAATTTGATATCTGAGAATCTAGAAACAACACAAGAACTTCCTCCGGAGGAAGAGTACACGTTTTTGGCTGGCTTGATTCTCGACACCGCGACTCAAGCTCAGACGAAACGTGTACCCGGCGCGAAAACTAACATCCGTCCCCCCAACCCGTGGTGGGACAAAGAGTGCTCAGAATTAAACGCGGAGAGAACTTCATCATTTGTCGAGTTTAGGAAAAACGGAACACCTGATAATTTTAGAAACTACGCGGCATTAGACGCTAAAATGAAAAGCTTGATTAAAGCGAAGAAAAGCGGTTATTGGCGTCGATTCGTAGACGGATTATCGAGAGAAACATCAATGAGCACTCTTTGGAACACAGCCCGACGAATGCGCAACAAAAACACCACAAACGAAAGCGAGGAATATTCTAACCGCTGGATATTCGATTTCGCTTAAAAAGTATGTCCTGACTCTGTTCCGGAACAGACAATCATGCGCGTCGCTTCATCAAACAGAAACGAAACACCTTTTTCGATGGTCGAGTTCTCACTTGCGCTTTTATCGTGTAACAATAAATCTCCGGGGTTAGACAAAATCAAATTCAACTTGTTGAAAAATTTGCCTGACTCTGCCAAAAGGCGCTTATTGAATTTATTCAATAGGCTTCTTGAGGATAATATTGTCCCACATGACTGGAGACAAGTAAGAGTTATTGCCATTCAAAAACCAGGGAAACCAGCCTCCGATCACAATTCGTATCGGCCGATTGCTATGCTTTCCTGTATCCGGAAATTGTTCGAAAAAATGATTCTGTTTCGTCTAGACAATTGGGTCGAGACTAATGGCTTACTTTCAGATACACAATTCGGCTTCCGCAGGGGCAAAGGAACGAACGATTGTCTTGCGTTGCTCTCAACCGAAATTCAAATGGCATTTGCTCGTAAAGAACAAATGGCGTCAGTTTTCCTAGACATCAAGGGGGCTTTTGATTCAGTTTCCATAAACATCCTATCTGAGAAGTTGCATCAGCATGGTCTTTCACCAATTTTGAATAACTTTTTGTATAATCTGTTTTCCGAGAAATACATGTATTTCGCGCATGGTGATTTGTCGACAATACGATTCAGTTACATGGGTCTTCCTCAGGGCTCATGCTTAAGCCCCCTTTTATACAACTTTTACGGGAACAACATTGATGAATGTATCAACACATCTTGCACGCTAAGACAACTTGCCGACGACAGCGTTGTGTCTATTATAGGACCCAAAGCTGCCGATCTCCAAGGACCATTGCAAGATACCCTCGACAACTTGTCGACATGGGCTCTTCAAATGGGTATCGAGTTCTCCGCGGAGAAAACTGAGCTGGTTGTATTTTCAAGGAAGCGAGAACCAGCACAATTACAGCTTCAACTAAGGGGTGAAACCATAGCTCAGGTCTTCACATTTAAATATCTCGGGGTCTGGTTCGACTCCAAAGGTACCTGGGGATGTCACATTAGGTATCTGAAACAAAAATGCCAACAGAGAATCAATTTTCTTCGTACAATAACCGGATCATGGTGGGGTGCCCACCCAGGAGACCTGATCAGGTTATACCAAACAACGATATTGTCCGTGATGGAATACGGATGCTTTTGCTTCCGATCCGCGGCGAACACTCATTTCATCAAGCTGGAAAGAATTCAGTATCGTTGTTTGCGTATTGCCCTAGGTTGCATGCAATCGACTCATACGATGAGCCTCGAAGTGCTCGCGGGCGTCTTACCGTTGAAAAACCGATTCTGGGATCTCTCATATCGATTGCTAATCCGATGCGACATCTTGAATCCGATGGTGATTGAAAACTTCGAAAGGCTTGTCGAGCTCAATTCTCAGACCCGTTTTATGTCCTTGTATTTTGATTACATGGCTCAGAATATTAATCCTTCTTCGTTTGTTTCCAACCGTGCTCATTTCTTGGATACTTCTGATTCTACTGTGTTTTTCGACACATCCATGAGAGAAGAAATTCGTGGAATCCCGGATCACGTGCGCCCTCAAGTGGCCCCAAATATTTTTTATAATAAATTTAGAACAGTCAACTGTGAAAAGGTGTTTTACACTGACGGTTCAAACATCAACAGGTCCACAGGCTTCGGCATCTTCAATCAAAACATCACCGCTTCTTACAAACTCAGTGATCCGGCTTCAGTTTACGTCGCAGAATTAGCTGCTATTCAGTACACCCTCGAGATCATTGAAACCTTGCCCAAAGACCATTACTTCATTGTCACGGACAGTCTAAGCTCAATAGAAGCTCTCCGGGCAATGAAGCCAGGAAAGTGTCCCCCATATTTCCTGGGGAAAATACGGGAACATTTGAGTACTTTATCTGAACGGTCTTATTTAATATCGTTAGTCTGGGTCCCTTCGCATTGTTCCATTCCAGGCAATGAAAAGGCAGACTCATTGGCTAAGGTGGGCGCATTAGAAGGTGATATTTATGAAAGACCAATCTGCTTCAATGAATTTTTCAGTATCTCTCGTCAGAAAACTCTCGAAAGTTGGCAAACTTCATGGAGCAATGGCGAACTGGGACGATGGCTACATTCCATTATCCCTAGGGTATCGACGAAACCTTGGTTCAGGGGGATGAACGTGAGTCGCGATTTCATTCGTGTTATGTCGCGGCTCATGTCAAATCACTACACTTTCAACGCACATCTCCGGCGTGTTGGGCTTGCGGAGAGCGGTCTCTGCACCTGTGGCGACGGTTATCAGGACATCGAGCATGTCGTGTGGTCGTGCGTAGAGTATCGTGACGCCAGGTCGAAGCTACTGGAATCCCTTAGGGCCCGAGGTAGACCGCCTGAGGTTCCGGTTCGGGATGTGTTGGCGAGTCGGGATAGTTTATATATGCTTCTCATATACCAGTACCTTAAACACATTGATATACAAGTGTAATGTGTTATCCCTCGCTCAGAAAGTATAAACTCCACCTACAGCTTCGACACTAACATCCGCCCGATTCTCTCGATCCCCGTCCCTGTCCACCATCTTCATTGGAACTAACAAGATCTTTTTTTGTCACTAACTTTTTCGTTACCCCTTCCCTGTCTCTTCACCATCTCGATGGCAACTAATTAGATCTTTATCGTTTTCAAACATTTTGTTCCCACATCCCCTTTTTACCCCGTTTCCACAATATTTACTTTTTTTTTCATTCTCTTCCGTAACATCACCATCATCGTCCACGGAAGGCCGCCCCAGTCGAAAACCAGCACGCGGGCCACCCGCCGGGCCTTCGTAGCCTGGGGGTGTTTCCCGCGGACCCACACGGACCGAAGGATGCGGCCAACATGGATCTTCGCCAACGGCATATGGAAGACCCTCATGCGATATTCAATTCACCGGCCACTACCGATCGCTTCTCGAGAATCCGCTACCGCTACATTACATAATGATACTATTCTAGTTTTAAGTTAGTCGTAATTGAGATTAGTAAATACCCTTGGCATCTTAGAGCTTAAGCAGTGTGCCTTAAAATTATATTATAATATTGAATAAAAAAAAACTACTAAGTAATGTAAACAAGAAATAGAATGACGTTTACAAAAACATAACAAACATAATTTCTTATAAATAAGTTTCACATATGATTTTCAATACAACTGCTCTCAACACAAACATGGATCTTGTAAAATAATCTGCACATGAAAATGATAATGCACATATTTTAGAATTAATCTTTTGTGTTTTTGTAAATGAAAAATCGACAACGAACTGCATTTTTATGGTGAAACATGTATTCGTACGCCCGAAATTTTCAACCGCCTTTAAAATGAAGTGTTTTGATGATTGTACACAAATTTCTGTGAAAATAACAGTCTATTATTTTGAATGAGAATCATCGGAATGGTGTTTAAAATACGTGTATTCAAACATTCTTCAAAATTCTCAGACGATTTTGATCAAACTAATGTGTAATTAAACCTGAAAAATCTCGAAATGATTTGTTCTTGAATATTTTCCAATATGGCATCGATTGTAACAGTGAGTTGAATAGAAAATGGTTCACCCAACGTAATGACATATATTATCTAAGTAGCAGGATACATTAACATGTTAATATTTCGGAAAGAAATTCTCTACGTTTTGTTTTTTATCAGATTTAATCTTCTAGTTGAATTAACCAACAATGCAGTATAGTCATTTATCTCAGAGGGCCCGACTTTTGTGATACGCACTGTAGGTATTCTTTTGGCAAGTCCGTGTGCTGGAGTTGCAAAAACAAGTTGCACAAGCGGTAATATATAATAATGGGAGTAACTATGATGAAATTAACTTTTCGTTCAATATCTTTGGAAAGTGATGTCAGGTCTGCTTCTTTTTTTAGCGAGATGAAAACCGAATACAAAATATCTGATTGATTTTTGGTTTCAATGCGTATATAACGCTGTATTCCTGCAACTTTTATGATAATAATCTCATGTCTGCAAGTTTTACGTTGAATTCAAATATCTTGCACAACTTTTTTTGCAAGTTTTGAATTTTATATCAATGTTTTTTTTTAAAACTGAAGAAAACTGCGCACACTGGTCTAAAAATTCATGAGGCAGCCAAAACAATACGGACTCTGCAGATATATTTTTTTTACAGCAAGATTATCAATTCAACTTAACATTTATTGCCTTGCGGAGAGCATCATTCATTCCACCAATTTTTCTTCCACAAGAGATTTATATCAACTTATATCGACGTGTGTGTATTTTGTGTCCGGCACAATTATGACAGCCTTTTGGAAAGTTTTTGATAAGTTGCACAATTGTTATAGTTACTCCCGTTTTACATGACGATATGAAGAGCTTCTAGTGAAAAATTAACAAGTTGGTGATTTACTGCACAATTGTTTTAGATGTACCTAAAGTTGTTCTACAGTACATTTTCGGTAGTATTGTGAAACTTAACAGTGATAAGTTGTAAAACCAATTTTAATATATATTTCTAAACATATCTAACATAAATAACATTTCTAAATCAATTGTAAAACATCTTGAAAATTCAATAAGTTACATTTGCTACTTGGGTAGTAAGTGCGTCGATCAAAACAAATGATAGTCGGAAGGGGCCAACTCTGGGAAGTATGGCGCATGAGATAAAAGTTTTCTCATCTGAGTTCAGGAATTATGTTTTTGACCGCTTTTGCTGAGTGTTAGAATTCTTTGTTCCAATTCCCAAAGGAAACCGAATGGTAACATTTTTTTATATTTGTGTTCTTTAGTATTTGAATAATTGTAAAATGCGCTTCTTCCTAGTCTTGAAGAATGGATTCAATTTTGTGGATTCGACGAAGCGGAAGGAGATATGGTCATTTACGAAAGTGACAAAGTGTAGTGTAACATCGTGCCACGGGCCATTTGTCTTACCCTCAGAGGCGTAGGAGATGCTTTCCGCGGCCCTGCACGTGACTAAAAATGAATTTAATTGTTGCACTTTGTATGAAAATCTTCAGCTTGCGCAAAAACTAAGATTCAGTATAGTATGTAGTAGATGATGAAAAATTGAATTTGAATCAATTTCTGTTTATCAATTATTTATTATTTACTGTTGCCGCTCTCACATCGTATGTTCGATTGACCACTCGAAGAATACCTTCTTCACCTTCTTCCTCTTCTTCACTTCTGGTGGCGTCACCTCACTTGAGATGACGCTGATTGATGGCACAGTGATTTAGCTATATTGCCAGTTAGTTTTCGTTTATAGTCCAATGGACTTTCTTTTAACTGGACTACAAGTGAAACCCTCGCTGTGTGACAACGTGGAGTCACCGAAGTACGGATGAAAATCCTTTCTTTCTCGCGAAATACTCGCATTTTCACCGCACTAATACGATACGACGTGTTCACTCGTTGAGGGTTTCACCGGAAGTCACTTCTTCACCAGGCAAAACCTAAGTTCTTCTCGTTCAGTTGAGCTGCTGTCAGAAAGTTATTCGGATATCATGACCTAACTACTACCTGGTCACAGTGACAAATGCGTTGCAAAATGCAAAAATTTAGGCTCAAAACCCCACTAGCGGCCCTTTCACGATCATTAAAAGTTTCATTACTAAAAAGTAATGTCATTTTTAATGAACATGTAAGGGCAGTAATGATGAATTCTCCATGCAAATTAGGAATGTCATTACTTGATTAATCATTAAATATGACATTAATAATTCTTGGCCGCTATTTATTATACCAAACACAGGAAATCTTGTCGTCAAACGGACGAATTTGCTACTCCCATGCAAATTAACACAATTATCCAATTGACCAGCATAAACACAAACACTTTTATCATCGCTAGGTATTTTCTGACGTTATACATGCAATTTGAAACAGTGTTTAAATAGTTTGACATGTGAATTGTAAGTATGGAAACTCAGCAGCGCTGCCAGTTTAACGTCATTGTTGCCTGTTTCACGAAGGACCGTGATGTACATCAAAAAACGATCGCCAGTCTCTAGTCTATATATTTGTTTATGGTAACCCATTGCCCAGTTTTGATCAGTATGATAGAAAAAAAAAACATATTTGGCTACACAATCGCACAGTTGCTACACGGAACCGCAAAACAACCTAATTTCAAGTACATTGGGGGCTCCGTTCAATAACCTAGTTTTTGGTAAAGTGTCTCTAGGTAGTTTCCGTAAGGCACATGCTTAAAAATCCTTAAAGATGAATTATATTTACTCTACAGTTGAGCCGTATTCACTCAATTTCAGGTTGATACGGTTCACTCAATTTTAGCTTATTGAACGAAACTCTCGCTGTTGAGTGGTTTTACTCTTTGTATTTCGACAACAATGGAAGAAGCGAATGAAAGAAAAGATTTAAAAAAAAAACTCAAAATTAGGTAAAAAGAAGTCAAATAATAGGTAGTTTTTATTTTTCGTATACGACACGAAACGAGATATTTGTTGTTTTTTTTTTTGTTTTTTTCACAATCAAGAAAGGAAGGTAAAACTGGAAAGAAGCAAGTAAACAATTAATTTTATTTTTGATTTACTATAGCTGTTTATTTACAACAGAAAAAAAAACTCCTCGAGCGTTAATAGTTCGAGTTTGTTGGTATCGATCATAGAAAAAGCGATATCGGAAATCCCCAAAAGTTCATGATCGATGAAATCTGCAATCATGGTTGTTATATTGGAAACTGATTATATTACGCGAGTTTAAATGCGACTGGTACGGGCACAAGTACTAGTTATACATTATGACGTATATTTTGTTAGAAAACTGAAAACAACTGTAGGAACCGACTTTCAAATCAAGGCGCAGAGGGCCGAATGTACCGAATATGGCCATATACTATTCGATTCCCCTCGACGAACTGAGCAAATGTCTTGTCACTCACCTTTCTCGGAGATGGCTAAACCGATTTTCACAAACTAAGATTCAAATGAAAGGTCTCATGGTTCCATACAAAGTTCTAGAATTTCATTTGGATCCGACTTCCAGTTCCGCAATTACAGGGTGATATGCATACAAAAATTTGAAAATTATGTCACTCACTCAGAGATGGAAAGTCCTAAGATACCACAAGAATAACCCAATTTTCATTCGGATCAAACCCATGGTTCCGGAGGTAGGCTGCTCAGTATAGAAATGTAAATTTCAGGAATGTTTCGTTCATAAACTACCTTTTTATATTGGCTAGTGATTTTCTCTAGTTTGCAAACCATAAGAGTCCCCCGGCAACCAATAAGCACATACTAATGCCGCATTATGACAGCAAAAAATCGTTTATTGGCACTTCAATCGCACTTGAGATTGAATTAGGGCCAGCTCTGGCAAAATATACGGCTATTCGTAGATAATGCTCATTTATTGTTTGTGTGCATTCTGAAAGCTGAATTCTGATTGATTTACAACAGATGAGCTTTCAGATTGCAGATATAGAGCTATAAGAAGTACAGGTGCCCATAAAAGACTATTTTAATGCCACCTGGGTCTGAAACTAAATAAACCATTGATAGTCCGATGAATGATTTGCCAAAATTCAAATCATCACAGAGAATCGTAAACAAAATTTGCAGGTCATATTAGTTTATGGTTGAATGAATCGAATGTCACTATACCGATATCCAGCTTTCGGTTCCAGAAGTACTGACAGTAGTAATCAAAGGTGATAGAATGGAGCTCACTTCACTTTCTCACATATGGTTGAATAAATTTTGAATAACTTAAATTCAAATGTGCAACAGCAATTTTCCAAACTTTTCTCTAAACTTTTTAAGTTGCAGCACTTCGGGGAATTTCTTTCTCAAAAGTAAGGCTAGAGTTAAAATGACAAACTTATAATGCAAATTGTTTCGTTTAACCATAAATAAGGCTTTTTCAAAATTTGAGCCAAATAAAAAAAAATACAGAAATAAAATTTCAAAAGTAAAACTGTCATTTGCAGTAGAACTGCTCAGAAGAATCGCATTTAGTTTTACAGAATCTGACTGTGTACTTTGCACTTGCCAAACAGATTCCGCAAGATGGATTTACAGGGTCCGGCACTCGAAGTGTAACCAACTTCAGACCGCTCGCGCAGCTGACGCACGGGCATCAGCTCTCTAGAAATTTGCTAAATGACAGTTCGGAGTTGTATTGTTTACAAGCGCAAGAAAGCATTTTGCCAAAAGTGAACGCGAAAAAAAAATCTTGACTTGAGAGAGCGAAGGAGTTGCTTCGTTTGGCCGAAAGCGATCAATTTCCGAACATTGTATTTTCTGACGAGAAAATTTTTCCAATTGAGCAATTCGTAAACTCTCAAAACGATAGGGTTTACTTGACCGACCGTTCATACGAGAATTTGAGTCATCGATTGGCCACCAGGAGGCAGCACCCGCAACAGATAATGGTTTGGGCCGCTGTAACCGCAGATGGGCGCTCTCCAATCGTTTTCATCGAGCCTGGCGTCAAGGTAAATGCGACATATTATCGGGAAAGTATTCTGGAGGTTGCTTTGAAGCCGTGGGCAGACAAACATTTCGGTGGCAGACCATGGACGTTTCAGCAGGACTCGGAACCGTCTCACAAAGCTCGAGTGAACCAAGAATGGCTGAAAAACAACGTTCCGAACTTCATCACGTCCACACAATGGCTCTCGAATTCACCAGATGCGAATCCAATGGATTATTCTTTCTGGGCCATTTTGGAGAGCAAAGTCCGAACTAAAAGATACACCACAGTCTCGAGGCGCTGAAAAAAGTTATTGTCCGCGAGTGGGCCAAAATACCTGCAAGTCACATTCGGCAGCTTGCGATTCGTTTTTTGACCGTCTCAAGGCCATAGTCAAGGCAAAAGGTGGTCATATCGAGCAAAAGTGAATTGATTCTGAATTTTGTATTATTTTTACACATTTTGTACTTTGAATTAAGTAAAAGTAATTTTCCAAACTGAATTTATGGCCTTTTTAATTGGTTACACTTCGAGTGCCGGATCCTGTATATGTATCAATTATCCGTAGAACAATTCCTAGGTAACCAGTAAGCACTAATAATGCCATTAAGGTGAAATGTAGCGGAATGCGAAAATCGCGTTTTTGATCAATTATTCAAAAACTAGACCGATTTTCGAAAAACCAAAAACATTTAAGTTTTCGAAATCAAATTTATCATAACTAAGTATTCTTAGAATTTTGAAATTTTGCTTTGCCGAGCCGTAATTGGTTTTTGAAATGTATAAACGGTTACTGTTCCGTTCCACGGGGATGATTTTAGAACTGAAAAGTAGTGTTTGTAGCAGAATTTCACAAAGAATCTGAAAATGCAACTCAAAATTATAAAATTTTAGTTAAAACAACCGAAATTTGAAAAAGTTTACATAAATTTTTCCGCATTTTTTTTATTGCTTGCGCGCTGCTGTTTCGTATTGAGGTGGTGTGAGAAATGCACGGTGGGCACGGTGGCATTATATCATGAGCAAAAATTACATATAAAATAATGACGCGATTTTATGCAGCATTGGGTTTTGTGTTGAAATAAAAACGAGTTGAATACAGTAAAATGGGCATTGCAAAAAATTGTTTATTTTCTAAGTAACTGTCATTTATAATGCTAACAATGTCCAATTCTGCAATGCAATAAAGCCTGGCTGTGTGATATCGTATAACAGGTATTATTTTAGATTGTAGAAATTTTTATAGCAAAACTATAACTTCATCATTGACAAGCTACTGAATGAAATACAAACCAAGTATTATCGTGATACAAACAATGTGATAAACATAGAAAAACAACAGGCATATACATGGTTAGCAAGTTGGTCAATACATATACATATAACCTCATGTTAGTCATTCATAATTACGCATGATATTGTTAGTGATTACTCTAGTGTAAGAGTAATCACTAACAATATCGAATGAATTAGCATATATTCAAAGTGTGAGGGATTCAAAAATCCATTACGTCCAGTCTTGTTTACAAGTCAATATAACGAGAGGTAAGCCCACTGCGCTCAATCATTGAAAAAAGTTTTTGTTTCTATGTGTCCGTTTTTCTTGGTATGCTTTGTGCGACGGTTCGTTCAACTGAAGCGGATAAAATTTTGCGCGCATTTTATGACGCTACATTTCACCTTAAAATAGCCTTTTGAGCACCAAAAATGCTTATAGCTCAATATCTGTTGTAAATCAATCAGAATTCAGTTTTCAGAATGCACATCAGTCATAAATAAGTCTTATCTATGAATAGCCGTATATTTAGCCAAAGTCGGCCTTAATTCAGTCTCAAGTGCGATTGGAATGCCAATTAGCGATTATTTATGCGGCATTCGATTAACGGACGTGCTTTGTGATCTACTGCTTCTCGATTCTAGTCGCACTGTTGCTACCGATTTTTGTGTTTTATTGCAACGATATTCAAACCATGTAACTTTGAAATCAACTGTAAATCCGTATCATTTTGGACACTCGAATATGTCGGTCTTAGATGATGTAAATCAACACGATTTTTTTCTAAGTGTGTAGTTATTGTCGAAAAATGACAAATGATACAGCAATGCATTGTATTAACGATGTATTTTGTCATATGCAAGCTCATTTCTGAAGGCATTTTACATGCGTTATTATACTAGCAATGTTCAAAAACCCTTCCTAATTCATCTGGTGGTGTGATAATGCCTTTCTCTTACTTCATAGCAGTCTCATGAAAATATGTTTTTTTTCTTTTTATTGAATAATTTCGGATTGATTCAGATTGATTCGAGTGGTTCACAATAGCATGCTTCAGTGTTTATGTCACTCAAATATCTAATCTAAAATCTAAAAAACCCTTCTTAGTCCACTTTGTGGACGATTCATAGATCTTGAAAAATCACCATAGGGGGGTTTACATGAAATTTTCGAAATCGAAAAAAAAATTTTGATGCCAAAAGGCTTAGAATTGCATGCAACGTCGAGATTTAGTGTCATCTCGATTTTTTTTTTTTTTTAAATCGACTTTTTGAAATTTCCCACAAAGTTGATTTTTCCAAAAAAATATTTTGAGATAACACTAAATCTCGACGTTACATGCAGTTTTAAGAGTTTCGGCATCAAAAAAATTTTCGATTTTGGATAGTTCATGTACTCCCCCCCTATGGTGCTTTTTCAAGATCGAAAATTTTCTAACCTTTACCGCCGGGCAGCACCCCTTACGCATGTCCGATTTAGCTCAAATTTTGCATGGGGACATTTTTCGAGATGCTTAAACTTTTGAGCACTAGTGCTTTACGAAATTATAGGTGATCCCAAAACATTGGCACCCATACATTAGAGCGGTTAAAAACAACGTGTTTTGTCGGTTACGTCACTTATACCATCATATCTTCGGAATTAAAAGTTACAGCCATTTGATCTTTGAACTTGATCAATAGCTCGACAGTAACTTTTAAACGAGCATAAGTTGACGGCCAGGTAACGGCCAGGATATAGACCATGTTCGATGTACGTTCTACTGTGTATGACTGGCGTTTTAGAGTTTTAGACTGACTAAAACAAGATTCAGAGTGTTGAAAAGGTAGCGCGTATGCACGGAATGCATAAGAACGCAGGTTCGAGTCCTGTCTTTGAGCGTATCTTTTTCCAAAAAATCATTTTTTCTGTTAGTTTTTCATTCATTTGGCTTCTCCAATATATGTTTCCTCTCAGTCATTGCAAAACTGAGCATAAGTTTGTTAAAATCGGTTGAGCCATCTCTGAGAAGATTGAGCGCGTACAAGTACAACGCGTTTTGTCGGTTACGTCACTTATACAATCATATCTTCGGAACCAAAAGTCACAGCCATTTGATCTTTGAACTTGATCAATGGCCCGACAGTAGCTTCCAAACGAGCATAAGTTTGTTAAAATTGGTTCAGTCATCTCTGAGAAAACTTAGCGCGTAAAAATATCTTCGAAAAGCGCACACACACACACAATGGTTCATGACATTCTCGGTTCAAATGTCGGTTTTCACAGTGGTTGTATAGCATTTCTATATGAGAAAGGTAAAAACATTTTCCAACTGAAAATTTGTATGTTTAAACTTAATTTGTATTTAAGCGGTCAACGCCGAAAGTAGTTGACACCAAAAGCTCAATCAGGGGTGGAAATAAGCAATTTTTTATTCACAGTACATAGAAATAGTCAGTAATATCTTTTCATATTACATATTTATTGTAGATATTATAACGAACTATAATAATTATAATGATAAGAAAAACATGTCTAATCACAAAGCGTGCTATGCAACGGATTCATATAACCCTACTTAGCTTGAATATCGTAGACAGTAGTAACATGAGTGCAGGATTTTGCTACGCCAATTCAAACGCAACATTCAAACGCTGCGCTCCTCTTAGTTGTATAAATCAAATTCATGTCAAATAGCATGTTATTGGGTTTAATCTACATGGTGCATGAACATCATCATCTGCATCAACCAGCTGGAAGTAAAACAATTTGCGTATGTCTATTGCGAAGTGAAAACTGTTAATTTATCATTATCAATGTGATTAGTCGTGACTTCAAACTAATTATTTTCATAGGCCCTGCATATTCATTTTATTGCGGATTATACAACAGGTTGCGAAATCGGACACCGTTTTGTATCAAACAAGATCATGTGTTGAAACTTCGTAAACCGTGCCGTAACGAAACCGCTATTTTCCCAATTCTGGTCATAAGGACTGTTAAAGGAGCATTTCTGAACGTTACAAATTGACAATTCTCCCCAATTTGAGCATCATCATGCTACTAAATTGATGCTCCTTTAATATTCTTTATTACCCATCACTAAACTGCCCAAAGATACAAAATTGGCAATTTTCCATGTGTTTGCGCACATTAACGTTTGTGGTTTTGTCGGATAAGTGTTCGGATTCTCGCGACGAAGTGAAAACTCGCGGATACTATTTAACACTAACTGTATTTATTACAACGATCACTATAAGACTTGGACTGACTAACATATACAACTTAACGTTTAATCGTACTATCGTACTGTCGTACGATCGTACGATCGCACGATCGCACCTGATCTGATCTGCACTACGCTTTTATAGTCTGCGTACATTATTATAGGAACACAATTTGTATCTACCGGAAAGCACATATCGTAAGATGTACCGGAAAGTATGTATCGTAATCGTTAATACTGTCTGCTGCTTGTATAACTGCTCGAATCCTATCACTAATCGGTTTCTGTTATGTATACAGTATAGCTCACTTAAACTGTCTCCTGAGACTTACACCTTGGCGTAAACACCATGATTTTAAAAGTCTCATTGACACGGTTTATCCTTAGTTAAAAATTACTGTAGGATTCAGAAAAAAAATGGCACGAATGGCACGTTCCCCTTGATATTTGAAGATTTGTGCCTTGATAATAGTAACTCACAATCACTACCGATTTTGTGTAATGGAAGGTCAGTATTGAGTTAGATCGATGTGATTCAAAGATAGCTGATCAAAGCAAAGCCTTGCTATTACATTCCTGTAGTGGAATTTGACCTTCTGTTTCAACAGACTTCGCAGCCGATTCAGAGTGTACAGAACCATTGCATGTCTGGTGCTACGATTCTACTGACACTACAAATCCTTCCAGGTCGGGGCTCGAACATACGACAACTGGTTTGTAAGACCAGCGCTCTATGCATTGAACCACCAACCCGGGACGATAGCTGATCAACTGATCTTAGAAAGATTAGATCATTCGTGTTGAAAAAGATCACAAGCAATCATCTTCGCTAGTGATTACGATTTGATGATTTTTCCAGCGCTGATTCAAGAGTATCTTCGAAATTAACAACTTCACTGCTTCGAATTAGTTGTAAAAATTTGAAAAAAAATTATTCCTACACTATTCGTAGATTCTCAGCAAAACGTTCTATCAAATGAGCAGAAAAATCAAACTCGCCGTTTCCCTCGACAGCAGGATTTATTCCACATATTGAATGTTATGTATTTTACCTAACGGATTTAAAGTCATTTGCTGTATTAATTAAACGTTTAACCTACAAGTTGTTTGAGATCTAAAAGATTTTTGAATACTGGTTATTGATGACGAACCCGTCATTTTAATCAAATTGTATAGACATCAGACATTTTTATCTTGACGAATTAAGTTCGATAATATATGTCTATTAAAATATTTTTCGGAATAAAAATTAGTGTAAAAAAATTACACCATTCATCGATATTATCAGGTTTGGAAAGTGGTTTTATATAATTAAAATTACTAACGTAATCGCTATATTTAATTCTAGATCAGATTGGAATGGTTTTTATGTATGACCACGCAAACAATTTTAAATAAATTATAAGGATTTTCACGATGCAGATTAAAAAGTTCAAGCATGATTGAATAGTTACAGATAGTTTTTCTCGCTTTTGGTAACGTAATTATTAACAATCGTGCCTTATGCCAAAGAAAGTAACTGAACAAGTAGAGCGCGAATACATAAGGTCATGGTTGTCTTCTGAGAATGAGAACAAATTTGTCTCAGCGCAATACAAAGAGCGCGTATGCATAAGGTCTGCTACTACTCTGTGTAATATACATTTCCGGCAAATTAAAAAATAATCGCAAGTTTAGTTTTGTTACCCAAATTTTCAATTCACGGTGTTCAGTTTTTTTATTTACAATCGGAAATCTTAACTCACATTTACGTGCGCAAAATGAGCTTATTTCCACCTCTGGTACAAATCCAAATCGTTCAGTTCTACTGAAACATTGTGTTATAACTGTTAATTTATGTTTTGAGAACAACGTCGTGTATCGAAATGGCCTTGCATGAAATACCATTAGTTAAAAAGCTCTATTTTAGCTGTGAATATTGTAACAACCAACGTAGCATAATCAACCCATTCAAAACAAATACCTGAATGGGCAAAATAAATTAAAAGTGAAATGAATCTCGGTGGACAGATAGATTTAATAACCATAACCAAAATCACCGGTAGACCGGGGCAGTTCCAGTTCATGTCGGAGAGAACGACCGAACAACTTCCACTAAAACAACCTCAAAGAAGTGAGAAAAATCCGCTATCGGTAATTATCGGTTCCTCAAGAGCCCTTTCCCAACCCACAACAATGACAACCGATACAATCAGTAGCGCCGCATTCCGCATTTCATCTCGGCTGTCACTGAGGGAATAATTATCCTCTTCTCGGGCCGCCATCGTCAACGTCGTCATGTCGTCTTGAAACGACAACATCGTCGTTATTGTTATCATCATCATTACCATTACCGCTGGAGTACTGGGGTCCGGTAATAGTTCTCCTAACCACGCTGTGGCACAATCGCATCCAATGAAGCACCGCAGTACCGAGTTCCGAGTACGAACGGAATCACGGAATCGCTGGGCACCGGACCGGGGATGATGGCGTTGTGTGGGGGAGGCGGCACTGGCTTCGGCTTCGGCTTCGTATCGTCTCCTCGTTTGCCGGTTTTATTTATTCATATCTTCAGGAAAATTATTTCATGAAGTCAAGCATGGCAAGCAGGCAACTATCGAGTGCCGGAAGAACGACCATTGCAGAAGTGAATATTTGAAAAAAATTGAAATTGGATTCGTAGCTGAGTGAAAATTAGCATCTTACGAAAATGAATGCCAGCTTCTCTTCGGAACTCGAAATGTGTCGGAACACGTGTGACAATGGAGGAGGACCATTACAGTAAGCTTCGTAAGGGATTCCAAACAAAGCATAGTTTTTTTCCACTCGATATAGGCCTTTGCAAGAAATCCAATGTAAGCTGAGATAGTAAAATCTGAGCGTAGGAATAAAAAAACTAATAATAAACGTCAATTTCGTCCGAAATCTACCGCCAATATTTTGTCACCCGAAGCCCAGAAAATGTTGAACGGGAAGCAACCGAGGGGGTTGGAGGGAACATGCAACCCAAGCCACGTTTCAACATTACGGACATCATTTCATTGCCGATGGCTAAACCGATGTGGACACACATTTGTGCGACATGTGCGATTAAGCCTGCCGGGTCCCGCTTTATCTGATTATTTGGTCGATTTGGTGGTTGCAAGGCCAGGCTGCTTTTGTCCGGCCTGGCAGCAGATGGCTCCGGATGGCATACCGAACCGTACCATCCCATTCCGACCACTGGAAGTAAGTGAAAGAGAATGTAAATGTTAGTTTTGTCCGATGACAGAAAGTCGGTTTCTAGAGTGGCCTCTAGGAATTACTGGGACTTGTACTCGTAAAAATGGTCCGCCGATAACAGCAAATTTCCACATTCCACATCGAAGAAAGCAGTAGCTCGGAAAATTAATTAGGTTTCTCCGACGTGAAATGTTTCCATCTGAAAGAAGATCTCGGCACAATGGGTGCCGTCGTTTCTGGTCGTCTACCGACAACATGTCAAATGTCACAGAATAACTTTCCACATTTACTCCGAGATACGAGGGCGGGCAAAAAGCTAATCATTCAGATCGTTTCTAGGCAAAACAAGATTTTTTTTTCTACTTCCCCCGAGCACTCTGAAATAGGCACAATCATTCGGCCGTTTTCTCTAGTTCCGGATGTTCTCGGAGTTCTTTCAGTTGTAGCTAGCCGGCAAAAGACCGAACAAACGCTAACACATTTAGGAGGGCGACTGGTCCCGCTTTATCGGTCACAGCAAATGATGATATCAAAATGTCATCATCAGAGCAATTCCTCCTAATCACAAATGCTCACTGATGGATGTAACGGACTTACACACATCAAGGGAATACATCGGGTATGGGACATTTCGGTTCGGATGCTGTTGGACAATGTTGATGAGTAGCTTAGAAGGAAGAAAAAAAAACCGAAAACGGAACGCATTGGATGTTGGTCACAATACTGCATTACAGCACACACACACACAGACATGTGTTATCATTCATTCAAACAAGTTCAGAGTTGTGAACATTTTTGGGCGAAAAAATCGTAGATTTCTTCTCCATCCGGCGTATGATGTGTGTATAGTTGTAGTGGGTTTCGAGAAGTTGATGTCAGCCAACAAGAAATTATGTAATTAGCATGTCACTGACAGTACACATGAACGGTGCGTGATGTTGCACAGCGGATTGTTTCCCTTTCAAATTAGAGACTGAAAAATTAATTGTTTTGTGCACATGAAGGCATAAAATTTATTTCGTGTTTTGTTTCTGACCCATGGGTCCAGACGAATGAAAAAACCTTTGAACTGTACTTTTGGGGAACAAAAATCTGAAATTCTGTGATGCTGAAGTTTCACGGACTAGTTGATTTTTGAATTTCAAACGCAGAGCAGAATGAGAACCGGGAGTAGCATATGATGTTGTCAAAAAGGTTGCTGGCTTCGAAATTTTCCAAATCACGACTGTTGCTTACATCTGCGGTCGGGAAACTTTCGACTCGGAAAAATCAGAAATTACAATTCACAAAATATCAACGTGTTGAAATGGCCTCAAAACTCCAACCGCAAAACAATTTTATTTTGTAGTAATTTGCGGTCAGCACGATAAACTAATGAAACGAAGCATTACAAATAAAGCGTAATGCGTGGTAAATTACCAATTTCATTTGTATTTTTTCACGAACGATGGTCAAACACCGCTACAAATCCCATTCCGACAAAAATCAGCGCAATCTTCAATCGAATCGATTCGCTCTCTGTATTAGTTAGTAAGTTAGTATATAAGTTCCGTTTCCCCATTACACAATACAAGTAGGTTTAGAATTTTCCCTACACAAAAATCTCAGAATTGCGGAATCAAATGACGTCTTCATGGCTGAAAAGTCATCACTTATGGCTGAACACCCAATTTAAATCTCAGTAATTTAATTTTAACTCATATTCCAATAAATAGTTATTTTTAGAAAAAGGTTCAAATCCCATAAAACTGGCTGATAAATTCTTCTAGTTGGCAGAAGTTATTAGTTTGTGGGCATAAAAACTTAATTCGACACTTCTGGTCCTCTCTTTTCCTGTTCCGGATGCATCGAAAATGGCGAAGGGAAACTCCAAAAATAGAACTCACTTCGATTTCTCTGCGATGCTTGAACCGATTTTCACAAATCTTGATTTGAACTAAACTCATATTAATATCTGTAAAGCTATTGTGAAATTTCATCCGGATCCGACAGCCGGTTTACGCAGTTACAGGGCGATGAGTGTCAAAGCTTTCAAATCGCCATATAGAATGACAATATGTACAACACCGGTACGTGGAGGTACGGTGGAAGAAGAAAACACAAAACGAACGACGCGTGCTTGGCTCTATTTCGTACACGCTATGAAGAAATCGAAACGGTTACGGATGTCTGCTACTAGTGTGTGATATTGGTAAAAGACGGTGCTGCGGTTGATAAAAATTTTAGCTATTTTATGATAAGTGCGACCGAAAGAATAAAAGAATGTAAAGCCGAGGTAAAATAAATGATATGAAAAAAAAATAAAAGAATGTCAATGAATTGAAGTTTTTTTTTTTAAATATGCAATTTACACAGCCGGTAGTGGCAGTAATACCGTGACGGTGGAGTAGCGATGTCTATAGCAATAATAATAATAATAATAACCCTACTACACGTTTTATGCTGCTGATTCATGCTGTTTAACTTGACTTACGTATACAGAAGTAACAGAAACGCAAGCCGGCTTTGCTTGCTAGATTTCGTTTAAATGGTTCGATCGAAATAGAGCATGAGATAGTTAGTCCAGGTTTAACTAGGTTCCAATTTATAGGTCATATTTGTTGATGGCAAACGACCCGACTTCGGCTATCCCGGTCAACTGAATCAGGTTACGGAAGAACTGAAAATGGTGATTAAAACTGTAAAAAGGATCTCACTCACTTTCCTTCAAGATTCCCAAATCGATTTTCACAAACTTATAGGTTCAAAGGAAAAGTCTTACAGTTTCATATGGAATTCCTTAATTTGTTGTGGATAATACTTCCGGTTCCGGAACTACAGGGTAAACAGGATTTGTAGATTTTGTTAGATTAGGTGGATTAAAAAAGGTATATAAAATAAACTAATCTACAACAAAATAATCAATAAAGAAATTTTGTTTTATTTTTTGTATTTGTATACTTGAGTGACAGTGACAAATTCATGGAACAAGTCAAAGCCATAGTAACGTGGATCATAACAGCCATGAAACCTAAAAAGCGTAAGAAGCATAGTTTGTTCGACTTACTGAGAGTTTCCAAACAAGTTCTCAGTAACGAATCGTTGATTTGATCAAGTACCTATTTATGGTCGTTCACCGGAATGGAAATTATTGATAGCTACTTTTCTTATTTTTATCCCTTCATAGGCTAAAGACTGTCCCAGAAAGTATGGACGCAACCAAAAACCGCTGCCATTTCGCAATGGTTCAGAATCTGTCAATTTTTATGGCTGCGTCCTGTTGTTTACACTCTTCTCTAACCACTTGTGCAGTTGTTTATTCGTTTTCATTAGTTTGTTTCGAAATGCGTAGACTTTCAGCAGAACAACGTCGAAAAATTGTGTACAAACGGTGCACACAACGCGGACTGTAGTGGAGTAAGTGAAAAAGCCGTGCGAAATGCAATCAAGAAGATCGGTGAGGATAACACCTTTGAGGATAAACCGAAAACGGGTCGAAAAAAGGGCCTGCTAACCCTCAGTTGGATAAACGTATACTGAAGGCGTTCGAGCAAAAGAGGTTTCAGTTCGGGATGTGGCCAAAAAAGTGGGCAGAAATAACCAAAATGTAGACCGAAACAAGAAGCATCGATCAGGCTGAGGGTTCGAAAGCTGCAAAATACGATTCTTGCTGGAAATTTGAACTGCATAATCATGGACGACGAAACCTACGCGAAACTCGATTACAAATCCTTGCCGGGACCACAATATTATACGGTGCGAGAGGGGCAAGTGTTAAACCAGTCCGAGACATCGATTGAAGTCGAAAAATTTGGTAAGAAAGCTATAGTCTGGCAAGCAATTTGTAGCTGCGGTAAGATTTCGAAACCCTTCATCACCACTACTTCAATGATCAGCGAAATATACATCAAGGAATGTTTACAAAAACGACTTCTACCCATGATTCGAAGCCACAAGGATCCTGTTGTCTTCTGGCTAGATCTTGCTTCTTGCCACTACTCGAAATCAACGGTAGAATGGTATACTACCAAAAATGTCATTTTCGTCCCAAAAGACATGAATCCACCAAATTGCCCACAACTTCGACCAATTGAGGAATTTTGGGCATTAACGAAGGCAGCGAAATCCATACTTTCTGGGACAGTTTTACTCTAGCCGAGAAAGGCTCTACACTTTCCGTACCGAACGAACTAGAATATGATGCCCAAATAAACACTATTAACGAAGGAGGAAACCCTCCAGTATGTAACCCACTGAATTCATTCTGAACGCAATGGACGCCGGAAACCACGTAGAAACTCTACCGTACTGACACACCATTACTACTATAAAAAATCTAAAAATATGCCATGGAACACACCCTTCTGGGATGGCTTGGATCATACTAAACAAAATCGTGTACAAGTAGTTTGCTTCCAAAACATAAATTCTGAACCAATCAATGTAACAACTGACATACCTCAGGGCACTCACCTTGGGCCATTCATTTTGCGTATAAACGACATTTTCTTCATACTCAAAAATCTAAAAGTGCTTATATATGCGGACGACTAGAAACTCTTCATGGAAATAAAAAAATTCAACGGCGCTGTAATATTCCAGAACGAAATCAATCTATTCCACATTTGGTGCTGCAAAAGTCTACTTCAACTCAATGTAAAAAACCCTTCTTAATCCACCTTGTGGTGTGTTAATGCCTTTCTCTTTCTTCCAAGCAGTCTCATAATAACATTTTTCATCCGTTTATTAAACAATTTGTGACACTAATTTAGGCTCATTTTTAACACCAATTGATTCAGATTGAATCGAGTAGTTCACAAAAGCATTCTTCAGTGTTTATATCACATAGTAGGCATCATTTTTCCAACCAAGCGCTTGACATTTGCGTTGCCTATTTGTAATTTTCAAGACCCATATACTATAAAATTGCTAAATAGTACATCTGTCAGATCCATTTTGGAATATTGCAGCCTAGTATGGAGTCCATATAATATTATTCACAAAGAACGCATAGAATCGATCCTAAAACAACTTCTTTTATATGCGTTTCGTAAATTAAACTGGACAGCATTTCCTCTACCATCATATGAAGCACGCTGCATGCTCATCAATATAGAAACACTTAAAGAACGCCGTTACTATGTAATTCTTTATTGTATCAGCGACGTTATCTCTCAACGCATTCAATCAGCTCTGTTATTATCCCATTAAAATTTGTATATACCTAGCCGTCAATTACAAATTATTTTTTGAAAGACATACAAGAACAAATTATGCCAAATATAATCCGGTCAATTGAATAAAAATGTAGTCTACATTCGCTTGACGAAAAAAATAAATAAATCATTGCACAGTGGGGAAAAATGGACCAAAAACGCGACGATTTTTTTGGAGGCATGATACAGCTGACCACAAAGCACTTTTTTGGTGTAAAATGGTCAGCAAAATCGATTCCATGTGTTTAGAAGGACCGCACGAAACGCTATCATGTTCATTTTACCCCAAGTTCCCTTTTATACTGCATTGTATTCAAGCTTAACTATATAACATGAAACCGAAGAACTTGTAGAAGAGCGAATAGAGTGTTTCCGATGTAAAAAAGTCTAACAAATCGATTGCATCTAGTTTTATTGGCAGCAGAAAACTCGTTGCACCGTTTTACCCCATTTCTTTTCTAGTTATATTATTCAGTTGAAATATGATCTACAATACAAAAGAAGATCCAATACGATCTATCAATATTGGTTCATATTACGTGCAAAACATCTGTGATCCAATTAAACACAATGGGAACGACAGTACTAGCCTGTTTAACCCGTTTTACCCCAATTCATATCAAAAGTCGTATTTCTGGTTAAACTTTCTCTCGCATACCGAAAGCAGGCTGATTGCGGTTGATGAAAATCGATTGATATTACGAAGAAAGGCCTGAAAATAGGATTACAAATGAATTCAATGACCGCACGAATCTTATTATACCGTTTCATTTATTTATTTATTTATTTATTTATTTATTTATATATTTATTTATTTATTTATTTATTTATTTATTTATTTATTTATTTATTTATTTATTTATTTATTTATTTATTTATTTATTTATTTATTTATTTATTTATTTATTTATTTATTGTTAAATTTATTTATCTGACAATAAAATGGTCTTAATGAATATGTTTAGTCAAGTCATAAAATTGTAGATCGCTGTACTTTCTGCGGGAATTTGTGTGATGGTTCATCAAATTCAAAAAGGTGTTCAACGGCGCCAAATGTCCTCAAGCATGATGTTATCGGTTCGTAATACCCGAACGTCGTTCGATGAAATCTCGGCTGAAATAAACCGGTAGAGCGCAGTGATCGTTGTGAAAAATCGACAACGACCGATCAGTCGACAGCGATCGTGGTATGGTGGAAGATCAAGCGGGTTCTGCCAGGGAAGGTTTCTTAGAGCAAGACGAACAAATCGTTTCTGAACGCGCTCAATCCGTAAGTTCCATGTAAGTTGATAAGGACTCCAAATTACGCTAGCATTTTCCAGTATTGGACGTACCAAAGAGCAATATAACGCCTTCAAACAATACGGATCTTTGAAGTCCCGCCCGATCTTTGCAATAAAACCTAGTTGCCGTGTCGCTTTTGAAATTATGGATGAGCGATGCAGATTGAAGGTAAGTTTGGCATCTAACAAAACACCAAGGTCATTAACATGGTCAACTCTCTGGAGCGTTTGTCCATTAATTGCATAGTCGAATCGAATTGGGTTCAGTATTCGGTGAAACGTTATGACCTGGCATTTTGAAATGCTGACAATCAACCAGTTTCTACGACACCAGGCGACAAATGTATCTAGAAGTTTTTGAAGCCGGATGCAGTCGTCAATAGAGCGAACTTCAAGATATAATTTCAAATCATAGGCATATACTATTCTGCAGCCAACTCAGAGCACCGAAACAGCATCGTTGAAAAAAAAAAGTGGACCCATATTGCTGCCTTGAGGAACTCCTGATAAATTTGAGAACGAAGATGATAAAGCTTGCGTCATTTAGAATTAGAACAAACTTTTGCTCATATTGTGGCGCTCCTGGTGGACGGATTTGGAAGCTCTTGGCGCCCACGTGTCGGGAATTTTTTCAGCTTCACGTATGATTTTTGACATTCCGAAAATCGACTGTACTTTGTAAACAATCAACATGGAAGCCGAAAGAAGGAAAAAAAATTGTGCACAGTTATTTGGAAAATCCATTGTGGTCTGCATCTAGGCTAGCTAAACAGCTGAAATTGCCCAGAAATACCGTATGGCGCGTTATCAAACGGTATAAGAAAACATTGACGACGATTCGGAAGCCTCAAGCCGATCGTCGGAGTCGAACTGACGCACAGTGGTTCGAATCAATAAAAACGTGGACATAAATCAGTAGCTGCCAAACCGTTCTTTTAATGCATATAGTTGCTTTGAAGAAATTATTTACAAATATATACCGCGTAATTTGATTCTATCCCCAATTGTTCATGGCCTACTTTGACAAAAAATATAACCATAACTTTTTTTTCAAAAGAGATAAAAATTTTTTTCTTCTGCAAAGTTTTAGAACTATTGAAAATTATATACTTTGTCAAATATACCAAAAGTCTAGGTCGCACCGCTTCGGATATACAAAGCGTTTTTATGGCAACCCCTTTAAAATCAGTTTTTTATTCATAACTTGTTTCGAGTTATTTTTTTATGCATACTTTGTTTGGAATAATTGAAGAAAATTAAAAATCCCATATTTTTGTTTAAGGTAGTGCATATGTTTGCTGTTTCCTGGCAAAGTTATACAACATTTTAACTTTAAACCTTACACCGAAGCGAAATATGCAGCTGATTTTTACAAAATTTATAGGACTTTTCCTATAAATTTTGTAAAAATCAGCTGCATATTTCGCTTCGGTGTATGTCCAAAAATATAAAAAAAAAATCTAAGTGGAACTCGATGGAACTTTTTTTTAGGCCTTTTCAAAGTTTGTTTTAGATATTGAATTATGACAAGGGGCGTTATATTGAAGGGCGTCACGCGTCTGCTATTTCTGTAACTCACTTTTGCAGTGAGCGTCGCCCGATCAACATCTCGTCTTAAAAATTGTGTTGCTTCGCGATAACAGAAATTTATTTACACGTTTAAACATGGAATCTCTTCGTAAAGGTTTGTACTTTAACAATACTTTATCATATTTTGTCTAGAAAACATTTTTCCATTTTTTAAATATGTGTTGAAGTTTTGATAATTTTTCGGATTTTCAATCATTAAAACTAAATTTGAAAAGACCTAAAATTGCATCTAGTTCCACTTAGATTTATTCTAATATTGTCAATTGTCAAAAAGTAACAAAATAAATATCGCAACAATTTGCTTAAGTTGCGTGTGCAAGCATGAACTTGTTTATGCGTGTTGACGCGCGTCCAGACTGGTAGTCGGAAATAGGATAGAAATATCTTTTATATATTTGCATACGTGCATAGCATGTATAGTAATAATCCATGGGGTATTTCACACAAAGCCTTTTTTCAACAGCCTGTAAAATATAACAAAGATACAAAAAATCGTCCAAGGCATGAATGTACGGATTTTTCTTAGGTTTCAAATAAGCGATTCCATAAAACAACCTTTATAGTTTATTGAATGAAAAATGTTAAAAATTAATAAACAAATAAAATAATCCAAACTTGGGCCTAATTTCTTTTGTTTTTGTTGAAAAAAGATACCTTAGGGGCTTAACTCAATCTTGGCAAAGTTTCAGAGTGAGCAAATTTTTTTCGGAGCTGTGAATTTTTCAATCACGATCCGCACGCGCGGAATGAATGTAAAAAACCTGTTTTAATCCACCTAGTGGTGTAATGATGCCTTTCTCATGTATATAATATTGTGGCATTCTATTCAGAATTTCTCATACAGAATAGAACAGTGCTTTGATTGAGTAAGTCATCCTTAAGAAAACGAAATGGGTTCACTATTATATGCACCTCCGGCACTGGAACCCGAGAACCGGTATAATCAAAGTCGGTTCGTACGGCCACCAACTAAAATGACGTACAAACTCTTCTAGTACGCACTCTAGATTACGATTTAAATGTTTGTTGCATCCGAAAATATTTTAGGTGACGGTGTACAATATTGAACACAGTTTACCCTATAATTAGGGAACCGAAAGTCGGATCCGGATGAAATTCAGGAATTCCATATGGGACCACGAGACCTTTCATTTGAATCTAAGTTTGTGGAAATCGGTCAAACCATCGCTGAGAAAAGTGAGTGAGATCCATTTTGGTATATATGACCACTATTTCCGGTACTTCCGGAACCGGATACCGGGAGCCAGGATAGCCGGAATCGGTTTGTTTAGTTGCCTACTGATAATACCTATCGATTTGTGTAGTTTTGAGGCCAGTTTTGAAATTTTTTTACGTTTTTTGTTTCGCCGGTTTAAGTGACGGTGTACAATATGTAACACACTTTACCCTATAACTCCGGAACCGGAAGTCGGATCCGAATGAAACTCAGGAATTCCGTATGGGACCACGAGACCTTTCATTTGAATCTTAGTTTGTCAAAATCGGTTCAGCCATCTCCGAGAAAACCTAGTGAGATTATTTGACACATACACACACACACACACATACATACACACACACACACACACACACACACACACACACACACACACACACACACACACACACACACACACACACACACACACACACACACACACACACACACACACACACACACACACACACACACACACACACACACACACACACACACACACACACACACACACACACACACACACACACAGACATTGCTCAGCTCGATGAACTGAGTCGAATGGTATATGACACTTGGCCCTCCGGGCCAATTTTCACTAGTCGGTTTTTCAAGTGATTGCATAACCTTTCTATTTGAGAAAGGCAAAAGGTAAAATTATGCATAAATTTTCCAGAAAAGAATAAACTTATGCATTAGCTTCTACAAAATTATGAAATTTTATATTTTCTACAATTATTCCAAACGAAGTATGCATAAAAAAATAACTCGAAACAAGTTATGACTAAAAAACTAGTTTTAAGGGGGTTGCCATAATTCAATAATTAAAACTAACTTTGAAAAGACCTAAAAAAAAGTTCCACCGAGTTCCACTTAGATTTTTTTTAAGATATTGGGCACATCTTTTTCTACAAATTTTGTAAAAATCAGCTGCATAAAGCTGCATATTTCGCTTCGGTGCAAGGTTTTATCCTAGGTACAAAAAAGGTAAAATATTGCATAACTTTGCCAGGAAAGAACAAACCTATGCACTACCTTCAACAAAAATATGCGATTTTATAAATTCTACAATTATTCCAAACAAAGTATGCTTAACAAAATAA
Source organism: Malaya genurostris (assembly GCF_030247185.1). Classification (NCBI taxonomy): domain Eukaryota; kingdom Metazoa; phylum Arthropoda; class Insecta; order Diptera; family Culicidae; genus Malaya; species Malaya genurostris. Next base: position 282,778,703 of record NC_080572.1, read on the forward strand.
CTCGAAACAATTTATGAATAAAAAACTGATTATAAGGGGGTTGCCATAAAAACGCTTTGTATATCTGAAACGGTGCGACCTAGACTTTTGGTATATTTGACAAAGTAAATTATTTTTAATAGTTCTAAAACTTTGTAGAAGAAAAAGAAATTCTATCTCTTCAGAAAAAAAAGTTATGGTTGCATTTTTTGTCAAAGTAGGCCATGAACAATTAATGATAGGATCAAAATACGCGGTATATATTTGTAAATAATTTCTTCAAAGCAACTATATGCATTAAAAGAACGGTTTGGCAGCTACTGATTTATGTCCACGTTTTTATTGATTCGAACCACTGTGTGACGACCGGAAATTGCGTGGTAAGATTTTGAAGACGATTAAGCGGAATCCTAATCTGTCGGACCGTGATTTGGCCAGAAAATTCGGTGCTGCCCATAGTACCGTGAGGAGAACTCGACTCCGGGAAGGAATCAAGTCGTATCGAGCTAGCAAACAGCCAAATCGGACCATGAAACAAAATAGTGTGGTCAAAATTCGTGCTCGGAAACTATATGACCAGGTGCTGACCAAGTTCGACGGGTGTCTTCTGATGGACGATGAAACCTGTTATGTCAAGGCTGACTTCGGTCAAATCCCAGGTGAAAAATTTTACTTGGCAACGGCTCGGGGGGATGTTCCAGCCAAATTTAAATTTGTTTTTGCCGACAAATTTGCAAGAAAATTTATGATTTGGCCGGGCATTTGCAGCTGCGGCAAAAAAACGAAAGTTTTCGTTACAAATAAGACAATGACATCGGAACTATACCAAAAAGAGTGTCTCCAAAAACGAATTTTGCCGTTCATTCGATCCCACGACCATCCTGTAATGTTTTGGCCAGATTTGGCAAGCTGTCATTACAGCAAAGCCGTTTAAGAATGGTATGCAGAGAAAGTGGTCCAGTTTGTTCCGAAAAACCTTAACCCACTCAACTGCCCCTAGTTCCGCCCTATTGAGAAATACTGGGCAATCATGAAGAGGAGACTCAAGGCAAAGGGAAAGGTTGTCAAAGACATCAATCAGATGACGACCTGGTGGAATAAGATAGCTAAAACGATGGACGAAGAAGGTGTGCGCCGCCTACTGAGCCGTGTTACAGGAAAAATTCGAGAATTCCTTCAAAACCGTGACGAATAATTTTATCCGTATTTTTTTCTTAAAAGTATGAAGAAAACGCTATATTTGTATAAAAAAAGATCTTGAATACAATAATAAATAACTGAAATACAGGCAATTTTCTTTGTTCCAATTCTATTTGAAGCAAGCTTTAGACAAGAGCCGAGCTTAATTCGCAGGACTCTACCACATAAGTAAGAGCGTAGCCAGTCAGTAAACTTTTGTGTGGCGTCCAGCCGCAACATCTTGCACAAGAGTATTCGGTGGTCAATTCGGTCGAAAGCTGCTTTCAGATCAGTGTATACTGCATCAATTTGTACTTTATTCTCCAAACTCGAAAAACAACTGGAAGTGAAATCTAAGAGATTCGTGCTGACTGAACGACCTGGCATAAATCCATTTTTAGTACGAAAAATTACATCATTACATTTTACCCCAACTCTCGTAACTTTTTGGCATCGCTGACGATATTGATATTGTGACACGTAACCTTGAGAAGATGATGGAAACCTACATCGGACTGAAAACTGAAGCTAGGCGTATCGGACTGGCCATAAATGCGTCGAAATCAAAATACATGAGAGGAAGAGGCTCTAGAGAAGAAACACTACGCCACCCACCACGAATATTGATAGACGGTGACGATATCGAGGTGGTTGACGAGTTCGTGTATTTGGGCTCACTGGTGACCGCCGATAATGACACCAGCAGAGAAATTCATAGACGTATTTTGGCAGGGAATCGTGCGTACTTTGGACTCAGATAAACTCTTCGATCGAGAAAAGTATGCCACCGCACGAAATTGACCATCTACAAAACGCTCATTAGACCGGTTGTTCTCTATGACCACGATACCTGGACTATGTTGGCAGAGGACCAACGCGCCCTCAGTGTTTTCGAAAGAAAGGTAATGAGGACCATCTATGGCGGAGTGCAGATGGAAGACGGAACGTGGAGACGGCGTATGAATCACGAATTGCAACAGCTGCTAGGAGAACCACCCATCGTACGGACAGCTAAAATCGGACGTCCACGATGGGCTGGGCATGTCATAAGGATGTCGGACGACAGCCCAGTGAAAATAGTTCTTGAATCTAATCCGACTGGTACAAGAAGAAAAGGAGCGCAGCGAGCAAGGTGGATCGATCAAGTGGAGGGTGATCTCAGAAGCATCCGTGCCTTGAGTGGCTGGCGACGAGCAGCCATGGACCGAGTTATGTGGAGACGTATGCTTGATACAGCAAAGGACATCCCAGGCCTGTAACTGTTAGGTAAGGTAAGTAAACTAATCAGCGCTTGCAAATACTAACCCGCTTGCACTTGTCGATCACTAATTAGATCTACATGCCGATTCTAACCCCGTTGTTCGCTCACGTTTACTTTCCACCCTCTCCACCTACTATCATCATCCATTTATCTATCCATTTTTCTCTTCTCTCTCTGGCCGTTTAAGCAAGAACACTATTGCTGCTCTGTAGTGCTTGGTGTCATCAACTAGATATAGGTTTATAGGTTTAGTTTTAATTATTAGTTTTTATTGTTAGTGTTAAGCCTTATTGTATCTGTTGGATCATTGTAATCTGTTGATACGAAACATGAGGAGGTTTTATGCCTGCTGGAGAGAGAGAGAGAGATTGCCAAATTTCATCTCCATCGGGCTTTTCCCTGCTCCCAAAAATAAACAAAAATAAACAAAATGGCGGCCAGATAAAAGCAATGGTAAATGATAATTGGCGTTCGAAACGCCATGGATGTGTTACAAAGCTCGATATTTGGTCCTACACCTAACAAAGGAAAATAACTCGTTTCGACGCAGTATCATCTGCAATTCACTGTAAGAACGCAAAATAAAATTAATGGAAATTGGAAATGAATAGTTTATAATAATGATTGGCGTAAAAGATCAAGGAAACTCATCAAAAACGTTATGCTTTCTGGATGGTGGGATTAGATGAAATCCATACTCTCTCGATCTGGCACCATCAGATTACTATTTGCTTAGGTCATAACAAAATTCTTTAACTTCGATTCCGGTTTTGGCTAAAAGAAAAAAAAAGACTTTTATGAGCATGGAATTTTTAAATAACCAGCAATATTGAAAAAGGTAGTGGAACAAAATGGTCAATACGTAACATTCGAAAAAGAGATATGTTCACAAGATTAGATTTTTTTTCCGCTTCAAATTGGTTAGTTGTGTTCAATACAATGATTTTTCGCAACTTCGACCAGTCCAATTTCTCATTTTAACGTCTCGTGAAACGTGATTTTTTTCAGTCCTCTAACTTCATGGTAATTTTATTTGTGCCACCGGTCAATTTGCTGAATTTTGCCGCTGGCTTATTTAAAAACAAAACAAAAAACGTACGACACACTCACATTCTGCAGCTGACATCTAAATTGAAACAAGTTTTTCGTTCATTTATTTGCATAACACTCCAACCGACTCTGTATTGAATTTATGCGGCCTGTCCTCGGTGCCGAACGGAGTGCCAAACAGAGCAGCATTTCTGGTGCGGCCGATGATGGAGCAAATAGCATTTTTCCGGACTGTTGTTGTGCAGCCACGGATCGCAATTAAATGGGTCCCAGCGAATGATGTTGCTTGCTATAAACCACCGTGACATATGTCCTTTGCACTTGGCACCCAATTTTATTCTCGATTTCGCGAGGTGAAATATCTTGTAGGACATATTTTATGGACCCACGTTTTCCGGAGTCTTCTGCGGAAGGCAGTTGCACTGGCAGTTGGCCTCCCGTAACTTCATCGTCATCGTCGTCGTCGTCGTCGTCGTCGTCGTCGTCGTAGTCGTCGTGGCAAGGTCCAAGTCTCCAACCACGTCAGTCCATGAAACGAAATGATAATTAGGACTACGGTTGGAGCGAAATTTACGATGTCGTATAAATGATAATGATGACGCGGATTGTGAACAAAACAAGACGATTTATTGTTGAGGTAATTCCACCGTGCCAAGAAGCTTCAAATCACTACCCAGTGCTCGACTGACTGTGGGCCAACCGGAATTTATGGTTTCGGCGGAGTATGCTTTTGACCCGATTCTCGTGCCGTGGACTCAGCTGGCAACATTTACAACTTACTTGTTCGACCTTCCAGTTTGCTTTGAGTACTTCAATCAGCTTTTTGGCACCGGATTTTCCGAGTGGCGTCCCGTTCAGGTGCAAAATCTTCAATGGTCGATGGAATCCAATCAACTGTACCACCTAAACCACGGAAAGATAATTAAACTCAAGAATCAGCATCAAATCACCAATTGGTTTGCACTTACCCGGTATGCTCCTTGCTGACCTAATTCACAACCGGTGACGTTTAACTCCCGCACATGGGCGGTATTTTTTATGGCACCGCCCAACATTAAAATACCGACTTCTCCTATCGGATTCTGGGATAAGTCGAGCGTTTCTAAAACACCTTTGTAAATGTTGATCCCGTAGCTGAAATCTTCCAGCTCCTTATCATTGATGAAATTTCCCGAAAGATTAATCGCTTTGACGGTTTCGGGACACCGACTGATATACTTTCCCAGCCAGATTCCGACATCCTCGCCCAAGTAGCAATAAGACAGCTCCAGTGATTCCAGTTTTACTTGTGCTAGTTGCCCAAGTAGTATTTTCAGCTTTTCGGCACACAGCCTACTGCGTGCTATTTTGAAATATTTCAATAGCTGCATCTTCGGAAGTGCTTTCGAGAGATTTTCTATATCTTCCAATGAACACTGAAAAAACCGACGCTCGTAACCTTTTGAAATGCCTTCTAATCCAAAAACCAAACTCAACGATGTCAGGTTAACCAAATGCTTCAGCACCTCCAGGGAACCATGGCTACACAGCTCGGGAGGTACATTGTAAACTTTGTATTCTTCATACCCTTCTGCCGGTTCTATTTTCTCCATGGGAATAAGCTGAGAAATCACCAGATTACTGACGAAAGGAGCTGCTTTGATGATTACATCTTCCAGACATCCTTCAAACCAATATTCCGGGTTTTCACGTTCAATTACTTCCGCTAACTTCAGTTCTATCCCGAGTGATTTCCAGCAAACAACGGGCAGTCGTTCAAGTTTTAAAAAATCGACTAACCGCTTAGTTTTTGCCTTCACAACTCGTTTCCAGAATGTTTCGTTCTAAACAAAAAAAAACCGGTTAAGCGTCTGACATTAGCTATTCCCCGCCGGGCAGCATCAGCCTACCTCCAGCTCTACGACGTCCAGAATCGGCAACTCCACGTCCAACAGAAACCCAAAATGGCGTATTTGGTCGCACCGGAGACCACTCGGCATGGGTCCGGATTTGTAGGCCGCAGCTAAACTTTCCACCGCCAGTGTGCTCAAATGCTCCGGAAAGAATGTCCTCGAACCTTCGTCATCGCCGAATGCAAGTGCCTCCGCGTAGATGACTCTGCCGGCTTCGGACGCCAACCGACGGGTTACATCCGACACTCGGTAGGTCTTCCAAGAGTTGAGCAGCTCCCGTTCGGCCGTAAATCTCAAATGGCAAATTTCCTCGAGCAAATCAACTTGGGACATTTTTTTTTGCCCCGCAAACTGTTGACAAAGTTGTCGTCCAACTGCCACACCATAAATTAATTCCAGCTCACGACGTCAACGGCGATGGCGACAGCGACGGCCTGCTTTGCCTGTCTTGATCCGGTCCGGCAACATCTTAACGGTTTTATCGCCAACTGGACTCAATGTTTTCTTCTTTTTTTGCTGTTGTTGTTTCTTCGTAGAACGCCAGGCGGCAGGACCCGGACTATTCCTAGATTTCCTTCCCCCAGCCCCCCTCCTGGTAGAATGAGTGCGTGGGCGTGGGAGTTAATTTTAAAACATATTTTATGGCGGCTATAAAAGAAAAGTTTTCCATGTCATAAAAGCCGGGAGCCGATTACTGACTGCCAAGAGGGTAGAATTTTTTAATTAATTTTGCATTTCTTATACTTCTGACGGGGTCCCGCCCCCGGTTATTTCATTTTGTGCTGACTGGTGTTTCTGGGTTTCGTATTTCATTTTTGATGGCCGCACAATGCGATAAGAAAGTATCGATTGTCCGTTTCTTTGTTTGCTGGCAGCTTTCGTTGTTTTTTTCGGCTTCGGCTAAGGAATAGTTTCTGAACTTTAAAATAATCACACTTATCAGCTCTTCAAAAGGATTTTAGTGAAGAAATTTGTTTTCTTTTAACCAACAAAAAACATCCAAAGTGCACTCCAATGCAATGTAACAATTAAATTGATCCAGTTATAGTCTACGAAAAGATCGTTGAGCTTACTCTGCATGTCAGAGCGCCGCACAGTGGTTCGTGCCAATACAAACGTGGACATAAATCAGTACCTGCCAAACCGTTCTTTTAATGCATATAGTTGCTTTTAAGAAATTATTTACAAATCTATACCGCGTAATTTGATTCTATCCCCAATTGTTCATGGCCTACTTTGACAAAAAATATAACCATAACTTTTTTTTCAAAAGAGATAAAAATTTTTTTCTTCTGCAAAGTTTTAGAACTATTGAAAATTATATACTTTGTCAAATATACCAAAAGTCTAGGTCGCACCGCTTCGGATATACAAAGCGTTTTTATGGCAACCCCTTTAAAATCAGTTTTTTATTCATAACTTGTTTCGAGTTATTTTTTTATGCATACTTTGTTTGGAATAATTGAAGAAAATTAAAAATCCCATATTTTTGTTTAAGGTAGTGCATATGTTTGCTGTTTCCTGGCAAAGTTATACAACATTTTAACTTTAAACCTTACACCGAAGCGAAATATGCAGCTGATTTTTACAAAATTTATAGGAAAAGATATGTCCAAAAATATAAAAAAAAAATCTAAGTGGAACTCGATGGAACTTTTTTTTAGGCCTTTTCAAAGTTTGTTTTAGATATTGAATTATGACAAGGGGCGTTATATTGAAGGGCGTCACGCGTCTGCTATTTCTGTAACTCACTTTTGCAGTGAGCGTAGAGATGGGCAATTCGCTCCTCAGCTATTCCAGTGAATCGAATCTTTGAAGTGAGCTGAAAGCTCACAGCTCTTTTTGAAAGAATCGCAGCTCACCAGATCACCGCACTGGTAAGCAGGGATGCCAGGTTCACAGATTAATCTGTGTTTCACAGATTATCAACCTTTTGCACAGATTTTCACAGATTTCTGGAAATGGTCACAGATTTACACAGATTTTGAAATCGATCACAGATTTTTGAAATTGATCACAGTTTAACACCAAAACTTAGAGAGCGGTAGGAAATAGTGAGACCTTTTTTTGCTTACTAAAATGATTCCGATCAGCTATATGGAAACGGGGAAACGTGCGCAGATTTCGCACAGACAGGTTTTTGGCTTGATCACAGATTTTTGAAAAAATGACCTGGCATCCCTGCTGGTAAGGTGGAAACAAGCTACGAGCTGAACGAATCTTCGGCTCTTGAAGAGCGAGTTATAAATGAGAAGAAATGTGTACATGATCTTTTGTTCGTTCTTCCAAATGTGTATCTATCCTTCTTTACCAGATTGAATGAGCCATTGTCGATAAGAAATCTTACCATTCACTCAGTAGGCTAAGGTACATTTAGGGATGCCACTTTTGCAGATATTTTCGAATATGGCATAATAATAATTCGCAGACAAGTTAGTTCGCATAGCATTGTTCTTTGTGCATCAATGATTTCGATCATACATATGAAAGAAAAACAGAGTAAGAAAAACGGCGCAAAAAAACGGTGCTCGAAAAAAACCTTCAGTTCATTCTTAATGAGCTTTCCCTTTAGTGAGCTGATCGGTTCGGAGCTGCTCACCTCTATGAGCTGCTTCGCACTTCTCTAAGAGAGCGTCGCACGATCAACATACCGTCTTAAAAACGTGTTGTTTCGCGATAACTCAATTTATTTACAAAATTAAATCTCTTCGTAAAGGTTTGTATTTTTACAATACTTTTTCATTTTTTGTTTGGAAAACATTTTTCCATTTTTAATACGTGTTGAATTTTTGATAATTTTTCGGATTTTCAATATTTAAAACTAACATTGAAAAGGCCTAAAAAATTGCATCGACTTTCACTTAGATTTTTTCTAATATTGTTAATTGTCAAAAAGTAAACAAAATACAAATCACAACAATTTGCTTAAATTGCGCGTGCAACAATGAGCTTGTTTATGCGTGTTTACGCGCACTTTGTAGTAGATATTTAGGTAATAGAGGTAGATTCTACGTAGATAAATCCAAAAAAAAATGTTAAAAATAAAGTGAATATATCTTGAAAAATAATTATTTTACATTATTTATATCTTCAGAAAAAATACTTCAAATTTTTTTTCTTAAAAATGAGATAGAAAAAAAATGTTTTTTTTTGCTAAAAAAATTTTTATTCAAAATTGGTACTACCCCCTTAACAAAAATTAAGGTGCCACTTTCAAAAACCAAAGTCTTGGTATTACATTCCTTTGGTGGAATTTGGCCTTTCTGTTCCAACAGACTTCGCAGCCGATTCTTAGTGTACAGGATCATTGCATGGCTAGTACTATGGATCCTACTGACACTAAGAATCCTTCCAGGTCGGGGCTCGAACATACGACAACTGGCTTGTAAGATCTGCATCCTATGCATTGAACCGCCAACCCGGAACCAAAGAAGCGTAATATAATCTTATAAAGCTTCTTCGAAGACATATTAGCTCTTAAAAATCAGTGAAAGTCAGTACAGACTTTTGACCGTCTTTTTCCAGTTTTGGACCACTGTGCGCCGTTGCGATACTAGAACAACGTCATCTGCCAAATCAAGGTCGTTGAGATGCGCCATAGTGATAGGCTACCAAAGCAGCCCACGGTTTGGTACACAGTCAATGGCACCAACCATTATCTCGTCTATCACGATGAGGAACAGTAGCGGTGATAGAATACATCCATGCCTCACTCCAGCGACTACCCGAATAGGGTCAGATAAGGCTCCATTATGCAGTACTCTACACGTGAAAGCCTCGTACTGCGCTTCGATGAGGTTGACAATTTTATCTGGGATTCCTTTGCACCCTAGAGCGCCCCACAGGTTTTCGTAATTGAGTCGGTCGAAAGCTTTTTCGTAGTCAATGAAGACCAAGTAACGGGACTCTTGGAATTCATTGGCCTGCTCCAGAATAATATGAAGCGTGACAATATGGTCCACACAGGATCTTCCGGCACGGAATCCTGCCTGCTGCCATCGGAGAGTCACATCGATCTTCTCCTGTGTCCGGTTGAGCCTAACTTTACACAGAATTTGAGAACAATACACAGTAACATGATACCTCTCCAATTGTCGCATACAGTTGAGTCCCCCTTCTTCGGGACCTTCACTAAGACGCCCTGCATCCAGTCGACCGGGAATGTCGCGGTGTCCCAGATATTCCGAAATAGTTGATGCAACATTTGAGCAGATAGCGTGGGGTGAGCATCTCCGCTGATGTGCGATCGACCCCAAAAGCCTTGTTGGATTTCATGCTTTGGATGGTGGCTTTGATCTCCGGTAAAGAGGCGCCTCGGAGCTGACACGAGAGATGCGTCGCACTCTTGGCGGCTCACACGCGCGCGGTTACTCCTAGTAACGTCGCTGATTTCCGCGCACCGGAAAACTAGTTGGTGCGGAAAGCTAGGGTAAGGGCTCCCTATTTCATCTCATTTGTAAGGACGTTACCTTAAAAACCTGATTCAGCCACCAAAATCACTACGATTTTTCATATTTCTGTTTAATTCGCCTTGCTCCACATTGGGAATTGATTCACATTCCTTGGAAATTAAAATAATAAATAAAAAATCAGCTTAAAACACTTCTTATATGTTCACTACTGTGCTCCTAATTTCATCTCAAAGGTTTTATATTCATCCTATCGTTGGTCCTTTATTCATCCCATAAATTAGCAATGGCGACAGCAATCAAAACCAAAATATTGCACTATTACACTGTCAAAATGTCAGAATTTTCGTTAAAAAGGGCCTAATGCAAACTATGACACAACACACGATCTTTAAAAAAAACAGTTAGGAATCATTTCGACGTTTAAAATTTTTGGGATCGTTTTTATTACCTTTCGTTTCAAATTTAAAATGTTACTCTGCAGTTAATTTGGAGAACTTAAAAAAACAAAAATAGAATTGTTACTATTTCTCGGTTGATTTTTCATTAGGGCGTATAACCAAGTGACAGTTTCTCTTTAATCACTCTCTCTTTCGATTATTGTGATGTGATTAAAAATATTTTCTTTGATAAACGTGAAAACCGCTTGGTAATTAATAGAAAAAAAAGTAAACAAAGAGAAACTGTCACTTGCTTATACGCCCTTTTGAAATATTAACCGAGATTCAGGCATTAGCCCTTCTAAAAACAAAATGCAGAATCAGAGATGCCATTCATACAGATTTATCTGTATTGTATAGATTTTTGCGTTCGCGTTCGTTAAATCAGATTACACATTTTCTAAATTTAATAGGATAACAGAGGTATTTTGGCCCACTTTAGGATCGATTTTATTTTGGCCCACTTTGTAAAAAAATCCACCAAATGTTTTAATATCTTTGAAAAATCCTTCCGCAATAGGTAATTTAATGTCATTAGCTTCAAACTGATGCAACATGGCTCACCTAAGATCGATTGAATCCATAAAGTTTGTTTGGTGGGCTAAAATATATGAAGTGGCCAAAATACCTCTGTTACCCTACAGATTTGTAAAGGTTAATAAAAAGTGAGAAGTAAAACGTTAGACTTTTCTCTCTGAGTATCTATTAGTATTTGATTGCTTATTATTTAAAAGTTTATTAATCAACGGACTAATCACATGTTAAAATGGAAATCTTTTGTGCGAATGTTTGATGATGAACACTGATAAACATTTATATTAAAAGTTAAAACCGATTTGATACATATTTTCTATGAAAATATCTGGCATCTCCGTGCACAGCCGATGAAACACACACATTTAACAGTGTTATGGTGACGTATAGCGGAAAGAAACCAGTGCTACTAGATTTGCCACAATGGTTATTTGATTAGTATTTAACACGCTCTATATGGTAATATTAGAATCCGAAACAGTTTTATTTATATATGAATATCAATGATATAATTGAACTAATGTCACGGATACCAAAAAATACTTGTTGATAATAATTTAAAAAAGAAAAAATATTTTTTTTATTTAACATTATGAGAAAACTTGGCAACCTTGCGATACGAAATGAGATGAAAACAAAGCGCAATCAAGTGAATTAAGTGCAAATTTCATCTCATATTTTTCATTGCTTTTATTGCTCATCAGGCAATTTCAGAAGTCTTTAATCGTTGAATAAACAAGTGTAAAGTGAACATTACTAACTATACAGTCATCCTACATTGTGGGTTTATTTTAAATGAAAAAGCGATCGTTGAAGGTTTTTAAACTATTTTTTTCAATTGGAAAGTGTGGCAAAACTTAGAATAAATGTTTTAAAATGTTCCACAGTTTTGTTCAGGTACGTTTAAAGATATGATTAATGTTCAAAGCTATGAGGTGAAGGAATGAGATGGAAATTGGAGCTGAGATGAAATAGAGAGCCCTAACCCTAGTTACTTTCCCGTGTTTCCTGCTGATGTTCAGTTGGTTGTTAGCTCCGTTCGTTTCACCGTTCGGATGTAGAATGAGTTTGATTTCCTCGAACTACTACTTTTATGGCTGACTATCTTATCAGGTGTACAACTTTGCTTCCGCCGTTTTCCGATAAGTGGCTGTACCGGCTGAGGCTGGTCAAAATACATAGATGATAATACCTTTAAAGTGAGTGAATACAGTGCCTAACGAATTGTCATCGCCGTTTCAGTGACAGTTGTTCTTGTTTTCGTATTATTCCCGCTAGAAAATGTCTGTTTATGTGCCCAATTCTCGCCATTTGCGGGAAATTATACTTTTCTGTTACAATTCGAAAAAATGCAGCTGAAGCGCATCGAATGCTCTCAGAAACTTACGGTGATACTGCTCTGAGTAAAAGAACATACCGGGGGTGGTTTCAACGTTTAAAAAATGGTGATTTCGATGTCGAAGACAAACATGGTGGTGGAAGAGAAAAAACCTTCAAAGATGAGCAACTAGAAGCATTGCTTGATGAAGATTCATGCCAAACCTAAGAAACCATCACAGGAGATCACTACCGAACGCAACTGATGCGCCTTAGTCGCACGCTAAAAGAAAAGCGGCCACAATATCAAGAGCGACATGACACAGTCATCCTCCAACACAACAATGCTTGGCCTCACGTAGCAAAAGTGGTCAAAAAGTACCTGGAAACGCTGATATGGGAAGTCTTGCCCCACCCGCCGTATTCTCCAGATGTCGCCCCTTCTGACTTCCACCTGTTCCGTTCGGTGGCACACAGCCTGGCAGACCAACATTTTCAATTCTTCGAAGAGTTGGAAAAATGGGTTACTTCATGGATAGCGTCAAAAGAGGACTCCTTTTTTCGAGCCGGGATCCGAAAATTGCCGGAAAGATGGGGGGAAGTTGTCACTAGCCATGGACAATAATTTGAATAATACATCTGTAAGCATTTTTTCGCAATAAAGCTCTTAATTTTGGAAAAATAAACTGCGGAAGTAAAGTTGTACACCTGATACTAAACTTGCAAACAAATCCTGTGCTGCCAGTTCGGGTTTACATCTCATCCAAGTCAGTCGATAAAACAAAACCGCTTACGTTGGGGACAGAAGAAACCAAGTACAGTATTGTGTAGTGAGCAATAGACCTTGAAAATGAGTTAACCTAACGAACAAAAGCTGCCGCCGGTACGAAAGATTACAATTGTTGTTTATATCCAGTTTTATAAAGAGTTGGATGCAATTCAATTCGCTAAAGACAATAATAATGTGCACTATGTGGAGCATGAAAATATCAAGTACAACATTCCGGTATATATGGAAGATAGTGCTATAGAAGTGCGTGTGCATGATCTTCCCTCATGCGTCCCCGATCCTTATATTCGCGCAACTATGTCCCAATACGGAGAGATTCTCTCTATCGAAAAAGAAAAGTGGAAGAATTTTCCCGGTATTCTAAATGGCGTACGTTTGTTACGCATGCACTTGAGGAGGCCTATACCTTCTTATGTGACATTCGATCAGGATACAAGAATACCGTGCAAATCACTTGTTACCTATGATAATCAGATGGCCACATGTCAATATTGCCAAAAAGCTACGGTAAACCATGTGATCACTACGGTAAACCATGTGATAAACCGGACAAGGAGACAACTATACCAAAGGACAACGGTGCTTCCTTCACATCAACCTCAAGCAATCCCAGTACACCTGTGACAGTCACCAATAACAGGGAAGTATCCCCTTCAACGAAACCATTCAACGTAACCCCTATAGAACAAAGTACACCAACTGCAGTTAACAGTTTACCATCCAACCAACCAGCAACTGCAAACAATGTACAACAAGGCGCATCTTAAGCAACTAGCAACGAAATCAACAACAATACCACGACAATGGATGACGACACGAACCACGAACAAACTGCCCCTCAATCCTCGCAGGAGGAAAATGGAAGCTCCTCTCCTCCTAGAAAAAGGGTGACAACGAGATCCAATACAAAAAAAAAATTATCTAAAAACTCAGCGAAATCGGCCACGTCAAGCTTGTACGCAAATAGGCCTGAATAAAATATCTTTTAAATAAAAAAAAATCCTGTGCTACAGGTAAGAGATATGTTTTTGGTGTGATCAATTTGTTTATTGAAACCTTACAATCAATGACAAGTCGTATTTCTTTATTTTTCTTAACCACCACAACTATTTGGGATTCTCATTCGGTTGTTTTGATCGGAGTTATTACATTCTCCTTCTCTAACTTTTCTAAATGTTCCATCCTAATATTAAAATAAGTGCTACACTGTAAAATTAATCTATAATAGTTCTCACATCTCATCCAAGTCAGTAGATAAAACAAAACGAAGTTTTATAGAGACAATTCAACCGGCTAAACACAATAATTAAGTACCATCATGCGCCTCCAATCATAATATTCGAAAAAAAAGTGCCCACTTCGGAATGAAGTGTGGAAAAACTTTTTCCCCGGTATTCTAAGTGGTCCTACGTTTGTTACGCATGCGCTTGCAGAAGGCTATTCCTTCTTCTCTAATTTTCGACCAGAATACAAGGGTGCCGTGTAAATTATTAGCTACCTACGATAATCAGATAGCTGCATGTCAATCTTGCCAAAAAGCGGTTCACTATGGTAATCCAAGTGATAACAAATAACCTCAGTTCATCGGTGACACCCATCATAGGCAAATAAAAGTAATAACGATGATTCCGTCAACAACAATGACACCGAACCAACGGACGGAAGCATGAATATCGAACCACTGTTCCCCCTTCATTCGCTGGATACCAACGAAAACTCCTCTCATCCAAGGAAAAAAAAAGATAACTTGATCCAGCAATAAGAAAAAACAAAATTACTAAATTCGGTTTAGCCGCTCAAGTTCTCGAATGCATCGTCACAAAACGAACCACAACGAAAAGGGAACGATACCGACCGGAGTGTCATCCCATTAATCTTGTCTTGACAGCGTAATCAAAACATTGTCATAACACTAGACATCTCTCTTCGGTGGCGTCTCAACCAGGTTGCATAAGAATCATCGAATCTTCTGACGAGTGAAATCATTATGGGTTGCAAAAATTAAATTCCACACTAAGAATTTAAATGAGGCTCTGAGAACAAAACCATGCTGCAATTGTTTTTTTTTTCCTATGTCACAAACTCTTGGACCTTTAACTGTGTATTCTAACAGTAATGCCAGTATAATTCGAATCGATTTTTTTTTTCATTTTTACTTACAAACAGGTCAAACGCGGATCGTAAAATGTAAATAGTTTTCCATTATCAATTTGATCACTCAACTCAAGTTTGCTCCTTCAATAATGTGACAACCAGCTTACTGGATGTCATGCAGATCGATGCCAATAATAAATGAGACGTAAGCGTGTTTATTCCGTTGATTGCTTCGCCGCCAATATTTATTTTTTCCAGCTTGAACAGTTTGAGCGACATCTAAATAGAATAAAACAAACATAAATCGAAATTGTCAACAAATTCAAACCGAAAACATCACGACACCGTTGTCCTTGACCATTTCTTTACTGCTATAGCCTAGGTTCTGTGAATCTGATTGATATGCACCAAACCGAATTTCAAAAACCAAACTGCATGCACTTATGCAAACGGCAAATATTTGCATTGCTTCGACGACGAGTAGCTCCGCGGGCCTGTGAGTAAACCTTCGGGTTGCACGGGGGCTGCCATTTTCGTGTTGTGGTTCTCGGTTCCTCGGGTATCGACGCCGCCGATTAAATGTACGCTGTGCAATTGACAACGATTGAAAGAGGTTCGTTCCACATCCAAACCATCGTCGTGTTTTTTTTTCTGCGACCGTGGGAGAAGATAGATTGTCCCACTTTTGTATTGTTTGCTTGCTTTCCGTTCGTTCGTTATGAGGTTAAAAAATATCACGTTTCACTCCAATCAATTTATTTTCGAGCATGACCCTGGCAGCGATGGAAAAAAGGAATGGCTTAATATCATACTTATAAATTGGTTGTTTTCTTTATTCCGATGAAACGACGGGAACTATCACGAGGTTTCTATCATCTATTGGAAAAAAATCCAGTGCTAGGTTAAGTTCCAGAACAAGCTGTATCACTTTCCTTCAGAAGACTGAAAAATTAGATCCAGCATCGCAAATGAATTCCGTTCCGTGTCCGAACTGGCGACAAGTCGAAAAGCTGTACGCTAAATGTACACAAGCCGAACAGTCTCAATTTACTCTGCAACCACCCACAAACTAGAAAGCAAATGAAACTCGATCAACGTCAACTCGGTGAAAATTCATTAAATTCATAAATAATGTCGACATTACGTCTTCCGGTGGCATTCGCTTCGACACTTATCCTCGACAAATAACGGCTTCTGTTACTAGTCACAACTTTGGCGCATTCACCGTGGAGGGGGGAAGGGGGGAGGCAATCGTTCCACCGTGTTCCCGAGGAGGGGTGTCTGGAAAGTCGGAATATAACAAAAAAAAACACGTGCTGAAACAACGTGCTTTAACAGAAAGTAGCATCTTATTTCTGTCCTTCCAGGGAAAGATTTATGCCAAGCAATTTTTCCCCTCCCGAGGTTATTTTGCGTTGTAAGTTGGAACCTTGGTCCAGTAGCTCAGTTGTGTCGTTCTGGATGGCATCCTCGAATGGATATCAGTCCAAAAACTGGATCGTGCAAACTCATTGAGGCTTCAATTCAATGTCAGATACTTTTCATTATTTTAACCAGAAAAGGCTAAACGTAAAAACAAGAAAAAGATAAAAAATAAAAGATCGAATAAAATCCAAGTCAGCCGTATTGTAACTGACATTCCTGTCACCATAACAACGAATTTATGTTATGGTGACAATTTGCAACTTAAATATAAGCAATTTTTGTTGTAAACATGGTATGAATTAATTACCGCAACAAAGCTTGCATTCACATATAAACGACCATGCAGTTACTTCTTTTGTAAATAAAATTAAGACCCATTCGTAATTTGAAGGGGAAAAAGTTTTTTTTCTTCTTTTACCCCCTGATTTTGCATGTTTACGTTTCGTCTTCGACTAATCAGTGTCATCAGCAGATTATGTTGAGCTGCTGACGCAAACCCATGTGTCAACATAATCCACTGAGCAGAGGTTAAGTTAATGCTATTTGCGTTGCACTTTGCTATTACACACGAAGTGTAATGTCTAGACTGATGTCTCGGTCGAAACAAGTTTCGTCCTGCTGGTCGTATTGAGGGGTAAAAAAACCGTTTGTCCACCTTCTTCATTGGAACTAAATAGATCTTTTGCTGAACTAAGTCATTTCGCTGTCCTACACCTGTTTCAATCCGAATCCCGTTTGCTACTATGTTTTTTTTACTCTCTTTCCCTTCTTCTCTTCCACAAAATGCATCGCCGAAGGAGAGCCGCTCCAGTCGATGACTAACATGCGACCACCATCAAAGTACCAGCGTCACCAGGACAGTTGGAGGCTTGATTTCCCAGAATTGCTGAAAAGCAGTGTAACAAATTACTAAATTGTCCTATTTTCGAATAGTTATAAGATATGCCCTTGGCAAAGCTAATGTAGTGTACCTTAACAAACATATGTTGATGAAAAACCTCCATTCAAGAAATCCATTCCCCGCTTAATGGGTTCGTAAGTCGAGTTAGCTCATAAAAACCTTTTTGCCTTTCTCATATAGAAAGGTTATGCAATCACTGTGAGAACCGACTGTGTCATATACCATTCGACTCAGTTCGTCGAGTACGCAAAATGTCTGTGTGTGTATGTGCGTATGTGTGTATGTAACGTTTTTTGCACTAACTTTTCTCGGAGATGGCTGAATCGATTTTCACAAACTTAGATTCAAATGAAAGGTCTTGTGGTCCCATACAAAATTCCGACTTCTGGTTCCGGAGTTATGGGGTAAAATGTGCAAAAAAATGAAAATATGTGCTCTAACTTTTCTCATAGATGGCGCGACCGATTTTCACAAACTTAGGTTCAAATGATAGGTCCTATGGGCCCATACGTGATTCCTGAATTTCATGCGGATCCGACTTCCGAATCCGGAAATATAGGGTAAAGTGGGTTAAAAATTGTATGCCATTACAGAAAATGGGGAAAAACCTTAAAAAAAATTCTAAATCGACCTCAAATATTTTCCAATTGATAGTTTTTATCAGTAGACGGTCAAACAAACTGATTTCGGTTATTCTTTTAAGAATCGAATAAAGTTTTTGTGAAGAATACCACAGTATTATATATGATAGTATGATTGATATGAGAAAGGCATCATTACACCACTAGGTGGATTAAAACAGGTTTTTAGCTAATTTGTCTCATCAGCGTTTAGTAGAATAGTTTCACTAGAATTTTCACAGTGTTGTTGTGTATAGTGACGTGAATATGGTAAAATTCAGTGGTGTTAAAGCTTGCTTCATTTAGAATTGGAACAAACTTTTGCTCATACTGTGGCGCTCCTGGTGGACGGATTTGGAAGCTCTTGGCGCCCACGTGTCGGGAATTTTGTCAGCTTCACGTATGATTTTTGACATTCCGAAAATCGACTGTACTTTGTAAACAATCAACATGGAAGCCGAAAGAAGGAAAAAAAATTGTGCACAGTTATTTGGAAAATCCATTGTGGTCTGCATCTAAGCTAGCTAAACAGCTGAAATTGCCCAGAAATACCGTATGGCGCGTTATCAAACGGTATAAGAAAACATTGACGACGATTCGGAAGCCTCAAGCCGATCGTCGGAGTCGAACTGACAACCGGAAATTGCGTGGTAAGATTTTGAAGACGATTGAGAGGAATCCTAATCTGTCGGACCGTGATTTGGCCAGAAAATTCGGTGCTGCCCGTCGTACCGTGAGGAGAACTCGACTCCGGGAAAGAATCAAGTCGTATCGAGCTAGCAAACACCCAAATTGGACCATGAAACAGAATAGTGTGGTCAAAATTTGTGCTCGGAAACTATATGACCAGGTGCTGACCAAGTTCAACGGGTGTCTTCTGATGGACGATGAAACCTGTATCAAGGCTGACTTCGGTCAAATCCCAGGTGAAAAATTTTACTTGGCAACGGCTCGGGGGGATGTTCCAGCCAAATTTAAATTTGTTTTTGCCGACAAATTTGCAAGAAAATTTATGATTTGGCCGGGCATTTGCAGCTGCGGCAAAAAAACGAAAGTTTTCGTTACAAATTAGACAATGACATCGGAACTATACCAAAAAAGAAAAACGAATTTTTTCCAAAAACGAATTTTGCCGTTCATTCGATCCCACGACCATCCTGTAATGTTTTGGCCAGATTTGGCAAGCTGTCATTACAGCAAAGCCGTTTAAGAATGGTATGCAGAGAAAGTGGTCCAGTTTGTTCCGAAAAACCTTAACCCACTCAACTGCCCCTAGTTCCGCCCTATTGAGAAATACTGGGCAATCATGAAGAGGAGACTCAAGGCAAAGGGAAAGGTTGTCAAAGACATCAATCAGATGACGACCTGGTGGAATAAGATAGCTAAAACGATGGACGAAGAAGGTGTGCGCCGCCTACTGAGCCGTGTTACAGGAAAAATTCGAGAATTCCTTCAAAACCGTGACGAATAATTTTATCCGTATTTTTTCTTAAAAGTATGAAGAAAACGCTACATTTGTATAAAAAAAGATCTTGAATACAATAATAAATAACTGAAATACAGGCAATTGTCTTTGTTCCAATTCTAAAAGAAGCAAGCTTTAAAACACCCTTTTCAATCCACCTAGTGGTGTAATGATGCCTTTTTGATATTAACTTTATTTTAATAAATATCACTAGGGGATTTTGCCAAAAAATTTTATTGAAAACTGGAATAAGAATTAGAAAGTGTCTTTGGGTTTAATCTTACATAACTTTCGGATCCGAATAAGAATCAATAGCAATCTATGGCGCTATAAGACATTACATTTCATGGTGCCGAATTAAGTTTATATGTCTATCAACTGAAAAGTTCTGCCAACTAGAAAAATTAATCAGTCAGTTTTGTGGGATTTGCACCTGTTTTAGCCATGCCTTGTTCAAATAAAATGTTGTCTGGAATAGGAATTCGGATATGGATTATTTAAGGAGTGTATCGAAAAGTAGTTTGCAACATTGATTATTGAATATAAAAGCGAAAAAAACGTATTTTGACATCAGTTTTCGATATATTGTAGAAAAATTACATTTTTATGCATTTCACTGATTATATTGAAAAAAATCCTAGTTTCTGTGAAACGCTCGCACTTTGAACTTGACATTCTCCATTAAATTCTGCACAGTTACTTTTGTGACTTTCCTGGTGACAGCTGTCCAGTTTTTTTTTTAACTTCTGCATGTTTTGAGACATTCCTTCCGAAAGAGCCGCTTGACAATTGTCCAATACCTTTCAATTGGCCGAAAATCCGGACAGTTCGGTTGGTTGATGTCCTTTCCACGAGTTGTGCATTATTTTTTGACAACCACTGTAGAACGGAGATGGCGTAGTGGGCTGAAGCCAAATCCGGCCAGAAGAGAGGAGGAGCCTTATGCTTTCTGTACAGTGGCAGCATTCTCTTCTTCAAACATTCTTCCTCGTACACCTTGGCGTTAATTGTGCCCTTCGTGAAGAAAATCGACGACCGCAAACCACAGGTACAAATTGCTTGCCAGACCAACACCTTCTAACCAAACTTTTTCATCGCCACCGTGGTGTCAGCGTCGTCCAGGTCCTGGTACATCGATTTCATATAATATTGCGGTCCGGGCAGCGCTCGAGAGTCTTCCTTGGCGTAGGTTTCGTCATCGATCAGGATGCATCCGTCTTTATTCTGTAGAATCCGGTTTTACAGTTTTCGCCCTCTTGTTTTGGCCTGAACTTGCTGTACCAGGGACTTTTTCGGCACCTTCTGCTTCTTGTACGTTTTCGAGGAGTTCCGAACTTTGATCCGTTGAATCATCCCGATGCTGGTATTGAACTGCTTGGCTAAATCCCGTGTCGACGCTGATGGGTTTTTCCTGTTGTACTTTTAAGTCCCGGTCGAGCTGGCTGGGACCCGTTTTCCTACCGGATCGGAGCAAATCCTTCATGTAAAGGGTCTTACCGAACATCTCGATAATAGTTTTGACACTGGTGTGGTGCACTTTCACCCGTTTTGCAATTTCTGAGCACCAAGTGTGCAGAATTTTCTTTCGCGTTTCCGGATCAATTCGACTCATCATTGAAACGATAAACCGTACCGAAACCAATCGATTGCGCAGCTGTTATTGACATGTAAACAAACATGTCACCACAAAACACGCTGCAAAAGATTAAGCCATTTCAGAGTAATAACTGTTTGAATGTTGCTAACTACTTATCGATACACTTCTTATTCCAAAAGTTTTTAAAGAACTGTAAAACCTTTCATTTAAATCTTCGTTTGTGAAAATAGGCTAAACCATCTCCGAGAAAACTGAGTGCACGTTTTTTCCATTAACTTACGCTTATTACCCTGTAACTCCGGAACCGCAAGACGGATTCTAATCAAATTAAACTTTGTATTGTTTACTTGTCCGGCATTTTCTTGAGGATAATTCAGTGAACATTCGTAGAGAATGAGTATTGAAAGAGTTTAAAAAAACGATTGGTTCGTCAGGCACTACGAAACCTTCCTTAGCAAAACCCTAAAAATCGACCTCCATATCAGGACAGCACAGATGTCTACCTCCTCTGTGTGACGAAAAGCGAGCGTAATATCCCCCCTCGCACTCCCACCTTCAATGAGAGCTCTTCTCTTTTACATATATTCACCACTGTTGTATAAAGTGTGCACGCATCACGAGAGCGCGTGTTCATTTTCTTTTACCTCTAGTACTGAATCACACCAAAGTGCTAGGGCAGAGCTCTCAAATTCTTTGACGTGGATGCAGATATTTTCACCGAAGTGTGCATGTCGGTGAGGACTCTGGTATACGGTTCGCATAAGAGAAGCGAGGGGCACGCATATTCAGCAAAAACGCAATTTATCGCAGAAATCTAGTTTTCCTTGCTGCGAAAAAGCGTTTCATAAAAAGGCCAGCTACCTTCTGCAAATTTGAAAATTTAATCACAGAACAGTTCGCTCAACAGCACGTGCCAGTGGTCACTTGGGTGTATTTAGACGAGAGCGTGTGAGAGCGATCCATGCGAAGAGAATGTGGTTCACTCGCACCAACTTCTTTAGCCACAAGCTCACACTCAAAGTCTATTCGACACTGAGAAGAAGTGCGCTTTTCTTTTTGTGCGGGTGTCGTTGGCTGGATACACAGTGTAGGAATGACACTTACACAATGGTGTAGGGGTTGGTTTGAGGGAGGAGGCAAGGTCTCAAAAGTTGGGGAAGGCGTAAAAATTCGAAAGGAAAGTCCTTCACCAAGAATATTGACACTGTAGAACAAATTCTGAGAACGAAGTATGAATTGTCAAGTTATGTGCACTTTTATATAATAATTACACTATTGTTCACGGAGCTGAACGTTGAAAAATCTTTTAGGAGGAAGGAGAGGTTAAAACCCTCAACCCTCCCTCCCCTGCCCCTCGCGTACGTGCCTGAGATAGTTTGGTGAACTGTACAGGGAGCAGGCCCGTGCGCAGGGGGGGGGGGGGTTTGGGGGTTTTAACCCCCCCCATGAAGAATTTTTTTTAAATTAAGTTTTATGAACAATGGAGTACTTATTATATTAAAGTGCAAATAACTTGACAATTCATATTTTTTTATCAATTTTTTATCAATTTATAAACTGACATAATTTGAAATCCCCCCCCCCCCCGCGCACGATCCTGTCAGAATTCGTTTTACATTTTTGGACACCCCCCTCTCCCCTTGAAACCCCCCCCCATGGATGATTCCTGCGCACGGGCCTGACAGGGAGCATCGAAGTCGAAGCAAATCTAATACACAGCATGCACCAGTATACGTACTACATCGATAACGGTTATTTACCATTGGTTTTAAGTGATGCCGGACTCGTACTTCAGTGAATGCAATTGAACATTTGTCAAAGCGGTGCATTTGAGCGTAAAAAAAATGCATACAGATACTAAAATACTTTTTGGGACATCCTGTCACCTAATACAGTATGAAAGCGATTCGTAGTCATTGTATTTTGTGATTTCAAAGTGTTAGATTCCACATATCGTTTCCGTTCTTTCAGATTAGTATTGCACTGTTACTTAAATCCGATGAGCCACCGTAATCGTAATCATGTATTTACATGAACCGCCATTCGCCGGTTCTCTGTTGGATTATCGTTCTTCAGCTGGTGTCTACTGTCGTGAAATGAGACTAGAGCAGTCTCATTCCCCTGGTGGATACTGATTTATTTTCTAAGCAAAAATCTACGCGATTCTGTATGGGGCACAATCGACAGTCCAGCAGATAATCTGTGGCAAGCGTGGGTCGAATCTAGTGATCGCATGTCGAACTCAAATCGAAGACTTTGCATTTCAAATGCTGTTTACTTCTTAGGGGTACTCAGCCATTTTGGTATTACTTGCGCTCAGAAAAATTACCAGATTTAAATCTGAAAATGTCAAAATGTAAAATGCACTTCTGCGTAGGTTTCCGTACTTCTGTTCATTTAACTGATATCGCTCATTTTGAAGTAGGACTACGTCTTTGTTTTCTAAACATGAGTGCGAATTAAAAATACGGAAACAGAAACAGTGCAAACAGTGGTCAGGTAGCATCGATTCGAGTAGAAAAATACCATTTATTTGAGATAATTACTGGTCGAAACTGTATAATTTCCCTTGTTTATCAAGCCATTCTCATTCGTTTTCCCTAACAGAGACGACAATTTCGTATACATAAGATCACTTTGCATTTCGCACAGCATAGACGCGACTACTTACGCCTGAACCACTTCACACAATTAAAATTAGTATTGAACCGACTTTCACTCTGTGCGGTTTGTTAACGCCGTGTAAAAGGATTCTGTGCTCAACCGCAAATGGGCCTGACCTTGACTATTGTATTTGCTCACTTCAGACTGTCCCAGAGAGTATAGACACAACCAAAAACCGCTGCCATTTCGCAACGGCTCAGAATCTGTCAATTTTTATGGCTGCGTCCTGTTGTTTACACTTTTCTCTAACCACTTGTGCAGTTGTTTATTCGTTTTCATTAGTTTGTTTCGAAATGCGTGGACTTTCAGCAGAACAACGTCGAAAAATTGCGTACAAATGGTGCACAGAACGCGGACTGTCACTGAGAAATATAGCAAAAATGGAAGGAGTAAGTGAAAAAGCCGTACGAAATGCAATCAGGAAGTGAGGATGAGGATAAACCGAAAACGGGTCGAAAAAAAAGTCCTGCTAACTCTCAGTTGGATAAACGAATACTGAAGGCGTTCGAGCAAAAGAAGGTTTCAGTTCGAACCGGATTTTATTAAAAAACGCAAAATTTCAATTTTTAATAAATTAATTTATTATCGCCTTCAAAGTACTCTCCTCCTGCGGCAATACATGCATGCCAACGCTTGATCCAATTTTCCATACAAGTTTTATAGGCCGCCGAAGGTATGGCCTTTAGTTCACGCAGCGAATTCTCTTTTATGATTTCTATGGTCTCAAAACGCGCTCCCCGCAATGGCAATTTGAGTCTGGGGAAGAGGAAAAAGTTACACGGGGCCATATCTGGAGAGTACGGTACTTGGTTGATGATATTGGTTGAGTTTTTGGCCAAAAACTGCGACACAACCAACGCTGTGTGAGCCGGCGCATTATCGTGGTGGTGGTCCAGCCGAGAAGTGACGCGTTTCAAACCCAAAACATCAGTTAAAATGTGTTCGGTTGATTCATAAGAGATGCCCAACAACACAGCAATCTCCCTAATCGGTACAGAACGATTTTGCAACACGATTTGCTTCGCCGATTCAATGTTTTCTTCAGTAACAGATGTTGTTGGGCGGCCACGGATCTCATCATGATCCAAGCTTGTACGACCACCTTTGAAGCGTTTACAACACTCATATGCCTGTGTTTTTCCTAGACGCGATTCACCAAAGGCCTTTTCTAACATTTTCAACGTTTCGGAACACTTAAATCCATTTGCAACACAAAATTTGATGCACGCACGCTGTTCTAAATTTTCATCCATTATAAAAATCGCCACACGAAAATTTTTCAACTTCTTTGTATAGACGCCAAACAAAAACTAATCTTACGATATGCGTCAAAATTTGACATAATGTGTATAAAATTGTTGCCAACGTTGAGAGAATGAAAGTTTACCGATTGGACAAGCGCGGGAATTTTAAAATGAAAATTCCGATTCTTTTTTGATCATAAGGTATAGACAGAAAGGTGTCTTGAATGTTTCTAACAAAATGGTTCAAATATAAAACTGACCCACTTTGTCGAGAATACCATGAAAATTATGATTATTGTAAGATCTGAGAAGGGACACTGATCATTCGAGTTCTGAACATTGAATGGAGTATTGTTCAATCGGGTTTCCGCCTAAGTTATGTTTCACTACAATCAGAGTATTTCACTAAGCAGGACAACTTCTAGAATATTTTTCGACATTCCCTTCACCAAAACATTTCCGAGCAACGCCGGGTAATTCAGCTAGTTTCCGAGAAAATTGGTGTAAACTCAAAGTTAAAAATTATACTCATCGCAAACGTTAACGTTGAGCTCAATACAAAAAGCTTGTACTTCAGACGCAGTTTCGCAGTGCAAAATGTTCATCTCATTTCATCAGCACCCAGCAGCCCACAGAGTTTCGCTTTGAACTCGGAAATGAAATTCCCCATTGATAAAGAAATTCTCCGCAGCTAATAAACATCTATTATTCACGCTTGCAGTTCCATTTTTCGACCCTGAAGAATGCGATGTAAAGCACCGGAATGCGGCTCCCTTGATTTACGAATGTCCAGTCCAGGGCCTCTGTCATCCAACACAGAAAAACCGTCAATCCCGCAACCAAAGTGAATTTGACAGAACCAAGCGACCAAGCGGCTGACATTATTGAGTTCGGTTGCGGCGGCGGCGGCGGCGGCGGCGGTGGCGACAAATACAGGACAAAAGCAGACCACCGGAAATGATAGCAACGAAAGCCATTTGGAAAATTTGTCCCCGAACAAACAATTCCCGGGAACGAACGGCTTCATCGTCTCATTTTCACGCTCGTACCTTTCTCCTTGCGCGCGTGTCTGTGTTCATTCAATTAACCGGAAGTAAACCCAAGGCCCAAAGAGCAGAGCTGGAATCTCCTTTTTTTAACACCATGACCGAAAAACTAAAAAAAAAAGAACGACTACGTCCGTGAAATGTAAATTATTTACAAATTAATTTTACTAGCTGCCGACCGACCGACCGAAGGACGGTTGGGCTAAGAGTGGCAGGAATGAAAAAGTTTTGCTTCATCATTGGTTTTTATTACCAGCAGTGCCTGCTGGATTTGAACTGCTTAAAGTTTACCATGTTCTAGGATGTCACTCCCACCCTTCCCGTTTGCCAGTTGATGTCCATGAATAACGAAGTGAGCGCGCGTAGGTCCACCCCCACCGCACCGTGAGAAACATTACCATCATCATTATTCTTAATTTTACATCACGACCACTGTTTTGCGGCTCAGCTGCCCGCGTCCGCCCTCCGGATAGTAATGATCATAATCCATAATAATTCCTTTCATAAATTACAATAATTTTACTCCTTGTCTCTACTGCTTCTGTGCGTCTCATCCTTCCCCGTTCCAAGGTTCCCGAGAGCTGCCAATCTGAACACCGCAAAAGGACGAAATGATGAACGTTGCAGACAAACGGGAGGTTTCCTAACAGATGCTGTCTGCCAAAATTCCACCTGTCCGGGGGAAACGGGTATAAAAAAGGGGCAAATCTCGAAAACAACAACCGCTCCAAGCTGCATCAGCTTCTTTGAGACTCTGTCCTGTAGTCTACAACAAGGTTTTCTCCCGCTCTGTCTGTCTGTTTCTCACGGGAATCCTGCTGACTGGGCGCACTTTTCGCTTCACCATCATTCGGTTTTGTCGGAATGCGGGGAGTACTTTCTTAAAAGCTGCTTCGCACCAAAAAAATATTATTTTTTTTGCCATGAGTTTGCCGTGAGTTCTGCCGGGCGCTAGCTGGTGTAAAATGGAGGAGCTTAATTAATCTTTTCGTGACACTGTCACCTTGGGGCAATTCTTCATTACACGACGGAGGGCGGTGGCGTGGCGTGGCGTGGCACACGAATAATCCACAGTCCCGGTGTCAGAATGCGCTGCGGAGTGCAGTTTCTGGTGGTGCAACTGTAATAGGGTAGGTGTCAGCGGATTTAATGGCCCGTGAAAGATTGTTTTATTGTTCGGATGACAGGAATGAGAAAAGATTGCAAAATTTAAATCTCGCCCCCGGAGTATCCGCGGGTTTTCGTCGCGCGCTGGTTTGACCCCTTAAACAATTGCGAAACTTCCGCGTTTTTCTCTCTGCTCAACAACATACACAAGCTTGAAAGTTTCTCCAGCAGAAACTACGACCATGTCACGGTTTGACAACAGTGCATTAATTTCCCAAGGACCAGAATGAACCACCGCAAGGGAAAAATTTTATTCATAGAACGCAGGCAGCAAATTGGTAGGAATTAAAACATTCACTTGTCCATAGAACCCCGTGGCAGACTACTAGCGCTACTAACGAGACTAGCTAGAAACACGACATGTCATTTTAATTTTCTATTGTAACAAAAATCATAAATTTGTCATGATGGTTCCCCCGCGGAACTGAAAGTGCTTATGCAGAAAAAAAAACATAAAACCGTGACGAACAGTGACAGGAGTTGTAACGAAACAAAAAAAAAGTCCATCGAAACTCCTCCTCGGACTCCTCGAAAAACTATCTCGGAACAGGAACACCGTTGTTGGTTGCAGTGTTCTAAATGTACAAGTTGGCCGGAACGCGACAGGAAAAATGCAAAGACATAAAATGCAATCGTAAAGTTGGTGGCTTTAATGCCACTCGCCCGTCACTTCCCTTCCAGTGTAATGGAGAACCAGCCAGCGATACTGACAGTAAAGTATTTCCACTTGCGCCGCGCATTCGGTCGGTCGGTACGTGGTTGGTTGGTTCGAGCGAGCGCCGAACTGCTGGAGTAGATTAAAATATTTTAATTACTCCCGGGGAAGTTTGTTCCGTGCGTGTTCATTGAAATAAAAAGTTGCTTGGCATCCGGAAAAAGGTACCGACTCTCTAAGAATGACAATCTTGATTATTGGAACAACCCCCGGGTTTCCGAGTCTCTTGCTACAGAAAATGTAAACTTAACCGGTCTCTCGTTGTCTCCATGGTTTTTCGAGATATCGCGTTGAGTGGTAAGCGTTTTAGTGTTTTCACGGTAATTCCGACGTAGCCATCTTGGCACTTTGGCACAAAGCTACCGAGCAAGTGAAAGAAGTGGCATTCTTCCCGATCATAAGAGAAGAGCAAACGAATATCATAACTATAGTTCATTTAGTTATCATTGCTTATTTAGCTATCATAATGGATTGTGAAATGTTGCAAAAATTGCTGGAAATAGTAAAGTAATGAATAAATTTACAATGATAGCTCGTTTTGTTATTATTTTCTTATTCAGACAGTGAGAAATGTATGAAAGTATTAAAGTGCCGCTGTCAGCATTTTCTGTCATTTTTAGTATATTTTAGTAAGAAGTTCATAATATACACGAAAAACTCGAATTTTGGCAGAATAATGGATTGAAGATAGTAAACCCTGTTTAAATGATTTTGAGGGCTGAACAATTTATTCGAAGTATAATCTTTATATAAAAAAAGGATGTAAGTTTGTATGTTTGTATGTTTGTAACGCCATAACTCCGACGACTTTACGGATTGCCACCAAACTTGGCACAGATACTTCTTGCTCTTCAGAGATGGTCATAAAGATATTCCTAGGGGGGAGAGTGTGTCTTTAACATGGGGAGTCATGACAACATTTATCTAATTTGACGAGAATCTATACTTTTCAAAGATCATGGATACTTTTTTGTACGAATTAGATATGATTATAAGGGGGGTTGATGTAGTAAGGGCCTCTAAAAAGAGGTGTAATGATTGTAACGGAATAATTCCGGAACTACTCAACGGATTACTATAAAAATTGGCACAGATACTTCTTTCTTCAGATATGATCGTTAGGACATTTTCATAGGAGAGAGTGTATAGCAACTGTCCTTAATATGGTGTCCTTAAAATGGAGCAACGACGAAATTTATCTAATTTAAAAAGAACCGATATATTTCAGCAAAGCTCCATAACAACTCAGTAAATTATCACCAAACTTGGCACAGGTATTTCTTACAATTCAGAGGGTGTCATTAGAGTATATTTTGATTTTTCTCGACGAGCTTTAATATTCATTGCAAAGGGGGTGTAATTCGTAGCAATTGCCTCTCTCTTTTCTTATTTGTCGACAAACAAGAGAGGGGGAAGGATTCAGACTATGAGGAAGGGGTCTTGAAAATCAATTTCTATCTCTCATTTTTTGTAAAATAAGAGAGAGGCAAGAATTTCTAGGTCTTGCTAGATAGTATTAATATTGTTAATTTGAATGGAACGCAGGTTTAAAAAAAAATAAAAGATTTGGTTCTATTTCGAAGAGAAAATTAAAAAACTAAGAGACAATAATCTTAATCTGCCTATAAAAGCGAGTGTATGCAAGTTTCAGCATAACTACGAAACAACCAAACAAGTCGTCGCCAAGCTTGGCGCATGTACCAAAGGTGGAAATCGATACTTTTTGAAGAGCACGGATACTTTGTACACTATTCAGAGGTGGAGTTAAGGATTATCGTGGAGAAGAGCTGTAGCAAGTTCACTAAAAATAGGAAGTTCAATATAAAATTTATTCAACGAGAAACGATGTTTCTTGACAAATACAGATACTACTTTTATTTCAATGGAGATTATAAGGTTATTTTTGTAGCAAGTGCCCCAAACATGAGAAGTGTAAGGTGAAATTGATTGAATTTTACAGAAAACATAACAACATAAAACTGACCAAATTTGACGAGGATACCATGAAAATTAACATTATTGTGAGATCTGAGATGGGACACTGACCGTGAACAATCTGAACATGTACGTATTGTTTAATCGTTTAATCGGGTTGCCGTCTAAGTTATGAATTCGAGAATTTTTTTTCGAGGGATCCGGTTTTGTCCATTTCCCACATCGTCGCTCTTTGACGACTGTTTTAAAGTTTAAGCCTACATCACCTTGTAATTCCGAAACCGAAAGTCGCATCTGCACAACGTTTACGTTTCATTTACACCGAAGTTTATGAAAATCCACCAGTTAATCTCTGAAAAATCTTCACGGAGAAAATTCACTATTTTCCGGTACTTAGGGAACCGGAAACTGGGGACCGGTATAACTGTAGTGAGATTATTTGGTGATCTGTCAGCAAGATCTAGTTACTAGAAAAAATTATGATCAATTTTCAAGCAAATCGCAGCTCTCTACATGGTCACTTATGAAAAGCTAAAAAAGTCAATTATGAGGGTAATCAAATTTTTTGCACTTATCTCCCTGTAACTCCGTAACCAGAATTCGGATTCATATAAAATTCTTGAGCATTGTATAGGATCACAAGATCTTTCATATGAATCTAAGTTTATCTTTCATATGAATCTAAGTTAAATTTAAGTGAATTGAAACGTAAACTTACATGATTTTCTCTTAGTGTGTCCCTTACAAACGTTTACAAAAAGGGAATAGACGAAATGGATTCCGGTTAACATATATTATTTTTATTCTTTACAAAATGTGTTTTTTGGGGGATAGGTCTTACTCCATACTAGTTCTATGGACATTTAAGATATTTTCTTTCTTTGTATTGTCGAATTACGGTCTGCAATACCCACTTGTCATAAAATTATATGTGTATCCAGAACTCTGTTAAAAAATTAGAAACTACAGCAGTGTATGAGAAAATGAGAACCTTTGACGGCGATAAACGTTTCTTAATACCCAAGGGCAACTCAAACAAATAATAAGTGATAGTAAGCAAAACCATCCCGTTCATATTCCAAGAAGGATTAGAAGGTTGCTTGTTGAAGTAAATTCAATATCTGTATCACCTCATTCACATTTAAAATTGGCAAAGTATTTTTTTATGCTCCAGAAATTATTGATTTTGTTTTTAGATTGATAATAGTAAACGCAGACCTGATTTTGCAATTCGATTATTCATTACCACGGAAGGAAAGAGACAAAAAATTAAACAGTTCGATGCAGCGATGAAAGCGTTCTCATATCTGTATGACGAAGTCGAAGGGCTTATAATATAATGGCTGTATTTCCACTCACTATCAATCGGATGCCATGGCCTTGAGTTGAAGCTACCGACTTCCACTTCATAAGCGTAGGTTCGAAACTATTTCATCTTTAACAAAACATGTTCAATATAATTCACAACTAATTTAGCCTTCAAGTATGCAATTAAGCTCACCCTCTCAATAATTTTTATGGCAAATTTCATACGCCTAAATGTTGGCTATAAATACATTAAGCTTGTGATTCTATTTTTAGATCAGCACGATTAAATCGTAGTAATCAAAATTGGGTTCATATACACATCAAGAAAGAAAATGGGTATAAACTAATATTCTTGTGGTATAGTTTTGGTATCTTAAATAGGTCAACTTGTTATGAATCTGGTATGCATGGTGTAAATTTTTGGTATTCAGTTTTGATATTTTAGCTCTTAATTCAATCTAACCAATACCAAACAGAACTATTTTGCTATTCTGAAAAGAATGACATAACATGGTCTTCGTTTGCTATTCTCTTCTGATCGGGAATTCAGCAGCTTCCGGAAAGCTATACGGAAAGTGTGCGTGTGTGTAATTGAAATCACTTAAAAGTTAGTTGAGGAACATTTGATTCCCAAAACGCATATTGGTTTCCTGTTATTCTTTCTTTTTTTGCCGGAAGCGTAGCTAAGAGGTTTTTCTGTGTCTTGGTTTCAATTAATTATTGACTTATTTACTACTATTGTGTCCATCGGATATAAAATCTACTGTTTTTTACTCTTCAGTGTATTCTCTATCTAGAGCAATTCACTTGACTCATCGGTCCTCCAACATTTTGATGCCTGTTGAAAAAAAAATTGTCAAGGCCTTCAAAATATGCCTTCGTTTCTCCTATGACTTGAACATTCAACAAAACATTTCTTTCCCTGCAGAAACCCTTTCAAGTTTGGAAAAGGATAATAGTCGCTGGGGGCAGTGTTGGTGATTGCCGATAATTTGACAGAAGCTGCTCGATATTCATCTATATTGTATACAACATTTTAAATCCGGTAAAAGATGCTACAAGAACTCGTGTCTCTCAATGCATGAACCGTGAGAAAATTTTTCTACATTTCTTCTCTCCACTTCATACTCTGAGTATTTCACGGCCCTTAAACAAATTTACAGTCCGATAATGATCGTTGCTGTGTGGAAGTTCCCAAGAGAGAATCTCAAGTTGACAATTATCGCAGAATATCGAATCGATGATTCGACTTGATGATTCTCATACTAGGTTGCATCAAGTCGGTGTTGAACAGTCGTTTGCACCGCACGCGTATAGCTCTTGGCTCGTGGAAATATTTTCTGGCTACCTAGAGTTTTATTGATTCAAGGCTTCAGTCTTTTTCAAGGTTACCTGAATCACTAACAGTCTTTTTAAAGACTAACAATTAGTCAGCCTTTCTCAAGGCAATACAAAGAGTGATATTAGAGTGACTAAGTGATACAAAGAGTTATATTAGAGTGACTAAGAAATTAATCAGCCTTTTTAAGGCTTGCCATTCAAAGAACTATTCTTCGAACTGATTAGTCTTTATTAGGACTACCACAAAATCTGTCTTTATCAAGACTTTTCCAAACTAAGAGTCTAATCGAAGACTAATTTAGCCTAATTAATTTAATTTAAAATTTCATTCATTTCAAAAATGCCTCCGTACAACCGAAAAGGCAGCAAGCCTTAGGCTAAAAATAATTCAATACGGAATAAATCACAATCCGTTATTCAACATTTTTCTAATAACATTCACGATCTTATAGAATCTGAATGTAAAAATAAAAGACAACGTACGGATTTCCCTTCCGTTGATTCTATGCCGTCTAACAATATTTACGAGATTCTTCCTGAATCCGATTGTAGCGACATTGAAGAAAATTCTTCAAAAATTCCAAAATGGACGCTTGTCGTTCTGGGAAGAAACAACAATCTATGCCACCAGTGACTTTTCCAGAACTTTCTACTTTTCTCCCGGAAGTAAAAGTCTCATTTCAAATCGGACGAAGAGGAGAATGTCGAGTCTTGGTTGATGGATTGGAAGATTACGAACGTCTTATTCGATATTTGTCCGAGAAACTTCATAAATTTTATTCATATGATATAAAATCAGACAGACCCTTCAAGGCTGTCTTGAAAGGCTTATCAAATGATCAAAGTACTGATGAAATTAAAAATAAACTAAAAGAATTGCTTGGTTTTGCCCCTTCCCAAGTAATACTTATGAAAAAAGAGCGAATGGTACTTCTAAACCACGCTCTGGAATTTCCCATGAACTTTACCTAATACACATCAATCGAAGTGATGTAAACAATTTGAAAACTGTAGAAAAAGTACGTTTCATTTCCCACATCAAAATTCATTGGGAACATTATAAACGCCATAATGGTATTGCAAACTTAACGCAATGTCGTCGTTGCCAAGGCTTCGGCCATAGAACCAAAAATTGTCATATGGATATACGGTTTTTGAATTGTGGTAAATCGCATTCGAAAGACGTTTGTCCAATGAATGAAACCACTGATAAATTTTCATGTTGAAATTGCGATGGAAATCATAAATCCAATTATTTGAAATGTCCTGTCACGGAAAAAATTTTAAACGCTCGTTCGCTTAGACATCAAGTCAAATCAACGACCTTAAATTTACAGAACATACCTGAAAATCAAAAAACCGTTACAAATGCCACACCTAATTCTTTTAAGGCACTGATTTCTTCGAATTTAAAACAGAAAACAGATACTTCTTCTAACGAAACAATTTATTGACAGGTAGATCGACCTCGTCATCATCTTCTTCTAATGTCAGTTACGCTAGTGTAACAGGTAGAAATCTACCACTTAATTCTTCTAATGTAAATAATCAAAACACAGGAACGCCTTTCAGTTCATCTTGTAACGAAAACAATTTATTAATAGGTAGGTCGGCCATATCATCTTCTTCTAATGGCAGTCCTACAAATATTCCTTCAATGCCATTCGCTTCTTTAAATGAAGTTGATTTAGACGATATAACTGAAAATAAAATGATCTACCTACAAGATCAACCTTTTCAAATGATCATCCGAATGAATTCGACTTCATCACTTTTTGAAGCATTTCGAATCGGATGGCAATTTGCAAATAATATTATAATGAATTTATAATTTAACAGTGATGTTAAATAATTATTTGAATATTTTAAATTGGAATGCTCGATCTTTGAAATCGAGTGAAGATGAATTTTATAATTTTCTCAAAGTTCACAAAATTCATATTGCCATTGTGACAGAAACTTTTCTTAAACCAAATGTCAAATTGAAAAGTAATCCACATTATGAGGTTCACCTTCCTTCTTTCCTTGTTTTGCATCGTCGCACGAAATGATTAAACACACTTCACCCTATAGATCTGGAACCGGAGATCGAGCCCAGATGAAATTAAACAGCAAGCTGTGAGACTGAAGTAACTTTTATTTGAGCCTGAGTTTAAGGAAATCGATCAAATCATCTCTGAGAAAATTGAGTGAGTCTCGTTTTAGAGTTTTTGACCACTATTGATCTTTTAGTTCATGAGTGACATTATTTGACACATACTCACACACAGACATTGTTCAGCTCGATAAACTATGTCGAATGGAACAGAACACTTAGCCCGCCGGGCCTATTTTCGCTAGTCAATTTTTTAAGTGATTGCATAAACTTTCTATATGAAAAAGGCAATGAGTGTACTTTTATAGAAACGCATCGTTATCATGATTTTGTATTAACACTAACAAGTAGGTATAAATTGAATAAAAGTTTTACAAATTTACATATTTTTCACAAGGAAAATATAGATTTAAATGTGGCAACCCTGCACGCTATACGAAATTGAACGGAGCAAAGCACGCTGCGAACGGAGCAAAGCCGCATGTACCGATGCATACCAGTTTTGCATCGTCATTTTCAATTACGATTTGAATGTTTTGACACTCATCGCTTTATAATTTCGGAGCCGGAAGTCGGATCTGGATGTAATTGCAGAGTATATTTAATGACAACAGGAGCTTTAATTTGAATCATGACTTGTGAAAATCGGATTATTCGTTGCTGAAAAATGAAAGTGAGTTACGTTTTTGGAGCTTTTCTTCACTATTACCGGTGTGTTCGGAAACGAATACCGAGGACTAGTAGTCCCAACGTAGTTTTACATATTCACTAACTAATATTATCTGCTATCTAGACGAATTTAGCCGCAAGTTTTATGAAAAAGTGCACTTCGTTTCGCCATCGCTTGTGAAAAATTACTCATGAAATGGAAAACTTTCACTAACTGCACTGTAATACCGGAACCGGAAGTCGGATCTGGATAAATTTTCGGGGACTTTTTGAAGAATTTCAAGACATTTTATTGCTTCTTAGTTTGTGAAAATCGGTCTAGGAATATCTGAGAAAATTTAGTGCGCATTTTCTCAAAAATTTGCACATATTTCCTTGTAATTCCGGAGCCGGAAGTCGGAACCAAATGAAACTTCGGCCCTTTGTATGGGACCTTAAGACCTATCATTTGAATCTAAGTTTGTGAAAATCGGTTCAGTCATCTCTGAGAAAATCCAGTGACATTATTCGTCACATACACAAATACACAAACAGACACTGAGTCGAATGGTACATGAAACTCGGGCTCCTCCGGGACTTGGTTGCAATGTCGGTTTTCACAGCGATTGCATAGCCTTTCTATATGAGAAAGGCAAAAACGAAAAAAAAACTCATCCAAATTAAGCTCAAAACTATCCCAGCTTGAATGTAGCCTTTGTGTGAGTTGCTCACCAAAACGCACATGTTTCCGCTCTACCGGTTAACAGTTTTTGGTTCCAAAAGTACCGGAAATAGTCGCTTGAAGCTCCAAAAAGATTCTCACTTCTTTTTCAGAGATGGATGAATTGATTTTCACAAGCTTGGGCCCAAGAGGAAAATTTTGCTGTTGAATTTTATCCGGATCCGACTTCTGGTTCCAAAGTTACGGGATCAAGTGAAATTAGAATTTCACCAGCCCATAAACGAATAAATTTATCTAAATTATAAGGCCCTGAAATTTCATATCGAACAGGTCTTATTAACTAAACGGAAGAAAATTTGATCAACGATACTGAACAACAAATTAACTTGTTTTTTTTTATGATCGTAGAAAATCGTTCAGATTATATTCCGACTTATCAAAGGCTGATTGAGGAGCACCACAATTCTGAAAAACAGAAGATTTATTTCTATTGTTCAAGTAGTTCCTAGAATTGAATGGGAATAAATTGCGCTACTTGTTTGTTTGCCCTGATGCCTAGCAGGATCTTACACTACAATATGTTCCTAGAACTATTCGTCCTCGTTATGGGCCGGTGCCATAAATTTACCTCTTGAGCGTATTTAAGCCATTGAGCAAGTTACAATGCTCAACGCAAAATAACTTCCATTTATTGGGAAGCCCACCGGAACCGTTCTTCTCCGAAGGTATGTATTTTCTACTAACTCTGCTTCGTTGTTCAAAATGATTACCCGTACTGTATCTGTTAGTGACCCGGTTTCTGTACAGTAAAACAAAATCGACGTTTTGTTCGTTCAGGTTGCGTTCCGTAAGCAGCATCGCTTTTTTTTACTGTACCGAATCTGCCGACAGGTTGGCTGCTGGAACAAATTATTCCTACTTGTGTAGAGTGCAGTAAATTTACTCTCAATGCTTCCCGTATTCAGAAAGGACCATAAACCACCAGTCAACCGGGATTCCGTGACCATTTTTTTCTGTTCCATTGTTGAAATGTTTGTGAAAATGTGTGAAATTATTTATCTAGACACTTTTCACTGGACAATCGTCGGCATTCAATCAGCGGCAGCGTTTAACAACACAAAACCACACCCCCGTACCGTAGCTCTAGCAGAAGCTGAAGCTGAAGCCGAAGTGACAATCAGAACGCGAGGGGGGTGGGTGAAAAAACGAACCCCCGCCCCCTCCCGATTGTCAGTTTATATACGCGGCAGCCAATAATGGGCTTTTGTGTACCGTTTCCTCAACAATCAACGCCGGGAAAGTGGAATTGAAAGGCGATGATTGACGTTCGCTCCGGTCGGTTGGCGCTTGGCTTGACAGCCAAAAGGAAAATTGGTGGTCTATTATGGCTGCCAATCGCCTTCCGATCGGCTTTCCAGCCACGGATGGATGATTTATTCGCGCGAGGCTCTGAGAGAAACAGGCCTGTCGATATCAATTACCCGCGGATGGAGTATTATTGCTGGTATCTTGATTGTTATAATTATTGTTATTATTATTACTATCAATTTTATTCGCACTGATAACTATGAATGATTCATCTGTTTAATGATGGGAAGGTGTTTTGGAAATCGATGGCTGTCATCATCAAAGCTGGACATTTTGATGTTTGACCAAGCAAACATGAGTAAATTTCCAGCAGATCGATGCTTCGTCCAAGTTCTTTTTATAGATAATGTAAGATGAAAACTTAGAAATTCATTGTAACATAAGCGTCGATAAAATCGCAAATTTTCCATAAATGACAATTTGAAATGTTTCAAAGATTGTTCATTCAATATTTTGATCGCGACTTCTCTTCATATCTAATGTTGATGTAGAACGCAGGTCAGGATGTGAACAAACTCACGGCACAGTGAGCAAAATACGTATAATGACATGGAAATCTAAGTAAATATTTCCAAAGTTGGTATTTCTTACGCAAAAATTACCGTAGAATCTATTGTTGATAGAACCACAACATTCACAATCACGTCCGTCGTTTTGTCCCAAGTTCTCTATTGGGACAAAATTTCATATCGAAAGGCTATGCAATCACTGTGAAAACCGACTTTTCATCCGAGATATATGACATTCGATATACCATTCAATTCAGCTCGACAAACTGAGCAAATGTCTGTATGTGACAAATATTGTCACTCAATTTTCTTGGAAATTTAGATTTAGATTTGAAATTTAGATTCAATTGAAAGGTGTTATAGTTCTTGAATTTTATTTCGATCCGACTTCCGATTCCAAAACTACAGGGTTAAGTATATGCGTCTCATTCTGAATTTGACCGGGACCATGGATATTTTTCGTTCATACCTGAGTTTCAAAATCAAATCTCTGAGAGCTGAGAGCTGTATTTGGCCACACTGGATAACCTAGACGATTCAAAAGTTAGCTGACATCATAGAGATATCAAAAGAAGGTAAGGGTTTTATATTGCACGAGCATTTGACTATGGGTGCCGCATTTACTCACTGTTGACCAAAAACCGAGAACGTGTTGATGATTCTGAGCAGTGTTTGACCATGTTTAAACGCAACAAACCGAAATTTTTGCGTCGATATGTGACAATGGATGAAACATGGGTTCATCATTTCGTTCCGGAATCAAA
This sequence comes from Malaya genurostris, assembly GCF_030247185.1. Classification (NCBI taxonomy): domain Eukaryota; kingdom Metazoa; phylum Arthropoda; class Insecta; order Diptera; family Culicidae; genus Malaya; species Malaya genurostris. The sequence continues at coordinate 282,817,142 of NC_080572.1, forward strand.
ACGATCGTCATCTGAGCAACTGATGAGCCTTGTGCAAAGCGCCCGAAAGCACAACAATCAGCTGGAAAGGTTATAGCCTCGGTATTTCGGGATGTGCCTGGTATAGTATTTATCAACTATCATGAGAAAGGAATTACCATTAACAGTGATTTTTTTTTCTTTGTCCATCCGTCCAACCGAACGGATGTGTTCACGGGACTCGTGTCACAGTATATCGTGCGTGGGAACACAGAGAAACCACGAAGAATTATTAAGGACCTTCATGGTACCTCTCTGTATTGACTGTCAGCAGGAATTTGCCGAAGAACTGCAAATGAAAAAACTTATCCATCAACAGCAGGAATTGAACCAAACAGTCCGTGCCCAAATTGAAGCAAACCATGCTTTATTCGCACAAATAAAAAGCATGAAAGTATCACATGACGCTCTCGACAGCATGGAATCTCTTTTGCTGAAGCTAGAAACGGACATAAAAAATGTAAACATTAATACATGCAACGCGGCCAGTAAAGTCATAAATCGCATTTCATCACTTTTGAATTAACGCGACGAAACTTTTTTAGCGGACATAAAAAGCACCTTTAAGCAACTGTTCACTAAGACAGAAGTACACCTTGAAAAAGTGTTTACTTTTTTCGAAAACAAAATTGACGGCGTGCAAACTAATATTAATGGAATAAAAAGTATCGACCCACCATGCAGCATATCATCGAAAGAATTTTTGGACGACATCAAGGCACTGTGCAATGAAGCAATAATGAAGAAAGAGCAAGTCTCTCAAGCTCATCCATGTATTGCTAAAGAAATGGAAATCAGTGACCAGAATGCTAAACCTTCGCCAGAAAAAAAAGCTGACTCGGAACTTAAGTCAGGCTGGCGCTTCATCGGCAGCAAAAAAAAATGGAAATGCGACTGGAGACAATACGACGCAAAACAAAGAACTCGCCGTCTTCAAGAAAAACAAGCTGAAAATGCTACTCGAAGGCGGAAACAACGTAAACGACAACAACAAATACGTACGGAAAATAGACCATTGAGCAACAAGTATAACAGCAAAAGCAATAATTCCGAAAAATTCTTTGGCACCTTCTAAACAAAAATTGTCTTCCGATAAGGAATTACTGGCAGCAGCACGAACTCTATTCTCTGGACCTTCAAGTGCTAGTATTGTCTCTACATTTGTAAACTTTCAAAAGGGCGAAACCATAAACCCATACAGAAGTAAACCAGCAAAAAGTAATTTTAACAAACAACACTCGGAAAATAACACCACCGTACCATCGCCATCTACTCGTAATAGCCAAATTATGGACAGCATTCCGACATTTTCAATTGACAGTGCTAAGGACAGCCAATTTGAACTGGACCCTATGCGACCTCCAGTTGTACGTCTTACTGAACAGTCTACAACTGGCGACGGTTCGCTGACTTCGTGACCCGAAAATTTTCAACATTGTGCGGCTGTATCTAGCATACATATAGGACCAATCTTCTAACGTCTGCATTGAAGGACAAACACCAATAAGTCTAAAAATGCTGCTCGCGTCTGAAGGACTTCCTACATCACCTGAACATCTCCAGCGTATCTTCATTGAAGTGCATCATGAATATGGACATAAACCGGACGAAGCCGTAGCAGACCTCGACGCATACCGATGTCCAGTGAGCGGACTCGTCACTTATAACAAGTACGCGACAGTACTAGTAAATTTTATCAGCCGATTTTTCGGAACAACGGCTTTGACGAAGGAATAGACACAGAAATTAGTAATGTAACTATTCCAGAATTCGCAAACACTTCTTCGCTTCATAGAAAAAAAGGTGACTGAAATTTTGGTCTATTGCCAAAATTTCAACCGCATGAAAAGCCTGGCCAAAATGAAAGAAATTCATCAAAATTTAATAATCTTCTCTTTCGCCGTAATCCTTGGAACTGAAAACAGCTGAGATGAAAGTGTTAGAAGCGAAGAAGTATTTGTAAATAATTCTAACGTATTTCGGCACGACCGAAATTTATCTCTCTGTCAGAAAAAAATTGGAGGTGGAGTCCTCATAGCCATTAACTCTTCCTTTACTTCTGAAGATATTATTACTCCTAAATATAAAGAATTTGAGCATGTATGGGCCAAAGTCTCAATATTAGGAGAAGAACATATTTACTGCTCTGTCTACTTCCCACCCGAAAATGCGAACAAATTCTCTTTTCAATTATTCTTTCAATCTTTAGACACAATTATTTCGAATATGGAAGCTGAAGTCAAGCTTCATATTTTTGGCGACTTCAATCAACGTAATGCGGACTTCATTTCTGACATTGAAAATGAATCAATCTTACTTCCAATCGTAGGAGAAAACGAAACATTGCACTACTTTTTCGACAAAATTTCTAATTTTGGCCTACATCAAGTAAACTCCGTAAAAAAGCAACAAAACGCATATTTTGACCTTCTTTTTACAAATTGCACAGAAGACTTTTGTGTGAACGCATCAAACCTGCCATTATGGAAAAATGAAGCATTTCACACCGCAATTGATTATTCATTATTTTCACACAATGTATCTTTTCCCTACGACTCGGAGTATGAGAAAGTGACGGAATACAATAAAATTGACTTTGAAGAAGTCAAGTGTAGACTAAGTATAATAAATTGGCGGAACATACTGAGTACAGAAGGAAATGTCGACGTCGAAGTAAACAAATTCTATCACATTTTAAACAAAATATTAGCCAAAACTTTGCCTATGAAAAGAAGAAGAAAAATCATAACAGCAAACTATCTGTATGGTTCAATTCACAACTAAAACATTTGAAAAATAGAAAACAAAAAGCACACAAAACTTATAAACAAGAAAAAAGTGACGCTCATCTTCAAAATTACTTAAATCTATGCAATCAACTCAAAATAGCCATTAACACAGCATATGAAAAATATAACCGCAAAATTGAAAACGAAATAAAGACTTGTCCTAAGAACTTTTTTAACTACACAAAAACTAAACTAAAAAGCAAAAATTTTCCATCTCAAATACACCTCGACGAACATGTAGGGCAAAATAGTACAGAAATCTGCAATCAATTTGCAAATTTTTTTCAAGAAGTATATACATCTTATTCAGAAACTGACCGTGACCATGAATATTTCTCTTTCATACCTGCATTTTCCGACTCCATCTCTGTAAACTATCTATCAGAACATGACATTTCGACAGCACCGAAAAACTTAGACGCCTCAAAATGGCCTGGACCTGACAGTATACCACCAATATTCTTAAAAAAATCTTGCTGAAGAACTTACACTACCACTACAACTACTTTTTAACTTATCACTTAATAAATGTACTTTTCCTAAAGCATGGAAATCTTCCTTCCTTGTACCAATATTTAAATCTGGTGCAAAATCTAACATTCGCAACTACCGGGGAATAGCCATTATCTCAGGCATTCCAAAATTATTTGAAAAAAAATTGTGAACGAAAAACGTTTTCATCAACTTAAAAATGTAATAACAAACAAACAACATGGCTTTTTTAAAGGCCGCTCAACTACAACAAATCTCTTAGAATTTATGACATTCACTCTGAATGCAATGGACGCCGGAAACTACGTAGAAACTCTTTACACTGACTTTAGCAAAGCCTTCGACCGTATTGACATACCTTTACTTCTATACAAACTACAAAAATATGGCATAAAACATACTCTTCTGGAATGGCTCAAATCATACTTAACGAATCGTGTACAGGTAGTCCGCTTCCGAAACATACTGTCTTAACCAATTAATGAAACTTCTGACGTACCTCAGGATTCTCACTTAGGGCCTCTCCTTTTCATTTTACATATAAACGACATTTCCTTCATACTCAAAATTCTGGAAGTGCTTATATATGCAGACGACATGAAACTCTTCATGGAAATTAAAAATATCAACGACGCTGTAATATTCCAGAACGAAATCAATCTATTCCACATTTGGTGCTGCAAAAGTCTACTCCAACTCAATGTAAAAAAATGTAACTCAATAACTTTCAGTAGGAAAAATGAAACTATACCTATAAACATACATCTAGGAAATCAATAAAGCAAATAGCATGCTGGGCTTTATTAAACGCTTCAGTCATAACTTTCAGGACCCATACACAATAAAATTATTATACAGTACATATGTCAGACCCATTTTGGAATATTGCAGCCTAGTATGGAATCCATACAATATTATTCACGAAGAACGCATCGAATCTATTCAAAAACAATTTCTTCTATATGCACTTCGTAAATTAAACTGGACAGCATTTCCTTTACCAACATATGAAGCACGCTGCATGCTCATCAATATTCAAACGCTTAAAGAACGCCGCGACCTTGCAATGCTTTATTTTATCAGCGACATTATTTCTCAACGCATTCAATCACCTTCTTTATTATCGCAATTAAATTTTTATACACCTAGCCGTCAATTACGAACCAGGAAATTATTTTTAGAAAGAAACACTAGAACAAATTATGCGAAATATAGACCAATCAATCGAATAATACGCCACTACAATCAATATTGCGAACATTTTGACCTTGGTATGTCCAAAAATGAAATGAAATTCCAGCTTAGTCATAGAAATAATGCGTAGTATCTAAGTAAACATTGTAAACCATTTATATGTAGTCTACATTTGCTTAACGAAATAAATAAATAAATGAATAAATCATTTTTGTTTGTTGATGAATAACTTTTTATTCAACAACACCATCGTCATATTCCATATATTGTGACATATAACATCATTTTTGCGACTTTTTTTCAGAACTATCGTTCAACAAAATAAATTCAAATGTTTTGTACAATAAAAAGCATCATTCGAACAACAGTTTGTAATTGAAATCTTGGGCCTGGGCGCGCAGCTCTTATTTCTTCGTAGTATGAGATCGGCAAAGATAAAGGCCCACGACTTGCTGAGTTCTGTTCCGATAGGCTTCAAAATTTCACAAAATATTCTTGAAATATTTTACTATCAGAGAATAGAAGAAAATAATAAATGATTTTTATAAGGGTGCCAAATTTTTGGGATCACCTCTATTTTCGTAAAGCTCTAGTGCTCAAAAGTTTAAGCACCTCGAAAAAAGCTAGGGATCCAATGGACGGCCACATTTTTTGTAAGGAACAGCCAATACTCCTTACTCTTTAACAAATTGTTTTACCAGTAAGATCGTGTATTTATTCAGATAAAATGCCTTCATCGTCATTGAAACACACCACGAGTTAGGTAAAACTAAGAGTTTTCGAATTTTATGATCTCTTATGCAACCTGGTTTGGTAAATTTCGCCATTAATTTTTCAATGATTTCGTCGAATGCTGCAGCCTTAGCTTTCACTGTCTGAAATTCTTCAGATTCATTTTGTTGTGGATGGTCGAATAGTTGTTTCCTTATGCCTTCAACGATTTTGGAATACTTGTATTGACGATAGACCTAAGCTCTCCAACTGCTATAGGAGATACATTAGTTCCAGAAATGTTGGGAGGATGTTGAGACGAGTGGAGCCGCAGATGGTATTTCTTCCCTTGTTGAACTTGCGATTATTATAAACCAATGATATCTATCTAAATATCTTGAAAAAAATCGCATCGTTTTGATGTCAGAGAAAAAATTATTCAAAATTTCATGAGGATTAAAAAAAATTAATTTGACTATAGAAACCCAGACTAATTAATAGAAAAGGCGTATTCTCATGAAATATCCACGAAAACATCGTTTTCTACACTGAGCTAAATTTTCTTTTTCACATTATTTATTTATTTATTTATTTATTTATTTATTTATTTATTTATTTATTTATTTATTTATTTATTTATTCATTTATTTATTTATTTATTTATTTATTTATTTATTTACTATTATTGTGTCCATCAAGATCTAAATGGACAATTAGAGTGGGAAAAACCCATTTGAGTTGAAGTTGAACTATTCGTTTGTCATTCTCAAACGGGCGCAAAAATCACTATCTTTTCAAAAACATAAACGAAAGTAATGAAACACAATGTGGATCGTTTCAGTTATTTTTCGCGAAATGACTAGATGATTCACCAAACTCGAAAACATCCTCAACAGCGGTGAAAGTTCGAATGGAAGCAGTAATCGGTTCATTAAAGCCAAAACGAGTCCTGTATTCCGCAGTGTCATATTCGGTATCCGAAAGTTTACTTCAGAGCGTAATTCAGGAGCATCAATTTCCCCATTGATCAGTTTTGCAATTAATAATGCTTGTTGGATTTTTTCGGCGCCGATGAAGCGTATCGATTCCTAATAGGTGACATCTATCCTGATATGGGGGCAGATTAACAGGATTTTGCCAAGGTAAGTTTCGTAATGCCAGACGAACGAATCGTTTTTGAACTCTTTCAATGCGTATGCTCCACGAAAGTTGATAAGGAATCCAAACTACTGAAACATTCTCTAGAAGAGGCCGGACAAGTGAACAATGCAAAGCTTTCAAACAGTGAGGATCTCTAAAATCCTTGGCGATTTTACTGATAAAGCCCAATTGACGTGATGCTTTTGAGACGATCTGTGATCGTTGTAAATCAAATGATAATTTTTCATCTAGCAGTATTCCCAAATCGCGAACCTGGGTAACTCTAGTCAAGACTGAGTCATCGATGCGATAGTCAAATTTAACAGGTCTCAGGGTACGGTGAAACGTGATCATCTGACATTTTGCGACGTTGATTATAAGTTTGTTTCGACTACACCAATCCATTTTACAACCGCCAACAATCCTCCATAGTGCGAATAACGAGGTACAATTTCAGGTCGTCTGCATATGTCAGTTTGCAATCAGTTCCCAAAGCAAATGAGACATCGTTGAAATATAACACGAAAAGCAAGGTCCTAAATCTCTACCTTGGGGTACTTCTGAGATGTTAGAGAAAAGTGATGATGAACTGTTGCTCAATTTTACTCGTAGAACTCTCCCGGAGAGATATGAGCTCAACCAGGACACAAGATGGGCGGAAAATCCGAGACGAGATAATTTGCTGAGAAGTATTGTCTGGTCAATTTTGTCGAAAGCAGCTTTTAGATCCGTGTAAATGACATCCATCTGAGCTTTAGCTTCCATGCTGGCAATACACTTTGAAGTAAGTGTTAGTAGATTTGTTGCAACTGATCTTCCTGGCATGAATCCATGTTGATCGAATGATTTATAATTCCTTGCTCGATCTAATATAACACTACTCACAATAATCTCGAAAAGTTTCGATGAAGCGGAAAGATTAGTTATGCCACGATAGTTTACAACATTACGATGATCGCCATCTTTGAATATTGGGCAAATGTAGGATTGTTTCCATATCCGTGGGAATTTAGCTTGCTCAAATGATCGAGTGAAAATAACACTTAGTGGTCCAGCTAAAGCGTCAATACAGCGAAGTAAAATAACAACAGGTAAGCCATCGGGCCCAGGAGAAAATGAACTTTTCTGTTTTTTGGCAGCGCATTGGACCATCTCCGGGGTAACGATGAAAGTGTTTAAGTTTATCATGTCAACTGGAACATCCGAAACAGCAGCTTCCGTATCGCTACTTGAAGTGAAACTGCTCGAACAAACACTAGCGAAATGAATACAGATGAACATTTTCTTTTTGAGTTAACAAAACGCCAAAAACTTCTTGGGTTGCGTTTCACTTGAGTCTACGTACGGAGTACACATGATTTGTATAAACTTGCATTGAGAGCACGGTAGGCATTGGCCGAGTGATGAAAATTGCGAACGTTAACAGCATTTCGTCGACGACGCATTTTTCGCTGATATGAGTTTCGCTTACGTTTTAATTGTCGTAGTTCCCAAGTGCTCCAAGCAGGGGTGACAGGTGGTCTGAGGCGAGGTAAATTTTGATCATGCCAGTTATTTATTTCAAAGCAGAAGATTTCTGCCATAACATCAACTTCTCTGGTAGCAAACAATAAATCCCAATCTACATTGCTTAAATAAACGGACAAAGCAGAAAAATCCACCAACCGGTAATTCAATGGGCGCATGGCACCGCTATCATCATTCCTTGTCATATCCTTGTGGGTGATGGGTGTCCACGGGAAGCAGCGGGGTAGGGCTACGATCGACTACACAATCTTTCGAACAAAACACAAGATCAAGTGTACGGCCAAGTGAATTATACACAAGATTCTTCTGACCAAGACCTAGAAATTCCATCCCATCGAGTAATGTGTGGCTAACATATGGCAACAGAGAACTACTGCAAATAATACTAGTATCGTTTTTAACCCAATGCATTCGCGGCTGATTATAATCCCCACACACGAGAACTACATCCTTATCAGAACATTTCTCATGCAAGTCGTTCAAAGAGGCAATATGCTCATTGACTACGTTCACATCCTGGCTTCGATCTGGTGGAATGTAAATTGCGCATAAGACTAGATTTGTACCTTTAATTTTTGTAGAGATAGATATTTGTTCCAAGTTTCGTCCGTGCGTTGTGTGTATCATTCTGCTAGAATATTGATGAGTCACACCGATCAGCACATGTTTTATTACTATTTATTTGAGAACGGTCGCAGCGAAACACATTATAGGCCGTTCCAAATAACTGAAGTGAGGAAATACAATCGTCAAGCCCAGTCTCGGTCATAACAATAACGTCAATATCGCATTCAGCAGAGTTCAGGAACAAGTCATCGATTTTTGTTCTTAATCCTCTAACATTCTGGTAAAAAACCGAAATAGAGTTGGCAGATAGTTGCTGCAAAGGGCAAACATTGAATGCAGATATACCAAATAAATCGTGTAAATACTCGCCTCTGGAGCTCCCACCGTCCGTTGAAATTCGTGTTGCATTCAAACAATTGCCGCCAGTGTTGGTGTATCTGCAGGATGATCGCTGGAGAAATTGATCGGTTGTCTTTCGATGATTTTTGAAAACTCAACAAATTCTCTAAACAACACGCAGCGTTTAGTGCTTGTTGCTTGTGTACTGGATCCAGACCAATTTTGAATGAGATGTAAGTTAACCTTGATGAGTCCGTTCTTTTGGGTACTAAACGAATGGCATCAAAGGGAGCATCCAAATTCAAACAACGACACGGAAACATCGAAATCAGCATTTTGGCGAAAAAATTAGTTGATTTTCTGATTTTAGTTAGTTATTTTTTGAGACAACTAAAAAAATCTTACTTTTGCAAATTTAGATTTTCTAATTCTAGTTCCCTTAATAATAATAATAAAATATTTGTTGAAATGGCCATTTTTTTAGTTGAATTCACCAATTAAACGTGCTGTCATTTCTTAGCTAAGGCACACTTCATATCCATTCAACTAATTTTTTAGTTGAATTACACGGGGAACCCTTCGATCATAAAATTGCCATATCGCAGTTTCTGATTTTTGCGATAGTTGATTTAACTAATTTATTTTTGATTCAACCAATATGGTTTTTGATTTGCATATATTCAAGTAGTTGAAAAATATGTTGTTTTGAATGCTGTCAAATGTCGGAGACAGTTAAATTAGTTGTTTCAACCATCGTTTCTGCTAATCGAAAAACAAAAATGACAGTTTAGACTTTAACGAATCGAATTCCGAAAATCAACTAATATTCTGGTTGAAATGGGATCGCGGGTGGTTCCGTGTAGAGAAACAAAACGTTGTTTTCAACCAATATTAATGGTTGAATTGGTTTCTTCAATTTGCAGCTATATGGCGCCCTGTCACCGAAAAAACGTTAACACCGTAATGACTACTAGCCACTAGATGGCACACTACCACCGAAAAAAATTTCAGTCGCGGTTGTCTTTTCTATATTGGCAGGTATAAATACGATGTTGTATTGGAGAAAAAGACATAAGCGAAACATAAACTTCTTTTTGAAAATTTTACTTCTAAATCGCTGTTTTCTTCATTCGACTTCGCGAAATCGACTCTCTCACTGAAAACTTTGAGCGCTCGGAAAACAAAAACCGAATACAAGTAGTACACCGGACGGCGTAGCCCGGAATGTTAGAAGATACAAAAAACATCATTTGACGTGTACAATTAGAGTGCGACATTCGAAACTCACTTCACTGTTCCGTGTAAAAACATTATTACCCACAATCGCTTCAAATGCGCACAAATTCTGAATAAATACACTTTCCACTAACAGTTTACGTCATTTTCACATAACGGTTTAAAAATTTATATATGGCTATATCGTAACACATGCGAAAAACATCTAAACAATTTGCAAGCAGTTTCAACAAGACTGTCCTTTATAGCTTTTTAATGGATTGTTTTGCTTTGACACTTCTCATGAGTTTTTGCTAATAAACTTGTTGATAAAACCAATTTCATTTTTGTTTTCTTTGTGCTGTCCTTCAGTAATGACAGTGATAAATAAATAGAAACAAATTTTCTGATTTTAATAACGAAATTAGTTGTCAATGAGAATTTCGTGTTGGATTGAAATATTGCTGGTTTGTGTCCAGAATATTCGCCAACTAAACACATTCTCTAAAAATAAGAGTTTTTTCAGCAAAGTAAATTCTCAATTTTGACTAATTTTATAGTTATTTTGGAAATTTTGTTGTTAAAATCAACTAATTCAAAAACAGTAATACGAATTAGGCGCAGAGCTAATTTCGGTCGTTCCGTGGAGCGACTATTTTCTGTACATCCTCGTTACTGATAAGGGGATGAAATCCCGATAAATAAAGCCAGGAGGTGTAATGAAGGGAACAGAAAGATCACTAAAATTAATTTGATTAGTTCCGCGATCGGCACCTGGGCGAATAGCTTGACCATTTTCACCACGACGACGTTTTGCACCTATTGGCCATATCGGCTTTCGTACAGGCGGCTTAGGAGTTGAAACATTGGAGATGCTATCAACTGTCTTGCTAAGCACTTCAACAATATCGGTCAGTTGCTGTATCTGTACATTGATATTGCTTTTGCATGTACTGGTGGATGTCGTATTTGGATTAAGATCAGCCAAATACGCACAAATGCTTCTACCATTTAGCATGTCTCTGCACTTCGTGCAAATAATCACCGCTTTACCTTGAGCAAAAATATCTTTGCATGAGCGAAGATTGAAACCACAACAGTTTTGACTGATGTGAAACGGAGTTTCGCATAAGCCGCAGCGTACTGGTTCCAAATCGTTGATTTCATGGTGACACTCTCCGCATTGTTCTTTGCCATGTTTGTTTTGATCAAGCTACGTTGATGAGCTGATGATTATATGACGCAATTGACTGGTATTGGTGCTAACGGTCGGTAGGGCCGAAAAAACAGCAAAATGCGTAGATGCGGTAGAAAACCAGACGAGTGTTTGAACTACTAACGATACCAGATACACTGCCGGACACGATGGAATAAGAACGGATTCGATATTTAGAATTTTACACTATCAAATCGCAAAATACAATGACTACGAGTCGATTTCAAACTGTATCAGTTGACAAGGTTGATTATATGATATTCTAATGATTTTGCACTATTAGCTTGTCCAATGATTGCTACAAAGTGTATCCAACATCATGTCAAATATATAAGATAATCTTATGAAACATAAAACTCTTCGTAACGTTATTTTTACAAGATTTTCATATAACGAATGAAATTTTCAGTCTGAGTCAAATTTATTGGCACGCCTTATAACCATTACTAGATATCCACACAACATACACTAACTAATTAACTAAGAATTTTGAAATAATAGTGTTACTTTTGATTTTTTGAAAAATGAGTAGATTTTTTTTTCAGCATGTATTTTTTTCAAATGTTCAATTGATTGCCAACAACTTCTTCTTGAACAAAATTTTCGTATAAGCTATAGATTTCGATTTATATTTTTTTTTATAAATAATGTGACCTAAAACACACTCGCCCTTTTCAAGAATTGGTCTTGAGTGAAAAAAATCTTTAAATCATCGAAAAATACTTTATTTGCTATACCGATCACACACGCAAAGTTTCAGGCAAAGTTGAAGGGGGTCGTGCCAACAGCCAGCCGATTTCGCATGGAATTGCTCCAAAATCAAATTAAAACCCAAATTTGTCATAGAAAGAATGCGTGGTATAAGGAAACATAGTAAATTATGTATATGTAATCTAAATTTGCAATGTGGTAAGCACCTTGCGAAAGCGAAGCCAGTGACTTAAAACAAAGCTCTGTATATCTCAAAAATAATCAGCTACCAAGCTACTAAATCCACCGGATCCATCGAACAGACGAATCGGCTTTCTAAACGGGGTCATTCCTAGACATCCAACACATTCAGCCGAACTAATGCATTCTAGTTTCTGTATAGCATATACAGCGGCTGCCGTTTCCGTTTTTCCGCTTCGGACAAACATTCCACAACAAACAAGCAATTATGTGCTGTATTATTTCTGTGCAGACCCCAGCGATGTCAGCTCATCAACGTCATATTCAGTTTTGCCTTCCAGTGCCTGTCGGCTCGTAATGAAAAGTGAAAAACAGAAGCTCTCGGGTTGTTTCCTGCGTTTCCTTCCCCGGGGTTCGGCGTATCCGGATTTGATTCAATTTTATGCCAATGCACTACCCACCCCTTGGAGCACTCGTGTTTTTTTCCCCATCATCGGCACGTCTCGGCTATAGAAGCAAACAGCTGTAACTCATCCACCCGCCCTCTATTACGTACGCGTTATTATTACTGAAGCGTGCTGCCGGTGTGCAAAAAGAAAAAATACAGAAATAAAACTCCTTCCTTGCCTTCCACACCAAACAGGCAACCTTGGACTCATCATCATCATCATCGGGCTATTGGCATCGGGATGGGATTGGAAAATATGATTTGAAATATTGTTTCATGTCCTATTACGATACACAGGCAAACCGTGATGCTTCGCCATGATGGCAGCCTGCCCGGAAAGCGGATTGAAAGCGAACGTGTTTTGGGCCTCTTCCTCCCGGTGTCGGTCGGTCGGGTGGAAAAGGCGTTATTGAAATTAGACAACATCAAATCATGTTGTTTGCATCGGAAAAATGGGCTCTGCTACATTGAGTCATTTATTTCGGTTTCACCTTTGAGTCGTGTGTGAAATGGATTATAAAATTTTCACGAATCCGAAGCTGAGCCGTAAAAAATAAACAGTTTCACTAAAAACTAATCTATTTCGTGTGGGTATTATTTTTTCATTGCCAAAAACGACGATCATAGGGAGCCCGATTTCAATTGCATCACATTGCAAAACACTTTTGTCTGCAGTAGGAAATTTTATTGCCCACTGTGCTCGACTTTAGAGCCGCGGTTGATGATAATAAAACTTTTCCATCACTATAAAATGGGCAACCGATATGTTAGTGTGGAAGCACCGTGAGAGAGAGTCATGACTTTCATGAATAACAAAAGAGGTGTTGAGTTCTGTCCGGAAAATTGCAAACTCTCCCGACCGTTTTCCAAACACCGACAATTTCGTTTCATCGCTACTGATGAGAAGCGATAATTTGCCATAAATTACGCGCCACGGGAGGACAATTTTGAATAAAAAATGGCTAAACCGTGCTGTTAGTTAGTTTGTTTTTTTTTGCTACCTCCGCAACACGACTCGTACCGCGCGTGAAACACCAACAGGAAAACAGATAAATATCAGAATTTCCCTTCAACGTTTCGTCCGGTGACTGTTACTCCCCGTTTTCCTCCCCCTTCACCGGGAAAATTTGGGATGAGAGAAAGCGAGAAAAATGGCAAGTGCCACAAATAGTTGCATAATTTTGCCTTGGATAAAAGATGAAAAATAATTGTTTGCTCAGAACAAATTGGTCACTTTTTTTTCCTTCTTTCCTCTGCTCATCCGTCCATTCGAAAACACGAGAGGGAAAACTACTTTCAAACAAGCTTCTTCTTTTTGTCCCACGAGACTCTCTCTCTCTCCGGCTCACTTTTTAATTTATTCCTCATCAGTGAGTGTTTTTTATGTGTTTAACAATTTTCTCCCCGTCCCTCGGGCAGAACGGCAGGCAAAATGTCAAAATATGAATGAGAATGCTGCTGCTGCTACTGCTGCTGTCTCGGCCACTCGGAACGATTGTTCTTTTCTCTTCTGGTGACCGGCGAATTCCAGTTCCGGACGAACGGCTGCAGCTGGCAGACACTTTGTGACGATACCTATTTCAAGTATTGTTTTACGGTGCACTTCATCTGCACTCTGCTCAGCACTGTTCGTCCCACTGAGCAGGAGCATTTGGTGTCGGATTTTTCTGCCAGTTTTACGGGGAATTCTTATTTTGTTTCGACACATGTGAAGCGAGAGGAAAGGATTCAAATCATAATGGAGATCAAAACAGTTGCTAACTCTTGACGAATTGTTTGCTTCCGTTTCAACTTTCCCACATGCTTACCGAGAACAACAATTTATTCCAATTACATACTTATTTCGTTTTGATTTCAACCAAAAATTAGTGTGATAACTTCAACGGGTATGTTATTTACCTAATAATCATCTCTAAAGAAACCCTAGTTACTTTCACTATCTTTACGTTTCGTCTTAGAGTCGTCAGTGCAGAGCAGTTCAAATTGAAATTATTACAATTTTTAATGTGGAACACATCTTTATTTTCTATATAATTCATTATTTGATTGGAAATATTTCTAAGATTCGATTTGAATGTATCAAGCCACGCATTTTCAATTATGAATGATTGACATTTTGATTAGTAGTGAGCAGTGTCCTTTTTTGTCTGCTAAAAATCTCCGGCATATCGGATTTCCCTTCCATAGACGACGGTTTTGAAGGAGTAAGCGATTATCAAATGGAAAGCATCGCTCTGATTGGTCAATCGATGCAAAAGCAAAGCTGTTGAAAGCACGCGAATCTTTGAATAGAAACAAAATTATAGCTAACGTTTCATTCAGTGGTTAGCTCTCTCTGAGTGAAGACGTAATCTCATTCGCTAGCAAGCTTTTCTGGATTCTACTCTCGCGCTTTTCGCAAGTTCGTCGTCATCCCAAGAAATGGGAAAACCAGACTCTGGTAAAGGGCATTCCAGTACTGGCGCTGGAAAACGGCCGCTTGATCCTGATTCGAAAGCCAACGGTGACGAAGAGGCTGCAAGGAAACGTTTATTGGAAAACAACAGATTCTCTAACTTATCTAACGGTGAAGATATGGAAAATAAGTTGAAAATGCCACCCTTTTACGTAAAGGGTTTTCCGCCTACACTAAGGGCGGACCTCAACAATCTCATTAACCATGGCGTAAAAGCAACAATTCGTCTGTGTACAAACGGGTACAAGATCGTCGTTCCAAATAGACATCATTTCAATGCAGTGCAAAATTATCTTAAGCAAGTGAAGTTTGAATATTTTACACACGACATACCTTCCACTAAAGCATTAACACTCCAAATACCAAGCCTCAAAAAAAGTTGGAACGGTAACTTTGAGCTGTCATAGCTCAGCTGTTTTTCAACGAATCTCAATAAATTTTACACCCTCGAATTTTGTGAAGTTCGTAGATTGATTCCAAAACTTTGTAGCAGACGATTGGCAAAGGAAAACCAATGAAAATTAGATTTTTCCCGTTCCAAGTTTTTTTCACGCGCCCAATATGCCCTGTCTGCTTTATAATTTTCTTTTCTTTGGCATAAACGTCGCATAGAAAATATTGAATACTTCAACTTTACCGAGTCATAACTTTGTTGTTAGTCAACCGATCTTCAAAATTTGTTCACCATTGGAAAGGTACTACTTCCACAAATACAATGCACTGAAAAAAACTAAAAATAGGGTTGTCTACCCAAAGTTATAATGAAAACTGTAGATAGATGACCTAAGAAAAGATGAGACTTTTTACAATAATCGTAAATATCTCGATATTCAAAGCGATGACCTATATATTTTTATATATCATTCGATTGCTAGTGATACCAGCTACAATTTTTGCATAACTACCTTTCCTGCACAATCAAAAGAAAACATTAAACAATCGATGAATTTCAATCGATGAAACAATGTATTGATGATCAAAATTATATATCCGTTCAAAGAATCTCAAGAAATTTGGTACAAATATAGAGAATTTCTATTATTGGGAAAATTTTGCCAAAAAAAAACATATCAAAACTTTGAAATTTTATGACATATATTTTTTTATTATTTTAGTTGGAAATTTATTATGAACAAAATTTACAAAAAAAACTGAAACTTGTATTTCACTGAAAATCTTTAAAATTTTGGTAAATATACCAAAACTCTAAAAATAATAATGTTTTTGTATTGGACAAAAGATCTAAACAATTTTTATGCACAATCCAAACGGAATTGTTAACCACTAAAATTAGGTTTTTTTGTTTTAGGTTTTCCGTAAAATCTCAGAAAATCGGTAGAAGATCGGAAATTTCAAAATTTCTGTTATATATTGCGTTCCAACGTTTCTGCAAATCAAAGTGAAAATATTGGAATCCGTTTTGATTTCATCTGTTTCAAAGAGACGTAGAATTTGTTTCTATTAATGAAATAAATTTTGTGACAACACGAAAATTTTAAATTATTTCAATGGCTTTGTACAAAAAGAAATAGAACGTAAATTTATACGAATTCCATATACTAACCCATGGCCAAAGAAACCAACTAAAATTAAAAAAAAAATATTGCTTGATTTTTGTTTTACTAGCAATTGAGAACAAAAATATATATCTTAAATTTTCCGCTATCCTAAACGCCATCAATTATAATCGATAGAATATTAGAATTTGAATATCACAAACTTAGAATTATTTCGGAATGTATAGAATTCGAAAATTATTTGAATTTTCAATTAGTAAACAATTTAGAAAAAGTAAAATTCTGAATTTAGCACAAAAATCATACGAAATTAAGTAAAACTTGTTTTTATCCACCTAGTTGTGTAATGATGCCTTTCTCATATCTCTCTTATTCTCATATAAAAATGTATTCTTCAAACAGCTTTGTTCGATTTTTGAAAAACATGAAAGCTAGTGCATGAGCTAGTGTAACCTACAAATTGAAACAGTTCTCAAATCGGTTAGGCCATCTTTCTCAGTGAAGTGAGTTCCACTGTTTCAGGCACTTATGAAACTGGAATCGCCCCGAATATTGGCTTTGCAGCAGCCTTTGCGATTAGCACCTACCAACCAATCTATTCGCAGCTTACAGTTGTCTTCGTCTCGAAAAACAACCTCTTCGTTTGAATGCTTTTTACTGAATGAAACCCTGCACCCATGTTATCAGAACTAATTGGCTCAAGTGGCATGTTCCCCTAGTTATTTGGAGATTCATGCCTTGCGTAGCTTCTCATCAATTTCCTGATGGGAAGGGAAGGATAAAAGGAACATGGAAGGGAATTGAGAATTGGGTGAGGTGGGAAAACAGCACAAAAAATAAAGAAATAAGTCGTCATGCATCCCCGAAAGGATGCTGAACGATCTGCAGGTGCCAAAATGCACGGTTGATAGAACCTCCAACCACCGAGAGGCGTTAGAGATTTTACAAAAGCGACACCATTTGTTCCCGAATATGCACTTGAATTAATTTGACACTTTAGAAGAAAAAAATACCTTATAAAGCTAATAAATGACTGATACGAATATTTTTCAATGAAAAAGTTCAATGTATGAACATAATTTAAAAAAAAATTTAAAAAATATCTCCTCCGCCTGTTTTTATAAACATGCTCGAAAATATTTTTTGTCAAATACAAGAAACGGATTTTTTTCGTTTTCCTCAATGTTAGATATAGCAGTTTAAAAATAACCTGTTTTTGAACTAGTTTTGCTCATAACTTCGGTTCAGAAAACGCTACCTGAACACGCCAGTCAATAAAAAATTGGTTTTAACAAACTCTAAAAGATGTTCAAAGATACCTATACGAAAAGAGAAAAATATAAATGCTAGAGCAAAAAATCTGATTTTTTGAGGAACACCCTCTTTAAAAATAGCTGTAACACTAAAACCGTTGCAGATACTACTATGATGTCCTCAGCAAAGCTGCTCGATATAAGTTTATCTACAGTTTTGCCGAAAAATGCAGTCCTCTATCTCAATACATCCGGAAAATAAGTTTCGGATCACCAATATAATAAGAGCTACCCTAATACCATGTACATCGACATATGGTTTATCTTCACTGATCATTTGTTTTGAAGACATCATAGCTCTAAAGTATAAGGTTAAGCCACAAAGCCCCCTAAATTGTGGATCCGGACCACTGTGCAATGCAATTTAACTCGGAAATTTTAAAATTTCCTATCTTTTATCTATTTTTTTGAGATTCTACGGCAAACCTACAACGAAACCAGAATTTTAGTAGTTATCAAATGCGTTTGTGTTGTGCATAAAAATTGTTTAGATCGTTTGTCCAATACAAAAATATTTTAAGAGTTTTAGGTTATTTACTAAAAATTTTAAAATTTTCAGTGAAATCCAAGTTTCAGTTTTTTTTGGAAATTTTGTTTATATTAAAATTCCAACTAAAATAATAAAAAAATATATGTCATAAAATTTAAAAGTTTCGATTTCATGTTGTTTGGCAAAATTTTCCCAATAACACAAATTCTCTGTATTTGTACCAAATTTCTTGAGATTCTTTGAACGGATATATAATTTTGATCATCAATACATTGTTTCTGGTAATGATTTCAATATTTTGAATCAAAAAAATGTACATGTCATCGCTTTAATTTTCGAGTTATATAGAAACATGTGAAAAAAAATGAAAAATTCATATATATTTATAAATTCATCGATTTATCAATGTTTTCTTCTGATTGTGTAGGAATGTTAATTGAGCGAAAATTGTTGCTGGTATCACTAGCAATCGAATGATGTATAAAAATATATAGGTCATCGCTTTGAATTTCGAGATATTAACGATCATAGTAAAAAGTCTCATCTTTTCTTAGGTCATCTATCTACAGTTTTCATTATAACTTTGGGTAGACAACCCTATTTTTAGTTTTTTTCAGTGCATTTTATTTGTGGAAGTAGTACCTTTCCAATGGTGAACAATTTTGAAGATCGGTTGACTAACAACAAAGTTATGACTCGGTAAAGTTGAGGTTCTTAATATCCGATTCGCGATGCAGGTGCCGCATGAATGCAGATAGGGCACGTGTTGAGTTCGAAAAAAAACTTGGAACGGGAAAAATCTGATTTTCATTAGTTTTTCCTAAAAGATTGCTAATAATGATATACTAAAAATAATCTACAAACTTCGCAAAATTCGAGGGTGAAAAATTTATCGAAATTGGTCAAGTAACAACTGAGCTATGGTAGCTCAAAGTTACCGATCCAACTTTTTTTGAGGCTTGGTGCTTCGCGTAACTTTTTTAGGCTTGGTATTAGGAGTGTTAAAAGGCGGTCTTTTGGTCAATTGAAAGAGATGTTTGTTACTTCAAGGAAGAGACTGACGACGGTTTAACTGAGTTTCAATTGACGGCTCAGCGGATGAAGAACTGAGTGCTGTCCATTCAACGCGTCGGTGAACGGTGCAAGTATTCAGTATGGAGTATGACACAATCAACTGATCGGCTGTGTATAGTCGATTTAAATTGAATGAAATTAAATTAAATGTATACGGTACTGATATAAAATAGATATATCAAAGCAAAGCCTTGGTATTACATTCCTGTACTGGAATTTGACCTTCTGTTTCAACAGACTTCGCAGCCGATTCAGAGTGTACAAAACCATTGCATGGCTGGTGCTACGATTCTACTCACACTACGAATCCTTCCAGGTCGGGGCTCGAACATACGACAAGTGGTTTGAAAGACCAGTGCCCTATGCATAGAACCGCCAACCCGGGACATAGAGATATATCAGCTATATCAATAAAATTAAGCATATTCTTGTGGAACAATTCAACCATTGACAACTCGACTGATAAATAACTTTTACAGATTAGACTATTCTTAAAAGTTGAACTCTCTAGAAATATTCCTTTATGAAATTCGGGTTTGCCTTCTTTGAGAAGACGATTGAGCTCCTCTGTTCCCGATGCTTTCGGAAGCCGGTGTAGCCGAAGTTAAATTCACCTAAGGGACTGTAAACCATTTCGTTTGATTTGAAATTTTTGAAAATCAGTGTAGCCATCTTTGAGAAATCGTAGAGCGTTCCAAATAAAAAATCCCGTGATCGAAAATCGAATACCGGTAGAACTGAATTGAGTTTATTTAGTCATCGACTATCAAAATCTGCAAACCCGATAAGCCCGATTAATTCATGTGAAATTGGCATTTCTACCCTAATCACTCTGTATCTCCGGAACCGGAAGTCAGATCTGCAATAAAACAAGCAGTTTTTATGGGATTACAACATAATTTCATTTGAATCTTAGATGGAGAGATTCGGTTCAGCCATCTACTAGAAAAATTAATGACATTACTTTAGTTTCGTTACACATATCATCTTCTAGTTCCGGAACCAGAAGTCAGATCCAAATTAAATTTAGGAATTGTATATGGGAGAATAGAGCCTTTCATATTAATTTAAGTTTGTATAAAATGGTTATACCGTCTCCGAGAAAATTGAATCATATTATTTGTTGATCTCGACGAACTCATTCGAAAGATGTTATGTTCTTTCAGCAGTTTTGCTTATTATGAAATAGTTTTGAATTCGAAGACACTGCCATTTTTCTAAAACGTCATAATCGAAAGATTATGTTACCGTGCTAGAATCGAAATGCCATGTTATGAAAAGGGGTTCTGTACACAGTATTTTAGGTGGTTAGAGGCAAGTGCTTATAACAGTATCAAAAAGACGGATAGGTAATATTAGAGACATAACTGAAGAACGTGAATACGAACACAACTGACATGTTTCTTTCACACTTTCATTCGTATTATTTCGATTGATTGTGTGAAATTTGCTAATTTAGAGTATGACTTATTAACGACGACATACATATTTTACCACACAAACAATGCTGAATAAATGATAGTAAAACTATACAAAAAAAAAATTATAATTGTTGTTTTTTTTTAGATTTACACACTCAGTGGAGGAAAACTTATAACGGAAAAAAGTTCTTTGAGAATATATTAATGGTTCTAAACAGAACCGATTTTTGAAAAGTATCCGTTCTTCAAAACTGATAAGCCACCATTTATTTATCTACATCGGAACCCGAATTCTGGAAATTCAGGAACTAGAACTAAATAAAAGAACTAAAATTGGAAAGTGACCGATGCAAAATTAAGGTTAGTTAATTCACTTTCAAAATTTAGTTCCAGAACCCAAGTTTCGAATTCATTTCAGAGACTGCATGCGCTGATTTGAGGAAATAATTTCTGAATCTGAATTTAGATTCTAAAATTGAATTCAGGAAGTAAATTTAAAAACTGGATTCAGGAAATAAATTATGATTCAAAGTTCAGTCCAAAGATTCTGTTTCAGAGTTCGAATCAAAAATTTAGTTCCAGAATCCAGAGATAGACTTCATATCTTGGATATTGTTACCGAATTCCGAACTTATTTCAAGATACTAGATTCAATTTCAAAATCTAGTCAAATAACCAGTTCCCAAAATCTAGTACCAGAATCAAGAATAAGGATTCAGTTTTAACTTTCGAACCTGTATGCTGGAACTTAATTCTAAAGCTGAATTATGAAAACTAAACTCTAGACATCAAATTAAGTACACCTTTCAGGTCGACCCGAACTTATAATCTGAATTCAATTCCAAATTCAGTTTTAGAACTCAGTTCTCGAGCTATTTAAGGTCACCTGACCATGTTGAAAAAGAAATAAATTGCTGATCATATTTTTGACGTCATGAGGAAAAGTTTTATTGTTGCGTTCAGGACAACTCGATATATTCACGAGTTCTACCCATTCTTCCAACAAACGAATTTTAAAATGGCGTCCCATAGTAAAGTAAGACGTATTCACGTCCAAATCGTGTTTCTCTTTGCTCCTAAACATCGCATTGTCATTATCATTATCAGCGCTCAAAACTCCTACTACTGGAATAGGAGGAAAAGTCGCTCTCACAAAAGTATCGATATCTCTGGTATAAATGAACGGATTTTAACAATCTTTGGCATGTTGAAACAAATGATTTGTCGCCATTATATTAGCAGTTGCCAGTATGGATTCTTCTCTGGTCGGTCGGTTGGGACATCATTTTTGTTTACACTCACCTTAAGACTGCTTTCGACTCTGTGAACCACGAATTTTTGCTAACCAAGCTGAACAAACTAGGATGCACAACTAGATTTTGTGAATGGCTCCGAACATATCTTGTTAACCGCAAAGCTGTCGTACAAATTGGAAATATTGTATCTGAATTCTATGCAAGCATCTCAAGAGTTCCTCAAGGAAGTAGTTCAGAACCACTTCTCTTTTCGTTGTTTGTGAACGATGCTGTATTTTTCTTAAGGCATGGTGGTAATTTTTTTTTGCCGACGATATTTCTCGTTATCTCGAATAGTGTGTAAGAAACAAAATGGATTTCTGTGTTTCGAAATGTTTCGAAAATTGATTAGCTATCATCCTACAAAGAGCATGTTTAATTTTAATTACACCGGCGCTGGCACTCAGCAGCATCGCGTTGATCACGTCAAAGATCTAGCTGACATTCTGGATGAAAAACTAACGTACACCAGCCATCTTTCAGCAACGAATGACAAAGCAAATCGTTCACTTGGATTTATATTTAACATCTCAAGTGATCCTAAACCTATGAAATTTGATATGATTCTGTCGTGAATACGACTTACTTTACTATGGGGGGCCTTTTCAAAATTTACCCTGTACAAGCATGGGTAGAACCTAATCATGAAAATCTCTTGTTGTATTTTATGCAACAACATAATTTCTTCTCCATACCATCGGAGCAGCAATTCAAGACAAATTTTTCGGTAGTATGAGAAAACCAAAAATAACTCAGAGCTGAAGCTTTCTAAAATGTTTGATATGACCGAGCATTAAGGTGAAATTTAGTGCTAAAATAAGACGCGCAAAATTTCGACCACACGATTTGAACGAATCATCGCAGAAAGCGCAACGTGCAAAACCGTCTCATAGAAATACGGAATATTTTCAGTTTTGCTCGTAAGTAAAACAGACACTAACTATGGATGGTTATAAACCATGAGACTAATATGAGCCAGACATATTTGTGCATATAGTTTAAGACGGCCAATACGGTCATTTAATATCTTAACCAAAATACTCTTATAATTGATTTTCTCGCCTAGAGATTATAACATACAGATCAAAATCTGTAGCATGAGCTGTGTACTGCTCAATCGGTTCGAGAGATGCAAATGCTAAATGTGATACTTGTTGTGGTCGATTAATCACCTCTACATCTAACACATGGATCAATAAGTCCCGAGACTAACAATGGAAACAACATTTTTTTTGTAAAATTTTTTTTTTATTCATCAACATAATCACCTTTTAGGGTGATACAATGGTTCCAACGTTTTTCCAATTTTTCAATACCATGTTTATAAAAAAATTTATCTTTTGCTTCAAAATAAGCTTCAGTTCCAGCGATGACCTCCTCATTTGAGCCAAATCTTTTTCCCTGGAGCATTTTTTTAAGATCAGCAAAGAGCCAGTAGTCACTGGGGGCTAATTCTGGCGAGTAAGCGGGGTGGGGAAGCAGATCAAAGCCCAATTCGTTCAATTTCGCCATTGTTTTCATCGACTTGTGGCAGAGTGACTCGTTGCTGTTTTTGTTCCATCGAAAGCAATCGCGGCACCCACTTGGAAAAAACCTTTTTCATGCTCAATTTTTCATGAAGGATAGTAAATACACTTCCATATGATATCTGTGTCATCTCAGCAATCTCACGGAGCTTCACTTTACGATCTTTCATTATAATTTTTGTCACTTCACTCACGTTTTCCGGTGTAACGGCTTCCACAGGTCTACCCGAGCGTTCCGAGTCATTTGTGTCGGTACGACCACGTTTAAACTCGGCGAACCACCGACAAATCGTTGCTTTTGATGGACAAGAGTCCGGATAACATTTTTCAATCCATTGTTTCGCTTGCACGGTGTTTTTACTCATTGAAAAACAATGTTTTATCAAAACACGAAACTCGGTTTTTTCCATTTTTTAAACAAACTACAAAACGACTTTACTCCAACCTCGATAACTCAGCTGTTTCTGGTCGAATCGACTTAAAATTTTGACCCGTTTCAAGCAAAGGTTAGTACTCTAGAAAGCCGTGGTTACTGGTTTACTACGAGCGCCATCTCTGCTTTAGTCTCGGGACTTATTGATCCATGTGTTAAGTAAAAAAAAACTCTTTAATACTTAAATACACGATAGTTCCCATAGACAATACGAGTAGTAAGAATTCGGCTATTCATAGCAATACACTACAACTTTATGAGTTGAGTTGAGTTTTTATAAATTTCGAGTTTCCAAATTCAAACCGCCAAAACCGAACAGATTCTAAAAAGTGTTGTTATATTATATTCTCTTGTTTTTAATTTAGGACATACATTGTTATATGTTTCAGATACAACAATTTTCCAAATATTTTTAAACACTTCCCATGAATGTATTTCTATGATGTTAATTCACCATTTTAAATATAAAGAGGTACTGAGTACGCTCAAACAAAAAAAAAATCCGAAATATGGAAAAACTTGTTCGTTTTATTCATATTTACCGTTTCCAATTGTTGATTTAGTGAGCAAAAATAGGTTCCAAGAGTAACGGATTATCATTTTCCATTTTTCGGGCCGAATAAATGTATTTTTTCTGTTACTCACACGCAAGCGACCAAATGATGTAATCTCGGGATACATTTCAGGCTTTCAGAAGATGGTATTTTCTTCGATATTGCTGTTCGAATCATTTTTTCTCAAATGTGAAGCAACCAAATGCTGCCTTTATTTGCACTCGTTTGGTGCGAATTTCGCACAGCGAAAAGTGCACAAAACGAATTAAATTATTCTAGATTTGCACTAAACTGATGATTTTTACCTTCGATTTGCAAAGAAAGTAATCTTAATAGTTCCATAGATAACATTGAGAGCCATTCGAACGGTTAATTTTGTATAATGTTCCCCATCGTTGTCCACTTTTCGTTTTCTTCTACACCAATGCCAAGCAACGACCAGCAGCTGGATGACGTAATCGCTCTTGTTTGAAGCGAAACTCACACTGCGAATGTTCAACAGCAGGTATGCTCCCAGAAGAACTGGTTGCTGTTTTTCTACGTTAAGGCTTGAAACACGGAACCTCAGATTAGCCATTGAATGAACCACCAGTTGACGAATGCCGGTGTAGTTCCACTATCTTGGCGTACATGGCATTCGATGTGTATCCATGGATTATCATAGATTCGGTTGATTTTGATGTTTTCACCTATTTTTTTCACTATTTAAACAATGTTTTCGTAATGAATGTTGTATCAACAATAATCGTACACCCTTTTCCATTTGAAAGAATTAGAGAAAATACTCAAACAGGGAAAAAGTTATTAAGACATCAAATCTGGAGTAATTTCGTAATGTGAAATTTTGAAAATGCACCCAGGTGAGCATAGTAAAGAAAGTCGTAGTCCTACGTAGTGTCCCGGGTTGGCGGTTCAATGCATAGGGTGCTGGTCTTACAAACCAGTTGTCGTATGTTCGAGCCCCGACTTGGAAGGATTCGTAGTGTCAGTGTAATGGTTCTGTACACTCTGAATCGGCTGCGAAGTCTGTTGAAACAGAAGGTCAAATTCCACTACAGGAATGTAATACCAAGGCTTTGCTTGTAGTCCTACGTCAAGAATACATTAAATTTCTTTCCCAAAAATACAAGAGACAAGTGGACAAATTAGTCGAAACGTTGAAGTGAAAGTGAAATTTTTTCAATTGCAGTTGAATATTGCATAACAAAAGTAGTTTGTTGAAGTGGTTGAAAGTAGAATATTGCATAACACAGTAGTTTGATAACACAATCTTTCAATAAACGAGACTACAGATCTTAATCAGACTACACTTTAAACTATCGTTCGGAATTTCTTTGCTACGGTAAAGAAAGTCAAATATAAGGAAACTAACTGTTTTATTTAGTATAATTTGGGCGTTCTGATCTTCCACCGATTAGCCGAGAAGTTGGCTACAGTCTACAGTCAATGACACCAACTTTTAAACTAAAGCTAACGAAAGTTTGGTAAACGAAATGCACCGCATTCGTGGTATCATTTTTATTACTGAGGTGTATCACTCACACACATGAAATTTGTTATGATTTTAACAGATAATATACGCTCTGAAGCAATTGAAATTTAAGAGGAGAGTTGGCATCACTGGGAGTGCGATGCGGTACCTGGGTGTTGCTCCCAAAAGATAGTCTAATTCCAATGTGCATCAGGCAACTTATTGTAAAGTAATTGATACGAAACAGTTATTTTGAGTGATAGTGCAGCTGTGGCAAGTGTCTGTTGTTTAGTGAAAAGTAATATTATTGAACACTGTTGATTCGCGAAAATAAACAAATATTCCTGCGACGGAAACTGTGAATTTCCCGCTCAACAATAAACGACGTCAACGATGGGAATTTGCCAGAAAAAATTAAATCACATCAATCGACCGAAGCGCCATCTTCATATCGCTGTCGGTATTATCAGATTTGTATGGAATGTGTGAAAATTTACAAGTCAATCGTGTGATTCAAACTGAAGATCTAACCCAGTGTTTATTTTATTTTATTTTTTAGTATTGATGTGTCATTCCGCGAATAGAAGAAGTAGGATACTGGTGAGATCGTACCTTAGAGATTCGATTTTTTTTCCTAATTATCACTTGCACAAGACGAACTTAGACTCCTTAGTTTAGAAAGGATAGTAGGCATGAAACCGTCAGAGTCTGCTAACGTTTCACAATTATCTAAATTAAATTCCAGTCGTCATGACCCAAGCTGGAATGAAACAATCATTAAGCTAATTCTTCCGTTTTCGCACAGCAAAACACCAACAATGCCGCATCAACAGAATCGAATTAATGTCAGTCAGCATCGAATTAAATTTACCACTTAGAGATCAGAGTAAAAGTAATTGTCATTATTTTACGTCGTCTCCCCTCCCCATTCCACTTACTCATCCGGCTCAGAAACTATCGAACCTAATCAACCGAAGTTTTACGTATACGTATTACGTATTTTACGGCACTGTTCGTCATCAAATTTCACACTCAACAGGTGAGCCTCCCCATTCCCCCTCCCGAAGTGTCAGGTGCTCATGCCAGGCAACGGTTTCCTATATTACCTATTTCCGTCCGGGATCGAACGTGATCGAACGTGAGATTCATCTATTAGAAACAGAGCTTGGGATGGACTGGCGCAATTTCGAGCGTGAAATCATCTTGGCATGGCCGCCGCCCGTAGATAAAATCGACAAAATGGGTACCAATTCGACCGAATGGCGAAATCTACTTATAAATCCTAGTCGCGTGAATGCTCTATCTCTCCCTCTCTCTCTGTCTCGCTCGGTGAAATAGCACTGCGTGCCAATTTGTTCGGTTATTAAATGAAAATCCTCCAATAAATTTGCAATATGCTCTTCCACCTGCTACCTGGCGAGAGGAACGATGCACCACCTGGGTAGTCACCTACCGATTTCCAGTGACCGATTTTAGGCCATCGATCGGATCGGAAGCTGCGGGCCCGAGGCAGCAGGCCCGAGGTAGGAATAATTTATGGTACCATAAATACTTAGCGACGTTAATGGGATTCAAATGGACATTTTAATGGTCACTCATGGCTGTTCGCTCTGCTCGTGACGTTGGCGGTGACGTTCGATGGAAGGGATGGTGGCATTTCGAATGTTTTATACGATTTCCAGCCGGAAATAAAAAAAAACCAGTTCCATTCGGCAAATTACTACCGGAAGTTCAATGCGACGACTCAAATGGGTCTCCAAGCACTGAAATTACTAAGTGTTTCATACAAAAAAAATAAAACTAACAACTTTTCCTAAATCAAATTAAACCATTCAAGCTTCCATTGAAGAAGGAATCAACGTTTCGCATTTGAGTCTAATCTTGTTCAGCTAAGTCCAATCCGACCAGGCTATGCTTATGAACTTTACCACACCGACCGGGATATGAATGCTTGATTTACGAATCCACGAGCCTTGCAAGAATTGTGCGTTCGACTGAAATCCAATTCGATATTCATTATGTGCAGATACACACACACACTTCACAATGTCCTATTGAAACCAAATACGTGTTCCAGTATCTTGATTTCGATTGCTAAAGTACTACGGTACTACTTCACATCACCCGGCCTCCCCCAAGGACAAGAATTTCAACTTTAGTCAACATGCGTCCTATCAGGATATGCTATTCTGTTCACTACACTCCCACACATCATCTCAATGTTCGGTTGTTTGATTTAGAAAGAAATCAATTTCTTCCATTTACCGGTTCGGGCGGTCCGGGATTGAGTCACAGTAGATTCCTGGCACATTTCCGACATTGTTTCCACCGACGAGTGCGTGTGCCACCGCAACCGAACAGGATGAATTAATTATGAGGCGGAAATTTATGTTCGATCCAAACAGGTAATGATGTCCATATGTCTCACTTTCTCTCTGCAGTCACCAGTGCTTAATTTAGTGTTGAATATAATAGCTTTTCCATGTCTGTCAGCCATGAGACACTTCTCGATCTCGGCTGCTTGGCTGAGAGAGGGAACCAACTTTAATAATCTAGCGTCAGCACATGCAACCGTTCTTAAGACTTAGGACTCGAATTTCGATCTAATTATTGAATGATCACAACAACTTTCCGAAAGGGTAAAATCATATTCCATCGAATTCCATCGGAATGAACTATTTTTCAATTTCCGAACGAAACTTTTCCTGTCGACAAAACAAAACTCTTACTTCGAGTCAAGGAGGAAAAAAATATCACCGAAACAAAGTACAACTGGTTCGCTAGTCAACAGATGTTCCGCACGAATCGGTTGGCATTTTATTTCTGATTCAGTATCATCAGTCACTGGAACAAGAACGTCTCGAATTGATATGAGAAACAAAAACCCGAAACCGAAAACTTTCTTCGGGCGTTTCTACAATTCAACAACAACAACAACAACAGTTCAGAAGAAAATGTCTGCTTCGTCTGCTATTGGATGGGGTGGTAATAGCAGAGAAAACAAACTGTAACAAGTGTTTTGTAGCTTACAATTTAGAGATGTCACACCCAGTCAGTAATTAGCAACGGTCGTTTGGAGAATGGGCGAGCGAGAAAACATTTTTTTTTTCAGACGAGTTATAAATGTTAAATCGTTTATGTTTTTAATGACTTCATGTGTTCTGATTGCGTTCGTTCTTAGAATAAAAGAATACAGCTTGTTTCGTAAAAAAAAAAGTACGCGATATTAAATTCAATATATTGCGAATTTTATCCAACCAAACCTTCTTTTACGTAATAACCACTCATTTGTCATTTGTTGATGGATTTATATTATTTAACTACCAATCAATTCGGAAACATTAAACTAAAACATATGAGGCAACGTCGTTTAAGTATTTCAATGGTATACCATGGAATAGTCGCTTTGAATTCAGCAATGTTTTCACGTGCCAATAAGAGCTTGCCATAATGATGTCATCCTCTCGAACGTACAAACTATCGCACAAAAGGGAGTCTATAAATCTATGACCCACCCATTTTGTTCACAATCAGCTTCGAATTGTGAGCGAGGCTAGTTGTTCGATAAGTGAGTGACATGACAAAACTGAAAGTTACATTCATTCGCTAGAAGGATAATGCATTGTGTGGATGCCATTTTCTGTCTATTCAACACAGCGATGCCAATCCTCCGTATTTATCCGTAGACCTACGGATTTCTGTCTTTTCTACAGATCTACGGATTTCACTTTATTTCTCCCGAAATCCTGAAATTTTGCAATATTTCTTCAGATATCTACGAATAGTAAAAAGGCGGATGGGTAATGTTAGAGACATAACTGAATGAATGTGGTGAATACGAAAAAACTGGCACGCCTCCTTCGCACTTCAGAATATCAGTTAGTTGATCGATTGTGTGAATTGCGCAAGCTTTCCTCTTTTTCACTACTAGAATTTGAAAAGATGCATACACTAAAGTACAGATTAGTTGCATTGAACAGCTACTATTCCAAAACTGTATATCCTAAACTTGAAACAATTCCTTTTTAATTTGCTAATATAGGCTAGGTACAACAAATTTGAAGTTTATTTCGTTGAAAACTTTCAAGTAGAGTCTAGGTTTTGCAAAAGTAATTTTAATAATAATAATAATAATAATAATAATAATAATAATAATAACAATAATAATAATAATAATAATAATAATAATAATAATAATAATAATAATAATAATAATAATAATAATAATAATAATAATAATGATAATAATACTAATAATAATAATAATAATAATAATAATAATAATAATAATAATAATAATCATAATAATAATAATAATAATAATAATAACTATTGTAGTAAATATTAATTTTTTTTATGAAAATAATACTTATAATAATGGACTAATGACCGAATTTTATATACAATTTTGAAATAATAACATCAATCATTCAAAATATTGAAAAAAATTTGGAATATATCAAGAACTGTAACTCCGCTATCCGTTATATTATCACTAAAGACTGTCCCAGAAAGTATGGACGCTACCAAAAACCGCTGCCATGTCGCAATGGTTCAGAATCTGTCAATTTTTATGGCTGCGTCCTTTTGTTTGCACTCTTCTCTAACCACTTGTGAAGTTGTTTATTCGTTTTCATTAGTTTGATTCGAAATGCGTGGACTTTCAGCATAACAACGTCGAAAAATTGTGTACAAATGGTGCACAGAACGCGGACTGTCACTGAGAAAGATAGCAAAAATGGAAGGAGTAAGTGAAAAAGCCGTGCGAAATGCAATCAGGAAGTTCGGTGAGGATAACACCTTTGAGGATACACTGAAAATGGGTCGAAAAAAGGTCCTGCTAACCCTCACTTAGGAAAACGTATACTGAAGGCGTTCGAGTAAAAGAAGGAGGTTTCAGTTCGGGATGTGGCAAAAAAGGTCGGCACTTCGAAGTCAAATGTTCTTCGTGCTAAAGAACATTTGAATCTTCGAACCTATAAGAAGCAGAAACAATCAAAATATAGTCCGAAACAAGAAGCATCGATCAGGCCGAGGGTTCGAAAGCTGTACAACACGATTCTTGCTGGAAATTTGAACTGCATAATCATGGACGACGAAACCTACGTGAAACTCGATTACAAATCCTTGCCGGGCCCACAATATTATACGGTGCGAGAAGGGTAAGTGTCAAACCAGTCCGAGACATCGATTGAAGTCGAAAAATTTGGTAAGAAAGCTATGGTCTGGCAAGCAATTTGTAGCTGAGGTAAGATTTCGAAACCCTTCATCATTCAAATATGCATCAAGGAATGTTAACAAAAACGATTTCTGCCCATAATTCGAAGCCACGAGGATCCTGTTGTCTTCTGGTTAGATCTTGCTTCTTGCCACTACTCGAAATCAACGGTAGAATAATATACTACAAAAAATGTCACTTTCGTCACAAAAGACATGAATCCGCCAAATTGCCCACAACTTCGACCAATTGAGGAATTTTGGGCATTAACGAAGGCACATCTTAGGAAACATGTCTCGGCAGTCGAAACCATTCAACAGTTCGAAAAAGATTGGAAAAAAGTGTCCCAACTTGTTGCCAAAAAGTACGTACGGAATTTAATGACGAACGTTCGCAAAAAGGTGCGCCAGCTAGTCTACAATGGCTTAGTAGCAAATTTTGAGAATAATATTCTGTTGTTGTAGTCTAATATTATCAGTATATCGAATAAAATTTCTATATCTAACACTTGTGAATTATTTACAGTGAAATCAAAGTGCGTCCATACTCTCTGGGACAGTCTTTAAACGAAGAGAAATGATTTTTATTGATATAAAATTGATGTTTTTCGTTTTGATGCATTAAGTTTATATGTACGTCAATTCGTCGCCGAGAAACAGATGACTTTATTATATCGGATTCTAAATGGACATAACTTTTCGAGAAGCTATTTTTGCTATAACAAAACAACATTTAAAAGTTATGAAGCCCCTATAGAAGTACTTGGTATGGGAAGCGATCTTTAGATGTCGGAAATTCAATACACTATCACCATCAACGGTCAAATATATAGAAGCATAATGTCTCCAGAAGGGCCTGTCGTCGAAGAGAACACTCCATGTTGGCTGGATCTGGCATCGTGCCATTACGCGAAAGTACTACAAACACATTGATGTTGTTTTTGGGCACATCCGCCAAGTTCGAGTATTAATCCAACGGAAAAAATTTTAGTTTAGGAAGCATTTTCCCATAAGTTAGTGCCTTTGATGGCTGCAGTATTCATATCCGAGCCATCCAAGTTCCAGCTTCATGCACTGTCCAATCACTAACCAACCGCAACAACAGCATTGCTGGTTATGACGTTGCTTCCTAATTCTCATGGCTTGATGAAATACTAAGCGCTTCGGGACAGTCAGTTGAAAGTAAGAGAAAACCTCTCACGGCTATCCAACAAACATCGATGCAGAACAAACAACGTGTCCTGGCATCGTCCGCAAATAAAACCACTACGAAGGGGACTTGATTTGGACAAACAAAATCTCGGCCCGTTGCACGGTCAGTCACGTCAGTTCGGTAGGATTTTTCGTGGTATTCCATTGGAGTTGGAAAACAAATATGTTTCCTGTTTGTAACTATCACGGTTGAATCAACCGGAAAATGTGGTTGCAGGACTTTCCGATTAACGGCAACCCCCTTCCAGCTCCGACACTCCGGCACTGCATCCACGCGAAATCCTTCGAAACAAACCGAAAAATAAACTCCGACCATATGTCAAGCACACCTTAGTCCTCGTCGTCGTCTCCGTTTGTGGATTGCTGCTACAAACTTGCCACAGCAGCAGCAGCACCTGTGTCTGTCCCGGTGTCCTTGCCGCAAACGTGGTGCTCCCATTGGTGGAGGATCATCTTCACTTGTGTACGCGCGGTCCCCACGAGAAATTTAAGTGGATGTAAAATGTAAAATATGAGCCAGCAGCCTGCAAGTAACGACTCTTTCAATTGCTATTTAAGCAGCAGTTGAAAACTTTATTAAAAGCTCATGTGAATTGTGTACAGATGTGCGAATGTGTTTCCGTTGCCTTCTTTCTGCCGGTGTGTGTGTGTGCGTGTGGACTCGCTGAATTCCAAGGACAGCGCGCATAAATTATGTTGATCATTTTACACGCATTTTGCGTGTGTGCTGTCTTTTAGTCCCGCCGGGGCATTTTTGCGTTCGGGGTACGTGGATTCGGAAAGTCACGCTGGCGAAATCGGAATACAACAACCATGGGAGCATTTTGGTGCTATTTCTGTTATTGCACCGAAAAGTGTTATTATTGGGAAAGCGGGGGTTGGCACTCTTTCTTTCTATATTGCAGTGAAGAAAGGACCGAACCGAAGGAAAAAAAACCCAAAAGAGGATCATGACACTTATTGTGGGTTGTAGGTTCGTAAATAAATAAACAAGCCCAAATGGGAATCACGATTCTCAATTTAGCTTTTATGGTTGGGGGGGGGGGGGGGGGGGGGGGTTGAATCGCACGTTCGTCTTCTTGTACTCGAAGCAGCCTAAGGATAACTCATGATTTCGAATTCATTAGCAAACGGTTGGAGCAAGGCATTGGTTTTCGAGCCCGATGAGTTAGAGGTTTTCTATGTTGAAACAATAGATGCAGTTATCGAATACAATACTAACAGTAATCAATTATGAAAGCGATTAGGAAATCCATTAGCAGAGAAATACGAGGTCTGGCAAAGGTGAAAGTGACTTGTGAAACTAATGCTGATGACTGACGAGTGTTGAGAGGTAGGCACAGAAGTAACGACTTCTGTGTTGAAGAATTGACGAGTGTTATAATTGTAGCTCCGCATTAAGAAGCAGTATGTGGTGAAAAACCAGTCTATGACGAACGTAAAGAGGAAAAAACTTGGAGTAGGTAATGCCAGAAACATAACCGCGAGATTGACGTAGGACTGCATTCGAGATGTGTATAAATAATAATTGATTTGTTACTGTTTGACCGTTTAAGATTTTGTAGTTCTGAAAAGGACCATTTGGTTACAAAAGATTGCGTTTGTATTTCAGGAAGTAAGGTGAGGATTTAAAACAGTTTTCTAGATAAATTCTTTACGTTACTATTGAGGTCCTGAAAAGGACCTTTGGTGACTTTGGAGTCCTGGAAAGAAACTATTTGGTTATGGATGATTAGGTTTGTATTCCAGGAAGTGGGGCGCCATTCCAAGTCATTTGTAAGTTTGAGCCTTGACATAGAAGAAATCATTACATAAATATAATCGTAACACAAGTCGTACAATCGCTCATATATTTCAATATTTCATGCATCTTAATGTTTGAGTAAAGAAAACTATCAAAATGCTGTACGAAATTCATTTCCGGCTTTCAGAAGGGCGAAATTGTGGAGTTCTCTACGATATTAAACATTGTTCGGAACATTTTTCTCAAATTCGAAGCAACCAAATGCTAGTTTAATTTGCGCTCGTTTAGTGCGAATTTCGCACAGCAAACAGTACACAAAGCTAATCAAACTATTCTAGATTTGCACTAAACTGATTCGTTGCAAATCGAAGGTGAAAACCTTCGATTTGCAACGAATCAAACTTAATAGTTATTTAAATAACATTTAGAGTCATTAGAACGGCTAATTTTGTACAATGTTCCCCATTGTTGTTCACTATTCGTTTCCTTTTTCTCCAATGCAAACGACCAGCAGCTGTTGTTTGAAGCGAAACTCATACTAGAAACGTCCAACAGAAGATATGCTCACAGAAGAACTAGTTGCTGTTTTTCTGCGTTCAGGCTTGAGGAACGCTTGAATAATGCCGGAAGTAGTTCCATTGTCTTGACGTAAATAGAGCAGGGCTTGTATTGTGAATCCTCAAACGAACGAAGCAACAAAAAATATCTGCTGTGAACACTTTGCTTAACATAGCTGAATGAGAGACCTATATTAGAGAGAAACTGGATGCGTGAGAGTATATGCTACTGAGCAGACCAATTCCCCTTGCCAAGTAAACTGTCTGTGCTCTCAGTCTCAGTTAACACATGAACTAAGCAATCCATGACAATGTAATGGAATGAAGGGTTCGCTCTCGTTAGTATTGTACGAGAAAGAAGACCTTGCCTCGCGGTGTGCTACAAGACGCGAAGCAAAGTCATATAGGCAGTGTTTACGGTTTATTTTTAAAAAGTAGGTTTACAGAAATCATTTTTAACATAATGTTCGCATTCCAAGACCAAATTTGATCACATTTCAAACATACTTTAAACATTTTATAGCAGAAGTTTTGCATTTGAGCCCATTTTCAAAACGATCAATTTGTTTCTTGGCAGTTTACACTGTGTATATATCCTAGAAACACTAAAAGCAATGTTCTTTAAATTAACATTCATCGGAACTAAAAGTTATGAAGCTAGTTTCCTCATAGGCATCTACAATATGAGAACCGTTCATCAAATGCTAACCTCATGAAGCATAGGTCTCAGCAAGCGGGCATATTCATGAACTAATGAACGAACGAAGCAGCTCTCCTGGCTTGGGTTGCGCTGTGAATTCTACCTGACATACGAATGTGTGTGAATAGCACAGATGGTGAAACCCTTTCGTTCATATTCGTTGCTTCAATTTGCAAGCCCTGAAATAGAGGCCTGCACACTCATTGTGTGTGTTAATGGCGAATATGATAACTTGTGCGTCTTTAGTGCAGAATCAAATTGCAAAAATTGTGTGAAATAATTTCCTATTCGTGAAAAAATGTTTGCTGAACTAGTGCTTGAATTGTGTTGAATACAGATAAGTCGTTTGTTCTGTGAATGCTTCTATTTGTATTGATGAAAGTGTCGAAATTACCGTGCGACGTTCGCCCAAAGAAAGCGGCGTCGTTCCGTAATTGATTGAATGATTTTTGTACTGTTTTTGCACCGTTTTGTCGTGAATACGACTTATTTTACTATGGGGCGCCTTTTCAAAATTTATCCTCTGAGAGAGTGATAAGTTTTTGATCGTGAATATCCCATGTTATATCTAATGAATCAACATAATTCTTGCTACACGCCATCACAATTTTATAATAAAATTTTCAGTTGTGTGACATATTCTCAAATAGTTCAAAATTAAACTTTTCTGAAATGTTTGGTATAAACGAGTAACAAAGAAGATAATTCATAAGGCGCGTTTGCCTTTCTCGTATTTTGAAAGCTCATAGCTCAGTGATCTGTAGAAGGATTTATATAATCTAACTGCCATTGCCGTTTCAACCTTCCGAGCGAACGGACGTGATTTGTATTTACTGCGAAAGCATTGAAAACCAGTTGTGTGTGTGTGATAAAGTGGTCGGACGATAGTGTGTAATAGACAATAGTGCTTTTTCCTCTGACAGGTTTTTTTCGCATTATATAATAGAACAGTGCCTTATTGTGAGCGGTCGATCAAAACGGTACCGTTAGCCGGTTATTGTTTCGCCGATCAAGGCCAAGTGTGAGGATTATAAACAAGCGGCCATTGTGTGAGGATTATAAATAAGTGTGCCTTTTCCTCTCGGAGGTTTTTGCACATCATCAAAGCGGCGATACGCCGACCGACGAAGTCCAGCTTGGTGTCCCCCGTTGGATCTTAAGTTAAGTACTGTTACTTCGTTTATTTTTATTTCTTTATTTGACCATTATATTTCCCCCCCGAATCATTTGTTTCTGCGCGGAAGTAGTTCCGCGACATGTCTAATTTAAATCCCGACCCCCCCGCTCCCGATGTTCAAATGGAGACCCTTGACTGTCACGCATAAAGAGCTATCCTGATGGGCTCGCACTACCGGCCGGGCCTTACGCGGTCTATTTCCGGACCAAATCAAAGGAAAAAAAAAACTGAATATTTTAAAAATATCGCGGGACCTGACATCGCGATATGATACCATCAAAAGTATTGATAAAATACGACCAGACAAGCTCAGGGTCCTGTTTACCAGCTCAAAACAGGCTAATGAGCTTGTTCAAAAGGATCCTTTTACGCTGGAGTACCGCGTCTACGTGCCAGCTCGTGAAGTCGAAATCGACGGTGTGGTCACCGATTCGAGTTTGACTTGCGAGGATATTCTTAAGTACGGGGCGGGTTGTTTTAAAGACCCCTCACTTAAGAACGTCAAGATACTGGATTGCAAGCGATTGCATTCAGTATCGATCGCCGGGGATGGAACAAAGTCCTATCCCCAATCATACTCTTATCGTGTGACCTTCGCCGGCTCTGCTTTGCCCAACTACATCCTCTTGGACCGAGTTCGTTTGCCTGTTCGCCTATTCGTACCCCGAGTAATGAATTGTACTAATTGCAAACAACTGGGGCATACAGGTACCCATTGCAGCAATAAGCCACGTTGTACCAACTGTGGGGAAGCTCATGCGGACGGCTCTTGCGGTAAGGATGCTGAAAAGTGTGTCTACTGTAAGGAGGGTCCGCATGACCTCTCTGATTGTCCCGCTTACAAACTGCGAGGAGATCGATTGAAGCGTTCCCTGAAGGAACACTCCAAGCGTTCCTTTGTCGAGATGCTTAAGAGTGCCACCCCTCCTAAACAGACAACGAACCCATATGCCTGCTTGTCAACTGACGAGAGCGATTCTGACGACCCTTTGGAAGGTCCATCTTCGGCGGTCCCTCATAGCTGTAGGAAAAGAATGAATAAATCCTCTCATAAGCTACCTAGTAAGGGTTCGAAGGTGTCTTCCGAAGGGCTTCGAAAAGTTACAGCTAACGGGAATCGGGACAAACCACCGAAGCAAAAGGCTCCTGGTCTCGGAAAACTCAGTTCCGAGATGGAATTCCCACCACTTCCCGGGACAACAAAATCCCCAAACGTCCCTGAAAATCTACCAGAGAACCAACTAGGTGCTGGACTTATCAAGTTCTCTGATGTTGTGGACTGGATTTTTACAACTTTCAAAATTTCTGACCCTCTTAGAAGCATTTTAATTGCTTTCATGCCAACAGTAAAAACATATTTGAAGCAGTTGACTGCAAATTGGCCCCTTCTCTCAGCGATTGTATCCTTCGATGGCTAAATCATCCACCGAGGTAACGGATCTAATCACTGTTTTACAGTGGAATTGCAGAAGTATCATCCCAAAAATAGATTCACTTAAATTTCTAGTAAATAATCTGAAATGTGACGCATTTGCATTGTGCGAAACTTGGCTAACTTCTGAAATACCCTTAAACTTCCTCGATTTTAACATTATTCGCCTGGATCGAGATGATCCCTACGGAGGAGTACTTTTGGGGATCAAAAAGTGCTATTCTTTTTATCGAATTAACCTCCCCTCGATATCAGGTATTGAAACTGTCGCATGTCATGTTACAATCAAAGGCAAGGATCTTTGCATTGCTTCAATCTATATTCCCCCAAGAGCCTCGGTTGGGCATCGGTGGCTCAGTGATATCATTGAGCTCCTTCCCGCACCGACGTTGGTTTTAGGAGACTTTAACTCACACGGTACGGGATGGGGCTGTCTTCTCGACGATAACAGATCAGCTATGATCCATGATATTTGCGACAACTTCAATATGACAATCTTGAATACGGGAGAAATGACACGGATTCCTGCACCACCAGCAAGACCAAGTGCGCTGGATTTATCCCTTTGCTCGACATCGCTACGGTTGGATTGCACGTGGGAGGTAATTCCTGATCCCCACGGTAGCGATCATCTACCGATCGTAATATCAATCACCAGCGGCTCAAAACCATCGAAGACAATCAATGTTTCGTATGACCTCACACGAAATATTGATTGGAATAGCTATGCGACCGCGATATCTGAGAAACTTGAAAGAACTCAACAACTTCCTCCGGAGGAAGAGTACACGTTTTTGGCTGGCTTGATTCTCGACTCCGCGATTCAAGCTCAGACGAAACGTGTACCCGGCGCGAAAACTAACATCCGTCCTCCCAACCCGTGGTGGGACAAAGAGTGCACAAATTTAAACGCGGAGAGAGCCTCCGCGTATAAAATATTCAGAAAAAATGGAACACCTGATAATTACCGGAATTACGCGGCGTTAGACGTTAAAACTAAGAACTTGATTAGAGCCAAGAAACGCGGTTACTGGCGTCGGTTTATAGACGGCTTAACGAAAGAAACATCTATGAGCACTCTTTGGAACACAGCCCGACGAATGCGCAATCATAACACCACGAATGAAAGCGATGAATATTCCAACCGCTGGATATTCGATTTCGCTAAAAAAGTATGCCCAGACTCTGATCCGGAACAGAAGATTACCCGCGCCTCGACACCAAACACAAACGAAACACCGTTTTCGATGGTAGAGCTTTCACTTGCACTCTTGTCATGTAACAATAAAGCCCCGGGATTAGACAGAGTAAAATTCAACATGTTGAAAAATTTCCCTGACTCTGCCAAAAGGCGCTTATTGAATTTATTCAATAGGCTTCTTGAGGATAATA
Organism: Malaya genurostris; assembly: GCF_030247185.1. NCBI lineage: Eukaryota > Metazoa > Arthropoda > Insecta > Diptera > Culicidae > Malaya > Malaya genurostris. The sequence continues at coordinate 282,856,669 of NC_080572.1, forward strand.
TTGTCCCACATGACTGAAGACAAGTGAGAGTTATCGCCATTCAAAAATCTGGGAAACCAGCCTCCGATCGCAATTCGTATCGGCCGATTGCTATGCTGTATCCGGAAATTGTTCGAAAAAATGATTCTGTTTCGTCTAGACAATTGGGTCGAGATTAATGGCTTACTTTCAGATACACAATTCGGCTTCCGCAGGGGCAAAGGAACGAACGATTGTCTTGCGTTGCTCTCAACCGAAATTCAAATGGCATTTGCTCGTAAAGAACAAATGGCGTCAGTTTTCCTAGACATCAAGGGGGCTTTTGATTCAGTTTCCATAAACATCCTATCTGAGAAGTTGCATCAGCATGGTCTTTCACCAATTTTGAATAACTTTTTGTATAATCTGTTGTCCGAGAAATACATGTATTTCGCGCATGGTGATTTGTCGACAATACGATTCAGTTACATGGGTCTTCCTCAGGGCTCATGCTTAAGCCCCCTTTTATACAATTTTTACGTAAACAGTATCGATGAATGTATCAACACATCTTGCACGCTAAGACAACTTGCCGACGACAGCGTTGTGTCTATTATAGGACCCAAAGCTGCCGATCTCCAAGGACCATTACAAGATACCCTCGACAACTTGTCGACATGGGCTCTTCAAATGGGTATCGAGTTCTCTACGGAGAAAACTGAGCTAGTTGTATTTTCAAGAAAGCGAGAACCAGCACAATTACAGCTTCAACTAGGGGGTGAAACCATAGCTCAGGTCTTCACATTTAAATATCTCGGGGTCTGGTTCGACTCCAAAGGCACCTGGGGATGTCACATTAGGTATCTGAAACAAAAATGCCAACAGAGAATCAATTTTCTTCGTACAATAACCGGATCATGGTGGGGTGCCCACCCAGGAGACCTGATCAGGTTATACCAAACAACGATATTGTCCGTGATGGAATACGGATGCTTTTGCTTCCGATCCGCGGCGAACACTCATTCCATCAAGCTGGAAAGAATTCAGTATCGTTGTTTGCGTATTGCCCTAGGTTGCATGCAATCGACTCATACGATGAGCCTCGAAGTGCTCGCGGGCGTCTTACCGTTGAAAAACCGATTCTGGGATCTCTCATATCGATTGCTAATCCGATGCTACATCTTGAATCCGATGTTGATTGAAAACTTCGAAAGGCTTGTCGAGCTCAATTCTCAGACCCGTTTTATGTCCTTGTATTTTGATTACATGGCTCAGAATATTAATCCTTCTTCGTTTGTTTCCAATCGTGCTCATTTCTTGGATACTTCTGATTTTACTGTGTTTTTCGACACATCCATGAGAGAAGAAATTCGTGGAATCCCGGATCACGTGCGCCCTCGAGTGGCCCCTAATATCTTCCATAATAAATTTAAAACAGTCAACTGTGAAAAGGTGTTTTACACTGACGGATCAAACATCAACGAGTCCACAGGCTTCGGCATCTTCAATCAAAACATCACCGCTTCGTACAAACTCAGTGATCCGGCTTCAGTTTACGTCGCAGAATTAGCTGCTTTTCAGTACACCCTCGAGATCATTGAAACCTTGCCCAAAGACCATTACTTCATTGTCACGGACAGTCTAAGCTCAATAGAAGCTCTCCGGACAATGAAGCCAGGAAAGTACCGCCCATATTTCCTGGGGAAAATACGGGAACATTTGAGAACTTTATCTGAACGGTCTTATTCAATATCGTTAGTCTGGGTCCCTTCGCATTGTTCCATTCCGGGCAATGAAAAGGCAGACTCATTGGCTAAAGTGGGCGCATTGGAAGGTGATATTTATGAAAGGCCAATCTGTTTCAATGAATTTTTCAGTATTTCTCGTCAGAAAACTCTCGAAAGTTGGCAAACTTCATGGAGCAATGGGGAATTGGGACGATGGCTACATTCCGTTATCCCTAGCGTATCGACGAAACCTTGGTTCAGGGGGATGAACGTGAGTCGCGATTTCATTCGTGTTATGTCGCGGCTCATGTCAAATCACTACACTTTCAACGCACATCTCCGGCGTGTTGGGCTCGCGGAGAGCGGTCGCTGCACCTGTGGCGACGGTTATCAGGACATCGAGCATGTCGTGTAGTCGTGCATAGAGTATCGTGACGCCAGGTCGAAGCTACTGGAATCCCTTAGGGCCCGAGGTAGACCACCTGAAGTTCCGGTCCGAGATGTGTTGGCTAGTCGGGATATCTCTTATATGCTTCTTATATACCAGTACCTCAAACACATCAATATCCAAGTGTAATCTGTTATCCCTCGCTCAGAAAGTATAAACTCCACCTACAGGTTCGACACTAACATCCGCCCGATTCTCTCGATCCCCGTCCCTGTCCACCATCTTCATTGGAACTAACAAGATCTTTTTTTGTCACTAACTTTTCGTTCCCCCTTTCCCCGTCTCTTCACCATCTCGATGGCAACTAATTAGATCTCTATCGTTTTCAAACATTTCGTTCCTACATCCCCTTTTTACCCCGTTTCCTCAATATTTACTTTTTTTTTCATCCTCTTCCGTAACATCACCATCATCGTCCAAGGAAGACCGCTCCAGTCGAAAACCAGCATGCGGGCCACCCGCCAGGCCTTCGTAGTCTGGGGGTGTTTCCCGCGGACCCACACGGACCGAAGGATGCGGCCAACATGGATATTCGCTAACGCCATATGGAAGACCCTCATGCAATATTCAATTCACCGGCCACTACCGATCGCCAGCTGAAAGCTGAATTCTCGAGAATCCGCTACCGCTACATTACATAATAATACTATTCTAGTTTTAAGTTAGTCGTAACTAAGATTAGTAAAAACCCTTGGCATCTTAGAGCTTAAGCAGTGTGCCTAAAAATTATATTATAATATTGAATAAAAAAAAGACGTTTAATATATTTCTAAGGTATTTGGCATCAAAAACTGTGCTTCGATTTCGGAGTTCCAGAGCGTCGATTTAATAAAAATATCCGAGATACTAGATCTCGACGTTTAATGCAATTCTGGTACATTTTGCATAAGATGTCTTGTTTCGATTTTTCTTAAAGAAAAAAAATTATTAACACCAAATCTCGACGTTTTATATAATTCTGAGACTTTTGGCATAAAAAATTTCGTTTCGATTTCGGAGTTCCATAGCGTCGATTTAAAAAAAAGAATTTTCCGAGCTGATACTAGATCTTGACGTTTCATGCAATTTCAAGATATTTGACTACATATGTTTTTTTTTTTTTATTTCGGAAATTTCATTGAAGGGTTTTCGGGAATGGTCTTAACATCATTTTTCGTTATATACTTTTCAAATATTACAAGGGTTTCAAAGGAATACCAATAAACCGGAGGTCGTCATCTTGTTTATCAAAAATACCTCAAACATCAGAATTTACTCTACAAACCCGTTTCAAAAATATATGTGTTGCAACGATTTCCATGGAAACAATGAGTCGGAAATCGGTTTGGTTTTGTGCAAAAACCATTTATTACGGAATAGGTTCATAAAAAAATTGCGTAATTTGGAATTTAGTTCGTAAAAAAATTACGTTATATGGGATTTGGTCCGTGAACAGAGGTACGTAAAAAGAGGTAACGTAAAAAAAGTGTAAGTAAACGGAGGTTTGAGTGTGAAACGCGTACAAACTTTTCGGATTATCCAAGGGTAATAAAAACTCTCTTGTTTATAAGAAAGAAAGTTTAGTTGTGTCATCACACAAATAAGATCGTTAGTAAAATGACCCGATTTTTTCTTGAATTACAAATAGCATCAACTAAATTTCTGTTAATAGTTATTCTATTTCAACTGAAACTGAACCAAAACTTTTATCCAAATCAATTAACTTCAATCTAAAATTTCTGCTAAATGTTTTGTTTTTTTAAACAAGCTTTATTTCTCTGTATGTATGATCTGCCTTCCTTTCTTCGTTAGCAATGAAGAACCATGTCGCTGTCTGGGGATATTCTTTCCATCGATGAAGAAACATGGCAGAATTTTTATCAACGGTACAATGTACGTTTGTTACGTATGCGTCTAAAGAAGGCTGTACCTTCTTATGTGACGTTCGGTCAGGACACATTTGCAGGTCATCTACGACACTCAACTGGTTACATGTCAACATTGCCAGAACATCAATGGACTGCTCGAACTGCTTCTTCACCAGTTCCAGAATCGGAATGCGAATTTGAATCAACAAAAACATTCCCTTACTTTCCCGCTTTCGTTCGCGCGGCAGAACACTCAATTTCTTCCTATCATCCTATCAGTGACGGGCGCGATTGTTCGAGGTCGAGCACGAGTGACTTCTGACGTGTATCAAAAGTGAACAAACACAACTTGGCTTTTTTTTGTCTCGTTGGGAGAGAAAGTGGGTTGATGGCATTACAACAGCCTATGGATCTTGTCCGGGGGAAACTTGCTTTCGCTCCGTCGCTGTCGGATGCTGTGCGGATGAGGTTAGAAAACATATCTCACAATCAAAATGATGCACTGTCAATCATGCTGAGAGCCGAGGCCCGCCTTTTTCAGGCCTCCCGATAAATTGTGTCAAATGAGATTGCTACGTCCTTCTCGGGGAGAATCCCGATCAAACGCGACATAAATTTCAACGGTTGATAAATTACATGTCAGGCCGGGGATGACATCGGCACAGATTCTCGGAACCACAACCGAGTATGATTTGCGTTTGAAATAATTAGCAAGGTGTTCCAAGCCTGATTATCTCCTGCCGGGCTCGAAAGTTGATAGCTTATCAAAAGTGATCCGAAAGCTTTTAAGCAGTTGGCCTTCGAAAGCAAAACGGGATGAAATTTCATCTTCAAACAAATGCAAGCAAGGATCCTATTTCCATCCCCCCATCCAACCGCAATCGTTCTGCTCACTTACTTCTTACAGCTAGTATCGATGATAAATTAGCATCATCCACATTTGTCGCCCTGTATTTCAAAAGATCCGAACCTCCGACGGCATCCACAGCTTCATTTGCCTAGTTTCCATGTTCACCGCAACCTCTAATCCGAAAGCAAAGCGTGACGTTCCTCCGCCTCCTCCTCCTCCTCCGTACCATTTCTTTCCGCCATTCCTCGCTCGATTGGCCCATTCTCATCATCCTTGGGCGGTTTCAGCAGGCCGTAATGCGCGTCTTATCTGAAATATGGCTTGTTCTGCCGAATTACAAGTAGTCCAAAATAAGGGTGAACAAAAACCAAACCCCGTAAACTCCAGCACAGTTCCAGGAACGAGCAGAAAAACCGGAGGTGGGTGGGGCTTGATTGAGTTTCGCCGACGCGTCGGAGGAAATTTATGCTAGACAGAAAGCGTAAGTAAGTCTAGGAGAAGGCTTGATCTGAACGCTAACTGAAGGGCTGATGTCGCCCGGAGTTACAGCAGATAAAACAAATGAACTCGGATATGTTGGTGGTTGGTTGGCTGGCTGGCTGGCTGTCTGTTTCTTCTGTCGGAATCGAGTAATTTGGAGGTCTCATTGTGAAACGTGCAAATATGGCTGGCAGTTCAAAGATGCTGTTCGCACACCGCCTGATGTGAGCAGAAAATTGAACCCACATGTCTTCCCCACGCGTCTGTCGAGTTTCGCGAGAAGTAAGATGAAAAGTGAAATGAAGGTTAAGAAATTTAATAAAGAAACTTAGCAGATCATTTAGGAGCATGAAATTGAGCGATTGAGTTTATTCAGTTTTACTCATTCGATTCTCGCTTGCAAACGGAACGTCGAACCGCCGGAGATGTTTTGCATGATGTTGTTGTTGGGAGTTTGGAATAATTCAATTGAAATTATTACGATTCGGTGTGGCACACATTTAAGCTGGTTAGTCTCTATGGTGGCCTGGAAATTGGTGTGGAATTCATTCTGGCGTAAAAAATAGGAACTGTCATAAAATGCTTCAATTCACATGTGAACTTCACATTCATAGATAAAATTCAGCACACAATTTATACAAGCGCAATTAACTCTCATCAGTTGAATCATAAAGGATCAATCAAAAATTACTTATATTCTCTCTATAATCTCATTCTTTTACACGTTTTGAAAGAAATAGATCGTAGTTCTGTTAGAAAATTTGTATCGCTATATTTGGTATGACAGCTAAAATCGGAGACTACATCTTTTCGAGTAAACTCGGTGGTACCGCAAGGAAGTCACCTGGGACCATTTCTTTTCTTACTCGTTTTGAACGATTCAAACCTTCTGATACAATGCTTAAAACTATGTTTCGCCGTCGATTTTATATTGTTCCATCTTATTGAAAGACACGAAGATGCCAGATTTCGGTAAAAACAGTGTGCCGTAAGTTTGTCTCTGAACTGAATTTCAAACTGTTTTTTCAACTCCAGTGTTTAAATGCAAGCTTTGGCTTTATTATTAGCTTCAGTACTTATTATGTGGTACTTGGAAAGCATCAATCTACAAGTTCGACTTGGTGCTTCGTTAGAAAGTTTGCTCCCATTGTTCGTCGTTGTTTCAATCAATACTAAGTATAATATTCACCCTCAGGCTCCAACATTTTTGTACAGTAGGTACAGTATTTTTGATACAGTTTGTACCTTTACACCTATGGTGTGTACTATTTAGTATATACACTGAAGTCTTTTTTTATGCGAATTTACGAACCGCATAAAAAAACGCATAACTCTGAAACTTCGCATAAAAAAAGTCGCGTAAAAACAACCGCATAAAAAGAGACCGCATAAAAAAAGACCGCATAAAAAAGACCTCAGTTTATTTAGTTTTTTTTCCTATTGTTTCGGTCCAACATTGTTAGTGACTTTTATATCATGTTTGGTTTCATATACTTGAAATTGTATATTTTTTTCTACCTAACCTAAACTAACCTATCCATTTAACATCTAGTTGTTTCAACTTTCTGCTCGATTGTTTCTTGTTCAGCAATTGTATGTACATAATAAGTTCCAGTCCATAAAAATTTATTTTGAATGACTTTGTTTGTTTTTGGAGATTGTTTTTGTGATTTTTTACGCAATTTGTCCGAACTGGAACTGTATACTCAATGACTGGATAGACTATTTGCCTATAGACAGCTAGTTTGTTTCGGGGTGACTATTTAGATTTTATATTAATCAATGGGTAAAGAGATTTCAGTGAAATGTTGCATTTTATCACTATTTTGATCACAACTTATATGGTCAGTCCTGAAGTTGAAACTCCCTCATTCAACCAATCTATTTCAGAGCCGTTCATTCTAATTTTGTCATTCTCAAGTAGAAAAAGTCGGAGAGATTTGGAATAGGTAAATATGACAGTTCCGTTGATGCAAATTTTCCAACTGCTGAAATATTCAACTAATAAATCCATTCCTCTCTTGCTTTTTGGTTAATAATCAGCGAATTACGCAGTCTTTGTAAAAGAAGGAGGTGTCATCGGCAATTAGTGAGAGTACGCCACCACCCGGAAATACCGGAATACCTGAGCAGAAAATACTGAATAATATTGGGCCAAGGATACTACCTTGAAGAACACTAGCGGGGACATTAAATTTATTTGAGGATAAGTTGTTAAGGATCAAGAGTAAACCAAGTTAACTTGTGTTGGTAATTTGTGTATTACGTACATTTTATTTGGTACGTATGTCGTAGATCCACAGACTAACAGACAGGACACTCAAATTAGATTCTTCAATCATTTTAACGGTCAGTTCGAATATTCGAATTGGGACAGTACTCGCATATGTCATGATGGCGCCACGTTACCCTATCAAAAACATTCTGTCTATCATCTAGACTGTGTTTATTTTTTCATTTACCAATAGTTTACCAAGAGTTGCCATTCATACAGAATTATCTGTAATGTATTGATTTGTATACGTCCATGCGAATTTCATGCAGAATACAGATTTAAACTCGGATTTAATACATATTGCCTATATACATAACTATATCATCTAATACATATCTAATATCATCTCGGAAATTTTTTTAAAAAAATCGACACTGGGACTCCGAAATCGAGAAAAAATTGTAGAAGGCAAATGTTTCAAAATTGCATGAAATGTCGTGATTTGGTGTTTTTAAAAAAAATTTGAAAATAAATTTACTCTGAAAAAAATTTGAAAAAAATCTACTCTCTGGGACTCCGAAATCGAAACTAAATGTTTTATGCCAAATGTGTTAGAATTAAATAAAACGTCGTGATTTGGTGTTATTTGTCAAAAAAAAATTTTCGAAAAAAATCGATTCTCTGGGACACCGAAATCTAAACAAAAATGTCTCAGAATTGCATGAAACGTCAAGATTTGGTGTTATCTCGAAAAAAAAACAATTTTTTATGATAATAAAAACTCATGGTGGTGATTTTTCAGATCGAAAATTTTGAAACTTTAACCGCCGGGTGGCACCAAAAAAAAAAACAAATTTTGCAAAGGGACTTTCATTTAGGTGCTAAAACTTTTGAGCACTACCGCTTTACGAAATTAGAGATGACCCCAAAATATTGGCACCCTAAAACTCATATTGGAGGGCTTTCAAACAATTTCTATAAACCGGAAGTCGCCATTTTGAACTTTCCATTAGATAGCGGTTTTTCTCATTCATTATGCAGAACTTTCCAAATTCCAAATAATATAAACTATCTCGATTTACAAACCACCGTTTAGTTCGTAAATGGAGGTTACGGTGTATAAGTGAAGTTTTGTTTCTGCTTACATTGAACTACTGGGTACAAATTCAAAGGTCAGCATAAACTAGTCGGCGTTACTGAGTAGAAAAATAGTATCATTGAAATACAGAGAAAACAGAAGCGGGCCCATGTTGCTGCCTTGAGGTATTCCAGACACATTCGTGAGCTAAGATGAAACGCACGAGCCCAGTTTTATTCGTAAAGTAAGAGCATAACCAATCAATAATCTTTTGAGTTCCACCTAATCGTGACATCTTACGAAGGAGTATTCGGGTGTCTATCCGGTCAAATACTGCTTTCTGATTCGTATTGCCTCAAACAAACAGCATTAAAAAAATATTTTTCGTGTTTTAAAGAACTATTTGAACCAGGATATCTCTTTCTTGATTGGACTGATGGAGCTCCAAATCAATTGACTATAACTTTGACAAACTAATATGCTTGATAGTGAAATATAAATGGTTCGATTGCTCTACGTGCCAGTTAACCTCTCTTTGGTCACTTCTCTTTCAAATATTACGGGGCCATTATTGAATTTTATTCAATGATTCCAATCCTATCGAAAGTTCGATTTTTTGACTTAAGGGGTTACACCACTGTAGAGTTTTAGAAAAATTGGACCTTTTTTATTGCAAAATTAGAAAATGTTTTGTTTTTTGTTCTAGACCGAAAATTGGGGGAGCTGAATTTCCGGCCGTCAAAATGCAGCACTTTTGCGGAAATTTTAAAAACTGATAACTTTTTGTACCTAAATGAACATATTAAAAGTGCTTTATACAAAATTCGGATTATTCCATTTTTCGGATCCCAAAACTAATTCCCCAAAAAAGTCATTCTCTTTTTTTTCTACAGTGGTGTAACCCCTTTAAAAGTTATGCGAAGAGGCCAGCGTCAAATAGAAAATCCATCCAGCAAACCGCGAAAGAGAACAAGAATAGCTGTAATTTGCAAGCAGGCTCTTTTGACGATCAAAAATCTATCCTGACAATGTCTAGATAATGTAATTTCGAAACGATTGGTTCATAAAAAGATAGATGTGAAGGTAAGTCTATTTCTATAGACGCGCCATTGTTTCTGCTCCAGTTTCCTGGTAACGTAACGAACCATGAGAGAGAAATAAAATCGGCTCAGCAAGGCTGCCAAACTGGAGCAGAGAAAAATGGCGCCGCCATAGAAATCGACTTACCTTCACAAAAATAACATCCACTTCATTTTTATCGCGACAACATATATGTTTTTATGGACTAATCGCATCTAAATTAAATTATCTAGACATTGTCAGGATAGATTTTTGATCCATGCTTTTGAAGGCGAGATATTCAATGAACAAGTTGAAAGACGGCGTTTTCAGCTAAGCAATTATTCCTTCAGAAAAAAGACTTTCCCGACCGCTAAAGTACATGAATCATTCTCTGAAATTTTTACAGCATAATCTAAGCTAATTTTCTAAGAGATCGTCAGTCGGGCTTTTTTTATATTCGTCACCGTTTCTAAGGAAATCAGATTTGAAGCGTGAAAATAGTCCTCTAAAACAACCTAAAACACACTGGTCTCAGACCATAACGCGTAGAAATGCAAAGGGAGCACAAACATTTTCAAAAAGTAGAGCAAAAATGCTACAAAATCAATGAATAGTGAACAGTTACAACCGTTTCCTGCCCATTTGAAATTTCCATTTGTTCTCATTGATATTTATTTATGATTGATTTAGTCTCTAATGATTCAACAATATTTAGCAACAAAGAACTTTTAAATACCCGAGGACTTCTGTAGCTTCAAATACCCACGAACAGTCATTTTTAGTTACCACTAATAAAACAATGGATCCGAACGTTTCGAATCCTACCGTAAGCCATGGATATCGATACAAATGCAGGACAATGTGTTCGGCTCTAAACCAAATCACGCTTCACCGGTAAACATTTGCACAGGGGAGGCAGGACAGATGGGCCACTTTTACCGGCATGCCGGGCTTCGTACTTCGTCGGTGGTTTCAACTGTTGCTTACTAATGAGGCTTCCTGCAATCGAGTTTGCTGTCTGTCTGAGTGAGAAGGATGAGGAGGAGAACGAACTGGAGCAGGGTAGATCTCCATCGCTTGAATTAATAGTGAGCATAGTGTAGATACCGGAAGCCACTTACAGTGGCCATTGAAACGGTGACTTTTTTGTCCCCACAAACGTTGGTCGTGCTTCATTTATGGATGTTGTGTACCGGAAAAAAAAATAGTAGCAACCAATTGGCAGTGCAATCGTTTACGGTTTACAGATGAAACCAAGACATGAATTGATGGTCGGGTTAAATTTTTAATCCAAATGACTACAATTCTACTAAATCATACTAAGAATCATGTCGGATAAAAACAACTTTTAATTTGACTTCAGTAGATGATTTTCACTTGGATCCAGTCTTGGAAGCCAGTAACCATTTGTTTAACCCAAATGCCCAAATCAGCCGCAAGGTCTGTTCAAACAGGAAGGATAATTTCTTCACCCGGAAAGGAATAGCTAAAAAATGTTATACTGGGTTTCTGTTTTCATATCGAATTCCCATTGGTTTAGTGATCTTCGTTCAACAAACATTACCTTATAGATTATTCTTGAATTTTCCTCTAGAGTTTCGAGTATCAAGAAATGTTTTTATTTGACAACATTATTTTTCATCTTTCAAGACTATGAATAGAATGATATTCGTTATTACTTTAGGTTAAACAAGTAACAGGGAAATGTCAAATCTGATAACTCATGAACGACGGGCAAATCCTAAGAAAAGCTATCCAAACAATATGAAGCCAATAATTCCGATAGATGTCACTACGAAATATTCACCCGTCGACTTATCGTTTTTTCGATCGTATTTCATTCGTATTCCTAATAACGCTAGCAAAATCAAAGGTAGCTAGGATTCGACTAAACCATATTCGATCGATAAACCAATACGTCGTTATCTATCTATATATAAAGGGTGATTTTTTAAGAGCTTGAGAACTTTTTTAAACAATAAAACGCATAAAATTTGCAAAATCTCATCGGTTCTTTATTTTAAACGTTAGATTGGTACATGACATTTACTTTTTGAAGATAATTTCATTTAAATGTTGACCGCGGCTGCGTCTTAGGTGGTCCATTCGGAAAATCCGCTTTTTTATCGACAAATTTTGTTCAGCGATGAGGCTCATTTCTGGTTGAATGGCTACGTAAATAAGCAAAATTGCCGCATTTGGAGTGAAGAGCAACCAGAAGCCGTTCAAGAACTGCCCATGCATCCCGAAAAATGCACTGTTTGGTGTGGTTTGTACGCTGGTGGAATCATTGGACCGTATTTTTTCAAAGATGCTGTTGGACGCAACGTTACAGTGAATGGCGATCGCTATCGTTCGATGCTAACAAACTTTTTGTTGCCAAAAATGGAAGAACTGAACTTGGTAGACATGTGGTTTCAACAAGATGGCGCTACATGCCACACAGCTCGCGATTCTATGGCCATTTTGAGGGAAAACTTCGGAGAACAATTCATCTCAAGAAATGGACCGGTAAGTTGGCCACCAAGATCATGCGATTTGACGCCTTTAGACTATTTTTTGTGGGGCTACGTCAAGTCTAAAGTCTACAGAATAAAGCCAGTAACTATTCCAGCTTTGGAAGACAACATTTCCGAAGAAATTCGGGCTATTCCGGCCGAAATGCTCGAAAAAGTTGCCCAAAATTGGACTTTCCGAATGGACCACCTAAGACGCAGCCGCGGTCAACATTTAAATGAAATTATCTTCAAAAAGTAAATGTCATGTACCAATCTAACGTTTAAAATAAAGAACCGATGAGATTTTGCAAATTTTATGCGTTTTATTGTTTAAAAAAGTTCTCAAGCTCTTAAAAAATCACCCTTTATTATATATATAAATATGGATGTAAGTTTGTATGTTTGTAACGCGATAACTTCGGAACTACTGAACGGATTGCCACCAAACTTGGCACAGGTACTTCTTGTATTTCAGAGATGGTTTAGGAAGTATATTTATATGGGAGGGAGCGTAGCAAGTGTCATTAACAAGGGGGGGTCATGGAAAAATTCATATAACTTGACAAGAATCAATACGTTTTGAAGACCGTAGAACCATTTTGCATACCTTAGATATGACTATTTGGGGGGTGGATGTAGCAAGTGCCTTTAAATAGGAGGTGTAATGTATAAAACGGCATAATTCCGAAACTACTGAACGGATTGCCACCAAACTTGGCACAGATACTTCTTGCTCTTCTGAAATGATCATAAGCGTATTTCTATGGAGGGAGGGAGCGTAGTAAGTGTCCTTAACAGGGAGGGTTATAAAAAAAATTGTCTAATTTGATGAAAATCGATACTTTTTTAGACCATAGAAACAGTTTGCATATATTAGATATGATTATATGGGTGGTGGATGTAGCAAGTGCCTTGAAAAGGGGGGGGGGTGTAATGCTTGTAATGTAATAACTCCGGAACTAATTAACGGATTGCTATCAAACTTGGTACAGATACTTATTGCTCTTAAGAGATGGTCATAAGAGTATTTTTGTGGGGGAGGGAGCGTAGCAAGTGTCCTTAATAGGGGGGGGTCATGAAAAAATGTGTATCATTTGACTAGAATCGATACTTTTAAAACCCGTAGAAACATTTTGCATTCCGTAGGTATGATTATATAAGGGTTGAATGTACCTTTAAAAAGGGGGGTGTAATGTTTTTAACGGCATAACTCCAAAACTACTGAACGTATTGCAATCAATTTGGCATAGGTACTTCTTGCTCTTTAGAGATGATCATTAGGACATTCTCAGGGGAGAGAGTGTGTAGCAAGTGTTCTTAATTTGAGGAGGCCATGTCGAAATTTATCTTATTTAAAGAGAATTGATACTTTTTAAAACCATACATACATTTTGAAAAACTCAAATATGGTTTTAAGGATATTTGTGGGGGGTGGATATAATGAGTGCCTCTAGAAAAGGAAGTTTAATGTGAAGTTTATAGAATTTTCCATAAAACGATACTTCTTGCTGAGTACAAATATTATTTGCGCTTCAGATGACCCTAAGAGCATTTTTAAGAAGAGATTGGGAACGGGTGGATAAAGTAAGGGTCTCATCCAAGGGAGGAGCAAAGTTCAAATTGTTCATATAATCGAACGTAACTCCAAAACAACTCAAACTCACCACACCTAACTAGGTTGGATATTTTAAGGTGGGGAGAGTGAGGGGGGAGGCAAAGTACCATAACAACTCAGTAAATTATCGCCAAACTTGGTACAAGTATTTTTTACTATTCAGAGGTGGTCACGACAAGCTTAGATATTCATGACAACGGTTTATTGTAACATTTTCTTATTCGTCGTCAAACAAGATAGGGGGGCGGATTCAGACCAGGAGAAGGGGATCTTGAAAATCAATTTTCATCTTGAATTTTTTATAAAATAAGAGAAGGGCAAGCATGGCTAGATAGTATCACTATCGTTAAATTGAATTGAGTAGTACTGCTATTGTTAATTTTAATGAATTAATCGATACTTTGTGAAGAGCACAGATAATTCGTACACTACTAAGAGGTGGTCATAAGGGTTATCATGGAGGAGAGCAGTAGTAAGTTCACTAATGAAAGGGGAGTTCAATATAAAATTTATTCTACGAGAAACGATGCATCTTGACAAATACAGATACTACTTTTATGTCAATGTAGAATAAAAGGTTATTTTAAGGGAGAGGGAGTGCAGCAATTGCCCCAAACATAGGAAGTGTAAGGTAAAATTGATTGAATAGCATCATAAAACTGCTCTGAGTATTACACTAAGTAGGACAACTTCGGGAATTTTGTTCGGCCTTTTCTTCCCGAAACATTTCCGAGCAACGCCGGGTCATTCAGCTAGTTTAGAATAAGGGCGATTAACTCGATAATTTCCTGGTTACTGAAAGTACACTGATGATAAAGTGCGCAGCGGCAAGCTTTTCGGTGCTGTTACACAGGATATTATCTAGAAACTACAAGAAATTTTTGTGTTGGCCGACCAAAAAGTGAAGACGAACGAGCTAACAAATGCCTTAAGTATTAGTGCTGAGCGCTACCACGTCTACCAAGTCTCAATACATCCGTTCATTGACATCCACTTTCTACACCCCTCAAAGATGGGGCACGCTTGTCTATGAGATGATAATTAGAAAGTGTCAGATCTGATGAGCACAGCGGGTGTGCGAGAAGTTCCCAATATCAAGCGTAGAATTTGATTCTAAGATTAGTCTGGCTGAGTAAGAAGAAGCGTCATCATGTTACAGAATGACTTTGTCGTATTTTCAAGCCCATTCAGGACGTTTTTCGACGTTTTGGGTATTTCAAATTGATCATTGGTCAACGGTAGCGAATGATAGTGACGGCTTTGGCGGGCTTTAATAGCTCATGGTAGACTACTCCCTTCGGATCCCACCACACACCATAATGCTGTCCTTTTTCCTTTTTTTAATAAATATAAAAAATTGGTATGGCATTTGCTTAAACTTCGGGAAAACTTTCCGTATCATATACCAATCGATTTAGCTTGACGAACTGAGCAAATGTTTGTGAGTGTGTATGCATGCGTCTGTATCAGTGTGAAAAATTAAGAGACGTGTTTCTCAGAGATGGCTTGACTGATTTTAAACAATCTAGTTTTAAATGGAAGGTCTTCTAGAAAGTATTTGGGCTATTGTTTTCGTGTTTAGATCTGATAATTACTTTCCGAGTTATACAAACTTTTATTTCCAAATTTGCAGTTTGTTCCAAATACTATCGTAATACCAATCAAATGAGCCATAGATTGTAAAAATCCGATAAGTTTTCACGGAGATATATTGAATTTTTCGCCAAATCGCAATAGTTGGGGTTTCGAACGATGCACGATGAAATGACGCTTGGAATCAAAATGAAACATAATTTTCCATACAATCATTTCTGAGTAATTGAAAAAATGATGAAAGTACTCTTCAACATAAAGACTGTCCCAGAAAGTATGGCCGCAACCAAAAATCGCTGCCATTTCGCAATGGTTCAGAAACTGTCAATTTTTATGGCTGCGTCCTGTTGTTTACACTCTTCTCTAACCACTTGCGCTGTTGTTTATTCGTTTTCATTAGTTTGTTCCGAAATGCGTGGACTTTCAGCAGAACAACGTCGAAAAATTGTGTACAAATGGTTCACAGAACGCGGACTGTCACAGAGAAAGATAGCAAAAATGGAAGGAGTAAGTGAAAAAGCCGTGCGAAATGCAATCAGGAAGTTCGGTGAGGATAACACCTTTGAGAATAAACCGAAAACGGGTCGAAAAAAGGTCCTGCTAACCCTCAGTTGGATAAACGTATACTGAAGGCGTTCGAGCAAAAGAAGGAGGTTTCAGTTCGGGATGTGGCCAAAAAAGTGATCAAATGTTCTTCGTGGTAAAGAACTTTTGAATCTTCGAACCTATAAGAAGTAGAAACAACCAAAACGTAGTCCGAAACAAGAAGCATCGATCAGGCCGAGGGTTCGAAAGCTGTACAATACGATTCTTGCTGGAAATTTGAACTGCATAATCATGGGTGACGAAACCTACGTGAAACTCGATTACAAATCCTTGCCGAGAAGGGCAAGTGTTAAACCAGTCCGAGACATCGATTGAAGTCAAAAATTTTGGTAAGAAAGCTATGGTCTGGCAAGCAATTTGTAGCTACGGTAAGATTTCGAAACCCTTCATCACCACTGCTTCAATGAACAGCGAGATATACATCAAGGAATGTTTACAAAAACGACTTCTACCCATGATTCGAAGCCGCAAGAATCCAGTTGTCTTCTGGCCAGATCTTGCTTCTTGCCACTACTCGAAATCAACGGTAGAATGGTATACTACCAAAAAGGTCACTTTCGTCCCAAGGACATGAATCCACCAAATTGCCCACAACTTCGACCAATTGAGGAATTTTGGGCAATCACGAAGGCACATCTTAGGAAACATGTCTCGGCAGCCGAAACCATTCAACAGTTCGAAAAAGATTGGAAAATAGTGTCAAAGCTTGTCGCCAAGAAGTCTGTATGGAATTTAATGAGGAACGTTCGCAATAAGGTGTACCAGCTAGTCTACAATGGCTAAGTAACAAATGTTGAGAATAATATTCTGTTGTTGTAGTCTAATATTATCAGTATATCGAATAAAAATTGAATATCTAACACTTGTGAATTATTTACAGCGAAATCAAAATGCGTCCATACTTTCTGGGACAGTCTTTAGTACCTTGAATCAATTTTTTTTATCGTGGTTCTTTTTTGGTAACATAATTGGAAATTGTGCAGTATTTATCGGGTGCCGTGCGTATAATTATGAACTAAAAGTACTAACGCTAGCGCACTTCAGAAGCGTGTTTTACGATGTTGTTATGGAAACGGGTGGAATTCAGGCGTCAACTTGTAAAAAGTAAATAAGAGTTACAATGAATTTGAGCGAATTTTACGGTGAACCAGAATAATGGGCTTAACAAAGAGAACACGATTTTTTCGGATCAAAATTAACTTTATCCATCAACGTAATCTCCAACAAGAGCAGAGCAATCATTTCAATACCTATTGAGTTATTCTTGATGATAAACTTAATTTTAAGAATCACATTGACTACGTGATTTCGAAGGCATCGAAACTCTTAGGCTTCATATTTCGAATTACCAAAAATTTCGCTAACATACACTGCTTGAAAACTCTTTATTGTGCACTAGTTCGATCATCGCTTGAATATGCGGCTGTCGTTTGGTCACCTCATTATCGAACTGATATTGATCGTATTGAAACTGTTCAACGCAAATTCATTAGGTTTGCTATCCGAAATCTACCATGGAGAGACATACCGGACCCCTGTACACTTCGTAGCGCAATAATATTAGATCAGATTTAAATAAATTACTTTCAATCAATTTTAATGGTTATTGTCAAAAAGACGAAGCCACAGGTTGAGAATAACTGTTCTGCGATAAAAAACATTTTTTGTTTCTTCATTTTTGGTAAACAACAATTTTCAATGTGAAAACTAAAACTTCATTACACAAACTCCTTACGATTACTCTTGTGCTTTATTGACGGTAACATAAAAGCTAAACGAATGGGAAAATGACGTTCAAATTTAAATGACATATCAGTGGGAGTCATTGGAATTGTTCCCTCGATAACATTTGCCATTAACCTTTTAACTTTGAACTTTTCTTTTGCATTTGCTTCTGTACTTTCTGTATTTATTGTTATACTTTCTGAACCTGTTCCTGTACTTTCTGCTCTTGATTCTGAATTGTATGTATCAGTTTCTACACCTGTTTCGGTACTCTCTGTTTGTTTCTGTGCTTTCTCTACAACATATTCCTGTCCTCTCTGCACTTGTTCTAGTATTTTCAATATTTGTTTCTCTCATGTCTGTACGCGTTCCTGTACTTTCTGCACCTGTTCCTGTACCTTACACATTTGTTTTTATGCATTTGGCACTTGTTCCCCTTATTTCTGCATCTACAGCCTGTTTAGGAGAACTCACTAAACTCACAAAATCAAAATAATCAAACGACCTATGTGAAAGATGGTTTCAGAAGAATGTGGCCATGATTGTTCGTGATCAATAAGGTTGAATGATAAAATGAACCCACAATTCTTTTTAGTTTTTAATTCGATCGCAGAAACTTTTCAGTTTGTGAGAAAGTTGATGAATCGTTTCAAAGAGGAAAAAAAATGTCAACTTGATGATTCTCAAATCCCGTTCGATGATGTCCGTAAAAGCGACAGTGTTGGTTAGAGTATGCTGTACGGAACTGTTTATAGCCACATAATAAATTGAAATTTCGAAGTACTCTGCAAGAACCGATGTTTAGAGAAAAATAGGCCCAAAGAAGTCTCGAACGGGTTGATATAATTTGGATCGTATCTGGATCAAATGAAGACGTTTAGGCTCCAATGAATAATCGTATTTGAAATTTGAAACAATCTCTAAAATTTGGAGGTCATTTTGAGAAAAATACGCATAAAATCTCCAAAGGTATCAAGTATCTATTATTGATGCTGAAGGTGAATGGATTTGCAATAAATGTATTTACCTGAAAGTACTCGATCCAATGAAGCGATATTTGAAATGAGTTTCGCACACTTGTAACGGCGATTATGATCTTAAACCATTTGTACAAATAGTAATCTCAATAGTAGAGTCGCCCTATTATTTTACCGATTGCTCGACTTTCATTGAATCAACGAATTGTGATAAAATCGGATACAACATCTTTGTTTCGATTCTAAGAAGCAATACCACAGACAGAATAGTTCGAAAATTGTTCAACACTACTATTATAGAGACGTGAAAACTCAAAGCGAATGCACATATTTTCAATAACCCTCAAAGTCCATCTATCGAACAGAGATATCAGATCTCACTCTGACAATTAGTTTTTGCATATCGAGATGAACAGGGTTGCCGTTCAGGAATCAGAACAAATTGGCTCAAATGGCACGTTCCCCTTGATATTTGGAGATTTGTGCCTTCCCATCAATTTGTTTTTAGCATCATTTTCCCGATATATAAGAGGGAAGGATTGAAAGGAAATGGTAAGGGTTGGACTAGGAGGACGGGAAAAATTGACGTCACAAAAACACATAAAATCAGAAGTAAATTCTGCACCCCTAAGGGATGCTGAACAATCTGCTGAGGATCACATTTAGTGGAAGCAGAAGTAAATTCTGAACCTCTACGAGGTCCCGAACAGTCTGCTGTTAATAAAACCTCCAACCCCCGAGAGGATTTAGAGATCTTACAAAAGCGACACCATTCTGCACTCCCGGAAGAATGCAGAACGACTCGCAGTATGTACGAGCAGAAGTAAATTCGGTACCCCCCAAAGGATGCCAAACAATCTGCTAAACCCTATTTAAGGTGAATACAGAAGGGATTTATTCACTCCAGGAAGAACGTTGAACCCTTCTGACTATAGCTCCTTACCACATTGGGAGAGAAACAAGAGAATATCCCTTAAATTTTAGCTCCGCATACACAGACTCAACCATGTATGGAGAACCAAAAACCCGGATACGTAGTTGCATCAATGCGGGACAAATTACACGAATAATACTCAGCACGTTGAATAGTAGTCATGTGATAATTGAGTTTGCAATGTCCAGTCAGAGCTCTGACCAGAATACTGCAATGATGCTTGGAGAAATGCAGTAGACACTTTGACATTTTCAGATTTAAATATTTGAGAAATGCTTTTGTCTGAGCGCAAGTTTGCAAGCTGCGCCAGTAGCTGGCATGTTTGGATGCAGCCCAAGAACGAATCTTGTGCTTTATCCAACTAGTTGAAAGTGGTAAAGTTGGTTCAGGACCAACGAAATCATTCGTTGCACCAGCTCAGAACAAAGCCAACTCATCAGCCCAATCATTTCCAGTAATACCAGAATGGCCGGGTACCCATAAGAAGTAAACAGCATTTGAAATGCTGAGGTCTTCAATTTGAGTTCGACATGCGATCACTAGATTCGACCGTGAGTCATTCGAACTGAGTGCTTTTAAGGCTGCCTGACTGTCGGAACAAAAATTAATTCGTTTACCACAGATCCTCTGCTGAAGTGCCGATTGTACTCTACACAGAATTGCGTAGATTTCTGCTTGGAACACAGCACAGTATCTACCAAGTGAAAGAGACTGCTCCAGCCTCATTTCACGACAGTAGACACCAGCACGACCATTCAACAGAGAACCGTCCGTATAACAATCGACCTACGCATACCAGAGAACATTAGCAACACACACTTTTTACGCTATTATTTTATATATTTCCTTTGATCGTTGCAGACTGATCGAACTGGAACCGCTGTGTATTCATAAAAACGTCTATAAGGCTGTTTTCATCGCTGATTTAATACCATCACATATTGATTGTCCTGACCTTCAAATTACTTTTATTAGTAAAATTTGACATCCATCGTCGCAATCTTCGTTCACATCCATTTTTACGAATCCCTCGTGCTAGAACTAACTACGGATATAATGAACCGTTTCTCAGTATGTGTCGTTTGTTTAACAGTTGCTCGCAGGTAATGCGATTTTTCATTTCTCGCGTAATGCGATAAAACGCTTATTCAACGATTCCTTAACTATCCAGTAAATAAATCTTCATTGGAAACTAATCAGATTCGCCGAAACTAACCTGTTCGTCCTCCCTCTCATTTTCTCCGTCTTCCACCATCTTTTTGTTCACTAACTAGATCTACATGCCGGTTCTAACCCCGTCGTTCGTCCAAGCTCACTCACTGCTCCCTCAACTAACCTTCTTCTACCATCTTTATATCCACTTTTCTCTTCTATCCCGCCTTTCAAGGAAGCTGCTTTGTAATGCTGTAATATTGTGTCATCAACTAGATATAGAGTTAGTGGTTTAGCTTCAACTGTTAGCTTCAATTGTTAGTTTTAAACGTAAATGTATCTGTTGGATCATTGTAATCTATTGATACAAAAGATGAGGAGGTTTTATGCCTGCTTGAGAGAAAGAGATTGCTATATTTCATCTCCATAGGGCTTTTCCCTGCTCCCCAAAATGAATGAATAAAATAAATACCAGTTTTGAAGAACGATTTTTCTTTCGCCTCAGAATAGGCCTTAGTTTCAGCGATAACCTCTCGATTCGTGCGAAATTGCTTACGGGCGAGCATTTTTTTTCAGGTCTGCGAACAGTCCGTAGTTGCTGAGAGTCAAATCTAAACGGTGGATGTGGGAGCAATTCGAAGCTCAATTCATGTAGTTTTGCCATTGTTTTGATTGACTTTGTGACACGGTGCATTGTCTTGATGAATCAAATTTGACAATCGTGACAACCCTGTAGATGTTCAAAGTCTCGCATGAGAAATTCGTCTATATTAATAAAAATCTAATACAGCATATTATGCTTATACTGTAAAATGACACTGATGGAGCATAATCGGAGCTCGTGTTCACTCATAACAATAAAGCATTCCATTTGCGAAACTTACTTACTGGTAGCTAGCAAAACGTCGCGGATGACACAAGATTCGTGCCTGTGCGTAGCAAAAAATGGAAACGGAAAATGTCACGTAAGAACGTGATACGTGACTAACCGAGCTGAAAAATGGAAGAAAATAGTAAAATCCTACATAGGAACTATTAGTTTTTTTTTCATACTTCGCAAAGTTGTACGGAAGTTGACTCCATCGGCCGAACCCCTGATCCCATAGTTTGCATAGCCATGTACCGGAGAGTATGGCTGCTACGGAAACCGTAAAAGATAAGCCCAATTATTGCAAAGTCACAGACTAATTTGCGATGAAATTTCTTATTAATATACAGTCTCATTACGGATTCAGCTCAGCTGTTAGTTTGTTTCCCGTGAAGAAGGAGAATGTGACCTTGGGTGGTGTCATCCGGTTGAATGAGTTTTCCCCGGAAAAGCCATACCCGAAGCGGAGCGGCGGCTGTTTAGAACAACTGATAAGCGCCTGCTTACGGCCAAACGTCACCCTTCCGGAAGTTGCTACTCCGAAAGGTCGTCGAAACACTTACACCTGCTCGCATCTTCAGGCCTAATTGGTTTCCACCTTTCACGGCTGAATGTCTTCGGAGAATCGTGTCGGAGTCGTTGTCTACATAGTTCTTACGGCGAAAGTTTACCGCTTAATTTGATACCGCTTCTTAGTGTCTCGAGACAGCGAGGTGCGTTCCGTTTCCGGGGGTTGTCATCGGCTCCAGCGGGACAGGAGACAAAATCTGGTAGGCAGTCAACCTTCAAACCGTTTATAATAACCTTTAATTATCGTTCCACATGGGTAAAGTTGGTCGTCGATGTGCCGACGCAACTTCGGACTGTTCCGGGGGGGGAACCAACCAGAATCGACCGCTTCATAAAAGGTACCAATTTTATGGCGGCGCAAAATGGGGTGATTGCAGAGACTATGTTCGCGTTGAATAACTGAATGGTATGTAAATTTTTCGCACCGTCTCTCTTAACAAGGTGTAAAATTAAATTGTTATAGCGCAAAGTTAGTGAAGGGTCGCAGCTTCCCCTCTTGTTTAACCGGAGGGAGGGAGGGGGGGGGGGGAGGGTAGTGACACTAGCTTGTAACCATTTTGTGTACCGTTTTCAGCTGAACCGCATGTGCGACTAATTAATTAACCACTCGTTAGGAGCTGTTTCGGGAGCCGATGTAAAGTTTCAGATTCTACCCAGCAGCGTAGCTAAATTTTGGCTGAATTTTCTTACCCTCTTAACTTCTGAAAAGTTTAAAGTTGCATACTTCTAGGATAGTTTTTAACGAAAACGAGAGCCCTAATAAGAAGCGATTTTCTAGCGTCTTGTTGTGTTTAGTTGAGATAATATGTGAAAAATCCCATAAATTCGACGGGAAAGCAGCAGGAAGGTTAATTGGATCTTGTTGCCAGAAACAAAATACCAGAATGAGTGTAGAAAGAGTATAAAATTTTAACAAGACTTTATGGCGGAGCCTTACCCGTGCCAACCAATTAGGAGCTACTTTTTGATACTTCGGTAACTTTGGCTTACGGAAAATCATACCAGAATATCGACGAAGCTCTTGTAAAATTCTGTTTCGTCCAACCTAGATAAGTCACCATTTTTTTTTGTCGTGAATACGACCTACTTTACTATGGGGCGCCTTTTCAAAATTAGCCATACGGAAGAATGGGCAGAACTTAATCGTGAATATCTCGATTTGTATTAATGGCAGCAACATAATTCTTTCACTATTTCATCAAAAATATGATCAGGAACTTAGGATAATATTTTGAACAGTGTGAGATAACCACAAACAACTCAAAAATAAAGTTTTCTCAAAATTTGAAAACAACACGAAAAATTTTGGATTTTTCGTGCAAGGACGACGATTTAGAGGTAGTCAGGCACATTGCTTCAACTGAACGTTATAAAAGGGGAACCGTGGTCGAAAATCGATCATTACTTCTTGTGCGTTGAATGGAAGCAGAGGTCAGGGCGAGAAGACGCATTCAAGCAGCGGCATCGGAAAGCGCACCTTCTGCGTGGTTGAAAAAAGAAACGCACAAGTCGTAGTTCTCACTTGCCTTCCGGTTGTCAAGGCGAGAAGACGCATTAAACCAGTTTGGCATCATTTGGCACTGTGAGCCGATGTGTTGCGGTTTGTTCGCAAAGCTAGTCCCAATTCAAGCAAGAGCGATTGCATCAGACAGCAGAGCTGCTGGTCGTTTGCATTGGAGAGAAAGAAAACAAAAAGTGGACAACAACTTTGCAAATAGAAGGTAAAAATCATCAGTTTAGTGAAAATCTAAAATAATTTGATTTGCTTCGTGCACTTTTCGCTGTGCGAAAATCGTTCGAGAAAAATGTTCCGAACTGTGCTAAATATCGTAGAGAATTCCACAATTTGGTCCTTCTAAAAGGCAGAAATGAATCCTGTACAGCATCTTGATAGTTTCTTTCAATGAAATATGCAAATCCGAAATGAGATAATCAGAAAAATCGTTTAAAATTCTAGTAGTTAAAAAGGGGAAAGTTTCACAATCCACACTACCGATCAACTATCAATTAGAATCCGAAAGTATAAAGAAATCGTGTCAGTTTTATTCGTATTCACGACATCCAGTTATGTTATGTCTGACATTACACTCCCATTCTTTTGTAGTCTGAAACCAACTTAAAATGTGAAACTTGGGAACTTAATATACTTAATATACTCAACACTCCATACTCGCAATTCATTGAAGTTCTGGAACGACTGAGAATGTGTCTAAAGCAGATGAAATTATATAAATAAACAATATGTAGCTCCATGACTACGAGCAGCATTGGCAAGTTATTTATATGCTGTTAATTGCTCGTGTAGATCATAAGGTCTGAGGACAGAGGGCCATGTGTTAAGTTTTGAATCGACCACGTGGCTCGCTCAATTCCCTTTGCGCATCGTATTTCTCTTGTACTCTCTCGTATATGAGCAAACTGTACCGGGTTGCCAGCATACATTTAATTATTTTGATGAGAAGTTTCATCACATTAATCTATCGTATGGGTTGGACATTACATGGATTCCAATGAACAATGAAAAAATATTCAAATTTCACAAAGATTGAATGTCTGTGTGTTTGGCAACCTTGTCGAGCCAATTTTATTTCTCTCTCCTTTTTCAGAATGCTATCAGGAAACCAAAGCGACAAAATGGCGGATGCATTGAAATTGACTTTGTTTCACAGAAAAATACAAGACTTTATTTTGATCGCGATAACATATATGTTTTTATGTACTAATCGCGTGTAAACTAAATTATCTAGACTTTGTCACGGTAGATTTATGATA
Organism: Malaya genurostris; assembly: GCF_030247185.1. NCBI lineage: Eukaryota > Metazoa > Arthropoda > Insecta > Diptera > Culicidae > Malaya > Malaya genurostris. The sequence goes on from NC_080572.1 coordinate 282,881,644, forward strand.
CAAGCCTTCAAAGCCGAGATATTCGATGAACAAGTAGAGGTATGCATTCCCGAGCGTTCCAATTTTCAGCAGTTCTTCAGTCAGAAAAAATACAACACGACCGCTAAACTCAATGAATCATTCTGAAAATTTCACAGAATATTCTCAACTAAATTTCGAAGACATTGTCAGGTGGGTTTTTTCTATATTCTGCACCGTTTCCAAGAAAATATAATTTGAAACGGGAAAATTGCAAAAAAATTACCGCTTTACGGTACTATCCTCAGCCCTTATACCTGTTTTCGTTGAAGTTGTTGAACTACTGAGAACATACCTGAAAAAGCTACAAATAGAAAAGTAAGCAATGTGTAGCTCAGAATAAAAATATGAACAGCACACAATGAATAGACTTTAGCCGTTGTAGTTCTTGCTGTGGCACAGTGTAGTCCCTAAGGGTATCAGTTAAATTTTGTATGTTATTTATACCAAAATCGAATGCAATTGAAAAAACTTTTTTGAAACAAACAAACAATGAAAAAAACGTGATGTTTTATTTAGTTTACGCACCCCCGACTTTGTGCATAAAATGAGATTCCAATGTACCGCATGGGCATATGATGTATTCGAAACTACCCTTTCGGCGAAATGACAATTTCGGTGAAACGACTTTCGGCGAAATGACCTATTCAGCGAAACGAAATGGCATTCGGCGAAACGACTTTCTGCGAAATGGCTTTCGGCGAAATGACCCGCTCCCCTGTAAAACTTCATGAAATTCAGTTGAAACTGAATATGGCACACATTGATGATCACTCTACTGCAATAAACTTCACGTTCTAACACACAACCTTCGCTGACGTACAGAACGGGTAGTGTTCAGTTCTCTCATTCGTTCCTCTTCCAATCGAAGCTCAGTTTAACCACCACCGTCAGTTGATCCCTTGAAATAAAATATCTCTAACGATTGAATGAGAGAGCGGCCCTCAAATGAGGTTCATGTAATCATTTCAAGTAGTTCAAGGTAATAGATCAAAGGTAAATCAGTCACGATAACTGACATATCAATTACAAAATAAACATATATTAATTAATCACTCTTTCAATTTTTCATTTTCAATAGGGGAGAGTGTTCAGCTACCGGCACCCTTTTAATTTAAGCTTATGACATCTGATTAAGTGCACATTATGCGGACATCTATACATAAATGGACAGCTAAAGTTCCTAGCTATCATCAGATTAAGAAACTAAGTTGATTCATTCGATTGAAAAAGAAGTTATTACCAATTTAGTTAGGCGATAAATTTTGGCCATTTCAAAAAAGGTGTTCGGTTACCGGCACCCCAAAAATTTTTACTAAAAATGAAAAAATATAATTAAAGACTGTAGTTAGTCAAAGAAAAAAAATTTTTTTTTCTTTTTGGAAGAGCTTTGAACAAAAGTCTTTATTGTCTGATGGTAACTTCGCCTTGGCTCTCTTGATCGTTGATTTGGAGATGCTAGATGCTTGGTCAAAACTTTGGATTGCTTTGTCTCTCTGCATCTCTGCATAACACTAACAATTTTTTACGATTTGTCGAAAAAAATGAGGTGCCGGTAACCGAAATCGGTAGACATTTTGAAAATGATAAAACAAATATTTGGTTGCGAAAATTTTGATAGAATCCGGTATTGAATCACGAAATTGATCGATTTCACCTCATAAATTTTCAATCCACTCACCTTTCCGATTGATGATCTTCGATTTATGTTACTATAAAAAAAAGTCAGAAAAAACTTTTGTGTTGATTTTCACGCAATTAAAATTTGTTTTGAGCGCAGCAAAAAGTACAAGCTTCTGTTTGTTTCGGTATTCGGCACAAAAAGAACGTGCTGCTATTACACACACACATGACATTTGTCGGAATGACGCTATCTGCTTTCTGTTAAAAGTTACGGTGGGGTGCCGGCAACCAAACACCTTCCCCTACGTTGAAACACATCTAAATACATTTCCAACAGTCTAAAATTATCGATTCAAACTTGCTGGTGATAATCGAAAACTCAAATGAGTACCACCGCCCTCTATTTAGAATTCTTGCCGGAGATCAAGTTGATGTCCATGACTATTAATTCGAACTTGCTCACTACCAACAGTGAAGACAATGAAGCAGGTAGTCTACTTGGCACTTGAAACTAAGTAAGCAAAACTTCACGTGACAAAGGTGCGGTTATTCAATTGACGATGAATTCTGGGAGCTTCATTTGAAAATGGCAACAAAAGTCAAATTGATCTGCTGACAGTCAATGGTCATAAATTTCATTTTCATCTAATAATATTCGATTGAAATGAAGTTTCACCGGACTGCTACTAATCCTCTTTTCAATCCAAAGTTGTGTTCCGAAACAATCATTTCCAATTTTTTTGTACCATTTATTTCGAACTCTACATCCTACTTGACGAAGGATGCTTTCAACTTAACGAAGGATGCTCGTTGACCATTCACAGAAAAATAATTTCCAGCAAAGGAACAAATTAACTGGATTGTCAAACTCAAATAGAAACAGATGGGAAAGGCATCATCTCATTTTTAAAAGGACTGAATGAAATCAAAATACATTAGTATCAAATTATCGGTTGCTAGGGTTTTTGCTTACTTTCATATGGGAAGGCATCACTGCTGAGTGCACAGTGGTCCCAATCATATCGAAACACGCGTTTTTTTATTTGTGCTTCAGAGGTTAACTTTGGAGCTTTCACGTCTCCAGAAGAATTTCTGTTTGAAATAGTTCGCTTTTTTTAATATAATCAAAGTTGTCATTCATCCACCTACAAATGAGTTGAAAAAATTGTTTTGCATACAATACGAAATAGAGCATTTATATCTTTAGAAAAATTGTAGATTATGTTCAAACAATAAAACATGCCGAATTCATTGAATTTTTGGAATTTTCGGATGTTGTACAATTATATTTTAATTATCAAAATACATATTTTTGTCAAAGACTGCATATTTTTCAGTTCACAAACTAAACAGTTTTTAAGTAATTTAAGTACAAAAGACACGAAAATGTGGAAACATGTGGAACCATTTTCAACAAAGTTTGAAATTATGATCAGAAGCAGAAAAATTAGTAGTCACAAGTTAAATTCGCTTAAATTTATATGAAAACACACATTTAAAAAAGCATGTTCTAACATTCTACAATATATAGTTAGCACCCACGCATGATCTTCATGATTGCCCAGTATTTCTCATTAGGGCGAAACTGGAGGCAGTTGGGTGGGTTAAGGTTTTTCGGAACAAACGGGACCCCTTTCTCTGCATACTATCTTGAACGACTTTGCTGTAATGACAGCTTGCCAAATCTGGCCAAAACATTATGGGATGGTCGTGGGATCGAATGAACGGAAAAATTTGTTTTTCGAGACACCCGTTTTGGTATAGTTCCGATGTCATTGTCTTATTTGTAACGGAAACTTTCGCTTTTTTGCCACAGCTGCAAATGCTCTGCCAAGTCATAAATTTTCTTCCAAATTTGTCGTCAAAAACAAATCTAAATTTGGCTAGAACATTCCCCTGAGCCGTTGCCAAATAAAATTTTTGAAGTGGGATTCGCCCGAAGTCAGCCTTGACATAGGTTTCATCGTCCATCAGAAGACACCCGTCGAACTTGGTCTGCACCTGGTCATATAGTTTCCGAGCACGAATTTTGACCACACTGTTCTGTTTTATGGTCCGATTTGGCTGTTTGCTAGCTCGATACGACTTGATTCCTTTTCGGAGTCGAGTTCTCCTCACGGTGCTATGGGCAGCACCTAATTTTCTGGCCAAATCACAGTCCGACAGATTAGGATTCCTCTTAATCGTCTTCAAAATCTTACCACACAGTTTTCGGTCGACAGTTCCACTCCGACAATTGGCTTGAGGATTCCGATTCGTCGTCAATATTTCCCTATACCGTTTGATAACGCGCCATACGGTATTTCTGGGCAATTTCAGCTGTTTAGCTAGCCTAGATGCAGATCACAATGGATTTTCCAAATAATTGTGCACAATTTTTTCCCTTTCTTTCGGTTTCCATGTTGATTGTTCACAAAGTACAGGCGATTTGCGGAATGTCAAAAATCATAAGTGAAGCTGACAAACGTGGGCTCCAAGAACTTCCAAATCCGTCCACCAGGAGCGCCTCAATATGAGCAAAAGTTTGTTCCAATTCTAAATGAAGCAAGCTTTAGACAAAGTTTTCAATGTTTTCTTCAATTAAATGTTGTTAATGATTTCAACGGTTTGTATTTCACTTCTGATTGTAAGGAACACTGTATCAGGAGACCTCTCCGTTTTTTGTTTATTTTATTTTTTCTGCTTCTATTTTCTTTCTATACTTTGATCAATATTGAATTTAAGGTGCAAGTTTAATGATTACTGTATGTTAAAGTACTACATACATATTGAGTAATGTTAGTATATGCTTTTTTAAAAGTGTGTTTTCATATAAATCTAAGTGATTTTCAGATGTAATTTTTCTAATAGCGTTTGATCATACTTTCAAACTTGATTGAAACCGATTTTTTTCGTCGATATATAACAATGGACGAAACATGGCTCCATCACTTCACTCCGGAGTCCAATCGACAGTCAGCTGAGTGGACTGCACGCGATGAACCGAACCCAAAGCGTGAAAAGACTCAACAATCGGCCGGTAAGGTTATGGCGTCTGTATTTTGGGATTCGCATGGTATAATTTTCATCGACTACCTTGAAAAGGGAAAAACCATCAACAGTGACTATTATATAACGTTATTAGAGCGTTTGAAGGACGAAATTTCAAAAAAACGGCCTCATTTGAAGTTGAAAAAAGTTTTGTTTCATCAAGACAATGCACCGTGTCACAAGTCGATGAAAACCATGCTGAAATTGAACGAATTGGGCTTCGACTTGCTCCCTCATCCACCGTATTCTCCAGATTTGGCCCCCAGTGACTTTTTCCTGTTCTCAGACCTCAAGAGAATGCTCGCTGGTAAAAAATTTAGAAGCAATGAAGAGGTAATCGCTGAAACTGAGGCCTATTTTAAGGCAAAGGACAAATCGTACTACAAAAATGGTATCGAAAAGTTGGAAGATCGCTATAATCGCTGTATCGCCTCTGATGGCAATTATGTTGAATAATAAAAACGAATTTTGGCAAAAAAAATGTGTGTTTCTATTGAACGGTACGAACTTTTCAGCCGAACTGTTATCATCAAAAACTGTCAATTCTCAAATATCAATTTCCAACGGATGCCAGATCGATAGAAGTTTATCCTTTGCGGTTTCTGAAATGTTTCAAAATAAGGAAAGTATGAAGAGAAACCTGAGAGGGTGATATTTTTTTAACTCATTTAAATTAGTGTTCAAATTGTCTTACAAAAAATCGAAAAAGTCATATAACTCGCCAAAACGTAGCAAACCTTGAGTAAAATGATGGTTTCATATGAGCCCTATGAGTGTCTCATACATCTTTTTTTTGGCATTAAAAATGCCTTACTCTTCACTATACGGGGCCGGGTGTCAATTAAAAGTTTCAAAAATAGCCGCGTAACCTTTTTGTGTCATAATTTTGAACGTTAATAATTCAGTCATTTGTTGATGGATTGGCATAATTTAACAACCAATCGATTCGAAAACTTTCAACTTAAACATATACGGCAACGTCATTTCAGTATTTCAATAGCATACTATTGAAAAAATGGTTAGAATTGACCTATGTTTTCATCCACCAATTCCAGCTGAGCAAATTGACGTCATTTTCTTGTTCGGCATAGGAGGCTTTGCGTCATACATAAAAACACCGCATCATTCTGCGTAGTTCGTAGAGGAATCTATAAATATATGCTGCAAATCATTTCTTGATTTCAGTTGATGCTTGACTGTGAATGAAACAAGTAGCTCGTCCAGTGAAGTGATGACTAGATTGTATATGCGTTCGCTCGTTGGATTGTCGCTTTTGCTTTCTCTTCACTGTACGAGGCTTGGGTGTCAATTCAAAAAAATGCGAGAATAACCGCGTAACCTTTTTCTGTGACATTTTTGAACGCTTAGAACTCAGTCATTTGTTGATGAATTAATATAATTTATCTACCAATCAATTCGAAAACATTTAACTTAAACTTATGCGGTAACGTCATTTAAGTATTTTAATTGGATACAGTTGAAAGATTGGATTGAATTGTCCCATGTTTTCACGAGCCAATCTCAGTGAATGATGTCAAACTCTCGTCCGATTTGCGCAGTATGAACTATAGCACAAAAGGGAAAATAACGCAATGCAAATCGTTATTCAGAATCGATTTGAACAAGCTGTAGTCCCACCAGGAATAAAACGCTTCAAAAGATTCGGAGCTTAGTACAAATAAGTTACACAGACTCACATATATAGAATTATCAGATGCAATAAAATACAGTATTAGAGATAAACTTAAGACAAACTGATCTGCGATTTTACATATTACATTATTTAAATCCTTACTAAACTCGGGTCACCGCCAGTTTCAGTTAAATTATCATTTACATCAAAACAACAAGTGTCTCATCACTACATGCGTTGTAACAATGAGAATATTCGTTCATGTATTTATATAATCAAGTTACAATATGAACAAAATTAAAGAATTTGGTTGCGTGTGCATTGGTTCCTTAATATGCAAATTGAAAATCAATTAAAGTAACAAAATATGTTCTGCGGACTGTGTCACATATTTTCTTCCTTGTATTGTTGCCATTCTATTTTCAGACACTTTTCGAAGATTATCCACGCTTTTTAACGAAAAATCATTAAAATTACACTATTACTGAGTTTATTGGTTGACGGTTATTCAAATTTTTCACATTCACATTTTTCGATCAAAATATTTGAAATCTTCTCTAATCGCTGTTTATAAAATGATTGAGTTTGTACGTTCTCTACCTTGAAAATTATTATGAGGTTTGAATATATCTTGAGGTTGTTCGTATCTAACATTGATCTTTTAAGTAACTTTGAAATCATCATAATTGACTTTCATTTAAAATGTTTCAAATTTCAATTTTCAAATGTAAACATTGGTTGAAGGCATAAAATAGAGTAGAATCAATTATTCTGAAAGAATCTAATTGTCATTTTGATCATTCGCCAAAAATGTAAACACTAAAAGTAGAGCAAGTTTGTAATTTATGACTTTTAGTGTATCCACCATCATCTTTATTTTTGTATTTATTATGGGTACCTAAGAATTATTTCATTTTTAATGTAATCGTGATCGGTCGTGTCTTGCATACAATCCTCTAATTTTTCGAAATAAAGATAAGCAAGAAAATTACAGCCGAAAAAAGATTTTTCGTTTAACAATCTGAGTTAATTAATTCTCAAAAAAAAGGCCTTGAAAGAAAGTTATTCCCCATTCGAGCAACAGTTTGAATCGGCTCATCGAACAATCCGAAGCCGATCGGAATAAAGTGAATCTATTTCCGTCTACCACTTCCACGAATGACCGCCATCGTGGGCGAACAATTGCAATAAACATCGGCCCCGGAGATAAATGGAGAGCTTTTATTTATTTCGCTTAATTTATCAGACCATGCGTCTCCATTTGCTTACTTTTTATACGGGCGTGTGTCTCCATCAGACAAGGAGAGTCACTTTTGTTGCCAGCCATCAATTCTGGCGGCTGTTTGTGGACATTGATTGAGTCGTATTTTTCTTTCCATCGCTGCTGCTACTGCTTCTGTTGCCGCTTTCACTCTCACATAACTACTACCAAACGCTATTTCCGCTGTTCTCGAGCTGTCATCCCTTCGGACGAAAGAAACAGGAATTGCCGTGCCATAAATCTCAGCAACCGAGAGTTTGTCCACGCAGTTGGCTGTGATTGCGATTCCAGGAAAATGTTTATTTGTTTTCTTATCGGCTTGCTTAAGGCACGAGCGGTTCGGAATCGTTCGGAATGTTGTTTTATTTTCGCACCCGCCCCCCAGCCGAAAAGAGAAACATTTCTTTGTTTCCCTGGGAGCCAGCAATTACCGTCACAAACGATAGAATTCCGTGGAAATCAATGACGCTCGGGGGAACAAGTGGGACCTCATAATTGCATGTGTGTGTGTGCGTGTATGTGTTTACTTATCTGTTATATTTTCAATAACAAATTAACTGAATCCGAAATGCTTCTTCGAATGGGGCAAAGCGACGTTCCACTCCATTTAATAAAGAAACGACGTGAATCTGCCGTATTACGAAACAGTTGTTGTTATTCTTATTGCTGCCGCACAATATTCGAAACACACACACACACTTTCCCGGTAAATCTGTTAACTGCCCCGTAAATTCGTCCAAATCATGCACTTCCAAGGCCTCCGGAACACGCAACCACACACACACCGCCGGCGCCGGTTTACGATGCACACGATTTACTTTTTCCCTCCGTAACCGGCTTATGGCGCCTGTCGTCGTGCTCGCAAAGTGTCTGCATTACCACCCGCGTATGGAAATTTGTGTGCTATCAGTCATATTTTTTATGCCACGTGACATCTTGCCTCACGCGCGGAAATACGGCTTTGTCGTGTCGCGTACGTTGTGTAAATTCGGATTCGCATTGGTAGTAAAAAAAAAAACCAACAACGGCAACAGCCCTCTTCGCAGGGTTCCTACTAACTACTAGGCTAGGACCAGCTCCAGTTCCAGTTATGATACCTGGCATTAGCATGCGTACATACATCATGTTTAGGAGCGCTTAGCATTCCTTCGTTTGCTGGAACAAAATATTACTTCCCCCCGGCAGAAAGACATAAATTTACCGTGTTCTTCTGGTGTTGTTTGTTCGATTGGCCGTTGTCTGATCAGGACACTTCCGTGAAAAAAAAGATATTGAAATGGACTTCGTCGAAATTACCTTACTATGATTGATGTCTAACAAACTGCATAAAATTTGTGATTTGCAACACGACACTACAAACTCGGTTTATACTTTCCGTAGCTGCCAACAGTAAACAGACATGTGAAAAAACGCTTGAGGATATATTCTAATCTACAACCCTACAACCAACTGATCTATTCAATACAATTGAAAACACGGCCCAGAAGGCAACCTCATTAAGCAGCGTCAAACACTTACATAATGCTTTGTACGACCCGGTCGAAGTTCAAAAAATTGTTTCAAATATCAAGGCAGAGTTCAAAATCTAGTTTTAGTCTAGTCTTAGTCTAGTCTTAGTCTAGTCTTAGTCTAGTCTTAGTCTAGTCTTAGTCTAGTCTTAGTCTAGTCTTAGTCTAGTCTTAGTCTAGTCTTAGTCTAGTCTTAGTCTAGTCTTAGTCTAGTCTTAGTCTAGTCTTAGTCTAGTCTTAGTCTAGTCTTAGTCTAGTCTTAGTCTAGTCTTAGTCTAGTCTTAGTCTAGTCTTAGTCTAGTCTTAGTCTAGTCTTAGTCTAGTCTTAGTCTAGTCTTAGTCTAGTCTTAGTCTAGTCTTAGTCTAGTCTTAGTCTAGTCTTAGTCTAGTCTTAGTCTAGTCTTAGTCTAGTCTTAGTCTAGTCTTAGTCTAGTCTTAGTCTAGTCTTAGTCTAGTCTTAGTCTAGTCTTAGTCTAGTCTTAGTCTAGTCTTAGTCTAGTCTTAGTCTAGTCTTAGTCTAGTCTTAGTCTAGTCTTAGTCTAGTCTTAGTCTAGTCTTAGTCTAGTCTTAGTCTAGTCTTAGTCTAGTCTTAGTCTAGTCTTAGTCTAGTCTTAGTCTAGTCTTAGTCTAGTCTTAGTCTAGTCTTAGTCTAGTCTTAGTCTAGTCTTAGTCTAGTCTTAGTCTAGTCTTAGTCTAGTCTTAGTCTAGTCTTAGTCTAGTCTTAGTCTAGTCTTAGTCTAGTCTTAGTCTAGTCTTAGTCTAGTCTTAGTCTAGTCTTAGTCTAGTCTTAGTCTAGTCTTAGTCTAGTCTTAGTCTAGTCTTAGTCTAGTCTTAGTCTAGTCTTAGTCTAGTCGTAGTCTAGTCTTAGTAAAGTAAAGTAAAGTAAAGTAAAGTAAAGTAAAGTAAAGTAAAGTAAAGTAAAGTAAAGTAAAGTAAAGTAAAGTAAAGTAAAGTAAAGTAAAGTAAAGTAAAGTAAAGTAAAGTAAAGTAAAGTAAAGTAAAGTAAAGTAAAGTAAAGTAAAGTAAAGTAAAGTAAAGTAAAGTAAAGTAAAGTAAAGTAAAGTAAAGTAAAGTAAAGTAAAGTAAAGTTTTTTCTTTTTGCGATATTCTCCTAATCAGAGATCATTTTTTTTTGCAGAAACAGACAATGAAAATTATAGAATGATAGTACTCAAGGGAGAGCAAGGATGTGAAAATATAGAACGGAAACATGAGACGTGACAGAGGGTCATTTAAGCAAGCAGAAATCTTCTAGTAACTTAACTTTTACCTTCTACCAGAGGAGTTGGGCTTAGGCATCTGAACAATGCGAATCACCCAAGTCTCTGGTATGTCGGAAAGTAGTGATAAAGGTCTTTTACCATTTACTATCCGAACCGGCAAAAGAAAAGTTACCAGAAGTTGTCACTTTCTACTTGCGACGGCATTCTCACACACAATGAGTTCTTCACTGCATGGATGTTTTTTCTTTTATCTCTATACGGCTAGTTGAATATCGAAATGGAAGGTTTGTGCGAACTATTGCTTATGTGCCCAGAGTCACAGCGTTTTGGCTGTTTAGCCTAGGTTGTAAGCGGCGTTCAGTAGCGCATACTAGAAGATTTCTGCTTGCTTAAATGACCCTCTGTCACGTCTCATGTTTCCGTTCTATATTTTCACATCCTTGCTCTCCCTTGAGTACTATCATTCTATAATTTTCATTGTCTGTTTCTACAAAAAAAAATGATCTCTGATTAGGAGAATATCGCAAAAAGAAAAAAGAAATATTGACTACTAAACTTAGTCGTTAAAAAAGAAAAAAAGTAAAGTAAAGTAAAGTAAAGTAAAGTAAAGTAAAGTAAAGTAAAGTAAAGTAAAGTAAAGTAAAGTAAAGTAAAGTAAAGTAAAGTAAAGTAAAGTAAAGTAAAGTAAAGTAAAGTAAAGTAAAGTAAAGTAAAGTAAAGTAAAGTAAAGTAAAGTAAAGTAAAGTAAAGTAAAGTAAAGTAAAGTAAAGTAAAGTAAAGTAAAGTAAAGTAAAGTAAAGTAAAGTAAAGTAAAGTAAAGTAAAGTAAAGTAAAGTAAAGTAAAGTAAAGTAAAGTAAAGTAAAGTAAAGTAAAGTAAAGTAAAGTAAAGTAAAGTAAAGTAAAGTAAAGTAAAGTAAAGTAAAGTAAAGTAAAGTAAAGTAAAGTAAAGTAAAGTAAAGTAAAGTAAAGTAAAGTAAAGTAAAGTAAAGTAAAGTAAAGTAAAGTAAAGTAAAGTAAAGTAAAGTAAAGTAAAGTAAAGTAAAGTAAAGTAAAGTAAAGTAAAGTAAAGTAAAGTAAAGTAAAGTAAAGTAAAGTAAAGTAAAGTAAAGTAAAGTAAAGTAAAGTAAAGTAAAGTAAAGTAAAGTAAAGTAAAGTAAAGTAAAGTAAAGTAAAGTAAAGTAAAGTAAAGTAAAGTAAAGTAAGGTAAAGTAAAAGCATTCTGAGTGATATGTTCCAATGAAATAACGTTGAATGCTGAAACATTTGATATCCGGAATTTATCAAAGAAAAATTGGAATTCATAAATATTCGAATTTTATGGCATTCTGCCAGCACGAACATAAATATTGTATTTAAAGGAACGACTCGTTTCCTAGGTTGGCTTTTGAAACCAGCCGCGATCCTTCCGAGACGGCGAAAAGTCAGCCTTTGTGGCTTTGTGGCTGAATTTTTGAAATATGGAAAGCGCTTCGCATCGTCATTCATCCTGCACGGGCGGTACTCATCGTAACACGTCTATTCCATCCGCCAACCATTCGAAGGGAGTGGGAATTTTGAGGATCGTTATGAATATTCCTGTGAAGGTTGCTTCCGCCGTACCGCTCACTGTCAGGTATTTATTGTCCCCTACTAAAAATCTGCTCCGTCCGCACGTCAATGTATTCGACCTAGATCAAAGAATCCCGTCGCCTTGGGCCTTCCATCGAAATTCAAAATTGTTGACATTAATTTGCATTGTTGACTAGACCTTCTTTCGACATCAAATGACAGCAAACTTGGGATACCGATCTAATTTAGAGAAATCGAAACTCATCTGTTTTGTCCCCAGTATCCGACATTGTAGTGCTTCATGTTTTCCCAGCGGCTCTAAAGTCCAGGATCATAGAATGAAAAAAACAAAAAAACATGCACAAAAGTAATCAAAAAGATAAGACCTGCCTTATTCCATGCTTCCGGATCCACCCGTCGGTTGTTTTCCACACATACAACCACACACACACACACCTTCAAAACTCATCCGGAAAGCTTCTGTCAAACAAGCAGAAAACATTCTTTCACCTAAACTTGAGACATTATTAAAGTCTTGTGCCAATTCATTTCATGAATAATTTATAGCAATAGCTCGTCGGCCAACCTCAACATTGAGAATCAACCTCGAGATGCTTTCTGTGCCTCTCTCAGGATGAAATTCTATTTGCAACAACCAATTTTAGCACTTGACTACGTAATTCCTGGTCTTCGATGGCTCGTTAGTATGTAGCTTTTGCCATTCCGGTTCTATTTCGATATTCAGAATAATTGTACCAGCAAACCAATAGGCCACTCGAATCAGTCCTTATTTCAAGCACATTTCTGATTGCAGAATCCAGCCGGCAGAATCCGTAATGCCGAAGTGATGGGTAAAATTTTCACCAACCCATAAATTGTACCAAATTTACAGTGTGTCAAGACGTAAAGCGATTTTACAACGCATTTAATCGTTTTCATTACCGAAAAAACAGCAACATATGGGTCGGATGTTACTCGCAGACATGTTCTTGTCATTTCGCCAGATTCCAACGCCCGGGATGTCTTCAATTTTAGGGCATATGTTGCTGTCACGATATGGGCCATAATATTTCTCCTTCTAAATCTTCAGTACAGAAAACCCACACCCAAGTGGCAGTGAGTAAAGTGATAAATGCAAAAGACTTGTTTTGGCAGTCGTTCGGCCTCTGTGACGCAGCATACCAATGAGTAGAGTATGCCAACAACAAAAATGGCAGAATGATTTTGGATAGGGTTTTGTCTCGAATATAAAATTTTATATTGGCGACTGTTTGGTCTGATTGTGTCAGAAAGGAACAAAGCTAACGGTAGTTTGCTTGATTATGTTTTTGAATACATGCGATAAAGTAAATGGGTTCAATTTTTTACTTTTTCATATATTAATTCACTACTATCGAAGAATCGGCATGGTTGGAATATGATCTTAAAATTTTTTTCAGTTGGTTTTTGAGAAGTTTCATGTATTAATCCTAGATTTATGGTGTGAGACTAATGACCGCTACAAGTATTTATTAAAATTATAAATGTTATTCAGGAAGGCCCTTCTGACACAAACCTACAAGTATTTATTAAAATTATAAATGTTATTCAGGAAGGCCCTTCTGACACAAACGAATTACAATTGTACAAAGAACTGCAAATCGCTTGACTTGTTCGGCTGCGACCGGACACGGGACAAAAGTTTTAAAAGTTCCAGAAACAGACCACAAAGCTGTTGAAACGCATGATTAGACGGTAACCATTCAGTGACAGTGATTTGCGCATGGAAAAAAGCTAAGCCTTGGTATTACATTGCTTTGGTAGAATATTACCTTCTTCTTCTACAGACTTCGCAGCAGAATAAAATAACAAAGGCCATTTCTTGAACTACAGCATTATAAATGTACACTGAAACTTTACATAAGAACAATTTCCAAATCATTGATTCCAAAACAACCGACATAGGCTCCGAAATGTGGGCTTGAAAATTTCAAAAAATTTTAACTTATAAATAAAAAAATTAACGCATTGCTAATTTTTGGATATATTATGTGAAAATGTTTAGGCTTTCAAAGAAAAATATAAAATTACATAGTGCTCATTGGTCGCAAACCATGAAAACCGTTAAAAAGTTATACAAATCGAAAATAATCTATTCTTTTATTCGTTTTATCATGGAAATGGTCACACTACTAACAAAACGAAAAACCTGTTTTAATACACCTAGTGGTGTAAAAATGCCTTTCGCATATTTATAATACTATGGTATTCTTTTTAAATGTTTCGATTCCATTTTTGAACGAAACCAAGGGATTGTTTGTGCATTAACTAGCATAACATACAGATTGAAACTGTGCTTTGCTCGCGGGTTCATTATATGTAATTCCAGCACCGGAACCCGATAACCGGTATAATCGAAGTCGGTTCGTACGGCCACCAACTAACATAACGTACAAACTCTACTAGTTTTGATTCAAATTTTGAAGTTTTTATACGATTTCAACATCGTACTCTAAACGACAGTTTAGCTTTTTGATGAATCCGAGAATATGCAGTAATTTTTGGTAGGACCATAAGACCTAACCTTTCATTTAACCCTAAGGTTGAAAATATCGGTTCTGCAAACTCTGAGAAATGAATTGAATCAATTGAATCAACAACTGGCCACAACTGGTGATGCAAATTTTGCTTTTCGGGCATTGGTAGAATTTAAGCCAAAAAAAACATGTTTCGAATTCAAATGGAATTGCTCCATAAGTTTAAGAGCTGAATAGTTTTGGTTTTTGGTGCTAACGTCGACAATTGGATTTTGCCCCTCCTGCACTCATCAATCCTATTGCCTCTGAATAAAATTTTAGCGAAATTAAATCGATCGCGAATATGGAGATTCACATTTCTCGAATTTTAAAAAACAAGGAATCATGAAAATCTCGTTAAACACTTTTTGCCTTTCTCATATAGAAAGGTTCTGCAATCACTGTGAAAACACAATTTTGTACCAAGGCCCGGAGTGTCATATACCATTCGACTCAGATCGTCGAGTACGCAAAATGTTTGTGTGTATGTATGTATTGTTTATTTGCACTTACTTTTCTCGGAGAGAGCTGAACCGATTGTCCCAAACTGAGATTCAATGGTCCCATACAAAATTCCTGAATATTATTTGGATCCGACTTCCGGTTCCGGAGTTCTGGGGTAAAATGCACAAAAAAAAAAAAATATGTGTTCTAACTTTTCTCATAGATGGCGCGACCGATTTTCACAAAATTAGAATCAAATGAAAGTTCCTGTGGTCTCATGCGTAATTCCTGAATTTCATGCGGACCCGACCTCCGGAAATATAGGGTAAAGTGTGTTAAAATTGTATACTAAAACTGGGGAAAAACCTTAAAAAAATTCTAAATCGACCTCAAATCTTTTCCAATTAATAGTTTTTATGAGTAGACGGTCAAACAAACCGATTTCGGTTATTCTTTTAAGAATTGAAGAAAATTATTCTGAAGAATACCACAGTATTATATACCATAATATGATTGATATGAGAAAGGCATCATTACACCGCTAGGTGAATTAAAACAGGTTTTTTGCTTGAAAATAGATAACGATTTGCGCCCTCAGTTGGATCTTTCGATGTATTTTAAAATACTTTCACCCTGTACCCTGGAATAAATAAATTTGGGCGCCCTTTTTCATTTCTCCTATCGTGATTCTGTGGCCTGGAATCATTTCTATTGCGCCCTTTCAAATTATTATGTCAAGATGTTATTTATTCAGCATAAAAATAATTAATGATTTGCGCCCTCAGTTGGACTATTTATTGCATTTAAATAAACTTCCAACCTGCGTCCTGGAATTAATTTTAAGAGCGCCTTTTTCGATTCTCCTACCGTAATTCTTCGCCCTTGAATCATTCCTACGGCGCCCTTCCAAATTAGGCTTTCAAGATTTTTTGTCGTGAATAAATTTACCCTCTCAGAAGGTGATAAGTTTTTGATCGTGAATATCTCTTGTTGTATCTAACGAATCAACATAATTTTTGCTACATGCCATCGGAAATATGATCACAATTTTATGATAAAATTTTCAGTTGTGTGACATAATTTCAAATAATTCAAAATTAAACTTTTCGGAAATGTTTGGCCTAAACGAGTATCAAAGAGGATAATTCATAAGGCGCGTTTGCCTTTCTTGTATTTTGAAAGCTCATAGCTCAGTGATCTGTGAAAGAATTTATATAATCTAACAACCAATAGAATTGAAATTTTTCATCTCAAACGTGTATAGAAACAGCATTGAAGTATTTCAATAGTACCTGTCTCATTTGACCCATGTCAACACCAGCCAATCAGAACGCGTTCTGAGGAAGAGAACAAAATATTTGCTGCTGTACAACAAATCGTTCGAGAAAAATGTTCCGTGCAGTGTTTTTTATCGTAGTGAGTTCCACAATTTGGTTCTTCTGAAAGGCAGGAAAGATTCCCGTACAGCATTCTGATAGTTTCTTTCAATGAATTATGCAAATCCGAAATGAAATAATCGACATTAAAATTCTGTATGCGGCTATTTTTATAGCCGTTAGGACCGCCCATTAGTGAAAAAGCTACAAACAAAATCACGTAAAAGGAACCTCTTCACAAAAATTGGATCAGTTTGGATTCTATCGCCACTGCGAGCAGATGTATTGTATGTCATTTGCAAAGCTAGTTTCGCTTCCGACAAGAGCGATTACGACACAGCTGCCAGTTGTTTACATTGGTGAAAAGACAACGAAAAGGGGACAAAGGTGGAGAGCATCACACAAAATCAGCCGTTCCAATGGCACTAAAAGTTTTCTAAAGAACTATTAGGATTTCTCGCTCGCAAATCAAAGGGAAATATCCTCAGTTTAGTGCAAATCTAGAACAGTTTGATTAGATTTGTACACTTTTCGCTGTGTGAAATTCACAGTAATCGAGGCGGTGAAGCCTTCGTTGTTTTTGCGAAAAATGTGAAAAAGGGGAATGCTTGCATAATTCATACAATTGATCAACTAATTGATATTCGGAAGTGTTTAGGAACATGTCAGTTGTCACGACATCCAGTTA
The DNA here is from genome assembly GCF_030247185.1 of Malaya genurostris. Lineage (NCBI taxonomy): Eukaryota > Metazoa > Arthropoda > Insecta > Diptera > Culicidae > Malaya > Malaya genurostris. The sequence goes on from NC_080572.1 coordinate 282,898,552, forward strand.
TGATTCTGACATTACCCACCCGTCTTTTTTTTTGCTTGAAAATAGATAATGATTTGCGCTCTCAATAGAATCATTTGATGAGTTTAAAAATATTACCACCCGGCTCCCTTGAATTCATTATATGGACGCCTTTTCATTTCTCATATCGTGATTCTGGGCCCTGAAATCACTCCTAAAGTGCTCTTCCAAATTATCCTTACAAGATGTTATATTTGTAGCTTTAAAATAAGTAATGATTGTCGCCCTCAGTTGGATCTTTTTATGTATTTCAAACACTTCCACCCTGCGTCCTGGAATAACTTATATGACAATTCTCTTACCGTGATTCTGCGCTAAAATGTTATTTTTTTAGCTTGAAAATAAATATAAATTTGTGCTTTCAGTATTTAATGTATCTAAATATACTGCGCCCTGGAATAAATTTTATGATCCCCCTATTTCATTTCTCCTATCGTGATTCTGCGCCCTGGAATCATTTCTAGTGCGCCCTTCCAAATTATCTATACAAGATGTTATTTATTTAGCTTAAAAATAAATAATAATATGCGCCCTCAGTAGGATCATTTGATGCATTTACAGAAGCTTCCTCCCTGCGCCCTGGATTTAATTATATGGGCGCCTTTTTCATTTCTCCTTCTGTGATTATGCGCCCTGGAATCATTGCTAAGGCGCCCGCTTCAATTTTTTCTTACAAAGTGTTATTTTTTTAGCTTCAAAATAAATAATGGCTTGCGCACTTAGTAGGATCATTTGATGTATGTTACAATTTTTCAACGCTGCGCTCTGGAATTGTTTATATGGGCACCCTTCTTCTGCGCCCTGGAATTATTTTTAAGGTGCCCTTTCAAATTTTTCTTACAAAATGTTATTTCCGAAAACAAATTTTCTTGGTTCCTGAGAAGTTACAGATTCAAGGGCTGGTTAGTCACTGACGAACTGTGACTAACCGCAACTACAGCACTAATTGTAACGTTTCAAAGTTTAAATAATTTTTGACGTGAAAAGCGTTGTGGCTTTTACAATTCCACCACAATGCGACTCGAAAGAAAATGCTGAAGATACCGGGAACAACCTACGAAAAAACTACAACCAGTTTATATCGAAGAATGTCTGATAAGGTGCGTCCATCGGCAAGTATAAGAAGAAGGTCCTATTTTGGCTTGATTTGGCCTACTGTCACTACTACAAAGTGGATGTCGAAAGTTATACTACCATTTTAACAATCAAAGCTGCGACTTCAACAAACCGGTTCGGCAGCCAATGGGATTCAGTGAATGCCAACAAAATGCGCTGATTCTGTGTCCATTTCCACGGTGCGGGGGCTCAAGATGAAAGCTAGAAATTTCTAACTGGAAAAATGTAATCGTCTAATATAGTAAGATTTAATAGAAACTATCATTGGACTTTTTAAGCTTTTTGAATCTCGAATTAAAGGTCTGTTTTTTTTGGCGTACCAATAAACTTTTTAAAGCGATACGGAGTTTCAAGTCCAGAAGCTTTGCAGGCTACCCGACATGAGAAGATTTGCAGAGCACGAGAAAGTCTCCTTAAACGTCTCAGAGCCAGGACCGGTGAAACATGTTAAGCCCAGGTGGGTAATTTTTCGTACCGGGGGGAACGATCCTCCATTTCCATATCTACCTTAATTCTAATGGATATTTTCGATTTTTTTTAATATTTTATTTCGATATAACCTTTTTACTTTTTTCTTTTTTGACGACTAAGTCCATATTTCTTTTTTCTTTTTTTTATGCGATATTCACCTAACCAGAGACCATTTTTGTAGAAACAGAAAATGAAAATTATAGAATGATAGTACTCAAGAGAGAGCAAGGATGTGAATATATAGAACGGAAAATGAGAGACGTGACAGAGGGTCATTTAGGCAAGCAGAAATCTTTTAGTAACTCAACTTTTCCCTTCTACCAGAGGAGTCGGGCTTAGGCATCTGAACAATGCGATTCGCCCAAGTCTCTTGTATGTCGGGAAGTAGTGATAAAGGTCTTTTACCATTTACTATCCGAACCGGAGATTTCTGCTTGCCTAAATGACCCTCTGTCACGTCTCTCATTTTCCGTTCTATATATTCACATCCTTGCTCTCTCTTGAGTACTATCATTCTATAATTTTCATTTTCTGTTTCTACAAAAATGGTCTCTGGTTAGGTGAATATCGCATAAAAAAAAGGAATTTCGATATAACTTTGCAAGAAACGCGTAAATTCGAAGTTGGAAACGTTTTGGATTTTTTATTCCAAAACAAAGCTTTGACGTAGGACTACCCAGCTAGTGTCAAAATTACTGCCAACATTTGTTTTGAATATTGAGGCCGCAGTCTTTTGTGTTCCGTATAAACTTATTTATGCCTGTGAATTTTCGCAATTAGCAATTAGAATTTGAGAATTTTGGTTACCCTCATCGTTTAGTTTGTTGGTGTTGATGATGTCAGGTGCTGAACTCGTTCATGTAGTAAAGAGTGTATCGAAAATAAACTATCCACAAATTTTTCTTTCAAATTATGATAAAAACGATATTTTATTCAAACTAAAAATTAATCCATTGATTGAGCATAATGAAAACCGGATGAAATTTAAGTTATTCCTTCACGAATTGTCGAACTTTTGATCGAACGCTCTTCATCAAGTTCCGTACTAGTGTTGCATCGCATTTTTTGGACGCTTGAGCTAATTTTTTTTTTTGAACTCCTGCATTTCCCAGCTGCCTTACCAGTCTTCTTGAAGACCCTCTTCACGATTGGCCCGTAACGTTCGATGTGGTCGAAGCTGAGGGTAATTTTTTCAACGAAAATTATACCCTTTTCCGCAAGCCAATTGAGAGTTGTTTTGGCATAGTGAGCCGACGCTAAATCCACCCAAAACAGTTGAAATGTACTTTACTTCTTATATAAAGACAGCAATCTTTTCTGGAGACACTCAGATCGATAGATTTCTTCATTTATAGTTCCGGTAGTGCAAAAAATGGTTCACTTCAAAACACAGGAACATATTGCTTGCCATACCAGTACCTTTCGACCGAATTTCTCCGCTAGAAACGACCTCTCCGCATCGCTCACACCCTCTTCCACGACGACAGTAAACTATTGTGGACCTGGAAGGGTTTTTGAGTTCTTCTTTACATAAGTCTTATTGTCCACCAAAACGCATGCATCCGGACACTGCAAAAGACGCGAATACAATTTCCGGGCCCTTGTTGCTGCTCGCTTTTTCTGTTCGACACTTTTTTTTCAAGATTTTCTGCTTCTTGTAGGTCTTCAGGTGATTTCGCCTCTTGATACGTTGGATCATTCCGACACTCCTTCCTGCTTATTTGGCCAAATCACGTATTGACATTGATTTGTTCTTCAATATTAGAGATACCACTTTCTGGTCCAGTTTTAGGTTGGAAGAACCGGGTCTCTTCCTGGTAGCTCATCCAAAGAATAGTGTTCCCCAAACTTATTAATGATGGTTTTAACACTGGCATGATGAATTCCAAACCGCTTCACCAATTTTCGCATAGTAATACCTTTCTCACTTAGCCATGTGTCCAGAACCTTAATTTTCACTTCCTTTTCAATACGCGACATTTTGAAAACTGCAGAGTTTCAACCGCACAAACAAGTAAACAAACGAAAGCTGACAGCATGCTGTGATCTGAGCATAAAAAACAATCACAAATACATGCGTACAACACAAATGTATGTGGATAGCTTATTTTCGATACACTCCTTAGTCCATGATTGAGGTCATCCTGCAATAATATCCTCGAATATGAAGAAACTGCCAAATTTCGATCAAAAGGTGTCTCGTGCGAATCGAACGGTGCACAAAATAAATCCACAAACGGTCCAGCCGCTTGTGCAAGTCCAGCAAGTTTGAGAAGTTTTATCCGTACTAGGATTAAAAACAAAGATTTGTGGTATTCTGATTTTAAACGTGGTCAAATGAGGTAGTACTCCGGGAAAAATTAAGCAAGTTTTGACCATCGTGATGGATAAACGCAAAATCATAGTTCGTGATATAAGATGTGCTGAAATGGTTAGCATATCAACTGGAAGTGCTTTTACGATCTTACGCAAAAATCTGGTCACGAGAAACGGGTGCCTCGTTCGCTCACAATCGAACAAAAGCAACAACGCGTCAACGATCCAAAGAGCGGCACTGTTTAGTCGCAATAAAAAGGATTTCATGCGTTGGTATGAATCAGTGGACGAAACATGGATCTACCTATTTCTTCGGGGTCATATTAACATTCAAACCGTGCAAAAACGCAACTGGTAGCTGGAACAATCATGGCGTCAGTGTTCAGATGCTCGAGGTACATTTAACATCGACTATTTTGGAAAGGAAAGTGCCATCAAAAGTGATTTATTGATGCGTGTTTCCTAGTTATTACCTGAACTTTTTGAACGATGTGTTAGTAATCTTCTCTGCGGCAGTATCGAACCCCACAGAGTGCAAGTCGATTCGATACTGAATCGTGTTTTTGTATGAGCGATTTTCTTAAATGCGAACGCACTCATTCAAGAGCAATCTTATAGAAACCGTGAACTTATGTATACGAAACTGTCGTATCTGTTGGAGGGAATCATGGTGATGGTTTGAGAAACTGGGAAAATTAGAAATAGTTCGTTACTAATTGAAGATTCGATGATCAATGATCTAAAATATGTGATATGATATCGAATATCAGTTAAAGATGTAGACGTTCAAAGCCTGACCGCTGTCTTATTTTCTGTATTTTGAATTTGACGCCCAGTATAGAAAACAAAAACGCAATTCTACGACAAACATTTTTTTATTTATGTGAAGATATAGAACGGAAAGGTGAGATGTGAAGGTTCATTTGAGCAAACAGAAATCTTCAAGTAACATAGCTTTTACTTTCTTTTAGAAGAGTAGAAAGTGCCAACTTCTGGTAACTTTACCGGTTCGGATAGTAAATGGTAAAAGACCTTTATCGGTACTTTCCGGCATACCAGAGATTCGAGTAATTTGTATTGATGAGTTACTTAAGCTCGACTCCTATGGCGGAAGGTAAAAGTTAAGTTACTAAAATATTTCTGCTTGCTTAAGTGACCCTTATCACGTCTCACCTCTCTGCTGTATATCTTCACATCCTTCCTTTATTATTCTGAACTAGCTGAATTACCCGGCGTTGCTCGGAAATCTTTCGGAATACTCTGAATGGAGTAAATCACGGCAACCCGATTTAACAATACTCCGTACATGTCCAGATTTTAGATTTCACAATAATCATAATTTTTCCTAGTATTCTCATCAAATCGTTATAGTTTTATGTTTTTCGTGCAATCCAATCAATTTTATCTAACACTTACTACACTCCCTCTCTCCCTCAAAATAACCTAATAATATTCTGTGATATAAAAATAGTATCTGTATTTGTCAAGAAGCATCGTTTCTCGTCGAATAAATTTTATATTGAACTCGAACACTGTGAACTTAATACAGCTCTCCTCCATGATTACCCTTACAACCACCTTTGAGTAGTGTAGAAAGTATCTGTGCTCGTCAAAAAGTATCGATTCACTCCTTTGGTACATGTGGTGGCGCATCGTTTAGTTATTTCGTAGTTATATTGAAACTTACATACAGTTCTTTGAATTTTCCGGCAAAATGGAATAAGATCTCTTGAAATTATGAATACTTTTGCGTTTCATTCCAATTAATTATAGATATACTACCTAGCATGACCTTGAAACTCTTGTCCCTGTCTTGTTTTTCAAAAAATGGGAGATGGAAATTGATTTTCAAGACCTCCTTCTAGTCTAACTCACCCCCCTATTTAGTCGACAAATAAGCTAAATTTCAGAATAAGCACCTCTCGTAACAGTCACTTGCTGCAATATCCACCCTTTTGATCACCTCAATGAATATCTAAGCTCGCCGATAAATTGAAAAACGCCCTTAGAACCACCTCTGAATTGCAAAAAGTAACTGTGCCAAGTTTGGTACAAAGTTGTTGAGTTGTTATGAAACTTTGCCGATATATGCAAACACTTTGACTTTCAGCTTCTTTATAAGCGACACTTGCTATCCTTTCACGCGTATAAATATCCTAATAACCATCTCTTAGTTGTTATAAATCTCTGGGCCTGTCGAATAAAAAATTTTTGCAAAATTCTAAACTTTTTGCCTCAAATTCCCCTTGTTAGCAAACACTTATTATACACCTCCCCCTCCACTCTTTAAATATCCTTATAGCAACCTATAATAACTTTAGCCAAGTTAGGTGTGGTAGTCTTTTGAGTTGTTTCGGAATTATGGTCTACACTCAGGCAATAAATATATGGATTTTCATTAGGATATCTTATGGGTTTTAGGAAAAAGAATATCGTATGCGAATCCTAAGACCACATTATGTAGTCACGACAATTGGAAATCCAATTAAAAGCCTTAAGAAATTCATACGAAATTTTTAGGAATATTGTGCGAAATATTATGACAAACATAACTTCTCTCATATACTGCGAAATTCATAAGTTGTTCATATGAAAACTATTATAGTGATAGATGAGATGTATATTGCAGACTCATAAACATTATAATAGAGGTATAATTCTTGTATTAATCTTTTGAAATTGTGATTCTGGTAAGTTTTGATTTATCATAAGATTTGCCTGATATCGTTTATCGTTAAGAACACTTGCTACACACTCTCCTTCCTGAAAATATCCCAATGATCATTTCTAAAGAGTAAGAAGTATCTGTGCCAGTTCGTTCAGTAGTTAGGAATTTATGCCGTTGCAAATATTACACTCCCCCTTTTCAGAGGCATTCACTACATCCACCCCACACGAATATCCATATAAGTTGTGCAAAAAGTATCTATGATCTTTGAAAGGAATCAATTCTCGTCAAATTAAATAAATTTTGTCATCACTCTCCCTGTTAAGTAGATTTGCTACGCTTCCTCCCCTATAAAAATATCCTTATGACAATCTTTGAAGAGCAGGAAGTACCTGTGCTAAATTTGGTGGCAATCCGTTCAGTAGTTTCAGAGCTATGCCGTTACAAACATTACACCCTCCTTTTTGAAGGAAATTGCTGCATCCATTCCCCATATGGTCATATCCAAGTTGTGCAAAAAGTGACTATGATCTAAAAAAAGTATCGATTCTCGTCAAATTCAAATTTCCCTCCCCATTAAAATGTTCGAGTACTCATTCAGGAATATCGGATCAGAAAGAATATACGTCTGGCTTGAACGAGCTTCAGACAACTAATGAGAAAAATTTTATTTGTTACTAATAACTAACATATTGCTACGACACAATTAGTTTCCATGGCATGTTGTTATCGTTGCTCTTCTAGAGTTGATCGTGGCAACGTGGTTCAACACTCATCCTCAACATCGGTCGAATGGATTCCAATAGCTTCACGAAACTGACGTAAATTAATTGCTCCTAGCGGTTTAGTCAAAATATCTGCTTCCATATGCTCCGTGGAACAATAACGCATTTGAACAATTCTATTTTCGACTAAGTCCTTCACAAAACAATATTTTATAGCAATATGCTTCGATTTTCGAGATACCCTATCTGCAACTGTGAGTGCGATGCAACTTTGGTTGTCCTCATTCACTTGTATTGGTAACCTTAATTCTATTTTCAAATCCTCCAGCAATTTACGAAGCCATTGTAGTTCCTGCATACATTCCGCCAAAGCAATATATTCTGCCTCTGTGCTTGAAAGTGCAACACTATTCTGCTTCCTGCATCCCCAACTCACAAGACCATCACCAAACTTTAAAATGTAACCAGTGTTTGATTTACGATCTCCTACTTCACCAGCCCAGTCAGCATCGACGAAACATTTTACTTCTAGCTGCTTACTGTCTCCTAGATTTAGCCCATGATTAATTGTGCCTTTCAGATAGCGAAGCACCTTTTTAGCCTCATTCCAATCTGCTACTGTTGGGTTTGATACACGTCTTCCAAGAATCGAAGTTGCTATAGAAATATCCGGACGTGTGTTTATGGCTATATACAACAAAGCTCCAATAAGGCTTTGATACACATCCTTTTCCGAAAAAGTGTCGCTATCCTCCTCCTTTTGTTGTATAAAGCCACTTGCCATAGGAACTTTAGATATTTTGCATTTCTCCATTTTGAATCGCACGAGAAGTTTCGGAAAGTAAGACGACTGACTTAGCATATACTGGTCTACATGTTTTCTTACGTGAATCCCCAGGAAAAACTTTAATTCTCCTAGTTCCACAATTCTGAGTTTTCTTCTTAGAACTCCTACTAGCGCTTTTTTTTTTTTAAATAACTATTTATTGGAATATGAGTTAAAATTAAATTATTAAGATTTAAATTGGGTGTTCAGCCACAAGTGGTGACTTTTCAGCCCTGTTATATATATATATATATATATATATATATATATATATATATATATATATATATATATATATATATATATATATATATATATATATATATATATATATATATATATATATATATATATATATATGATTTGGTTATTACCATGAAGACATCATTTGCTTCCGCAATTCTGAGATTTTTGTGTAGGGAAAATTCTAAACCTACTTGTATTGTGTAATGGGGAAAAGGAACTTATATACTAACTTACTAACTAATACAGAGAGCGAATCGATTCAATTGAAGATTGCATCGATTTTTGTCGGAATTTGCTTATAATATTATGTGACATTACATCTAATGGTTCTATATTTGTGAGTCTGTGTAACTCATTTGTACTAAACCAGGGAGGACGCTTCAGAATCATTTTCAGAATTTTATTCTGAATCCTTTGAAGCGTTTTCTTCCTGGTGGAACAACAGCTTGACCAAATTGGTACCGCATAAATCATGGCTGGTCTGAAAATTTGTTTATAAATTAACAATTTGTTTTTTAGACAGAGCTTAGAATTTCTGTTTATAAGAGGATATAAACATTTAATATATTTATTACACTTTGCCTGGATTCCTTCAATGTGATCCTTGAAAGTGAGTTTTTTGTCATACGTTAAACCTAAGTATTTAGCTTGATCAGACCATGTCAATTCCAATCCATTCAATTTGAGAATGTGATTATTGTTTGGTTTAAGAAAAGAAGCTCTTGGCTTGTGAGGAAAGATAATTAATTGCGTTTTTGCTGCATTTGGTTTAATTTTCCATTTTGACAGATAATCACTGAAAATATTTAAACGTCTTAGTAGGCGACTGTAGATCACTCTTAGATTTCTACCTGTGGCTAACAGACTTGTGTCGTCACAGAATAGCGATTTCTGACAACCAACGGGTAGATTTGGAAGATCAGAAGTGAAAATATTATACAAGATTGGAGCTACACTCGAACCCTGCGGAACACCGGCTCGTACGGGTAGCAATTCAGATTTATAATTCTGATAGCTAACCTGAAGAGTACGATCAGTTAAATAATTTTGAATCATTTTGATCAAATAAATAGGAAACTGGAAATCAGACATTTTTGCTATTAAACCTTTGTGCCAAACACTGTCGAATGCTTTTTCTATGTCTAGAAGAGCAACTCCAGTGGATAACCCAGAAGATTTATTTGTTTTTATCATGTTCGTTACTCTGACAAGTTGATGAGTAGTTGAATGTTCATGACGAAATCCAAACTGCTCTGGTAAAAAAATTGAATTCTCATTTATATGAGTCATCATTCTCAACAAGATAATTTTTTCAAAAAGTTTACTGATAGAAGAAAGTAAGCTAATTGGGCGATAACTTGATGTTTCTGCTGGGTTTTTATCAGGTTTTAGAATAGGAATTACTTTAGCGTTTTTCCATCTTTTTGGGAAGTAAGCTAATGAAAAACACTTGTTGAAAATTTTAACCAGGAGTCTCAAGGCAACATCGGGAAGATTTTTAATAAGAATATTAAAAATTCCATCATTACCAGGAGCCTTCATGTTTTTGAGTTTCCTAATAATTGATTTAATTTCATCAAAATTCGTCTCAATAATGTCATCGTGTGATAACACTTGGGTTGAAATATGATCATACTTCAGTGAGACTTCATTTTCAATAGGACTCACAACGTTTAAATTAAAATTGTGGACACTCTCGAACTGCTGAGCTAGCTTTTGAGCTTTTTCACCATTTGTAAGAAGTATTTGATTTCCTTCCTTGAGAGCAGGAATTGGTTTCTGAGGTTTCTTAAGAACCTTAGAAAGTTTCCAGAAAGGTTTAGAATATGGTTTAATTTGTTCAACTTCTTTAGCGAAATTTTCATTTCGCAAAAGAGTAAATCTATGTTTAATTTCTTTTTGTAAATCCTTAACTATGTTTTTCATAGCAGGATCACGAGAACGTTGATATTGTCGTCGACGAACATTCTTCAACCGAATGAGCAGTTGAAGATTGTCATCGATGATAGGAGAATTTAATTTAGTTTGAGCTTTGGGAACTGAAAGATTTCTAGCTTCGATAATATAATGATTCAAATTATCAATTGCTGTGTCGATGTCCGCAGAATTTTCTAAAATAGTTTCATCATCCACATGATTTTCAATGTGAGATCTGTAATCCAACCAATTAGCTCTATGATAGTTGAAAATATAACTAATTGGATTAATTATGGCTTCGTTGGAAAGTCTGAATGTTACAGGAAGATGATCTGAGTCAAAGTCAGCATGAGTAATCGGTTCACTACAAATGTGACTTTGATCTGTTAGAACCAGATCAATTGTAGACGGGTTTTTCACGGAAGAGAAACAAGTAGGATTACTGGGATGAAGAACTGTGAAGTAACCAGCTGAGAGTTGATTATGAAGTATTTTACCATTACTGTTATTTTGCCTACAATTCCACTGGACATGCTTAGCATTTAAGTCCCCTATTACGAAAAATTTCGATCGATATCTTGTAAGTTTTTGCAAATCGCCTTTGAAGAAATTTAATTGTTCGCCGGTGCATTGGAATGGCAAATATGCTCCAGCGATGAAATAAATTCCATGAATGGTTTCAACTTCGATTCCCAAGCTTTCAATAACTTTAGTATTGAAAGAAGGTAAAATTCGATGTTTAATTTGCCGTTGGACAAAAATGGCAACTCCACCACCAATTCCAGTAAACCTGTCAAATCGATGAACCACATAATGTGGATTACTTTTCAATTTTACATTTGGTTTAAGAAAAGTTTCTGTCACAATGGCAATATGAATTTTGTGAACTTTGAGAAAATTATAAAATTCATCTTCACTCGATTTCAAAGATCGAGCATTCCAATTTAAAATATTCAAATAATTATTTAACATCACTGTTAAATTTTAAATTCATTATAATATTATTTGCAAATTTCCATCCGATTTGAAATGCTTCAAAAAGTGATGAAGTCGAATTCATTTGGATGATCATTTGAAAAAGTTGATCTTGTAGGTAGATCATTTTATTTTCAGTTATATCGCCTAAATCGACTTCATTTAAAGAAGCGAATGGTATTGAAGGAATATTTGTAGGTAGACTGCCATTAGAAGAAGATGATTTGGCCGGTCTACCTATTAATAAATTGTTTTCGTTAGAAGAAGAACTGCAAGGTGGTCCTGTGTTTTGATTATTTACATTAGAAGAAATAGGTGAAGGATTTCTACCTAATATACCAGCATAACTGACATTAGAAGAAGATGATGACGAGGTCGATCTACCTGTCAATAAATTGTTTTCGTTAGAAGACGAATTGGCAGGCGTACCTGTTTTTTGTTTAGAAGAAATCAGTGCCTTAAAAGAATTAGGCGTGGCACCTGTAACGGTTTTCTGATTTTCAGGTATGTTCTGTAAATTTAAGGTCGTTGATTTGACTTGTTGTCGAAGCGAACGAGCGTTTAATATTTTTTCCCTGACAGGACATTTCAAAAAATTGGATTTATGATTTCCATTGCAATTTGAACATGAAAATTCATCAGTGGTTTCATTCATTGGACAAACGTCTTTCGAATGCGATTTACCACAATTCAAACACCGTATATCCATATGACAATTTTTGGTTCCATGACCGAAGCCTTGGTAACGACGACATTGCGTTAAGTTTGCAATACGATTATGCCGTTTATAATGTTCCCAATGAATTTTAATGTGGGAAATGAAACGTACTTTTTCTAAAATTTTCAAATTGTTTACATCACTTCGATTGAAGTGTATTAGGTAAAGTTCATGGGGAATTCCAGAGCGTGGTTTAGAAGTACCATTCGCTCTTTTTTTCATAAGTATTACTTGGGAAGGGGCAAAACCAAGCAGTTCTTTTAGTTCATTTTTAATTTCATCAATACTTTTGATCATTTGATAATCCTTTCAAGACAGCCTTGAAGGGTCTGTCTGATTTTATATCATATGAATAAAATTTATGAAGTTTCTCGGACAAATATCGAATAAGACGTTCGTAATCTTCCAATCCATCCACCAAGACTCGACATTCTCCTCTTCGTCCGATTTGAAATGAGACTTTTACTTCCGGGAGAAAAGTAGAAAGCTCAGTACGGAATGCTTTGAAGTCGGAAATCATCACCGTCACTGGTGGCATAGATTGATGTTTCTTCCCAGAACGACAAGCGTCCATTTTGGGAATTTTTGAAGAATTTTCTTCTATGTCGCTACAATCGGATTCAGGAAGAATCTCGTAAATATTGTTAGACGGCATAGGATCAACGGAAGGGAAATCCGTCCGTTGTCTTTTATTTTTACATTCAGATTCTATAAGATCGTGAATGTTATTAGATAAATGTTGAATAACGGATTGTGATTTATTCCGTATTGAATTATTTTTAGCCTTAGGCTTGTTGCCTTTCCGGTTGGACGCAGGCATTTTTGAAATTTTAAATTAAATTAACTAGGCTAAATTAGTCTTCGATTAGACCCCTAGCTAGCCTTAAAAAAGGCTGATTAATTTCTTAGTCACTCTAATATCACTCTTTGTATCACTTAGTCACTCTAATATCACTCTTTGTATCACTTAGTCACTTAGTTAGTGATTCAGGTAGCCTTGAAAAAGACTGAAGCCTTGAATCAATGAAACTCTAGGTAGCCAGAAAAAAAAAAATTCCAGGAGCCAAGAGCTATACGCGTGCGGTGCGAACGACTGTTCAACACCGACTGGCTACTAGCGCTTTATATTCATCCTCGAGGTGACATACCACAATTATATCATCGACGTAAATTAACATGTACGTATGGCGTCCTTCAATTTGTCGCGTGTAGAGACAGGGATCTGCATTCGATCGTTGGAAACCAATATCCTGTAGTACATTATTTATATGCCGGTTCCAGACACGAGCGCCCTGCTTTAGGCCATATAAACTCCGTTTTAGCCGACAAACTGTCTTTTGATCATTGCAACCGTATCCTGGAGGCTGCTTCATATAAATCTCCTCCTTAAGCTCTCCATATAAATACGCTGTTTTGATGTCCATGTGTCTCACACACATACGTTTTCTACTGGCCAATACTAGCACTGCCCGAAAGGTTGCTTGCTTTACTACTGGAGCAAACACCTGATCATAGTCACTTCCATACTCCTGGGAAAAACTTTGAGCAACTAATCTGGCTTTAAATCGTACTATCTTCCCAGTTTCGTCCTCCTTGCATTTGTAGACCCACTTACATCCGATAGCTTTACGGTCCGGGGGTAGTTTGGTAAATTCTCACGATCCGTTTTCCCGATGTGAAGCCATTTCTTCTTCCATTGCCAGCTTCCATTTGTCACGGTCAGGACTTTCGATAGCCTCGGCAAAAGTTTTTGGCTCTACGTGTGATAGGGCCAATCCAATGGTACCGAATCTCTGTGGTAAGTGTTCGTGATCATCCACAACTTCTGATTGATGATTGTCATTTTCTCCCTGTTCGGTGATTAATCGATCTTCCAACTGAACAGCTACTTCTGAGTCAGCTACCGCCTCAATTTCCACATCTCCAGTTGTTTCACTACATGATTTGTCGTCTTCAAGTTCCAAGAATCGTACATCACGACTGATAACGACATTTCCAGTCTTCGTATCGAGCAATCTGTACGCTTTGTTCTCTGATGAGTAGCCAACAAAGGTCATTTTTATCGCTTTTATATCAAACTTTTTACGTTTTTGAGCTGGTGTCCAAACAAACGCTTCACAACCAAAAATCCGTAAATGTTTCATGTCAGGCTTTTTGCCAAACCATATCTCGAACGGCGTTGTCGTAATAGCTGTAGAAGGTAATCTGTTTTGCAAATAAGTTGATGTATTTATTGCTTCTGCCCAAAATCCTCTGGGTAGACCAGCATCCAATAACATACACAATCCCATCTCGTTCAAAGATCTATTTTTTCTTTCAGCTACTCCGTTCTGCTGAGGAGAGTATCCAGCGGTATATTCAGGTTTAATTCCTTCTTCTTTGTAAAATTCGCGCAAACTTTTACTGCTGTACTCACCACCTCTGTCCGAACGAATAATTTTTGGTTTCTTTCCGAATTGGGTTTTTGTAAATCGTACGTAATCTTTAATTTTTTGTTCAACTTCGCATTTTTCTCTCAAAAAGTAAACCACCGTGTATCTGCTATGGTCATCTATTATGGTCATATAATACCTACAACCACCAGGAGTCTCCGTCATTGGTCCGCAAACGTCGCTATGAACTATGTCGAGAATTTCTCTTGATGTCTTCTCGGCTACTTGAGGAAATGATGGACGGGACTTTTCCTTCGATACAGCCTTTGCACGTAATTCGAAGTCTACAGCTTGATACATTAATACCGGACGCCAATCCCTTCCGTTCAATGACATCAAGAACATTCGGATCGCGATGGCCAAGTCGTCGGTGCCATACGTGCTGACAATCGGCATTGTGTTGTTTGTTGTTCACGACGAGAGAACGTCCGTCTGCGACATTCAACCAGTAGAGACCACCAATTCGATCAGCAGTTGCAATCACCTTTTTATTATATATTAATTTACAGCTCTTCGAATTGAAATCTGCTTTAACACCTTTTTCTGCCAATTTTGCGACTGATATCAAGTTAGTCTCGAGCTCAGGAGCAAAAATAACGCCTGTTAAAGTGACGGTCACTTTTTCTTCGCTACTTATCAAGCACTCAATCACACAGTCGCCGATACCTTCCGTTCGTAGGGTTTTACCATCCGCCGACGATATAACTGGTATTGCACTGTTGTCCAACCGTACGAATGCATTACGATATTTCACTAAATGAGACGTAGCACCTAAATCAATTATCCATGACTTCGCATTTGGTTGATTCGAACATACTAAAAACGTGAACGACTCCTTTTGGTCGTTTTCGCGCATTGTTTTTACCTTTTCTTTAGGTTTTTTCTTTTCATTTTTTCCTGCAGAATTTCTTTCCGCCAAAAACAGCTTACATTCTCGCTTCCGGTGCCCCGGTTTTCCACAAAAATAGCAGCTAATTACCTTCTGATTGTTACTAATCTTCAGTGCCAGTTCTTCCATACCACCACCTCTTTGCTTTGCTTGTTTCTCGGCCTCGTCCATGAGCTTGATTTTCACCATTTCGAGAGTCAATTCATCCTCGTTTCGAACTTCCAATGCTGTCGTCAAAGGGTTGAAAGAATCTGGAAGTCCACGTAGTATAAGTGCCACCTTTAGACACTCCTTCATTTCAAATCCGGAGTTCTCAAGCCTAGCGTACTGTTTTTCTATATCAGCTAGGTATAACTCCATGTTGCCTCCAATCCGATAATTCTGGTTGGTAATAAGCCTGAGCAGCGTAACTTTTTGTCCCAAACTAGTTTTATTGTGATGCTGTTGTAATGCATCCCACGTCGTCTTGGCTGTCGGTTTGTTCCGAATAATAGCGTATTGGCTCTCATCCACTGTTAATTGAATTGTCGCCAGCGCCTTTTCATCACCTTCTGTCCAAGCAGCACTCAATGGATTCAAGGGAACTCCTGGATCGATGAACTTCCAAATCTGTTCTCTTCGCAATAAAGCTTGTACAGAGAACGACCATGCTGAATAATTGAAGTTATTCAGCTTCGGCAATTTTCCCCACTCCATCTTGAGCTTCACGACTTTTACGGTTTTTCAGAAAACGATTAGATCTTCAATCTTCTATATTTGATCCTCCTGTACTGGTACTGGGCCCATAACCTGTTCGAGTACTCATTCAGGAATATCGGATCAGAAAGAATATACGTCTGGCTTGAACGAGCTTCAGACAACTAATGAGAAAAATTTTATTTGTTACTAATAACTAACATATTGCTACGACACAATTAGTTTCCATGGCATGTTGTTATCGTTGCTCTTCTAAAGTTGATCGTGGCAACGTGGTTCAACATAAAATACCTTTATAACCATCTCAGAAGATCAAGAAATATTTGTGTTAAGTTTGGTGGCAATCCGTTCAGTAGTCTCGGAATGACGCTGTTACAAACATTACCCACCCCCCTTTTGAGAGCATGTGCTACATCCACCCCACTTATGGTCATATCTACGGTATACTAAATGTTTCTATGGTCTTCAAAACGTATAGATTCTTGTCAACTTATATGAATTTTTATCATGACCCCCTCTTGTTAATGACACTTGTTACGCTCCCTCCCTTATAAATAAACACCCTAAACCATCCCTGAAATGAAAGAAGTGCCTGTGCCAAGTTTGATAATAATCCGTTCAGTAGTTCCAGAGTTATGGCGTTACAAACATACAAACTTACATCCATTTTTATATATATAGATTACATATATTTTTTTTGCGCACATCTACGGTCCCCCATGAAACTGACAACAATGGTGATAAACTGGTTGCACTGTTGAGTTCCCATCATCACGTTTATAACATGTCATGTCAAACCGTGAGAACCTTTCGATTCGTTAGTTCATTTGTATATATTGAGATTTTATGGTACACTTAACAGATCGGCTGAAAAGTTCGTATCATTTCTATGAGCGGGCGCCACTAGAATTAAATCCATACCATTTTCAGTTAGTACCAACCTTCAAAAGATACGTGTATAAATTTGACAGCTGTCTGATTATTAGTTTGTGAGATATTGCATTTTGAGTGAAGCTACTTTTGTTGAGTGATGATGAGTGTTATCCAGACTCTGCACCGGGCGAAGCAACAATTCGTAAGTGGTTTGCAAAATTTCGTACTGGTCATATGAGCACCGAAGACGATGAACGCAGTGGACGTCCAAAAAAGGCTGTTACCGATGAAAACGTGAAAAAAATCCACAAAACGATTTTCAATGACCGTAAAGTGAAGTTGATCGAGATAGCTGACACCCTAAAGATATCAAAGGACATATTCACGAATATTTGGATATGAGAAAGCTTTGTGCAAAATGGGTGCCGCGTGAGCTCACAATCACAATGTCACAAGTCGATGAAAACCATGCTGAAATTGAACGAATTGGGCTTCGAATTGCTCCCTCATCCACCGTATTCTCCAGATTTGGCCCTTCAGTGACTTTTTCCTGTTCTCAGACCTCAAGAGAATGCTCGCTGGTAAAAAATTTAGAAGCAATGAAGAGGTAATCGCTGAAACTGAGGCCTATTTTGAGGCAAAGGACAAATCGTACTACAAAAATGGTATCAAAAAGTTGGAAAATCGCTATAATCGCTGTATCGCCTCTGATGGCAATTATGTTGAATAATAAAAACGAACTTTGGCAAAAAAAAGTGTATTTCTATTAAACGATACGAACTTTTCAGCCGAACTGTTAATATTTTGTTTGTTTTGATGTAATCAGCTAACACCATGATCTCTCGTGTATTTAAATTAATAGCAAGAGGACAGTGTACAGCAGATATGAATTATAGCAGTTAAATGGGAGTTACATTGTATAATTTTCGCGTTGGAAGAAAAGGTAGCTCGGAAAGCTCGAAATTCCAAGTGCTAACACAGTAGATTTCCGACGTTCCATTATGTACTACAAAAAATTCAGAGTAGATTGCATAAATGTTAAAAAATCAAAATCTATGGTGGACGAGTATTTGGAAGAAATGCGCATGATGACCTGGCTTGCATGCCCATTTTTCGTGCTTTTCCGTTTTTTTCGTTTTACGATTCGTTTTGCTTAACTTGTTGGTTATTTTTAACAATTGTCTTTTTATATTATGGTATCGAAATGAGTGACAATGGTGACATTTGATTCTGCCCTACTCATGGCACTCTTTAATCGAAATGATAACAATGCAATTAATCTCGCGCTCCACCAAGCGGTGAGTGCGGTCATTTTGGAAAGTACCGGGTACGAACCAGAATTTATTAGATTATTGTAGGCACATCCATGTCTTTATTATTTATCTTTGGTAGTACTACCCACAGTAACCACCTCTTTCACCGGCTCTGCTCAGAGCTGTGGACTGGTGCTTAGTTAGTCCATGATGTAATCTATACTCGCGTAAGGAATTTTCAAATCAAACTGTTCAATTTTCTCATGTATTTAAGACTGACACAGGCGTACACATAATTTCCGAAAAACTACATGCAGTGAGCTTCCACTCGGTACAAAATGTCAGTTCCATGGTGATTGCATTTCCTCCAACAACAACCAAAAAAAAAAAAATAAACCAAAAATTAAGTTACTCAACTAAAAACACAGATGTGAAGTCAAATTTGAATCCGACCAATTTCATAATTTCGTGAAATTGAGTTAAACTAAAGTTCAGAACACACATGAAACTTCATCACAACCTCAGCGTCGGCTTCCCCCCGACCCACCAGTTTCACGTTTTGATATTCAAATTGGACTCCGTCACATTCCATTTCCACACGGATTCGCTCGCCACACAGGACATAACGAAGGGTCTTTTTTTCTATCAACAATTTACATTTATTACCTATCATCATCACCGTCATCAACATCATCATCATCATCATCATTATCATCGTCGTCATGTTCGTCATACCGGCAGCCCACTGCGGTGAAGCGGCTAAATGTGCTACAAAACTTTGGTCAGTCCCAACCGTGGGAGGCAGAAACAGAAACATACTCATTCAAAAAAAAAGAAGAAAAGTTGATCCTAACGGTGCTCATTCGACGATGCGATGAAGGGGAAATATTCAGTACAGGAGCCCCGGCTTGGATGAATTTCGGCGAAGAGGATTCCGTGCTCCGGAAAAATGGCACACAAAACTTCATCGTCCATCCAAAAACCGGCCGGTTGCGATAATTTCTACATTCGCCGCTAGTATTTCGCTCAAACCGGTCAGCAGCTCGGGACGAAAAACGGGAATCAAAAAAACATGGGGCTAAACTTTCATCTTGTTGGATAGTTCTTTTTTTTTTTATTCACAACTCTCTGCCAACGAAATAACAAAATACAAAAGCGAACGGGAGAAGTTTGTGTGGGGTTTGGCATCAGAAAAATTGTTATTGTGAAATGGACCACATCGGCCACAAACGTGAGTTGTGAGAGACGGTTGCCAAACTTTTTTTTTTCTGTGATCTGATTTCTGACTGTGTATTTTTTTTTGTATTCCAGCGATTCGTATGTAGATTGGGGATTATTAAATGATGACACCATGATTTGAATAGATCATATCTAATTCGGTAGAAGGAAGGATGATTGAAACCCCCTAAAACGTTGCCCGAAGGACAACGGTTCAGTGTTGGATAATATCGTACTTTTAAGTTTCTGCTTGAACCGTCGGAACGTGACAACACTAGCAAGTGGTTTTTCTCCCCGGACGAACACATGCTGCGTGGCATACCGAATTTGATGGGGCAAAAGTTTGCTTTTTTTTATGGTGCCATACGAAAACCAACCGAACGATAAATATTATTTGGACGCTAACAACCAAGATTGTTCGCTCCAACCACTCCTCCGGCCGGCTCTTCTGCGGTTAGGAGAGGACCCTTGATTTTTCATGAAGACCTGAGATGTATCTTTTCATCGAGTGCACTCCAACATAAATTGTCGAATTCATAATCTCTTATGTTGGTCGGAAGCCTCGGATGCGGTATTATCCTCCGTATGTTCCGTGGTACGAAGAAAGATAATTTCTCTGGACGGAACGACGGAAATCCCAACACAGGAGGTAAGACACTGTGGCGCACCGTATACCAAATATTAAATTGTGCAGTGCCAGGACCTCCTTCGCCTTCGCCACTGGACACTTTTTAATTCTCCTTCCCTTTTTTTTCATAGTTTGGCATAAAGTCTCTTGAAAGTCTCAAGTGAAAAGAGAAGATCACTTTTGATGAATAGTCACTTGATGGTTGTGAGTTTTTCCTTGGATGGGGAAACTTTTGTTTTTCTTCTGATTCTTCTTCTTCTACTTCTGCTTCAATCGCCACTAGCTGGCAGCGGAAAACCGTTGAACACTAACCGCAGGAAGTGATTTCGAATCCACTTCGGTTTGCACCAAGCAGCACGAAAGCGAAAAAAAAGTGTAGAAGATCCGGTCATCGTGTAGAGAGTGGCGGTCCCTTCGGTTCGGCACTCAAGCAGCGGACGAACGCTTTCACGCCAGCGCTGGGAGTGCGGACGAATTTTTACCCGGGTAGGTGGAAAATTTGACTTTTAATAAAGTTCAAATTAAGCGGAGAGTCATTGAGCAGCACTTGACAGCGCGACTCGACGACGACGACGACGACAGTGACTGTCGATAAGATCGTTCGTCTCAATAGCTTTCGAAATGATATTTAAAGGAGGATTGTGCATTTATTTTTCACCGTTTATCCAAATTAAGTGAGGGCGGAATTAAAGCGGAAAAGAGAGGCAGAATATTACTTCAAATGTAGCCAATTTACTGGCATTTCATTTCATTTTGCTATGTGTAAGATTACGGATGACGATTCGCCGGATGTCGCTTTCCTCGACTCGACTGAGTAACGTTTGCTTTAATAATAGATGAGCAAAAATTTACTGATTTTTCATGGGTCAACCATCACCCGCTCGCGACGAAAATACCCATGCAGCATCAATCATAGTGATCCATGAGTCAGCAGACAAAATTTGACAGCTTTATCAGTCGAACTCTAACCGTGAAATTTAAATCAATTAGGAAGCCGATCCGTTTTCACTCCATTTGAAATGGATCAGGACCATTTCGCTGAAAGCCGTTTCGCCGATTCCTGCAATTGTCTTAATATTTCGATTGGAATTGATTCAAAATCCACACTAGAGCTAATGAAAGTCATTTTCATTGACTGAAAAATTGACGAAAATGACAAGAAATTACTGTCACTCTCAGCTTCGCTTGCAAACCATGAGAACGAAATCCATGTTCAGTCAATGACATAAGCGGGACAGTAGTTTCAAAATTGTGTTTTTTCTTTTCTTTGATTTGCCCTTTCAGTTATTTGCAGTTTTCAGTGAAAATCCCATAGTATGCAGTGTCGATATTCAACCGAAGCTGTGAGAATTGAAAACGACAGAAAAAGATTTCACAATAAGTTTTAACTGTTGGTGCTCGAATTTGTAGTAGTTTTGGTTTCCAACGAGGTTCTGGGATGTGATTACTTCGATTTGTCATATTTTAATCACTATTTAAAGCCAAGCGTCACAGATTTTCAATACATCGATGAAAGAATGAGAATTGAAATTCTGCTGTTGCTACCTGAAAACGTTAGTTTGGTTTCGTCTTGTCACAGAGGAAAGAGTGACGTTGGCAATTATTCTCTCTCATTTTTTCAATGAGAAACGAAAATGCTTCGCCTCTCTTCGTTTGTTTAGTAATTCGTACAAATCAGTACAATATGAGAAAACTTTTGAATACTTTTAATGTTTGAAATTTCGGAAAACTAAAACCAAAACAATTTAAATTATTTTTAACTTTCCGTATTAGGAAATCTTATTGAATATCTCCCATTTTCCTTCGCTTTTCCCCATAATTTGTTTGAGTAACGTTTTCCGTTCACCGGTTCCAGGAATTCGATTACAAACCACAGTTACTGGACATATAGTTTAGTTTCAACTTACTTTTGTTATACAAAAGAAATACCATGCAGCTTACAAAGGATATTATTTTTAAACAGTCGAACTCATACATAATATGCTAAACGCACAAAATATATTATGATCAGAGCTTCAAATTACCACGCATTCTTAATGAGAGAATCCAATCCAACAGCCTCATTTTCAATATTTTACTGTCTCATTCGTAAATGACCGACACCAGAACAAACGAAGAAAGACGAAGCGTTTTCGTTTCTCATTGAAAAAATGAGAGAGAATAATTGCCAACGTCACTCTTTCCTCTATGACAAGACGAAACCAAACTAACGTTTTCAGGGAGCATCAGCAGAATTTCAATTCTCATTCTTTCATCGATGTATTGAAAATCTGTGACGCTTGGCTTTAAATAGTGACTAAAATATGACAAATCGAAGTAATCACATCGCAGAACCTCGTTGGAAACCAAAACTACTACAAATTCGAGCACCAACAGGTAAAAGTTATTGTGAAACCTTTTTCTGTCATTTTCGATTCTCACAGCTTCGGTTGAATATTGACAAATATCGGGCAAAAGAAAGAAAAAAAACACAATTTTGACACTACTCTCCCGCTTATGTCATTGACTGGACATGGATTTCGTCCTCATAGTTTGCAAGCGAAGCTGAGAGTAACAGTTATTTTTTCGTCATTTTCGTCTATTTTGAGTCAATGAAAATTACTTTTATTAGCGCTGATTATGCTATATAAAACAATGCATGAAGATAAAAATAATCAATACTAATATGTTTATGAAAATCTATGATGCTATCGATAGCTACCTTTAAATGAAAAGAAATGTACTCGAAAACTCGAATTCGATAGCATTAAAACTTTCGACCATTTGGTTATCGAATTCAGTCATTTACGAGCTCGATTGTTTAGGTTTCATAATGCCAAAACTTCTTGAAAATCGAATACTTCTTGGAGTCAAGTCGAACGAAATTCGATCATCGAGTTCGAATCGAGAATTATAATACGAAACATGGTCGATTCTATAAGATTTTAGTCGAATCGAGATACTTAATCGCCCTTATTCTGAATAACGTCGTATCGTTTTTTTGGATTGGATTTTTCTCGTTTTGAAGGAGAGGGTTCTGACTATGCGGCAGTGTTGCCAACATGTCGAAAAAGTATTTCCTAAAACTGTGAGAGTGTCAACATACTCACTTTCTGGATGTGCTCAACTCGACGAACTGATATATGACATTTAGACCTTCGGGCAAAATTTTACTAGTTCATGAGCGGAATTCCGGCGACAGGAGAAATTTATTACAATTTTCTTGAAGATGAATATTCAAATGTTTTTCTCTTTACGAAACACGTTTTCCTTCTCAACGAATTCAGCAACCATGCTCCTGTCACGAAATTTCTTAAAATAACAGTAAAATTACAAGCTTTTTTCTTAATTTGGAATTCCTGTCAAGTTCAAGAAAAAATTCGTTAACACTTAAAAAAGAGAAAGAAAATAATTTTCTCTTCAACATTTTTGCGAAAGAAATTTAGAAAGACATTTCTTTTCTTTTAGAGATAATATTCAGTAAAACTATTTTACCGTTGATTTTTTTTAAAATATTAGCAATTTGTTTGAAATACCGAACGGTAACCTTGGGGAGCTATTTTGAATGACTAAATATTTGATAAAGAAGTTTATTAACTTGTAGATGAACACCATTATGCGATTCCTCTAAAAGAGCAAAATACTATAATAAAATCGTTCAATTTACAAGTTGGGAGTATTTGTAGATATGTTCCTGTTTCGAGCCTAATCTTTCTGACTGATCTTCCTCTTTCTGGGTTAACTACCGCATTCGAAATAGAGACGATTGTTCACAAACGCGACCTCATTTAATTAAACTTTACTTGTTTTCTTATCTGTATTTGTAATTCTAAAGTGAAGAAAACCGTACAATGTCTTTCTCTTTAGAAAATTATCTTTTCTTCTCGACGAATTTCGAATAGTCGACGATAAAAATATGAAATTAAATCCGCTAGATGGTTTTGAATATTTCCTCTAGGTAAACAGAACAAAAAATCCCATGAATCACACTAAAGCATTACAAATAATGTGTGGGTTCTTATCCATTAGGGTAACTAAGGTATTTAAGCCACTCTAGCCCTGGCGCTCATATTTCTGGATGTAATCAAAATGCAGTACATCGAGTCCTAGTATTTTAAAAATTATTACATTCTTTATCATATTTGATATGCATAAGTAATCCATTTTGCAATCCAAAATATGAGCAGTGGGCTAAACTACTCGTATGTGGCCAAAATAACTAACCTTTGCTGGGTGCAAGATAAATATGCTTGATGAGACTTCCCCGAATTTAGCTGGCACTCGTTCTTAACTAAGATGAATGTATGTAACTGAGGAAAATGCACCTATTTGTTGGTAGACCGAAGCAGAGAGGGCTCGTATTAATAAGTTAGTAATAAACTTTTCAGCCAAACATTTAGACATACGAAATAGCTCCTCACAGTTACCATCCAGTATTTCAAACGGATATTGTTTTCTAAAGATTTACTGAATTTTATCTCTAAGGTTGACGTAGAGTGAGCGCGGAACTCGGCGTGAAGCGAAGCGATTCAACGCGATGTACTGTTTTCGCATCGCATTCACTCTGACAGGTTTGCTATGATCAAATACAACTAGCTCGCACGCGCGCCTAGACGCATGGCGTGACGCTTTCACTCTGACAGTAACCTAAGAGAATTATATTTCTGGATTTGTTTCGATAATATGGTAAAGAGAAAATTATTTTCTTTATCTATTTCAAGTGTGAGAAAATTTCTTCCTGAACCGGGAATTCCAAATTAAGATAATGAGCGAAATTTCCATGCCATTTTTTTTTTCTTTCAAAAAATTTTGTGACCGGAATTCGACTGCAGTTTTAAAGTGATTACCATTAGTACACCAATCACTGTATCTCCGGAATCAGAAATCGAATATAATTAAAACCGTTCAGCCGTTTTCGAGAAAAGTGAGAATCATTATTTTAACTCTGGAAGCTGGATCCAAATGAAATTCAGTTCCATGTCGAACGCGATATTAATGGTAGTCCCTGGAAGTATGTTGCAGTCTTCCACTACAACGAGAAGAAGACATTTGTGGTTATTTTAAGCTAAGTAGAAGTAACTTTTTATATACATGGGACACTCTTTTACAAATCGAACGAATTTCGAGAAAAAATTATTTTAGAATGCTGATATCTAATCAATTTTTTATAGCATCTTCTCGTGAATTTAGTTAACACGTATCGTTTTCCCTAAAAAAGAAATAGCGGGTGGGTGATGTCAGAGACATAACCGGATTGACGTAAATACGCATAACATTAGCTCGCTGAAACTGAAACTATACCCTATGAAGCACGATATCAACTCCTGCGAACGAGAAATATAAGGTTAGTTTGGGGCTAAATAAAAGACATAATAATAATAACAACACCAACAATAAGACCAATGTCACATAACGAAAATTTAGAACGTAATAGAAACATCTCTATACAATAACGCATGCGTTATTCAAAACAATTCACATTCAAACTATATATTCTTACGAACCAGTGAAAATTTTATGCGAAGAATATTATTCCTTTTATTTAGAATTTAGAATCGTAACCTCTACCATTAATATGATTTCGTTAATTTTCGAATTACTGCATTTTTGATGTCATCGCAACCGGTCGTGTTTAGTACACAGCCTTGTATTTTCCTAAAATTGGCGGTCCCAACGGGCACAATTGCAAACAATACAGATTTTTGATACCGATTATTTCATTTTGGATTTGTATATATCAGTGAAAGAAACTATCAAAATGCTGTGCGGGATTCATTTCTGACATTCAGAATAAACACTGCTCGGAGCATTTTTCTCAAACACGAAGCAGTCGAATGCTGGCTTTATTCGCACTCGTTTGGTGCAAATTTTGCACAAAGCTAATCAAATTATTCTCAATTTGCACTAAACTGATGATTTTTATCACAAATTTTCAAAGAAGAAATCTTTATAGTTCTTAAGACAACATTAGGTGCTATTAGAACGGTTGATTTAGCATAATGTTCCCCATCGTTGTTCACTTTTCGTTATAATTTGCTCCCATGCAAACGACCAGCAGCAGGATAACGCAATCGATCATCTTTGAAGGGTAACTGTCTCTGCGAACGTCCCGCAATTCAATACTGAACTGAATTTTTGATACTACAACTAGAACTGAGCTCTGGACCTGAACCAACTGGGAAATAAAACGAACCAAATATAGTAAGTGTTAAACTTTTATTCTTACCCAGGCACGAGAGAGGCGTCATAAGTTTTCTTCTTTGATACTCGCTGTTACCAAACATTTAAGAAAACTTTAATTTTGATCATTTGTGATTATATAAATTTTGAAATGTGAAGTGTAGAAAAACTCTCAAAACGGAACTTACTTCGATTTCTCAGCAACGGTTAAACCGATTTTCACAAATCATGATTCAAATTAAAGCTCTCAGTGTCTTCAAAGATACTGTGCAATCTCATCCAGATCCGACTTCCGGTTCCGAAATTATAGGGCAATGAGTATCAAATTCTTCAAACTGTCATTCAAAATTATGTAAAATTGGTACGCATCGGTGCGTGCTGGTACGGAAGAAGGCGGGTGGGTAATGTCTTAGTTATGTCTCTACTGGATGTGGTGAATACGAAAACAACTGACATGTTCTTTAACACTCCCGAATATCAATTAGTTAATCAATCCCCTTTTCCACATTTTTCGCAAAAACAAAGAAGGCTTCACTTGATCTAGATTACTGTGAATGTCACACAGCGAAAAGTGCAAAAATCAAATCAAACAATTCTAGATTTGCACTAAACTGAGGATATTTCCCTTCGATTTGCGATCAACAAATCCTAATAGTTCTTTAGAAAACTTTTAGAGCCTTTAGAACGGCTGATTTTGTGTAAAGCTCTCCAGCGTTGGTTTTTCACCAATGCAAATGACTGGCAGTTGTGACGTAATCGCTCTTGTCGGAAGCGAAACTTGCTTTGCAAACGACACAAAATACATCTGCTCGCAGTGACGATAGAATCCAAACTGATCCAATTTTTGTTGAGAGGCTTGTTTTTACCTGATTTCGTTTGTATCTTTTTCACTAATGGGCGGTCCTAACGGCTATCAAAATAGCAGCATATAGAATTCGATTATTTCATTTTGGATTTGCATTTCATTGAAAGAAACTATCCGGATGCTGTACGGGATTCATTCCTGCCTTTCAGAAGGACCAAATTGTGGAACTCACTACGATATTAGACACTGTTCGGAACATTTTATCGAACGATTTGTTGTACAGCAGCAGATATTTTGTTCTCTTCCTCAGAACGCGTTCTTATTGGCTAGTGTTGACATGGGTCAAATGAGACAGGTTTTTCAATGGTGTATTATTGAAATACTTCAATGCTTTTTCTTTACACGCTTAAGTTGAAAAATTTCGATTCTATTGGTAGTTAGATTATATAAATCCTTCCACAGATTACTTAGCTATGAGCTTTAAAAATATGAGAAAAGCAAACGCGCCTTATGAATTATCCTTTTTGATACTCGTTTATACCAAACATTTCAGAAAAGTTTAATTTTTAATTATTTGAAATTATGTCACACAACTGAATATTTTATCATAAAATTGTGATCATATTTCCGATGGCATGTAGCAAAAATTATGTTGATTCGTTAGATACAACAGGAGATATTCACGATCGAAAACTTATCACTCTCTCAGAGGGTAAATTTTGAAAAGGCACCCCATAGTAAAGTAAGTTGTATTCACGACAAAAGAAAACAAAACCGGCTAGCAGAGTGCGTGCAGGGTTGCCACATTACAATTGATTGATTGGTTGCCACATTTACAAATTGAAAAGGTTATGGTAGTTTATCCCCAAAGAAAGTTTTTGATTTTTTTCAAGTTTGAAAGAAGAAATCTTGACAGAATCTTCTAGTAAAGTTTCTGAAAATATAAGTAATATGAGAAAGGCATCATTACACCACTAAGTGAATTAAATAAAGAACTTTTGGTGACTAACTGGTGCATTAAACTAACCTTTTGATTTTATGATTAAGAATTTGATATTATTCATATCAACTCTGTATTTAGCTCTGTGAACTTTATTTTTGAGAGGGTGCTACAAACATCAGACTTTACTACATTTCATTCATTTGGCCCACTATTTAATTTTTTTTTTTCGATATGATGAAAACAATACTCTTATTCTTGGGAAAAGAGTTACATTCTATTTAGAAGCGAGTTGTGTTTTTGTTTGTTTTTGTACTAATTATTTTTTATAAATTGACGGGTTGTAGTCAGTTTTAGATATCGTTTTAAGTTTTATTTAATCGTTCAAATCTGATCAACACGATTTTGGTTGCATTATCATGGGCAATGAAACGTACGTAAAATCGATCGAAAACTAACTAAAAGTGGTACATTTCTGAAAGGAGCGAAAATGTCCTAGACAACTTTATGCACAACAGTCAACTTTGTTGTATGTATGTAATAAAAATTAATAATTTGGCAAGCCATTTCTTCCTGTGGCAGAAAGTGTCGTATATTCGTTATCTCAAAAACTTTAACTGTGTATCGTACATCAGCGAATAATACTAGGCAACCACTATTAGTTACATCATTGCACCGCAAATCCAACTGAAAATTTGAACCAACCTTCTCTTCCGCTTCGGAATTAAATAAAGAATTAAAATTTCATCTCCTGACACAGAGGCTTCTTTCTCCCCGCCCCACCTTCAACCACATATGGAGGCCCCGTCAGCCAGAGTAGACGTCAAGCGTTGAAGTTCCGTGTTTGTTGATGTACCAAACGTAAATTACATCTGATTCTTGAGCCCGGGGTTCCACCTCAAACTGCACCGCTTTCGTTGAGTGACGGTGCCGCCAGCCAGCCAACGGATGAAAGGCGCAAAGTGAATTGCAATGCACCCCAGAATTGTTCCCCCCCCCCCATGGAATGTAAGAAAAAAACTTTGGCATAACATTTCCTGCAGTGCTGACACCTACTCATAGTTACGTTGGCTCACATTGGAAAGGAAACCCGAATCCAATACCCAGCAGGAGTTTGCCTTCTAAACTTTTTCTGGCACGGAAGGCACGATACCGAACGGAGCCCACGGTTCTTGCATTCCTTCGTATGGGTGGCTGTCGAAAGAAGGAAGTGTTCTGGATGGTTGAAAAACAATAAACCTTCACCGAAAACACGACAATTAGGGGAATTTAATTTTTCACTTTCTTTGCAAGTAAAACTTCATTATTAATACAGACACAATTACGAGGGAGGGCGGTTGATGTTCCGTTTCTGTTTGTTCTAGAATAGTTATACACAACGACAGCCCATCGGAGAAAAATAGTACAAAGCAATGATTGTTGTTTGATTTATAGATGGCTTCGGAATAAATCATGCTGAAACTTTAAACCATTGCCAATGCAATAATGATAATCGAACAAATTCCTGTAGCATCGTAAAACTTTCCGATTCTGAATGTCCTGAAAGTCCAACCATTCGGCCATAACCGAGTGGATCAACAAGAGAAAAATATTCATTCTTAGCAATTGCATAAATCTCGTAAAGCACCACATCTTCCGCTCACAGCATTTATGAAATTTACAAAATATTCTCCCCTCCAGCCGAGCAGCAGAAATAACACACAAATCCTCCAGCTCCGGCTCGGGCTCCGGCTAGAGAAACTGTTGCTGCCAGTGCCAGAACAAAGTATCGCGTGGCCGACCCCCCCACCATTTGAACCGTTCCCGTTCACTTCGGGACACTCGGTTGGAAAATATGAACAGAAAACCAGAAGAACAGACAACCCGAAGCGACTGGTTTTATATATAAATGTGTGTGTGTATGTCTATGTTTCACATCGTATTGTATTGTAAATTAGAAATTAAAATATAAAGCTTAATAATAAAGTTTTTCACAGCCGATTACGCCCTCGGTAACGGTAGTGGACGTTCCCCCCGAACGATGACGACGAGGACGAGGACGACTGGTCGGACAATGCGCCCCTCAATGCCAACAGCAGCAGCAGCAGCAGCCCGGTGGGTGTGCGGGCCTGCGGAACAACTTTTCCAGAACCGGTCATTCCCATTGTCAGGAAGGATGTGTCAAAGGGAATATGAGAAATGTAGCACGAACAGTGAGTCCCAACACTACCCCCCGTCCCCGTCCCCACCCCCTTTGCCAGTGCAATCTGGTTCAACCAACCGGCGGGCAGGGGTGGCTTTGCCCAAAAGTAGTAAACCTGGTTGAGTTGCTGGTGCAGTTTAGAGAAAATTTCCACTTAGTTGCCGGAATAAACTTTGCCCAAATTTTTAATTGTGAATTAAATTGAGCAATCTACTTTTAATTTGGCACCATAGCTACAACATATAGTGATGATTATTTGAGAGCTGGGCTTAGAAATTTCCTCTGAACTTACTTCGGACTATTCGCTTCAGACGCTAGAATCGGTGATGGTTTTTTTATGCAACTCGATGCTTTTTCTTTTTGATAATTGATCATTTAAACTGGGTAAAAGGGTATTTTGTTTAGGACAATTTTACATTTGTCAGGAACTTAAATTCGCACGAAAATTCGCCCTAGGTATCAATAAGCATGAAGGTAGACAGTAAAATAACCTTTTACGACTACAAAAAATGCTTCTAGCTCTAAATCAGGAAGCTTTATGAAATCTGAAAGTCTTCATTAAGATTTGCCACAATAATCAATTTAGACTGCTTCCCGTGCGAGTAGTTTGGATTTTCGCGATGGACAATCGAAATTTTGACACGTTGCTACTCTTGCTTCGATGCCATTTTAACAATCGAGAAGCAAATATCAAATTTAAACAGTAGGCATGATAACAAAGTTAACGTAGCAATCGTAAAGCGATCAATTTGATTACAACAAAAACTTTTGAGCCTCACATGCAAACTTTTGAAATTTACACGATAGCCTAAAGATGGAGTTCTGCAGTAATACTGCGCTTATTTTGAATACTCTCAGAATGACTTTTTTCTTTTTTTTTATGAGTTCAAATAAGATTATTAACACTCTTAGAAAAAATGAAATTTACGCTTGACGTAAATTCAAGTATGCCGTAATTTCTTCGGTGATGACACAATATTACATCTACTAACATGTAAACATAAATTTTGCGTCTGTGTCGATGTGAGTTTCAGCTAAAACAACTGTGAAGTTAATGATATGACTTATCTTTAAATTCTTTGTATTGTGAATGTAAGTAAATCGCGACGCTCCTTTTATGTGCATCTATAAAGATGTAACATTTTTTAAGTGTGAAGATTTAAATTGGGTGTTCAGCCCCAAGTGGTGACTTTTCAGCCCTATTATATACATGATTTGGTTATTACCATGAGGACATCATTTGCTTCCGCAATTCTGAGATTTTTGTGTAGGGAAAATTCTAAACCTACTTGTATTGTGTAATGTGGAAATGGAACTTACTAACTAATACAGAGAGCGAATCGATTCAATTGAAGATTGCAACTATTTTTGTCGGAATTCGCTTATAATATTATGTGACATTACATCTAATGGTTCTATATTTGTGAGTCTGTGTAACTCATTTGTACTAAACCAGGAAGGACGCTTCAAAATCATTTTCAGAATTTTATTCTGAATCCTTTGAGCGTTTTCTTCCTGGTGGAACAACAAATTGACAAAATTGGTACTGCATAAAGCATGGCTGGTCTGAAAATTTGTTTATAAATTAACAATTTGTTTTTTAGACAGAGCTTAGGATTTCTTTTTATAAGAGGATATAAGCATTTAATATATTTATTACACTTTGCCTGGAGGTGATCCTTGAAAGTGAGTTTTTTGTCATACGTTAAACCTAAGTATTTAGCTTGATCAGACCAGGCTTCCCAGCAGTACTGCTTTTCAATGACATCCGCCACGAGATAGCATGAACTGTCGGAGCGCAAAGTCGAAAGCCCAGTCTACAATATGTGTGAAGCATACGCCGAACTGTAATGGCAACAGCGCTCGCATGCCTAAATGAATGCTGTCACTGAGACAGTTTGTACTCGCCAGATTGATGAGAGTATTCTATCCGGAGAGTAGTCAAACCGAACGGGCTGTTTGTATCCTGTTTCTTTCTGTTCGCTCATTCGCATAAAATGTTACGGAGACAGCCTTTGAAAATCGAAGACATCCTTTGATTTTAAGGGCATTACTGTTACGAAGGGCTGTCGCAAGCCGGCTGTCTCATCAATGTCTCTTGAAGCAATGAACCGGCTGTTTCTGGAGACGAGCCGTGGGTCATAGTGCGCTCGCACTATTTCGGCTGCCTCAATGAAATGGTACTAGTACATACGATTGCGTTGTTGGGATTACCTTTGCAGGAAACTTTAGTAACGTTTCATTACAATACCATTGTGAAATAAAGAAATTGTTTTAGATTTATATATACTGTCGGCGAAGGCAATGAATTTTAATAACTAACGAATATTAAAAGATAAACACTGAGTTTTGTGTAACGGCTCATATGTATATATGAATTTCTAAAGTATTGATCCTTACTGCTTCCTTCTTATTCCTAAAGAAACAGATACACTTCCATTCATTAACAATACTCCGAAAATGTCTTATGCACCCTTATTCTGAATAATGACGTTTGATTTTTGGATCGAATCGTAGCTACTTTTCACAACTAATTAATTATGTAGTGTATTTAACGTTACTCCACCAATAGTCGGCACACTTTGGTACCCGTGCCTCACCGATTTCGTTGAAACTATAGAATATGATACTCTGAACCCAAATAAGATGTTTGGTGCACTTTGAATAGTTTTCGACCATAAAATTGAATGGGCAACTTTTATGTTTATATGTGAACATGTGCTTTCAGATTTTCGCTAAAAGTGTTTTAAAAAGAAAAATATAATGAAACCATTATTTTTCCCAAAAGCATCAAATTTTTTGGTTTACCCCAAACTTTGTTACAAATTTAGTATTCTCAATTGTTCTTTTCCACATAGGAATCAATCAACTAATAGCTTAAATTTATTTAAAATAGCTTAAATTTAGTTGTTCATTTAACATTCACATAGGTTTTGCCAGCAGTTGAAGGAATGAGAATATAAAAAACGTTGAGTTCTTAATTTGTTACTACCTTTGAGAACAGATCTTCAATAAACCTCTTTTGTTTTCATAAATATCACAAAACTAGAAAAATAAGTTTATAAGTTTTTTTATGGAATTCAGTGCCTATTAATATAGCTTCATTGCGGCTTAAATTGACTTTCCCTTTGCTCTCATTGCAAGTTTCTAAGTACTCCCCGGACCTTGTAATTGAGCTCTTTTTCGTTGAGGTGGTAGATCTTTTAGTACCATCTACACAAATACAGGGTCCGCAACCATGAAGTTGATTGGGGGAGCTCTCAGATAAAAAGTAGTTCAACAGATGGTTGTTTATGTGAAGAAAAGTTAAGAAGAAATTTTCATCGCAAATCATTTAATCATCGCAAATCATTTAATTAAAAGCCTTCCATTTAGTTTCATCCATATTCGACTTCTTGTTTCGAAATTAAGGGATGATCAGTACCAAAACTGGGAATTTAAAAATTTAATTTTTGAATTTTAAATAAATGAAAGACAAATTCGTGTCATATACAGCTCTTAAATTCTGTTTCTCCTAGGATAACTAAAACAATGAGTTTCTTAGGGTCGGAAATGACTGCTACAATATTATTATTATTATTATCATTATTATTAGTATTATTATTATTATTATTATTATTATTATTATTATTATTATTATTATTATTATTATTATTATTATTATTATTATTATTATTATTATTATTATTATTATTATTATTATTTTCATTATATCTTTTATTTATTCCCGGTTTCAAACTTAATTGTTCACCGGGGATTTACACCTACATTTTTCAGAACATAATTTCTTTTTAGAAAGAAAACTGTTAAATATGTGCAAAGAACTCGGCTCTCAGAAAGTTTGACTATTTAGTTACAACATTTATAGTTCCAAACGTTTGATTTTTTTAAATGCAGACACAAGCTACTAAGGCAATTAGATTTTAGAAAATTTTCGACATTATTAGACTTTTAACTGCGGAAGTCGGATCCGAATTAAATTCAATAGTTCGCTTTGCTATTCACGAATAACTTTCCTTTTCCGTGAGGGCGTGAGAGTCGACTCAAACAGAAAACGAAAAATGTGTACGAGAATTGTAGCGAGCGCATATAAACTGGATGTGCTGTTTGAAATTTCAATGCACCGCATCTTCTTCTGCGTGCGGCTCGTGATTGCAACATCTACATTTCCAAAATTGGATTGAGCGTAAAAGCACATAAAGGAAATGATTGAGATACTTCTAGAAGTTTACATGAAATTGTCCTTTTAACTGTAGATATAAATTTGGGCCTCAGTTACTTTTATAGCAAGTTTTGTGGTAAACAACGACATTAAGTTAAAGAATTCAAAATATACTGACACAAGCTTCTACTTGATGAAAGATACGCTTTAACCGAGTTTTAAATTTTACAATGTAAAGTGACAGTTTCAACGTGTGTAAAAGTCGCGAACTTCTGGTAGCTATGACCAAAATAATGTAATAGTTAATATGCTGTTTCTGGAAATAAGATAATTCTATGCATAACAGGAAGAAAATGATTCAGCAGATTATCAGCACAACCCTATATCATATAAGTAACCGTACTATATCCGATTTTTTTTTGGAATATATTCCAGGGTAATAGAAACACCATACTATTCATATATAGAAGAGAACTTGATATGTATGGAAAGCTTGAGACCACATTACTCAAGAAAGACATTATTACATAACTTGGGGAATTAAAACTTTTTTTCTAAATAAAACAAAATAAACATTCGAATCTGTTACGGGCAACCATGCTGCATTCCACGCTTGGAAACATATTTTTTTGAAGAACCGGAATTTTTCATTCAGTTTTTGCATTCAAAGCTTTGTTGTACGGTACCTGAAAATAAGATGTTTCTGGATGATTTTTGCCTTGCAAATTCCGACTCCAAATTTTTCACTCAAGGTTTTTATTCGATTGGTGGTTCAACGTATAACGAACTTAACGAGCCAGGTTTTGTATGTTTCATTCCTGACTTGAAAGAATTCTTAGTGTCCGTAGTATTGCAGCACTGGCCATGCAAAAATCCCGTAGACTTACAAGTCGACTGCAAAGCTAACGCTAACGAGTATCGAATACGGAATCTTTGATTTGAACATATCTTTCGCTACGAACATTTATTTACCGTTAACATATAAATCTAAAATCTGATTCAATTGGCTTTTACACTCTTATATAAGGAACGATTGCGCCTTTACTATCCTGAAGGAAGAGATAAAGAGGATGAAAATAATGCTCCACGCACATCAGTACGCGCATACACTATGAATGTTACAGCCCACAAACCGACCGCAAACTGCCTGAAAGGAGCACGCCGAACTGACTCAGCTATTAAAAAACATTGCTCTTTAATTAATCGATCTATCAATTCATAGAAGATCGACCAAAATATAAAAATTAACTTTCATTAAAACCAAAGTCCGTTCTTCAATCCGTTTCGTATTAGGAGTTTCGTATATTATTAATTATCAATTATATTGTTATCAATGCCCTACCAACGGTGATTGCTATGCGCAATGATCAACCGCTGCGCAAAGCAATCACCAAAGGCAAAACTAAAACCCACATGCTTGCCTCGAATCTTCATAGCAAACCAAGAGCAACAAATTTGAACCGCACCGGTTACTGTCGCAGACCTGGTCAAGGGAGAGTAATATTTTGCTCTCGACAGAAACAACGCAGTGACTGATACCCGAAGCTTACTGTCGCAACAGCGAGAACTTCATGCTTCTTCGGCTGTCGTGGACCATGACAAAATGTCTTACGATGGAATGAACTGTCGAACGAAGTGAATGACGGCAACGTTGGCTGTACAGAACTATTTGTCTAAGGGCTGTCGTGATGAAACCTATCACAAAGCTGTCATGGAAAGAGTAGCATGACATCCTCAATAATAATGTCGCGCGGCGGTACATTTGGGAAGCCTGGATCAGACCATGTCAATTCCAAGCCATTCGATTTGAGAATGTGATTATTGTTTGGTTTAAGAAAAAAAGCTCTTGGCTTATGAGGAAATATAATTAATTGCGTTTTTGCTGCATTTGGTTTAATTTTCCATTTTGACAGATAATCAGTGAAAATATTTGAACTTCTTTGTAGGCGACTGCAGATCACTCTTAGATTTCTTCCTGCGGCTAACAGACTTGTGTCGTCACAGAATAGCGATTTCTGACATCCAACGGGTAGATTTGGAAGATCAGAAGTGAAAATATTATACAAGATTGGAGCTACGCTCGAACCCTGCGGAACACCGGCTCGTACGGGTAGCAATTCAGATTTACAATTCTGATAGCTAACCTGAAGAGTACGATCAGTTAAATAATTTTGAATCATTTTGATCAAATAAATAGGAAACTGGAAATCAGACATTTTTGCTATTAAACCTTTGTGCCAAACACTGTCGAATGCTTTTTCTTTGTCTAGAAGAGAAACTCCAGTGGATAACCCAGAAGATTTATTTGATTTTATCATGTTCGTTACTCTGACAAGTTGATGAGTAGTTGAATGTTCATGCCGAAATCCAAACTGCTTTGGTAGAAAAATTGAATTCTCATTTATATGAGACATC
Source organism: Malaya genurostris (assembly GCF_030247185.1). NCBI lineage: Eukaryota > Metazoa > Arthropoda > Insecta > Diptera > Culicidae > Malaya > Malaya genurostris. The sequence goes on from NC_080572.1 coordinate 282,935,200, forward strand.
ATTCTCAACAAGATATTTTTTTCAAAAAGTTTACTGATAGAAGAAAGTAAGCTAATTGCTCTATAACTTGATGTTTCTGCTGGGTTTTTATCAGGTTTGAGGATAGGAATTACTTTAGCGTTTTTCCATCTTTTTGGGAAGTAAGCTAATGAAAAACACTTGTTGAAAATTTTAACCAGGAGTCTCAAGGCAACATCGGGAAGATTTTTAATAAGAATATTAAAAATTCCCTCATTACCAGGAGCCTTCATGTTTTTAAGTTTCCAAATAATAGATTTAATTTCTTAAAAATTCGTCTCAATAATGTCATTTTGTGATAACACTTGGGTTGAAATATGATCATATTTCAGTGAGACTTCATTTTCAATAGGACTCACAACGTTCAAATTAAAATTGTGGACACTCTCGAACCGCTGAGCAAGTTTTTGAGCTTTTTCGCCATTTGTAAGAAGTATTTGATTTCCTTCCTTGAGAGCAGGACTTGGTTTCTGAGGTTTCTTAAGAACCTTAGAAAGTTTCCAGAAAGGTTTAGAATATGGTTTAATTTGTTCAACTTCTTTAGCGAAATTTTCATTTCGCAAAAGAGTAAATCTATGTTTAATTTCTTTTTGTAAATCCTTAACTATGTTTTTCATAGCAGGATCACGAGAACGTTGATATTGTCGTCGACGAACATTCTTCAACCGAATGAGCAGTTGAAGACTGTCATCGATGATAGAAAAATTTAATTTAGTTTGAGCTTTGGGAACTGAAAGATTCCTAGCATCGATAATGTGATGATTCAAATTATCTATTGCTGTGTCGTTGTCCGCAGAATTTTCTAAAATAGTTTCATGATCCACATGATTTTCAATGTGAGATCTGTAATCCAACCAATTAGTTCTATGATAGTTGAGTATAGAACTAATTGGATTAATTATAGCTTCGTTGGAAAGTCTGAATGTTACTGGAAGATGATCTGAGTCAAAGTCAGCATGTGTAATCGGTTCACTACAAATGTGATGGGTTTTTCACGGAAGAGAAACAAGATGGATTACTGGGATAAAGAACTGCAAAGTAACCAGCATAGAGTTGATTATGAGGTATTTTACTACAACTGTCATTTTGCGTACAATTCCACTGGACATGCTTAGCATTTAAGTCCCCTATTACGAAAAATTTCGGTCGATATCTGGTGAGTTTTTGCAAATCACCTTTAAAGAAATTAAATTGTTCGCCGGTGCGTTGGAATGGCAAATATGCTCCAGCGATTAAATAAATTCCATGAATGGTTTCAACTTCGATTCCCAAGCTTTCAATAACTTTAGTATTGAAAGAAGGTAAAATTCAATGTTTAATTTGCCGTTGGACAAAAATAGCAACTCCACCACCCATTTCAGTAAACCTGTCAAATCGATGAACCACATAATGTGGATTACTTTTCAATTTGACATTTGGTTTAAGAAAAGTTTCTGTCACAATGGCAATATCAATTTTGTGAACTTTGAGAAAATTATAAAATTCATCTTCACTCGATTATAACGATCGACCATTCCAATTTAAAATATTCCGATAATTATTTAACATCACTGTTAAATTTTAAATTCATTATAATATTATTCGCAAATTGCCATCCGATTTGAAATGCTTCAAAAAGTGATGAAGTCGAATTTATTCGGATGATCATTTGAAAAAGTTGATCTTGTAGGTAGATCACATCACTTTCAGTTATATCGCCTAAATCGACTTCATTTAAAGAAACGAATGGCATTGAATATTGGTAGGTAGACTGCCATTAGAAGAAGATGATTTGGCCGGTCTACCTATTAATGAATTGTTTTCGTTAGAAGATGAACTGCAAGGCGGTCCTGTGATTTGATTATTTACATTAGAAGGAATAGGTGGTTGATTTCTACCTGTTATACTGCATAACTGACATTAGAAGAAGATGATGACGAGGTCGATCTACCTGTCAATAAATTGTTTTCTTTAGAAGAGGAATTGGCAAGCGTACCTGTTTTTTGTTTTGAATTCGAAGAAATAAGTGCCTTAGAAGAATTAGACGTGGCATTTGTAACGGTTTTTTGATTTTCAGATATGTTCTGTAAATTTAAGATAGTTGATTTGACTTGTTGTCTAAGCGAACCAGCGTTTAAAATTTTTTCCCTGACAGGGCATATCAAATAATTGGATTTGTGATTTCCATCGCAATTTGAACATGAAAATTTATCAGTGGTTTCATTCATTGGACAAACGTCTTTCGAATGAGGTTCAAGCACCGTATATCCATATGACAGTTTTTGGTACCATGGCCGAAGCCTTGGCAACGACGACAATACGATAATGCCGTTTATAATGTTCCCAATGAATTTTATTGTGGGAAATGAAACGTACTTTTTCTAAAGTTTTCAAATTGTTTACATAATTTCGATTGAAGTGTATTAGATAAAGTTCATGGGAAATTTCAGGACGTGGTTTAGAAGTACCATTCGCTCTTTTTTTCATAAATATTACTTGGGAAGGGTCAAAACCAAGCAATTCTTTCAGTTCATTTTTAATTTCATCAGTACTTTGATCATTTGATAAGCCTTGAAGGGTCCGCCTGATTTTATACCATATGAATAAAATTTACGAAGTTTCTCGGACAAATATCGGATAAGACGTTCGTAATCTTCCAATCCATCAACCAAGGCACGACATTCTCCTCTTCGTCCGATTAGAAATGAGACTTTTAATTCCGGGAGAAAAGTAGAAAGCTCAGTACGGAATGCTTTGAAGTCGGAAATCATCACCGTCACTGGTGGCATAGATTGTTGTTTCTTCCCGAACGACAAGCGTCCATTTTAGGAATTTTTGAAGAATTTTCTTTTATGTCGCTACAATCGGATTCAGGAAGAATCTCGTAAATATTGTTAGACGGCATAGAATCAACGGAAGGGAAATCCGTCCGTTGTCTTTTGTTTTTACATTCAGATTCTATAAGAATGTGAATGTTATTAGAAAAATGTTGAAAAACGGATTGTGATTTATTCTGTATTGAATTATTTTGTGCATCAGGCTTGTTGCCTTTCCCGTTGGACGAAGGCATTGTAGAAATGAATGAAATTTTAAATTAAATCAACTAGGCTAAATTAGTCTTCGATTAGACTCCTAGTTTTTTAAAAGTCTTGAAAAAAGACTGATTTTGTGGTAGTCTTAATAAAGACTGATTAGTTCGAGGAATAGTTCTTTGAATAGCTAGCCTTAAAAAGGCTGATTAATTTCTTAGTCTTGAAAAAGACTTATTATATTAGAATATCACTCTTTGTATAGCCTTGAGAAAGGCTGACTAATTGTTAGTCTTTAAAAAGACTGTTAGTGATTCATGTAGCCTCGAAAAAGACTGAAGCCTTGAATCAATGCAACTCTAGGTAGCCAGAAAAAACATCCAGGAGTCAAGAGCTATACGCGTGCGGTGCGAACGACTGTTCAACACCGACTGAGAAAAAATGGTGTTGTTGTTGACGTGACTATCACAAAAGTAGTCAAATTTCCGAATACAAATATTGAAAAATAAATCCTTATCCAGATTTACACCGAAAAAAATCGAAAATTTTATTTTTTTTTACAAAAACACCATTCTAATTGTGTTTCCCATCAACCGTACATTTATTACAAGATGAGCACCTTGCAGGAAAAAAAAAGTTTTTATAACCATAACCTATTTCTTATTCGAACTAAACTATCTCCAGTGTCTATTATCCTAATTATCTCAGAAATATGTCTATATATTCGGAACGGAAATTGTATACAATATGCTTTTCGAACTTGATCAATGATCCAACAAAAGCTTTCAAACGAACCAAAAATTGATTTGATCACTACTGATCGTTTGACGTTCCGTCTTCGACTCATTAGTGCATTAGCAGTTCAGTAGAAAGGCTATTCACGTTCAATATGAGCTAATAATGCTCTGATGAGGCGAAGACGAAATATGGATGAAAGTCAAACAATTGTGGAAATCGGTTAAGATATTATGGAGATAATGGAAAATGTAATTGCGGTTGACCAATTTTTAATGGTAACACCCTTCATTTAACAACAATACTGACACAAAGAACGTATTTTGCCATTCCCAAAACATCATCCTGCATAATTTTTGTTCAAGGCATATTGAGCTAGCTAGCCATGTTGCGTTCCCAAAGGCGTAAAAGGAGTATTGGTATTCCTAACATTTTTATTACTCTGGTTAATCTTGTTACTCTGGCTTCTTATTATTCTTGTTATTCTTGTTATTCTTGTTATTCTTGTTATTCTTGTTATTCTTGTTATTCTTGTTATTCTTGTTTTTCTTGTTTTTCTTGTTTTTCTTGTTTTTCTTGTTATTCTTGTTATTCTTGTTATTCTTGTTGTTCTTGTTATTCTTGTTATTCTTGTTATTCTTGTTATTCTTGTTATTCTTGTTATTCTTGTTATTCTTGTTATTCTTGTTATTCTTGTTATTCTTGTTATTCTTGTTATTCTTGTTATTCTTGTTATTCTTGTTATTCTTGTTATTCTTGTTATTCTTGTTATTCTTGTTATTCTTGTTATTCTTGTTATTCTTGTTATTCTTGTTATTCTTGTTATTCTTGTTATTCTTGTTATTCTTGTTATTCTTGTTATTCTTGTTATTCTTGTTATTCTTGTTATTCTTGTTATTCTTGTTATTCTTGTTATTCTTGTTATTCTTGTTATTCTTGTTATTCTTGTTATTCTTGTTATTCTTGTTATTCTTGTTATTCTTGTTATTCTTGTTATTCTTGTTATTCTTGTTATTCTTGTTATTCTTGTTATTCTTGTTATTCTTGTTATTCTTGTTATTCTTGTTATTCTTGTTATTCTTGTTATTCTTGTTATTCTTGTTATTCTTGTTATTCTTGTTATTCTTGTTATTCTTGTTATTCTTGTTATTCTTGTTATTCTTGTTATTCTTGTTATTCTTGTTATTCTTGTTATTCTTGTTATTCTTGTTATTCTTGTTATTCTTGTTATTCTTGTTATTCTTGTTATTCTTGTTATTCTTGTTATTCTTGTTATTCTTGTTATTCTTGTTATTCTTGTTATTCTTGTTATTCTTATTATTCTTGTTATTCTTGTTATTCTTGTTATTCTTGTTATTCTTGTTATTCTTGTTATTCTTGTTATTCTTGTTATTCTTGTTATTCTTGTTATTCTTGTTATTCTTGTTATTCTTGTTATTCTTGTTATTCTTGTTATTCTTGTTATTCTTGTTATTCTTGTTATTCTTGTTATTATTTAACTCGTCAGTGCATAACGGCTTATGAGTGCCAAGTTCTTTCTGACGTGCCGAACGAAAACAAGTTTCAACTAATACTGGCCGATTCGAATGATCATTTAGGGATTAATCTTGTTTGTGCTAGGGCACATAACCAATTTCGTTATCTCTAGCTCTATCCAGAATGAGGAATCGCAACTTCGGCACTATGTATTTTTTACTCATGTTAAAAAACGATGCAGTTGCCAGTAACAGCGAATAAATTTTGCAATATAAAAAAACATTAATTACTATTTCGATTTTGCTTCGAACAAAACCGATATTTTTCAGCTGATACTGTTCACTATCAAATGAAAATGTTCTGAAAGAAAAAAGGACACACACCAAAAAACTGCTTTATTAAATAACACCGGAAATTTTTTCTCTAGTTTAAAGATGTAAGGAGCAATGAAATATTTGACACAACTTGCACACCCTGAAGTGAACAAAACGCATTCAAGCCGACAAACTAAAAATCGGATTAAAAAATGCTGGATAAAGTATACGAACATTTTATAATAAGAATCTGGCTGACTGATTATTGTCACTTCCGATTTGCATTTTTCAACAGATAAGTAACTATAATAGTTTTTTTTTTGTAAACATTTGAAGCCTTTAAAAAGACTGGTTTTTAGAATTCTCACGGTCGGTGTTCACTTTTTGGTGCATTTTGCTCCAATGCAAACGACCAGCGGCTATATGACGTAATCCCTCTTGTTTGAAGCGAAATTCGCACTGTTGCTGATTGATTCAACACTGAAGCAATGTTTGTGAAGCGATTTCCTTTAACGTGATTTTGTTCGTCAAACACTAGTTTTATTTGCACTCGTTTTGTACGAAGTTCGCACGGCGAACGGTGCACTGCACTGTTTATTCTCACTTTTGATTTGTATATTTCAACAGATAAGTAATTCTAATATTTTTTTTTGTGTCTTGCTCCAATGCAAAGAATCAAATCCTGAATGCTAATGCAATTGCCGTTGTTTGAAACGAAACTCAAACGGCGAACGATCAGAGCTCAGAATAAAACGGGGAACGTGCCGTTTGAGCTATTTTATTCTGAGCTCTGAACTTGAACCAATCTAAATGATGCACTCTATTAGTTACCGAACATAAATTGGGATTAGTGTTCCAACGAATCTTTTGGTCAATCAGTTGATCAAGTTCCTCAATGGTATACAGCGAGATTTTTTGGATATCTCAAATGTAATAAGGGGGTCATAAATAATATAGATAATTTGATACGAATTTTCAACAGTATTAAATTGAACCGTAGAGAATAACTGACTCGACTTCATCCCTGTAACGTGCATCCAAGCAAGCGAGATCAATATTTCCTCTTATTCTTATCGTTCGCCTTTATTAAATCTGTAATGATCCGTTCTGGCAACAGCACAAAACCGTTGGAATCTCATTGGAAAGTTTGCCACTGTTCGGTGGAGTCGAACGGGAAGCGACAAGACAGGAAAAACTATGCGGTGCACATAAATATGAAATAAAATAGAGTATTAGATTAAGTTTCTGCCCGGACAGGAGCTTTCCCAAAACCCCGTCAGTCGTCTGTGGCACAACGAGCTAAACGAGCGGAATTCGAAAACCAAACTTCGTCATACTGCCTTGTATGTACTGCACTTTGCCAAAACCCGTGCCCAGCGCGAAACTTACCGACCGACCATATTTATCTGGCCACTAGTTGGGGAGGCGGAAGAAGCAATTCCCTGATTTATGTTTTGTGTATTCAGTTAAATGGCACTTTTGTCTACGATATTTTCTGTTCTTACAGGCTGCAAAGGCGCTGTAAAGCTCGGACTTGATTCTCTTCCTGCGAACAGGAGAAAGGCCAAGTATTTCATTTTCCGGATTACAATCATAGTTGGCTGGATGCTTCCATTTGTTTGCTGGGAATTGCGGCAATGAACAGACTGGCAACGATGCCAGGAATGCTTAATACTCAGTGCCGGGCCGAGCAAGCCGGAAAACGTAACAGACGTACTAACATTAGACTCGCATTATATCTGGTCGGATGCTGGTAATGTTCTGATCAAAATCGTTCCATTCATAGTGCAGATTAATCAATTTGCAATGGCAGGACTTTCCAAAAATGATTGGTGTGCAGCAGGAATTCGTTTTATGAGTTTGCTCCGAATGCGACTAACCAACAGGAATAATTAAATAAGTTATGAAAATTGCCATCGAATTCAAGTGTCTGTCAGTGGCATTTCAACAACAGGGAGTGAAGTTTCAGGCATTTCTAACATTTGGAGACAATATACCACGACGAACAAAGCTTGCTCCAGTTTCAACCAGCAGAAGATTTTCAATAAACTTGTCGTAATTTCAACCAGAGTCCACAAAATATTCAGCTACAAGTGCAATAAAGCCAGCCCCCCATGCCGACAACAGGCCTTTCATGTTGAGTGCTTGTGTTATAATACCGCAGGCCCCCTCGGAAAATGCCTCTCCCGCGTAGCACAGTGGTCAAAAGGTGGAAATTTATGCCTTTAATTAATTTGTGGCATCACCGGAAGTATTTTCTTGCTGGTATCTTCCGAAAGGTGTTAGAGTTGTTAGACAAGTTTCATGAGGATAGAAGGACATATTACAATGCGAGTGCTAATCCAAATGAAAAAAATATTCCATCAGAATCAGATAGACACAAATGAAGCGTTGAGCTCAATTCGTCTGCGTCCCACTTCAGCAAAAAAAATCTGAGATTCATCATCGATGCCAATATTTTCATAAAATGAAACAGTACAGTACAGAATACAATTTAAAAATAAAACGTGTTTTAATCCACCTAGAGGTGTTATGATATCTATCACAAATGACTCATGTTTATAATAATATTTCCAAGAGATTCTTTTAATATTGATTGAGAACAAATAAGTTCTTACCCCAAAGGTAGCAAAAAGGACAAAAACAAAATCTCAAATCAGTGTCTGGCGGCAACCCGGGTAGAAGTGATTTGCAAACCAATAACAAATTCTGTTATTAAAACCAAACATCTCAATGGTAGAAATTAACATTATTTAGTTTGAAATAAGAGTTAAAATATCAACAATCATAACAAAACTTGCATGAGAAAATAGCTACAAAATATAAAATTCTGTCATTGTAATATGAAACCAAGAACAAAATATTTATAGAAGACGAATTTCTCAATTATTTCATATTCTAGCATTCAGAATAAAGTAATATCATAAGTATTTCTCTTATCTGATTCTGATGCATTTTTTTCAATAGTATTTTATTTGAAGATAGAACTAATGGATCAATCTATATATATATATATATATATATATATATATATATATATATATATATATATATATATATATATATATATATATATATATATATATATATATATATATATATATATATATATATATATATATATATATATATATATATATATATATATATATATATAAATGGATGTAAGTTTGTATGCTTGTAACGCGATAACTTCGGAACTACCGAACGGATTGCCACCAAACTTGGCACAGGTACTTCTTGTATTCCAGAGATGGTTTAGGGAGTATATTTATATCGGGGGGAGCGTAGCAAGTGTCATTACCAAGGGGGGGTCATGGAAAAATTCATATAACTTGACAAAAATCGATACGTTTTGAAGACCGTAGAACCATATTGCATACCATAGATATGACTATATGGGGGGTGGATGTAGCAAGTGCCTTTAAATAGGGGGGTGTAATGTTTAAAACGGCCTCATTCCGAAACTACCTGAACGGATTGCCACCAAACTTGGCACAGATACGTCTTACTCTTCTGAGATGGTCATAAGGATATTTTAATGCGGGAGGGAGCGTAGTAAGTGTTCTTAACAGGGGGAGGTCATGAAAAAATTTGTCTAATTTGACGAGAATCGATACTTTTTTAAGACCATAGAAACATTCTGCATATATTAGATATGACTATATGGGGGGTGGCAATAGCAAGTGCCTTTAAAAAGGGGGGTGTAATGTTTGTAACGGCATAACTCCGGAATCACTGAACGGATTGCTATCAAACTTGGTACATGTACTTCTTGCTCTTCAGAGATGGTCATAAGCGTATTTTTATGGGAGGAGAGAGTGTCATAACCAAGGAGGTGTTTTTATAGGGGAGGAAGCGTAGCAAGTATCATTAACAGGAGGAGCCATGAAAAAAAATCATAAAATTTGACAAGAATCGATTATTTTTGAAGATCATGCAAACATTTTCCATACCTTAGATATGATAGATAGAGGAAGTGGATGTAGCAAGTGCATTTAAAAAGGGGGATGTAACGGCATAGCTCCGACACTACTGAACGGATTGCTATCACACTTGGCATAGCTGCTTTTTGCTCTTCAGAGATAGTTGTAAGGGTATTTTATGGGGGAGAGAGCGTAGCAACTATCCTTAACAGGGGTCATGAAAAAAAATATTTAATTTGACGAGAATCGATACTTTTTGAAGGCCATAGATACTTTTTGTGCAACTTAGGGTATTCGTGTAGGGTGGATGTAGTACATCCCTATAAAAAGGAGATGTAAAGTTTGTATCGACGCAACTCCGGAACTACTGAACGGATTGCTATCAAATTTGGCACAAAGAAGCTCTTCAGAAATGATCATTAGGACATTTTCAGGGGGGAAAGTGTGTAGGAAGTGTCCTTTACATGGGGGGAGAGGGTCAATGACTAAATTTGAAAAGAATCGACATTTAGACTAGAAGGAGAGGTTTTTGAAAATAAATTTTAATCTCCCATTTTTTATAAAACAAGAGAGTGGCAAGAATGTCAAGGTTGTATTTTTCTTTAATTAATTACAAAAGATCTGGTTCCATTTTGCCGGGGAATTCAAAGAACTAAGGGAAAATAATCTTTGTCTGCCTATGAACGTGAGTGTATTCAAGTCTCAGCATAACTACAAAACAACTAAACGAATCGCCACCAAGTTTGGCACATGTACCAAAGGTGGGAATCGATATTTTTTGAAAAGCAAAGATACTTTCTACACTACTCAGGGTAATCATGACGGAGATCTGTAGTAAGTTCACTGACAAAAAGTAAGTTAAATAAAAACAGATTATAAGGTTATTTTAATGGTGAGAGAGTGGAGTAAGTGCCCCGAACATGGGAAGTGAAAGGGAAAATTGATCGGGTATTACGAAAAATTGGTACTTCTTTACGAGTATAGTATATTTCTAGCAACTAAGTGAGGTTCACAAAAATATTCACAAGAGTGAGGGGGAATAAGTATTCTCAACATTGATCTGAATTGACGAAATCCAATGTACATTTAATTATGTAAATTGAAAAAACTGTCGACTCAACGTGATGGAAATAGCATTACAACAACATTTGTATTAACTGAATCGTTATTTTATAGGTTTTCCTCTCCGATGAACGACCAAAATGGTTAAAACCTTGGTAAAATAAATTATATCAAAACGTCATTCTATAGTACGAATGTAGTTATGATGTTAAACAACCTTTCGTTATAAAATAATCATTATCAGATGGAAAATTTTGAACAATTTATGATGTCATAAAATTTGTATAAAGAGGAGGGAGTAGCAAGTGTTCATAACCATGGAAGCCAAAGGTATAGTAGATCGAATGTGACGAGCAAGTACGGAAGTACGTTACAAGCACATATAGATATGAAACTCGGAGGTTACTAAGAAGGTAGGTGTTTTAAATGTTCCTAACAAAAGGGTTCAAATATAAAGCTGACCCAATTTGTTGAGAATACCATGAAAAATATGATTATTGTGAGATCTGAGATGGGACACTGATCATTCGCTGTCTGAACATGAACGGGTTTCCGTCTAAGTTATGTTTCACTACAAGAGTATTTCACTAAGCAGGACAACTTCGAGAATTTTTTTCGATCTTTCCTTCACGAAACATTACCGAGCAACGCCGGGTATATATATATATATATATATATATATATATATATATATATATATATATATATATATATATATATATATATATATATATATATATATATATATATATATATATATATATATATATATATATATATATAATTTAAAATATCTACCCTCGCAAAGGGGTTTTTAAAAAGAGAGAACACTTTTCACTTCTGAGGTTAAACTGAAACTAAACTTTATTTTTGTTCTAACTTTACTCTAAGCCTAACCTAGCTAGCTGCCGATCGTGAGAACCCTGTCGATTTACTATTCCCTAGCGCCGGTAACGCGATACAAGATTTGTTTACCGTGTACGTGACTGATGCTGGGGCGACGATTGTTGTTGATGCTGCGGTCTTCATTCCGTGGGAATCTCGATCGTCTGCTATTGGTGACGTTCTTGGGAAACGCTGGCTGTTAACTCCTCCATCCCTTAAAGAAGCACGACCCGTGCGTTCGACTAATGCTGTTGAAGATATTTTGGTTTTATGATAAACGATGCCTAGAATTGTTGTAATCAGGATAACTGCGCATATGAAGGAACCAATTGATAAATGTTGTTTCAATTCCAAAGATTGAAGGTTCTTCCTGGTTTCGATATGTAGGTCATGTAACTGGGTTATGTTGACGTATTTTTCCAAATGTGTTTCTGCGATTTGGTTTGACCTTAGTGGTGCGATAATAGGGTGACGGAATTGAATTTCGTAGTTTTCAAATAATTTGTTTCCAATAATGATGGTACAATTGTGGAATGAGACGAGAAAAATGCCTTTCAATTCTTTTTGATTAATTCCACACGTGCTGCTCAATGTAATTTTGTTGGTGAGCGCTTTGACTATTATGGTACCAGGTGCGGGTAATTCATATTCGATGGTTTGTGGCAATTCTGAGAAGGGACATTTTCCGTTCAAACCTCTAATCAATGGTGCGATGCAATCATCTGCACTGATGTTTGTCAATAGTTCTCGTTTACAGATAGTAATTTTGGGCGTTTCTTGGCATCCTGTAGAAACGGCTAACGTCTCGTTTACATGTTTGAAGATTACTTTGTGGTCAATGTTCACTGTTTTGTTGTTCACAGGTAGCGGTAATAAAAGCATTTTGTCAAACACAATAGGCTGTACGTTAGGGATATTGATGCTGATAATGATGTTATCTCCTTGATAAAACGCTGTAGTTGTCAGGTACACGCAAACTTCGTCTAAACTATCAATCTTGAATCCTTGCTTGGTTAGCTTTGCTGCTATGACCTCTAGTTCACTATTTGATAAAATTTGTTTGTTTATTATGTTGACCTTGACGAGTGATAAGCTATTTTCTATAGAATGTAATGAGTTTAAGAGCATATCTAATTGAAATAAGATTGAAATTTTAGTGGATTCAGTTATGATATAATCTTCTTTAAGTAAAATTTTAGCTAAACTGTTCTCATGATCCTTGATCTGATTGTTTACAATATTAATTCGTTCTTGAAAATTTGCATTGATAGATATTTGTTTGTTATTTTCATTTAATAAGCTATTTTCATTGTTTTTCAGTGCATATAGATCTGCATTAATATTTCTCAAATCCTGGGCGTCTAAATTTCCGGTGATTAGTTTGATAGTGCTTCCTAACACTTCTATTGATCTTTTTACCTTTCTGTTTCTTGGGAGAAGGCTCATGAATGTATCATTTATCATTGAAAGCTTTAATTCGATTAAATTTGAAAAATCTCCTGTTTTATTGTTGATTCGATTCAACACATTTTTAATTGTAGTAATTGAATTCTGGAACTGGTTTAATTCTATAATGTGCAAAACCTTATCATAGCCTGAACTAATTCTACCTTCTCCAACTTTCATAATTAACGCACCCGGATTATTCGAAATGTCATGTATTTGAATGAATTGAGGATAGGAAAAGGGAATGAGAGAAATGAGTGCGATGATCCGAAAGTCCATCCTGAAAGAAAGACAAATATTAATTTCAAAGTCTTTTTATGTTTTCTTTGTGAATTTCCCGGCCGGACCTATCGAGGATCGTTCTTTGTTTGTCCTCCATAGCTTCAGTCGGTGAAAATCTTTCTTTAGTTTTCTTTTTGATTCCTTGAATCCTTTTGAAAACTATTTCTTCGTCTGCTATGTGAGGTGCTTCTTCTCTTCCTTTATTGTGGAAGGATAAATTTTTTGATCGTGTCTTATCGTTTGCCAAAATTACCTCATCATAGAAGTTGTCTCTTTCTTCTATCATTTTCTGAATGTCAAGAGGCCGTTCGTGTTCGTCCTTTAGCCCAAAGAAAATCTCTCTCGGTTTGAAACCGGTGGCTGAATGAATCGTGTTGTTGTACAAAGTACAAGCAATTAAGAAAATTTCTTTGTGCGTAAGGTCATTGTACTGGGGCTTTATACATCGAAAGATTTCTGCAACTGTTGAATGAAATCTTTCGACCAAACCATTACTTTCACTGTGATTAGCAGGCACGAAATGCATCTGTACATTCAAATTATTTACCATACCTCTTATGTCGGCTGATCGAAATGCAGGTTCGTTATCACTTACGATAAGCTCCGGTGTACCATAGGTTGAGAAAAGTTTCAGCAGGCCTCTTCTAACATCGACTATATTCCTGGATTTTATTGGGATCAATACTCCGAATCTAGAGAACTTATCTACTGCAGATAAAAAGATGTACGGTTGAGTTAAAAATATGTCAATATGAATTATTTCTAATGGTTTTTTCGTGTTCGGTGTTGAGCCAAGTTTAATTTTGTATGGGTGTCGGTCATATTTGTTTCGATTACATACTTCGCAAATTTTGATGAACTGTTGAATTTTATGCTTCATTTTTGGAAAGTAGAACCGATTGGATATTTGTTTTTCGTTTTCCCAAACTCCTCGGTGGGCTGATTCATGAGTTTGTTCAATGGTGGCACTTTGTTCCTCGAGGGTTTTTAAGTCAACCAAAAGTTTCTGCGTGATGAAAATTTTGAAAGTCTTACATCGACTAAAGTAATTTTTGTATACTATTCGAATCGTATTTATCAAACTTTCGGGACACAATATGCAATTATTGCGTTTCAAGTCCATAAAATCTTTAAATATTGTTATCAATTGAGGGATACCAAATATTAATTTTGTAATGGTTCTTCTATGAACTCTCGGAAAAACCTCTTCGTGAATATTATCTTCTTCGGGGCCAACTTGAAGGATTATTTGATTACTGAAATAATTTAAAGGTTTTTCTGTACACGGAATGTATTCGGAATCATCCGTGTCTGCGGAATGTACTGTTGCGTTATCTGATGATAGTTCATTTTCGTTAACGTTAATTTCTTGAACAACTCTAGACAATCCGTCTGCTACGACGTTTTGTTTTCCAGGTTTGTATTGAACATCGTAATCGAATTCTGCTAAGCTTAAACGCCAGTGGATCAATCTTTGATTCGGTTCTTTTAAATTCAAACTGTAAGTTAACGGTTTATGATCGGTGTAGAGCGTAAATTTTCTTCCATAGAGGTACGGTCGAAAATGTTTACAACTCCAAACGATCGCCAAGAGTTCTTTTTCGATCGTTGAATAATTCTCTTCAGATTTATTCAATGTGCGTGAAGCAAACGCGATGGGTTTGTCTTTACCCAAAGGTCCTTGTGAAAGAACAGCGCCAATTGCATGATTAGAGGCGTCTGTAGTTAAAATGAAGGGTTTATCAAAATCTGGGTATTGGAGTATGTCATTACTAGTGAGGATTGCTTTACATTTTTGAAATGATTTAATGAACTCTTCAGAATGAATGATGGTTTCGCCTTTCCTAAGTGAATTTGTTAAAGGTTTCGCTATTTTCGCAAAATCTTTTATAAATTTTCGATAGTAACCCAAAATTCCAAGAAAGCTTCTAAGTTCTTTTTCGCTCTTTGGCAATGGCCAATTTTTGATAATATTAATTTTGTCTGGGTTTGGCTTAACTCCTTCAGTAGTAACGATGTGTCCTAAAAATGCAACTTCTTTACATAGAAACTCGCACTTATCTAATTGTACTTTCATATTGCATCTAGATAGTGTATCGAAAATTTTTCCCAAATTATCCAGATGTTCTTGAAGACTACTTGAAAAAACGATGATATCATCCATATAGATGAAACATCTTAGGCCAATGTGTTCTCTTAGAACGTTGTCCATTACTCTCTGAAACGTAGAGGGGGCATTCTTTAGTCCAAAGGGCATTCTCAAAAACTCATAGTGTCCATTCTCGACATTAAAAGCCGTTTTGGGAATGTCTGATGCTTCAACTTCGATCTGGTGGAAACCGGATGCTAAGTCTAGCGTAGAAAAATAATTGCATCTTCCGAGTTTATCGAGGATGTCGGTTATGTTCGGGATAGGGTATCGATCATCGATAGTCTTTTCATTTAACTTCCGATAGTCGATTACCAATCGCCATTTCTTTTGGCCGGAAGCGTCCATCTTTTTCGGGACGATCCAAACCGGAGAAGTCCAAGGGCTGACAGAGTGTCTTATAATACCCTGTTCAAGCATTTTGAGAATTTGTTTTTGTACTTCCTCTTTATGACAAAAAGGGTACCGATATGATTTGGAGTAAATAGGCAAATCATCTTTTGTTTTGATGCTATGTTTTATTGCGTTAGTAAAGGTAAGGTGTTCCTCTTCTAACAAAAATACACCCTGATTTCTACTGATGACGTTCAACAATTTCGATTTTTCGTCTGAGTTAAGGTGATCCAATCGCAATTGATCGAATAAACGCTGGTTTATTGGCTTAGCAAATTTTGGTGAAGGTTGGGTTTCAAAATTATTTAATTCAAATTCCATGGGTTGACTAATATCGATTCGCGATATTTCGTTCGAACTATTAGTTATGGCTAAACAAGCTCGACTATTCACTGCGCTATACAAGCCTGAGTGCAGGAGTATATTGTTGCAAATAAAAGTATCTTCTGTTACTAGGAAATCGCCGTTATTGATATTAACAGGAAAGCTTACGAATTTCGTCTCGTTAGAGTTTAATTGTATTCGTTGAGAATGAGGATATTTTCGTTGCATTTGAATTTTTCCAGAGGCAAATTGAAGTTCGTTACTAGCAGTAAGAATATTGGCTTTCAGCAATTGTAACGCCTCGTATCCAATTAATCCATCGAAATAAGGATGAAAATCAAAGATATAAAATTTCAATTTTTGTGTGCCAGGAATCTGAATAAAGGGGTTAAATTCAACAAATTGATTTATTTTATGACAACCATTGATATTTTGAACTGAGGTTGGCTCGGTAAATCTGCATTTTTGAAGGTTTACGTGCTTGGTACTAATGTAATTCTTGTTTGCACCTGTGTCTATGAGAAATTTTAGTAAGCCTTTGGAAGTGTTTATTTCGATGTAAGGGATGAAATTATTTACGTCGGATGAAAGTCTGCCGCCACTTGATGAAAATTTAGATCATCAATGTCAGCTTCCTTGCTATCGGTTTCTTGATTGGATTCTAAATGTTGGGGTTTTGTTTCGACTGGTGGAGGTTCGTTAGTGTTTTCATACGCAGTTTGATATTGTTGGTTATAATTGTCGTAATAATAATATTCATTGGGATCATAGAAATAGGAATCATCACAATTTGTTGGAAATTCCTCTATTTGAAAATGTGGACGGTTCATATAATTTATCTGCCTACTTCTAATGGAGCTATCCACTTCCATTGGAGTTGGCTTTGGTTGTGGGTTTTGAGTCACTCTTTGAGGAAACGGAAATGGTCGTTGTTGGGGATTTTGAAATTGTCCTTGCGGTGAGAAATGAAATGGTCGTTGTTGCGGAAATTGGAATCGTGGTTGTTGGAAGGGAAAAGGTCTTTGTTGTGTGAATTGAATTGGTCGTTGTGGTGGAAATTGAACGGGTTTTGGTGAAAATGGTGGAAATTGTGATCTATTGTTAAACGGTTTAATGGGCCATTGTGGAGATGAATTTGGCTTTTGTGGAATTGGTGGAGGTGTGCCAAATGGTTTATTTCGCGTGTGAGAGTAATTGCTTTCTTCGATGCATAATCGAAGAGCATCCTTTAAATTTGTTGGGGCCTGAGCCCGGATTATTGGTCCTAACGGATCCTTTAATCCTCCCAAAAATACTTTTAGTCCTAGCTGTTGATAAAAATTGTTCTTCGCAGCTTTCACAGCTGTGTGCTCTTCACTGATGTTCAGCAAATTCACTAACAGAGACACCACATGCGAGATTTTGCTGTAGAATTCTTCTACAGTGTTCACTTGGTGAATAGCGAAGAGGTCGCGTGTCAAAGACACCTCATCCCGTCGGTCGCTATAATGAGTAATTAAATTTTGCTTTATGTCGGTCCAATTCAAATTTGTACCGTACAATTCTAGAATATTGTCTGCTTCTCCCACTATTTTGGTTCGAATTGCTTGAATCCAAACTTGGTGGCAATCTGTTCCAACAGCTCTATTGATAGTTGGCATTAAACTATCAATGGCTCTAATAAAAGAATGCAATTTTATTGGGTTTCCATCGAAACTGGGAAGGTCTCGAATGATCTGGGGAGTCTGGAGAGATTTTAAAATACTCTCGGGATCTCCTGCAGCTCGAGGTAGCATATTTGTTCTAGCCTCGGCAGCTGCTACTTGAGCCGCTTGGGCAGCTTCTGACGCACCTAGAAGCTCCATTCTTAATTGTTGAATTTCGTCCTCCTGTGAGGCGATCTGTTGATTAAGAGCAGCGATGTGCTGTTCCATTTTCACTGATTTGTTTAACTAAAATTAATTTCACTTCACTACAATGTCAATAGCTCACTTTTAGGCAATAGCTAAGAAATGTTAGATGCGTTAAACTTATGTGATAATAGTTAATTAAAAGATTAAAATTACTTACGGTTAGGTTGCGATATTCTCTCGCTGTTAACTAGATGATGGGTCCGGTGCAGCTTCTTCTGGATCTCTTCACTAATCACCGATGTACATTCGGGGATGGCTCTTCGTGCCGAAAGAAATCACTTAAAAAACCGCACTACAATCCTACCGACTGCGCCATTTAAAATATCTACCCTCGCAAAGGGGTTTTTAAAAAGAGAGAACACTTTTCACTTCTGAGGTTAAACTGAAACTAAACTTTATTTTTGTTCTAACTTTACTCTAAGCCTAACCTAGCTAGCTGCCGATCGTGAGAACCCTGTCGATTTACTATTCCCTAGCGCCGGTAACGCGATACAAGATTTGTTTACCGTGTACGTGACTGATGCTGGGGCGACGATTGTTGTTGATGCTGCGGTCTTCATTCCGTGGGAATCTCGATCGTCTGCTATTGGTGACGTTCTTGGGAAACGCTGGCTGTTAACTTATATATATGTTTTCACATGCATACTTGATGGATGTGATTCGTCATTTCGAACCACGTGCTTAAATGGGTATCAAAATTATTGCTTACTTATTGTTGTTTTCGCTTGAAAAAACTGAAACTGACCCAAGGTAGTTTCATCGAACAAAGAATTTTCACGAAACTGTGTTGATTTCGCTTTTAACAACGGGGGTTTGAGTAAAACTGATTTAAAAACCAGGTTCGAAACTGACTCGATTTTCAGTTCAACAACGTTGTAACTAGGTTCGAAACTGAGTTCAAACAAACGGTTTGACAGCAGTTAGAGTGGAAACTGGGTTAGGTTTAGCATCAAGCGAAAACGACATAAATGACTCAATGACTGTTCTAGAAAATCGTTGTAGGCAGGAGAAGAAGTCTTGATATCATTTACCAGTTGATAAATTGTGTTCAATGGAGTCAGATGAATAGTATTGGTCATTGCGGGGGCAAGACTAACAAATCAGAAATTTTTTTCAATGAATCAATGAAAAGATTGTGCTGTAGAAGCGCTAAGGTCAAACTAAGAAATTTTCCTTGCATTTTTCTTTCTAATGATTTAGATTAGACTAAGCGCACACAGTAAGTGGTTATTAGATATCAATGTTCAAGATGATTACCACAATGAATTGAGACTGTCATTTCATGTTGCATATTCTGTGAAGAATGTTCAGACTGGTAAGATCAATATCAAATTACAATTTAAGCGTCGTCTCCAAGCACTCAAATGTTCCGCAGTACCTGAAAATATCCACTTTATTAAAGCTCTAAAGTTTGCACGGTACTTTTTGATAACTTGAACGTACAGAACAGATTCTGAGAAAAATTTCTCACTGCTTCAAAAGCTGTACACACCGAATTATTTTTACGGATGTCGGTACAGTTTTACTGACTTTCAAACAGCTGAATATTCGGTAATCCGTTCAGTGAAAGTTTTATTTGCTGAATGATCGGTACAGTTCCACTGATCTTCGATCTGTCATATTTCTAATGACTTGTTCATCATTCAATACCGACGTTCGGCGAAATTTACAAAACAATTCTTAAAATATGTAAACATATTGACCCGTAAAGTATTACCGTTTTTTGGTAAATTGTATTAGAGATCTGGGAAAGGAAGGAGCAATTTAGTTTTCAAAATATATTTCCATCCGATTATTTAATTTATTTGCGTGTGATGAATGAATTGAATTACATTTGCTCTCCTGAAATAATTTATTCAAATAAAATGATCATATTTCTTTCGGATGCAATTCAGTAGATTATGTGATCACCCTTCATATTTTTATTATTAGAGTGCTCAAATAAAAAGTTGTAAAAGGCTTTTTGAATATATTGACTAAATGAAAAATTACCGCTAGGAATCAGTATTATCTATTTTTTCGCAAGCAATCAATTCGCACCACTATTTTTTCTCTACAAATCTAGAAATTTTCACATTTTTACGTCCGAAAATTATGTTATTTGACAGATCTGTATTTCTGCTGAATGTATAGTGATAGTTACTGAAATTCTTCATTACTTTTTATTAATTTTCCGAATATTGGTAGAACTTTCACTGAGTTCGTCAAGAGAAAAGACATTTCAGAGTTCACAGACCGTGTCAGTAAATAATAAATAACCGTAACTTTTACATAGGAGTTGGATAAATGTTACGTATCTTTCAGTAAAAATGATATTTTACAGATAGTTGCCGCAAAAATTATTACCGAACACAAGAATAGAAAATTTTTGTGTATAAGAAACTGCTTCAAAGTTTGTTCCGTCGGGTGAACATTCACGTTTGAGTAATTCCATACAACGGACTGTTCAGAATACAAATCTGTGCATTTGTTCAATTTTCGCTTAACAGAAGTATTTCATATTTTCACATTAATCTTTGATGATGTTTCTTCTTTTGGAGCTAAAGCGAGTGTGTGTCGAATTCCGTTGATTGTAGGTTAAGTAATCAGAAAAATAATGGAGAGAAACGTTGACCACTCAGTCTTTTGACAATTCTTCTGACGAGACGAAGTTCGACGGGTCAGTTAGTTTACTTAATGAAATTGCAATAGCTCATCGATAACGAAATAAGATATTATAACTAATTTGGATGTTAAACAGATATTGTGTAATTTCTTGATTGCTTAAATGCAATATCACGAAAATATCAAGTATCGCTTTGATAACACAGAAACATCAAGCCAAGATATGATGGTAAAAGTTGTTATTGTTTTGATTTTTGTTTGCTATTTACACCTACCCGGGAAAGCAGAATAGCAAAAGATAGATTTGTGACGCAGTGTCTGTTTTCTTTCTGTTGGATGGGTTTCCATAGAGATAGGACTATAATTGAAATAAAACGAAGTATGCCTGATTCTTCCAGTCAATTGGGCTGTCTCGTCATGCAGGGTAGTTTGATTGGTAACACAATTTCCCCGGTTAGGGTTCGAGTTCTGTAACATAGACATAACATAACGTAGACCGTTCTAGTTGAATCTTAGTTTAAGAAAATTGACTCAACTGTCTCAAAAGAAATGAAAGGAGTTTCGTTTTCGAGCTTTTGACAATTTTTTCCAGAACTTCCGGATCCTTGATCTGGGAACCGGCATAACTGAAACCAGTTCATTCGGTCAGTAACTAACACAGCCAATTGGAAAATTTGGAGACAAATTTAAAAGAATTTCTTTACTTTTTTGCACTGTAACTCTAAATGACAGGTTGCATATGTTCGTAATGAACTAGAATGAAGTGATATATTTCTTAATTCAATACTTCAAGGTATCAAGAAATTGAAACCAATTCTGAAAAGCTTTTTTTTTAAATATACAGTCTTGTTCGTTGGAAAATTAATGAATTCCAATTTAATTTTACATCGATCATGGTTATAAATCGGATTTTCGATTCAATTGATGTCTATTTCATAGTACTATTGATGAACATGTCGTGTAAATTTCATTATTTCTATGTATACCAAACCTTTGCTGTTTTACAACTACTCACAAACCTTCATTTACGAACTAATGTGAGAGATTCGTATATAAACTTTACGTTATTTGAAATTTGCTGATTGATAAAAGTTTTGCATAATACTGAAAAACTCAAGCATGTGTTATTTTTCGGAACTAATTTAATGAGTAAATGCCAAAACAAAGCATCTGGTCATTTCAAAATTGGAAAACTATTCAAAAATCGATTATGATTGACCTATGTTTACACTAGTCAATCACAACTTACCATAATGATGTCATCCTCGACCGTTCTGCACAGTAATGCGCAAAAAATGTATAAATATATGCGCCGACAACTATTTTCCAGAATTGAATACGCAGTCCCTGTTTGGCGGGTTTCAGTGCATTCAAAGTAAGATCAAAAGGATAATTCTAATTCTACCCCCTTGGACAAGGACTAGTGAAGTACATGAGATAGCCTCCTTGGATATATCAGAACAAAAATTTGAACAATACTGCACGAAATTTGAAGAGAGGTGCTCAATTTCTGTAATACAAATAATTCAAAATTTGTACGTATTAGGTTAGGGATAGTTATAATTAGGTAGATTAGATATTTTCTTAATATTAATAGATTCTCCGGTATATGGGAGGCAAAATTAGCACTATCAGCGATAGATTTATTGGACCTAATTTAAAGCACTTGTACTTCGATGATCTGTTGAGGAATTTGCAACATTCAGACTGATTCGAAAGCATTACCTTAAAGTTGTACACTTTAAAATGGATTGATTTGTCGACGGGGAAGTGTGCATACTGCGATCTCCATCTACTAGCGAAACGGTGGCTCGCAAATTGATTCAGTTCAAAGTTGTGTTATGAAGATAATCATGAATACTTCTTTTGTATTAAATGCATCTCAAACGCTATATTTTATCTTCACTTATCTTTGATAATATTGCAAGTGGAATTCGACCAAAATATATACAATCTTCAATTGAATCAAATCACTGTTTATAAAATTAATAATTTTGTAGGTAGGCGGGATTTACTGGAGCCCGCGCCACTACGGATCACATATTCGCGATAAGACAAGTACTCCAGAAGTGTCGTGAACACAACGTACCCACGCATCACCTATTCATTGACTTCAAAGCGGCATACGACACAATCGATCGAGAACAGCTATGGCAGATAATGCAGGAATACGGTTTCCCGGATAAACTGACGCGATTGATCAAAGCAACGATGGATAGAGTGGATGTGCTACGTCCGAGTATCTGGGACGCTCTCGAGTCCCTTCGAATCTCGGAGAGGGCTACGTCAAGGTGATGGACTCTCTTGTATCTTGTTCAATATTGCCCTGGAAGGTGTGATTCGAAGAGCGAGGATCGACACGAGTGGCACGATCTTCCGAAAGTCCGTACAACTTTTTGGCTTCGCTGACGATATTGATATTGTGACACGTAACCTTTAGAAGATGACGGAAATCTACATCGGACTGAAAGCTTAAGCTAGGCGTATCGGACTGGCCATAAATGCGTCGAAAACAAAATACATGAGAGGAAGAGGCTCTAGAGAAGAAACACTACGCCTCCCACCACGAATATTGATAGACGGTGACGATATCGAGGTGGTTGACGAGTTCGTGTATTTGGGCTCACTGGTGACCGCCGATAATGACACCAGCAGAGAAATTCATAGACGTATTTTGGCAGGGAATCGTGCATACTTTGGACTCAGAAAAACCCTTCGATCGAGAAATATACGCCACCGCACGAAATTGACCATCTATAAAACGCTCATTAGACCGGTTGTTCTCCATGGCCACGAGACCTAGAATAAAATCGGACGTCTACGATGGGCTGGCCATGCCATAAGGATGTCGGACGACAGCCCAGTGAAAATGGTTCTTGAATCTAATCCAACTGGTACAAGAAGAAGAGGAGCGCAGCGAGCAAGGTGGATCGATCAAGTAGAGGGTGATCTCAGAAGCGTCCGTGCCTTGAGTGGCTGGCGACGAGCAGCCATGGACCGAGCTATGTGGAGACGTATTCTTGATACAGCAAAGGACACCCCAGGCCTATAGCTGTTAGGTAAGGTAAGTAATATTCTGTATGAATTGATCCTGAAATATTGATTTGAATTTTTAATAGAAAATTTAGCCTATTTATATTCTTTTTTTTGTTGGATCAATTTTTGAATGTAACCCTTCTCGTTATCAAATGCTCACCTTAATTTTATTTCCTATAAATCTCGCAAGAATTCACTGTTCACATCATATTTACAACTAATAGGTTGGCTCGATGTCCATCCAGCGACTGGCACCATTAAAGAAGGTGACAAGCAATTATAAATACACTCTCCCACTCAATGCTTGATCGGATAAATAGGTATAAAGCGAGAAGACTGGTGTTTAATGGACAGAGAAAATGTTTGGATGTAAGGTATCGGTCGGGTGACGGCCAGGATGTAGACCATGTTCGATGTACGTTCTACTGTGTCTGACTGGGGTTTTAGAGTGACTAAAAACAAGATTCAGAGTGGCAAAATGGTAGCGCGTATGCACGGAATGCATAAGAACGCAGGTTCGAGTCCTATCTCTGAGCGTTTTTTTTTTGTAATATATCATCTTTTCTGTTAGTTTTTCATTCATTTGGCTTCTAAAATATATGTTTCCGCTCAGTCATTGCAAAACTGAACTTAGTTATGGCGGCTTTACGTCAAACCAACTAAAATTAATAAATCGTTAAAAACCTTTTGTGGAAGGAACTGCTGAACCGCAGCATTCGAAACTCAGTTCATGATGTCTTGAAATACAAATATCTCTTTCAATTGAAAGAGAAAGTACCAACTGTCAACTGTGCCAACTGTCAAAGTGTCAACTAAAATTCATGTAAACATTTCATGTAGTTCATGATAATAGGTGCAAAGTAAACCAGTAACGATAGCATGGACATCAATTGCTTGTTTGCTCTTTCAGTATTCGTTTTCAATATCTTGGAACACATCTCAATACATTTCGAACTGTCAAAAATTATCGATTCAAATTTGCTGGTGATAATCGGAAACTCAAAATGAGAGTTTGTTATCGAGTTGATGTTCATGTCTATTCATTCGAACCTGCTCACTACCAACAGCTGAGACAATAAAGTACTTGACACTTGAGACTTCCATCAAATAAAGACTGTCCCAGAAAGTATGGACGCACTGTATATTTCGCTGTTCATTGAAGCAGTGGTGATAAAGGGTTTTGAAATCTTACCGCAGCTACAAATTGCTTGCCAGACCATAGCTTTCTTACCAAATTTTTCGACTTCAATCGATGTCTCGGACTGGTTTAACACTTGAACTTCACGCACCGTATAATATTGTGGTCCCGGCAAGGATTTATAATCGAGTTTCACGTAGGTTTCGTCGTCCATGATTATGCAGTTCAAATTTCCAGCAAGAATCGTATTGTACAGCTTTCAAACCCTCGGCCTGATCGACGCTTTTAGTTTCGGACTACGTTTTGGTTGTTTCTGCTTCTTATAGGTTCGAAGACTTAAACGTTCTTTAGCACGAAGAACATTTGACTTCGAAGTGCCCACTGTTTTGGTCATATCCCGAACTAAAACCTCCTTCTATTGCTCGAACGCCTTTAGTATTCGTTTAGCCAACTGAGGTTTAGCAAGACCTTTTCGGTTTATTCTCAAAGGTGTTATCCTCACCGAACTTCCTGATTGCATTTCGCACGGCTTTTTCACTTACTCCTTCCATTTTTGCTACCTTTCTCAGTGACAGTCTGCGTTCTGTGCACCATTTGTACACAAATTTTCGACGTTGTTCTGCTGAAAGTCCACGCATTTCGAAACAAACTAATGAAAACGAATAAACAACTGCACAAGTGGTTAGAGAGGAGTGTAAACAACAGGACGCAGCCATAAAAATTGATTCTGAACCATTGCGAAATGGCAGCGGTTTTTGGTTGCGTCCATACTTTTTGGGACAGTCTTTAATGTTCGTTCGAAAACGAAATTTCAGTGTACTGAATGTTGTCTCTTTAGCTATTACAATTTATAAATTACATCTTAATTAAAGGCATTAAAAAATTAGTTTTTGACCACTGTGCGCGTTGGGTCGATAGGCTTTTTCGCATCGCTACAACGATCCGAATAGCTTCCACCGATCAATGCCATTCCATTCTGCTGGACCTGATGGACAAACTACATATAATAGGGTGACTCAACATTCAATATTTTTCGTTCGTTTCTCCTAATCCTGAATGCAGTGATCAAAAAAAAATAATGCACAAAAAAAACTTGATAAAGCCATTTAAAGCTTTCGATCTGCACTCTACTGTACCCCTATCCGAAGCGGCTTTCACGTGGCTCACTTTACAGAAATTAACCCACTGGTAGTCCCACCTGAATTTACGGGAAATGCCTCCCAACAGCCTCCATCCTCCCCACCATAGAATGCAGTGTAATGATGGAACCGATATGCATCACATTTTCCCACCGTCATCCGTCGAAACGCGGCGGACGATAGAAGAAAATGGTGGGCTTCGCACTTACCGGCTACATACATTCACCTGTCACTTTGGTTGATGGGCACTATCCATTACAAGGGTTCTGCTGCTACACTCTGTCTGTTCGAGCTAGTTCCGTTAGGGGTAGGCTGCTATCCGACCATCCTGGGGCGTACGGAACTCTAATAGTTATAGGATGTTCGTCGGAATTCCAGGAATAGTTGTCGTAAAAACTCGCGAAGTACGCAATAAACTGATGAGTGGTCTGCCGAGAGGAAAACAATTCCTGTCGATGCCCAAGCCCTGGAGCAGCGGAATGTGCTTCAATAAGTCGTAGGTTTTAAAAAAAACTAATTACTTTGTTGACCATTTTACTGGAAAATCTATCACCGGGAATCAGAAATCACATACTTCTAATTGAGTTTGAGTTTGATATCCATGACAATGGCTGACGGGGTACTCGTTGAATATTCAAATTTATTTTCCTCCGAAAAGATTACCCAAATTTCTTCTTCACAAAGAATTCGCACCAAAACCAAACTTAACAAACTGCTGCTGTCATACTGTTTGTCGTTGATAAACAAACAAGCAAGCAAACAAACAAACAAACAAAGTGGGGTCATAAAAATTTAATTTAATAAAACGACCTCGGGATATTCCGTTTCTGCGAATGAGCTGAGCGGAAAAAAAATGTATATTCATATGCTCACGCACACTTCGAACCGGCGGGGGATTTCGTAGGAGGAAAAGCTTTCACTTTTTTTTTTCTATTTTTCGTTTGTTTCTGTCCGGTGGGGCTTTTGGCCTCGTCTCGTCCTCCGCGAAGCACGAAAACAAGTCCGAACCGGTAGCCGGATAAACAGAAACGCTGTACACTGTACTGGATCGGTCATATCAGTGACTTCAGCAGTGGCTTCACGCATGCTCGTCCGGTGCCCGTCAACGGGACTGAGGAAGATGGATACGTGGGGGGGAGAACCCCCGCGACGCCTGTTGCCAGACTTTTGGGAAAGCTATAAAAATAAAATGAATTTTTTATTATGATTTTTATGTTTGCTTATCAGCTGGCGATAACTTTCTTCCTTCCAGTGCCAAGCTTCAGATGAATTTCGCAACTGCGAACCTCAGCACCCGGAGCGAGGAAGGAAAACCGAGGCGATGCCGGGGGAAAATTCAATTCCAATTTCTTGCTGTTTGATGATCAGTTATTGTTCGGAAGTTGAAACCGTCGAAGGCAAATAGGATGCTGCGCAGTGATTGAATTCCTCGGAATAACGTGAAAAATTGGTACAATGTTCTTTCCGCCATTCGTTCGGAAAAAAGTTTTTCCCAAGTCCCAAGACTTTTGAGATTGATTTAGTTGATCAGGTTTATTTGCTCTTCCGCTGTCGATGTTCGATCAATAATAGTTTTTTTT
The DNA here is from genome assembly GCF_030247185.1 of Malaya genurostris. NCBI lineage: Eukaryota > Metazoa > Arthropoda > Insecta > Diptera > Culicidae > Malaya > Malaya genurostris. The sequence goes on from NC_080572.1 coordinate 282,962,607, forward strand.
TGTGTGTGTGTGTGTGTGTGTTTGTGTGAAACTTGCCACTGTTGTCGCAAATAAACTTTGCGATTATGGTATGAGCTCTATTGATAACGTTTATTTCTTCAACAAACACTTGAAGAAAAAAAAGCAAGACTAGAGTTTACATTCAATAAAACTGCCACTCTGTACATAATTAGCTCAAGTTTTTTAGGAACTTTTTTCTGTTGAGCACCGCTGCGTATTTTGAACAAAGGCAGTTTCATATTCAGAAAAATGTCAGACAAAACCTCACAAAATGAATTTGATGAACATCGTTTGACAGCTGGTTTTTTTTACAAGGTTATTCCATATTATTCTACTCTATAAATAGGTTAAGCTTTCTATTAAAATTCGAATCATGTCTGTATTCCAAGTTTAATTCATACATGCTTTCTTTCTATTGGCAGTACAAATTAGTTCGATCCGTTTTCCAAAGATGGTTCTGGCTGGTTATGAATATTGAATGGTAAAGCTTGCTTCAGATAGAATTGGAACAAAGACTATTGCTTGTATTTCAGTTGTTTATTATTGAATTCAAGATCTTTTTTTATACAAATGTAGCGTTTTCTTCATACCTTTAAGAAAAAATACGGATAAAATTATTCGTCACGGTTTCGAAGGAATTCTCGAATTTTTCCTGTAACACGGCTCATTAGGCGGCGCACATCTTCTTCGTCCATCGTTTTAGCTATCTTATTCCACCAGGTCGTCATCTGATTGATGTCTTTGTCAACCTTTTCCTTTGCCTTGAGTCTTCTCTTCATGGTTGCCCAGTATTTCTCAAAGGGGCGGAACTGGGGGCAGTTGGGTGGGTTAAGGGTTTTCGGAACAAACTGTACCGAAATTTCCAAAAAAAACTATGAAATTAGTTAAAATTGAAAATTTACTTTTCTGAAAAATACTCTTATTTTTAAAGAATGTGTTTAGATGGCGAATATCCTGGACACAAACCAGCAATATTTCAATCCAACACGAAATTCTCATTGACAACTAATTTTGTTAATAAAATCAGAAAATTTGGTTCTATTTATCTATCATCATCATTACTGAAGGAGCACAAAGAAAACAAAAATGAAATTGGTTTTGCTAACAAGTTTATTAGCCCAAAAACTCATGAGAAGTGTCAAAGCAAAACAATCCATTAAAAAGCTAAAAAGGACAGTCTTGTTGAAACTGCTTGGCAATTGTTTTGATGTTTTTCGCATGTGTTACGATATATCTATATATATAAAATAATAGTGGAAAAAGTGTGTGTTGCTAATGTTCTCTGGAACGCGTGGACCGATCTACAAATGATTTTTTTTTTTTGTTCGAAAGGTGACGTTTATGCGGAGGTTTTAGTACAGAAGAAAAATCCTTCGGGAAAGTAGAGAAAAACTAGAAAATTGGTTCGTTTACAATTGAAAACTTTCCACTCAATGCATGCTAGATCTCCGATGATTGTTTGGCGCGTATCGAGTTATGCAATGTTGCTGCCCGCTGGAATACTAAATTATTGATAAAATCGTTTGGCGCCAAACTAGCTGATTTGTATTCACATTTTACTGAGCCTACTTGATTCACGTGTTTCTTTATTTCGAACCACATGTTCAGTATGGGCACGAAATGCACAGCATACAGGTTTCCATTTTTCAATTTTTCAATATATATAATTTGTGTTCGATGCCGTCAATTGAAATTAAAGAACGACTGCAAGAAAATAAAGTCATTGACGAGAGCTCGTTGTTTTGTGATTCATTGTTTTCTTTAAATTTCAAAAATGTGAATCTCTATCTTTACGATGGATGTAATTATTGCTACCACAATGCGCTAAACTTTTATGTAGAGACAACAAGATTGAAGTGTTCAATGGAGTAATTCACGGAAAGATCGAAATTAGCATTTTGGCGAAAAAATTAGTTGATTTTCTGATTTTAGTTAGTTATTTTTTGAGACAACTAAAAAAATCTTACTTTTGCTAATTTAGATTTTTTAATTCTAATTTTCTTAATAATAATAAAATATTTGTTGAAACGGCTATTTTTTTTAGTTGAATTCACCAATTAAACGTGCTGTCATTTCTTAGCTAAGGCACGCTTCATATCCATTCAACTAATTTTTTAGTTGAATTAGAGAAATAAAACGTTGTTTTCAACCAACATAAATGGTTGAATTGGTTTCTGCAATTAGCAGCTATATGGCGCTCGTTAACACCGTAATGACTACTAGCCACTAGATGGCACACTACTACCGAAAAAAATTTCAGTCGCGGTTATCTTTTCTATATTTGCAGGTATAAATACGATGTTGTATTGGAGAAAAAGACATAAGCGAAACATAAACTTCTTTTTGAAAAATTTCACTTCTAAATCGCTGTTTTCTTCATTCGACTTCGCGAAATCGACTCTCTCACTGAAAACTTTGAGCACTCGGAAAACAAAAAACGAATACAAGTAGTACACCGGACGGCGTAGCCCGGAATGAGAAGATACAAAAAACATCATTTGACTTGTACAATTAGAGTGCAACATTCGAAACTCACTTCACTGTTTCGCGTAAAAACATTATTACCCACAATCGCTTCAACTGCGCACAAATTCTGAATAAATACACTTTCCACTAACAGTTTACGTCACACTGCTGTCCTTCAGTAATGACGGTGATAGATAAATAGAATCAAAGTTTCTGATTTTAATAACGAAATTAGTTTTTTTTTTTTCATAAATACGTTTATTTCTTAAGGCAGTTTACATAAGTTTTTCTTCGCCGTAGCATCACTTTTACATAATATTCTTATCCTAATTTAATTCTAACATAGTCACAACGTTTTGCATTTATTAAAACATATTCTCTTATTACTTAAATATCATCTTAGGTAACTCGTCATTAATTATGAAATCTACTCGGAAATATTATTTGAACAAAACGATTAACTTCTATAAATTATAAAATAAGCTGTTATTTTCAGACATTTTGTTAATAATTTCATAAACTGTTTCGAGTTTGTTTGTATCATTACATTATTTTTATTCTAATTTAGCTATTGGTTGAACTCATGGACGCAGCTGGGATCAGAACTAAGTCTTGAAAGGGGCCTTTATTAAATTGAAACTCCAGTTTTCTTTATGGAATGATAAATAAGTTTCATGTATGAAAGGTCACGACAAGCAAGAATGTCTCGAACTGGGATATTGGATAGTCTACCTTGGGTACGCAAAGAATTTATTAGTTGAGATCTGACATCACGATACTCCACGCATGTCCAAACGACATGATCAATATCTCGATAACCTTCGCCACAAGCACAATGATTAGTCTCGGAGAGCCCAATTCGAAGGAGATGTGCATCTAACGTGTAGTGATTGGACATGAGTCTGGACATCACACGAATGAAATCCCTACTCACATCCAGTCCCCTGAACCATGCCTTTGTCGATATTTTCGGAATAATTGAGTGCATCCACCGACCCAGATCATCTTTATCCCAAGAAGCTTGCCAGCTGGCAAGTGATCTTTGGCGAGACGAGCTATAGAATTCGTTGAAAGCAATTGGTCTCTCATAAATTTCACCCTCAATAGCACCACGTTTGGCTAAAATATCGGCTCTTTCATTGCCAGGAATGGAGCAATGAGCCGGGACCCAGACTATAGTGATTAGATAATTATTGTTCAATATGTCGTTCAGGCACTGTTTTATTTTGCCCAGGAAAAACGGTTCAGTCTTGCCAGTCATGTTTGAGCGAATGGCTTCAATTGCACTCAGACTATCTGTGAAGAGGAAATAATGGTTTGGAGATAATGTGACGATTACACTCAAACTATATTGAACTGCTGCTAGCTCTGCTATATAAACAGATGCAGGTTCTTGAAGCCTAAATGAGGCCGAAACATTATTGTTGAACATACCAAACCCTGTCGCTTCTTCAATTCGCGATCCGTCCGTGTAAAACATTTTCTCAGAGTCAATATGCCTGAACTTACTTGAAAATATTTTTGGGATTTCCGTCGAACGTAGATGATCCGGGATTCCACGCACTTCGCGCTGCATGGATGTATCGAAAAATAAAGTTGAGTCAGGGACATTTAGGAGGCTGACACGGATAGGAATATATCTTGAAGGGTTGATTTCCTGTGACATATGGTTAAAATATACTGTCATGAATTTTGTTTGAGATCGAAGCTCGACTAGTCGTTCGAAATTATTAATTACCATGGGATTCAGCACCTCACATCTTATTAGCAGGCGTGATGAAAGCTCCCAAAATCGATCTTTTAATGGAAGAACTCCCGCCAGAACTTCAAGACTCATTGTATGTGTCGAATGCATGCAGCCTAAAGCAATTCGCAAACAACGATACTGAATTCGCTCCAGTTTGATAATATGAGAGTTTGCAGCGGAACGAAAGCAAAAGCATCCATATTCCATCACTGAAAGTATCGTTGTCTGATACAATTTTATTAGATCTTCCGGATGAGCACCCCACCAAGATCCTGTTATTGTTCGAAGAAAATTTACTCTTTGTTGGCATTTTGTTATCAGAAACCTAATGTGTCCTCCCCACGTGCATTTGGAATCGAACCACACCCCGAGGTATTTAAAAGTTAAAACCTGTTGGATCATTCTTCCCATCATATGGAGCTGAAGCTGCGCGGGATCATGCTTTCTTGAAAAGACGACTAACTCTGTTTTCTCCGCAGAGAATTCGATACCAAGATGAACAGCCCAAACGGACAAGTTATCTAAGGTATCTTGCAATGGTTTATGCAGATCAATAGCTTTGGGTCCAGTAACTGAAACCACGCCATCATCTGCCAATTGTCTTAGTGTACATGGGGTTACTAGACAGCTGTCAATGTCATTTACGTAAAAATTATAGAGGAGCGGACTGAGGCATGAGCCTTGCGGGAGACCCATGTAACTATTTCTGAGTGTTGCCAAATCGCCATGTGAAAAATGCATGTGTTTCTCTGACAAAAGGTTGTGCAAATAATTATTTATAACCGCTGGGAGTCCATTTTGGTGGAGCTTGTCTGAAAGAACATCAATGGAAACTGAATCAAATGCTCCTTTAATGTCTAAAAATACAGATGCCATTTGTTGCTTTTGAGCGAAGGCAATTTGGATGTCAGACGAAAGTAATGCAAGGCAATCATTCGTCCCTTTATTTCTACGGAAGCCAAACTGAGTATCTGACAACAAACCGTTCGTCTCGACCCAAGTGTCGAGACGTCGTAGAATAATTTTTTCGAACAATTTTCTGATGCAGGACAACATCGCAATGGGTCTATATGAGTTGTGATTGGAAGCTGGTTTCCCCGGCTTTTGAATGGCGATAACTTTCACTTGTCTCCAGTCAGGTGGAACAATATTTTGCTCAAGAAACTTGTTGAACAATTCCAACAAACGTCTTTTTGCGAGGTCGGGCAGATTCTTCACCAAGTTGAATTTAATTCTGTCCAACCCAGGGGCGTTATTGTTACAAGACAAGAGTGCCATAGAAAATTCCATCATTGAAAATGGGTTATTAATAAAACCATTATTTGGAGGAGGTTCCCGTATAATGCTTTGCGTAGGAACAGAATCTGGGCAAACTTTCCTAGCAAAGTCAAATATCCATCGGTTCGAGTATTCCTCACTCTCATTTCCTACGTTACAAATCCTCATTCGTCTGGCCGTGTTCCAAAGAGTGCTCATTGAGGATTTTTCTTGACAAACCTTCGACAAAATGTCTCCAATAGCTACATTTTTTGGCCCGAAGTATGTTCTTGTACTTGGTTTCTAAAGCCATGAATTTTTTCAAAATTCTGAGGAGTTCCTCCTCCCCGTTTTAGAAACGTCTTGCAAGCATTTTGTTTTGCGAGTTTAGCCTCTGAGCACTCTTTGTCCCACCAGGGGTTGGGAGGCCTTCTGTTAGTCGTTGGCCCAGGAAAGCGTTTAGTTTGGGATTGTTCTGCGGCCTCCAGAATCGAACAAACGAGGAAGTCATATTCTTCAAGTGGAGGGAGCTCTTCCATTGAATTCAAAATACTAGAGATACTACTTTGGTATTTAATCCAGTCGATATTTTTTGTCAAATCATATGGAATACTAGCGGAAGTAGCAATGCAATTGCTACTGCTAATTGAGATGATGATTGGTAAATGATCGCTACCGTGTAAATCAGGCAGTATTTTCCAGGTGCAATCTAGTCGAATTGATGTTGAGCAAAGAGATAGATCTAATGCACTTGGGCGTGCCGGAGGTCTTGGGATCCGTGTCATGCTACCCATATTTAATACCGTCATGCTAAAATTGTCACAAATGTTTTGTATTAAAGATGATCTGCTATCATTGTAAACGGAACCCCACATAATACCGTGCGAATTAAAATCCCCCAGAATCAATCGTGGTGCAGGAAGGGCTTCAACCATTTCATTAAGCTGTTGCTGTCCAACTTGTGCTTTTGGAGGAATATAAACCGAAGCTATGCAAATATCTTTGCCTTTAATGTTTATTTGGCAAGCAACAACTTCTATACTAGAAGTTGAAGGGATGTTTAATCTATAAAAGGAATAGCATTTCTTAATTCCCAAAAGCACTCCACCATACGGAGAGTCTCTATCGAGACGTATAATGTTAAAATCATTAAAATTTAAAGCTATGTTTGAAGTAAGCCATGTTTCGCATAAAGCAAATACATCACATTTTTGACTATGCAATAATATTTTAAATGAATTAAGTTTTGGCATGATGCTTCGACAATTCCACTGCAGGACATTGATTGTATCATTTGCGACGGGTGATAAATTATCCATCAAAAGATACAAAACCTGAGACAATTGGCCATTGAGCTGATAACTGCTTCAAAAAGGTTCTAGCTATTGGAAGGAATGCCATTATGAGGGTCTTTAAGGGTTCAGATATATTGAATGCTGAGAAAATCCATTCAACAATTTCCGAAAACTTCAGTAATCCTGTTGGTGGCTGTGAAATGGAGCCCACTGGATTATTATCTTTTTCTGTACTAGATCCTGGATTGGTTTGTGAATTTGACAAACCAGGAGGCACAGTCTTTGGTTTTGACTTTTTTTGTTTAACACGGGGATCTGTTTTTGAAGATGAAATTTTAGGTGTCTTTTTTGGTAATTTGGAGGAAGACTTCCTTCTCTTAACTGACCCTTGGGTAGTGATAAACGAATTACCTTCACTATTTTCGTCAGAGTCAGAGTCCTCTGGTTCCTCTAGATTTGAAAACCCGTTTTCGGTTTCCAAAGGGGGGACATCAATGACCGTTTTAAGCATTTCTGCATATGTGCGCTTAGACCGTGCATTTAAAGAGAGCTTAATTTTGTCTTTGTGCACTTTAAATGCAGTGCATACTGAAATATCATCATGAGGACTATTCCCACAATATATACATTTTTCAATTTCCTTGTTGCAATCATTATCTTTATGAGGCCCTTCACACTTAATACATTTTGGTTTATTACTACAGTAAGTAGCTGTGTGGCCGAATTTTTTGCAGTTCGTACAATTCATTACATTTGGAACAAAAAGCCGAACAGGGAGGCGAATTTTATCGACATAGACATGGGACGGCAACGCAGACCCGGAAAATGTCACTCGAAACGAGTCTGATGGGCGATAAACTTTTTTTTCCTCTTCATGAACTACTGCGTACAGTTGTTTGCACTCCAGTATTTTCACACCCTCAAGCATAGAGTTCTTGAAACGACCAACACCATGCTTGAGTAAATCATCTACCGAAAGACTCGCTTCGGTAACAACACCGTCAATTTCGACATCTTTGGAGGGTATGTAAACTTTATACTCTTTATTGAAATGTTCCGAAGAGACAATATCATTCGCGTGTTTCAAATTATTTACCACAACACGAATTTTATCGTTATTTACTTTTATGATCTCTTTGATTGAAGAGTATCGTGATGTCAAACCTTTATTAATTTGTAAAATGTTTAATGGCTTTGATATACGTCTAAAAAAGACTATCCAAGGCCCAGAAGAGCTCTCCTGATATTTTTTCGTTCGTGGGGGTATCGGATTCATGCTAGGATTTACGTCCATGGATTCATCCATTACATTAAAATTTTTAACTAAACTTTAAAATAAAATTTGAAACCAACACTACACAGTACTCAATCAAAAGGAAAAGAAAAAACTTCTACCTTGAAATTGTTGTCTATCTCCGTTGCACTGCCGTGTAGATCCTCGTTGCTCTAGATGTTCTTGTTGGATGTATCTGGACGTTGATACAATGCTGAAGCTCACTGTAGCGATAGAATATGATGTGATGCTACTGCTACCTGACATCCAGCACCACTCGAATTCCGATTTGCTTTCGTCTTCGCCAGCTGTAACCAGCGCAGGTCACCGGTGTATACCTGCGTGTTGTATGGCAGTGGAAAGACCGAGTTGTCTTGTCTCCTTCTTCCTTGTGCTCCGCACCGATATGCTTCTGCACCGAAGTGCCTTCGCACCGGTGTGCCTTTGCACTCTCCTGCTTCTATGTGCCTTTGCACTCTTCCTCTTCGATGTGCCTTTGCACTCTCCTGCTCAGCACTTGTGGCTGTATATTGCGGCCTGGGTAGAGTTTGGGAAACGCCCTTTGTTGTTTCCTTCACCAGCTTGGCCCAGCACTAGGGCTCTCTTATGCAGCACGACTATACGTTTTAACGGCTGCTGCCAACAGGTCTCTACCTGTAGTTCAACCGTTGTCGTATTTAACGCGTGTAAACCAACCAGCGTTATTAAACTGTACGCTTCTATACACAACCTTCTCGGTTGAACGGCTATTACTGAATGAACGAAATTAGTTGTCAATGAGAATTTCGTGTTGGATTGAAATATTGCTGGTTTGTGTCCAGAATATTCGCCAACTAAACACATTCTCTAAAAATAAGAGTTTTTTTCAGCACAGTAAATTCTAAATTTTAACTAATTTTATAGTTATTTTAGAAACTTTGTTGTTAAAATCAACTAATTCAAAAACAGTAATACGAATTAGGCGCAGAGCTAATTTTGGTCGTTCCGTGTTCCGTTTAAATTCGAAGGATGTTTTTCTTGGTTTGTTTTTGGCCTAAATTTTACATAAGCATTACCACTGCACGAAAAGCATCACAAGTTGGGGTCAGTTGTAGCCATACTTCTTGAATTTCATTAGATGAACCCAAACACAACTGTTACAAAAAGTACATTCAATTGATAAATTAAATAAATTTGAAGTAAAATGCGATTATAATTTGGTAGAGTAACGGAAGCCCTGTTCATCTCAACATGCAAAAACTAATTGTCAGAGTGAGATCCGATATCTCTGTTCGATAGATGGACTTTAAGGGTAAGTTGAAAATATGTGCCTTCACTTCGAGTTTTCACGTCGCTATAATAGTAGTTTTGAATAATTTTCGAACTATTCTGTCTGTGGTATTGCTTCTCAGAATCGAAACAAAGATGTTGTATCCGATTTTATCACAATTCGTTGATTCAATGAAAGTCGAGCAATCGGTGAAATAATATGGCGACTCTACTATTGAGATGTCTATTTGTACAAAAGGTTTAAGATCATAATCGCAGTTACAAGTGTGCGAAACTCATTTCAAATATCGCTTCATTGGATCGAGTACTTTCAGGTAAATACATTTATTGCAAATCCATTCACCTTCAGCATCAATAATAGATACTTGATACCTTTGGAGATTTTGTGCGTATTTTTCTCAAAATGACCTCCAAGTTTTAGAGATTGTTTCAAATTTCAAGTACGGTTATTCATTTGAGCCCAAACGTCTTCATTTGACCCAGATACGATCCAAATTATATCAACCCGTTCGAGACGTCTTTGGGCCTATTTTTCTCTAAACATCGGTTCTTCGAAATTTCTATTTATTATGCGGCTATAAACAGTTCCGTACAGCATACTCTAACCAACACTTCTGTTGCTTTCACGGACATCATCGAACGGAATTTGAGAATCATCACATTGACATTTTGTTCCTTTTTGAAACGATTCATCAACTTTCTCACAAGTTGAAAAGTTTCTGCGATCGAATTAAAAACAATTGTTGGTTCATTTTATCATTCAACTTCATCGATCGCGAAACAATCATGGCCACATTCTTCTAAAACCATCTTTCACATAGGTCGTTTGATTATTTTGATTTTGTGAGTTTAGTGAGTTCTCCTAAACAGCTGTAGATGCAGGAAAAAGAGAAACAAGTGCCAAACGCACAAAAACAAATGTGTAAGATACAGGAACAGGTTCAGAAAGTACAAGAACGCGTACAGACATGAGAGAAACAAATATTGAAAATACTAGAACAAGTGCAGAGAGGACAGGAACATGTTGTAGAGAAAGCACGGGAACAAACACAGAGTACTGAAACAGATGTAGAAACTGATACATACAATTCAGAATCAAGAGCAGAAAGTACAGGAACAGGTTCAGAAAGTATAACAATAAATACAGAAAGTACAGAAGCAAATGCAGAAAAAAAGTTCAAAGTTAGAAGGTTAATGGCAAATGTTATCGAGGGAACAATTCCAATGACTCCCACTGATATGTCATTTAAATTCAAACTTCATTTTCCCATTCGTTTAGCTTTTATGTTACCGTCAATAAGGCACAAGGGTAATCGTGAGGAGTTTCTGTCATGAAGTTTGAGTTTTTACATGGAAAATTGTTGTTTACCGAAAATGGAGAAACAAAAAATGTTTTTTATCGCAGAACAGTTATTCTCAACCTGTGGCTCCGTCTTTTTGACAATAACCATTAAAATTGATTGAAAGTAGTTTTGATTTATTTAAATCTGATCTAATATTATTGCGCTACGAAGTGTGCAGGGGTCCGCTAGTCCATATATGAATTTCTAAACCGATATGTAAAAATGACGTAAACTCTTAGTGTAAAGTGTATTTATTCAGAATTTGTGCGCATTGTAAGCGATTCCGGGCTACGCCGTCCGGTGTGCTACTTGTATTCGGTTTTTGTTTTCCGAGTGCTCAAAATTTTCAGTCGATTTCGCGAAGTCGAATGAAGAAAACAGCGATTTAGAAGAAAAATTTTCAAAAAGAAGTTTATGTTTCGTTTATGTCTTTTTCTCCAATACAACATCGTATTTATACCTGCCAATATAGAAAAGACAACCGCAACTGAAATTTGTTTGGTAGCAGTATGCCATCTAGTGGCTAGTAGTCATGGCGGTGTTAACGTTTCTTCTGGGACAGTGCGCCATATAGCTGCAAACTGCAGAAGCCAATTCAACCATTTATGTTGGTTGAAAATAACGTTTTATTTCTCTAGTTCAACTGAAAAATTAGTTGAATGGAAATGAAGTGTGTTTCAGCTAAGAAATGACAGCACGTTTAATTGGTGAATTCAACTAAAAAAAATGCCATTTCAACAAATATTTTATTATTATTAAGGGAATGAGGATTAAAAAATCTAAAATAAAAAATTTTTCGTCAAAATGCTTACTTCGGACTTTCCGTGTAGTTTCTCATTGTTAACACACTTGTCTACATGAAATTTGACATTCCTACCTAAAAACTACTGATGGCGCACTCTTTTGTCAAACACTGGAAACTTAACGCTGAACCCAATGAATATTCAGTCTCTTTTTAAACTTTAACTGAGCACAATAAAATCTACAACAATAAACAATCTTCTCACGCCCGCAAGCAGGAGTGAATAAGATTTTAATCTGTTTCAATGGTAACGTTGTTTGCATAATCAACCGACATTAATCGTTTTCCGGCAGGGGCTGGGAGGTAATGAGAAATTATTGAGTCTGTGCTGATTTTTGCGGCTGAATTCCGGACTGAGTGAGTGTGTGTGTTATTTTTTTTTCATCACCCAAAAACCCTACCAAATTGTAAACGGGGAATCTAATTACGAATGCTCACATCGGCTGGGAAAATTACCGTTCTCCGAGTCGTGCTGTGCTTTTCCGACTGTAAATGTTCAGCTTACGGCTTGCAAAATTGAAAGCATTCCGTCTGTCTGTGCCACTGCCTGCGCAACTTTTTTTTCCTTCCCCCCTTTTCGGAGTGAACTGCTACGCTCAGGCAAATTTTCATTCCAGTTAATGTTTATGGGCCGCAATAAACTAATTTCCAATTTTCGCTATCGCCCGATGTACGATCCCGGTCGGCGAGTAAATTTTCTGTATGTATGTATGACGCTTCCGAATGACAGATACATCCTTGATGGTAGGATTGAATTCAATCTTGAAATGGTGATGCAGCGAAAGTTCTATGCTTTGTAACTTTTTTACCAGCAGCCCAGAACAAAAACCATTCGCTGATTATATCATTTTGCATTTCTCTAATTAGTTTACCGTAACCCAGTTTGGACAGTTCGTCTCGGAAGAGCAAGAAAAAAAAAATTAAACCCGGAAATCCAATTACGTTGCCTGTGTGGGAAAAGCTACTCCAAAGCTTTCTGGACGTTCACATGCAGATCTCTTTATGCGAAGATCTCCGCCGTCAGCAGCATACAAATTCCAGCATCGCCGTATAATGAACTCTCAGAAACAACCGGTAACTGGGAATCTAATTTCAGAAAAGAACTTTTCTTTATTTTCCCATTTATGCTGTACTCAGTTTCAGAATGCGCCTGTGATCCTGATCACATATGTGGAAAACCAAGGAAAAAAAGAAAGCGTTGAACGGAATATGAAAGCGCCTTTACCTTTAACGTCATCTGCGGGAAGATACGGTGAATTCACTTGCGAAAATTTTCGAATTTGTACGTGAAGCTAGCCTAGTCGGAAGTTTGATTTCGATATTGACCCGGCACTGAGGGGAGGTGACTTCCAGTGACGTTGGCAGGGGAAAGTTTCGAAACGTAGCATTATCGAAGGTGGTAATAATTATAGTAGATATCAACCGGCCCAATTTGACGAGACATGCAGGTTCTAGAGGAGTATTCAATCATCGATTGAATGGACAAATTCTTATGAGACACACAGTTTTTTTTATCAAAATAACTTCACAGAAAACATCAATAAAGATACCGTTAATACCTACCTTTTCTATGGCTCTAAACAATTCCGCTAATAATTGCCACGTTTGGGTTAAATCAAACAATTAAGTAGTTATTAGGTGTACAACTTTGTTTCCGCCGTTTTTTTCTAAAATTTAAAGCTTTATTGCGAAAAAGTGCTTACAGATGTATTATTCAAAGTATTGTCCGTCGCTAGCGACAACTTTCTCTCATCTTTCCGGAAATTTTCGGATCCTGGCTCGAAAAAAGGAGTCCTTTTTCGACGCTATCCATGAAGCAATCCATTTTTCCAACTCTTCGAAGAATTGAAAATGTTGATCTGCCAGGCCGTGTCGAATAGGTGGAAGTCAGAAGGGGCGACATCTGGGGAATACGGCGTGTGGGGCAAGACTGCCCATTTCAGCGTTTCCAGGTACTTTTTGACCACTTTTGCGACGTGAGGCCGAGCATTGTCGCGTTGTAAGATGACTTTGTCATGTCGCTCTTGATACTGTGGCCGCTTTAGCGCGCGACTAAGGCGCATCAGTTGCGTTCGGTAGCGATCTCCTGTGATGGTTTCACCCGGTTTTAAGAGCTCGTAGTAAATTGTTATTCATCTTTGAAGGTTTTTTTCTCTTCCACCATCATGTTTGTCTTCGACATCGAAATCACCATTTTTAAAACGTTGAAACCACTCCCGACACGTTCTTTTACTCAGAGCAGCATCGCCGTAAGTTTCTAAAAGCATTCGATGCGCTTCAGTTGCATTTTTTTTTTTCGAATTGTAACAGAAAAGTTAAACTTCCCGCAAATGGCGAGAATTGGGCATATAAACAGACATTTTCGAGCGTGAATAATACGAAAACAAGAACAACTGTCACTGAAACGGCGATGACAATTCGTTAGGCACTGAACACACTCACTTTAAAGGCATTATCATCTATGTATTTTAACCAGCCTCACCCGATACAGCCACCTATTTGTACAGCTGATATTACTTCTTTGAGGTTTTTTGATTTCTTTTATGGTCCGACACACGGTTACGAGACTAAAGCGTGATAAGTGAAAATGTTCAACTTCATGAGTGTTTTTTAACAAAAAAATGGTCAAAAACAGATGCAAATTCCATGAAACTGATTGATAGATTCCGCTAGTTTGCAACAAGCAAAGAAAAAATTCAAAAGTAAAACCTACTACGATCTCTCAGCGACGCTGGAACCGATTTTCATAGATTTTGGTTTAAATTAAAGCTTACATTGTCTCGAAAGCTACTGTGAAATTTCACCCGGATCCAATTACAGGACACTGAGTGTCAAAGTTTTCAAACCACCATATAAAATGACAACACAACACCGGTACGTGCAACATGGAAGAAGAAAACACAACACGACCGAAGCGTGCTTTGTTCTGTGTCGTACACGCTATAAAAGAAACGAAACGTTCACGAATGTCTGCTACTGGTATGTGATTTTAGTAAAAAACGGTCCTGCGGTTGAGAAAAATCTATTTAACGATAAATGCGACCGAAAGAACCAACCGTATTTTTCGTTTTTTCAGTGCATTTTATTTCTGGAAGTAGTACCTTTAAACTGGTGAACAAATATCTAAAATCGGTTGACTAACAACAAAGTTATGACTCGGTAAAGTTGAAGTTTTCAATATCCTATTCGCGATGCAGGTGCCGCATGAATGCAGATAGGGCATATTTCGAGCTTAAAAAAAAAACTTGGAACAGGAAAAATCAGATTTTCATTAGTTTTTCCTAAGCGATCGTCAATAATGACATACTTAAAATAATCTACAAACTTCACAAAATTCGAGGGTGTAAAATTTATTGAAATTGGTCAAGTAACAACTGAGCTATGATAGCTCAAAGTTACCGTTCCAACTTTTTTTGAGGCTTGGTGCTTCGCGTAACTTTTTTAAGGCTTGGTATTAGGAGTGTTAATGTCTCTCGGTTTATAAGACATCCAACTGACTTGCCTTTGAATCATTCGCATGGGTTTTAATCGTACAGAAACTGCTTGTTGTGTCAACAATTTTCTTCGATTTTTTTTTTGATTGTCCAGAGCGAGGCCTGTGTTCAATGTTGAGATCTTTGTTCTTGAAACGTCGAAAGCATACCCTACGTAATTTATCAGTTGAATCAGTATTACATCCACAAGCATTTGATGCACCTCAGCTGCACTTTTCTTCCAATTGAAACAGAAAACTAAAACTTCCCGCAAATGCACTAAATTGCTCATATTTAAAACCGTGCAAAACGAGTTTTTTTAAACTCATAGCAAAATGAATATTTAATATTAATCACAGCTGTCTAACCTCTCAAACCTATCGACCTTAGCTGTTACTGTTCAATATTCATATTGGCCAGAGCCATCTTTTGAAAATTGACTGAACTAATTTGTACTCCCAATAACAGAATACAAAACAGGTACGATTTTCCCAAAGTGTCCCTATCCGCCCCCTAGAAAAATAATTTGTTTCCTTCGATTTTGTAGGTAAATTTGTAGGTTTTTTTTTTGGAAAACACGTTTTGAAGGTCGTGCCCATGGTTGTTTAAAAACAACTTTACTAATTATTTTAAAATTTTGAAAAAACTTTCTACATATGAAATGTCCAACCATTTTTCCATTTCGTTTTCTGTTACTTTGGGAAAGTTTCACAGTTACGAAATGGTGGATTTTTTTCTTAGAAAATCACAGTTCTGACTTTAAATATCTAAAATTTAAAAAAAAAAATTAAAAAATCAGACATAAACGAAGGGGTTTAGAAAAATCTCTACCAAAGCTATTTTGGTTTCCACGAAAATACTTCTTTACTGACTTATTTTTCAGTAGTTTTTCAAAGAAAAAAAAAAATGCAAAATGTTGCTCAAATGATGCTTTGTATTACGCAAAACATTTGAATTTATCGTTCTCAAAAATGGTGTTTTTTTTTCACCCGTCGGACCCTACCCGTCCCCTTAAGCGGAAACACTTCGAAACTAAGGAAAATGCAATTGTTACCTATTATTTAAAAAAGCAATGGCTTGGCATTACATTCCGTTTGTGGAATTTGGCCTTTCTGTTTCAACAGACTTCGCAGTTGATTCTTAGCGTGCAGAATCATGGCATGATACTACGATCCTACTGACACTGAGAAACCATCCAGGTCGGGGCTCGAACATACGACAACTGACTTGTAAGACCAGCGATGAGCCGTCATCCCAGGACATTTTTTTTTATTTTAGAAATAGATGGAGAAATATCACTGCGTATTTCAGGATACCGTACAGAAACTAATGGCGGGTTTAACACAGAAATTGACAAAAAGAAGGGTTAAACAACTTAAGTAATCAACCGTTTCAAATGTTCAATTGTTCTAAAATACTCAAACGGTTTTGTTGAATTACGTGGACAGGTTTATTGCTGCTATTATTTTGATGTCTGAAATTATCTGCTAAAAAAATCTTAGACATTAAACTGAAGCAAATGAACAGTAATTAAATATTAAGTTCATTACCACACATTACTAGAACTATCACTTTTGCACGATATTCTAAAACTTAATAGACAGTTTCATACATTTTATACAGTTGACACTATTAATCAGGACGATGAAGTTTCGAGTGATGTACTTTTGTCCGTGTACTACAAATGTTTTCTGAGTACCTCTTAGATATGAAGAAAGTTGCGGCAACGTGATCAATTCTCATATCATCGGTTTAACACTTCATAAGGATGACTAAAAACCACTGAAGGTGATACCTTATGATCAAAAAAGAACCGGAATTTTCATTTTAAAATTCCCGCGCTTGTCCAATCGGTAAACTTTTATTCTCTCAAAGTTGGCAACACTTTTATACACATTCTGTCAAATTTTGACGTATATCGTACGATTAATTTTAGTTTGGCGTCTATACAAAGAAGTTGAAAAATTTTCGTGTGGGGATTTTTTTAATGGATGAAAATTTAGAACAACGTGCGTGCCTTCGAAGCGCCATTCGGTCGATTGTTGTGCGGTTTCGACGTCATGTTCATAGATCCACACCTCATCACCAGTTATGATGCATTCGATGAATGTGGGGTCACTATCTGCGTTGGAAATCATCTCTTTGGCCACATCAACACGCCGCTGTTTTTGAATAAAATTCAGCTTTTTTGGCACCAGCCGAAAAGCGACGCGTTTCAAACCCAAAGTTAAAATGTGTTCGGCTGATCCATAAGAGATGCCCAACAACACAGCAATCTCTCTAATCCGTACAGAACGATTTTGCAACACGATTTGCTTCGCCGATTCAATGTTTTCTTCAGTAACAGATGTTTTTTTTTTTATTCAATAGTAACATATTTGAAGGCACACTGCTTAAGCTCTTAGATGCCAAGGGCATTTTCTTATTTTAAATTAAAACTAACTTAAAACTAGGGTATTATCATTAGGGTAGTGGCGAATTCCGGTCGCAATGGTCGATTCTGCAGATTCAGTCTGCAGCTGGCGATCGGCAATGGTCGGTGGATTAAATATGGCATTAGTTTCTTCCAGATGACGATTATACGTTTCAATGGGTCCGAAACACCCCCAGGTCACAGAGACCCAGCGGGTGGCCCGCATGTTGTTCGTCGACTGAAGCAGTTTTTCCGTGGGCGATGATTTTGCCTAAGAGAATGAAAGAAGTATAGAGAAGTAATTTTGTGGAAAACGGGATGAAAAAGGGGGTATGAGAACGAATGACCAAAACCGATAAAGATCTAATTAGTTGACATCGAGATGGTGGAGAAACGGAGAAAGGGGAAACGAAGAAGTTAGTGACAGCAAAAAGATCTTGTTATTTTATACAGAGATGGTGGACAGGCGAGGGATTTGGAGAATCGGGCGAATGTTAGTCTCGAACCTGTAGGTGAAGATTATTCTTAGCCTCGACAAGAGAGAGGAAACTACGGATTACACTTGTATATCAATGTGTTTAAGGTACTGGTATATGAGAAGCATATATAAACTATCCCGACTCGCCAACACATCCCGAACCGGAACATTGGACGGTCTACCTCGGGCCCTAAGGGATTCCAATAGCTCCGACCTGACGTCGCGATACTCTACGCACGACCACACGACATGCTGGATGTCCTGATAACCGTCGCCACAGGTGCAGCGACCGCTCTCCGCGAGCCCAATACGCCGGAGATGTGCGTTGAAAGTGTAGTGATTTGACATGAGCCGCGACATAACACGAATGAAATCGCGACTCACGTTCATCCCCCTGAACCAAGGTTTCGTCGATACCCTAGGGATAATGGAGTGTAGCCATCGTTCCAGTTCGTCATTGCTCCATGAAGTTTGCCAACTTTCGAGAGTTTTCTGACGAGAGATTCTGAAAAATTCATTGAAGCATATTGGTCTTTCATAAATATCACCTTCTAATGCGCCCACTTTAGCCAATGAGTCTGCCTGTTCATTGCCTGGAATGGAACAATGCGATGGGACCCAGACTAACGATATTAAATAAGACCGTCCAGATAAAGCTCTCAAGTGTTCCCATATTTTCCCCAGGAAATAGGGGGGATACTTTCCTGGCTTCATTGCCCGGAGAGCTTCTATTGAACTTAGACTGTCCGTGACAATGAAGTAATGGTCTTTGGGTAAATTTTCAATGATCTCAAGAGTGTACTGAATGGCAGCTAGTTCTGCGACGTAAACTGAAGCCGGATCACTGAGTTTGTAAGAAGCGGTGATGTTTTGATTGACGATGCCGAAGCCTGTGGACTCGTTGATGTATGATCCGTCAGTGTAGAATATCTTTTCACAGTTGACTGTTCTGAATTTATTATAAAAAATATTGGGGGCCACTTGAGGGCGTACGTGATCCGGAATTCCACGAATCTCTTCTCTCATGGATGTGTCGAAAAATACAGTGGAATCAGAAGTATCCAAGAATTGGACACGGTTGGGCACAAACGAAAAAGGGTTAATATTCTGAGCCATGTAATCAAAACACAAGGACATAAAACGGGTCTGAGAATTGAGCTCGACAAGCCTTTCGAAGTTTTCAATCACCTTCGGATTCAAGATTTCGCATCGGATTAGCAATCGATATGAGAGGTCCCAGAATCGTTTTTTACAACGGATGGACGCCCGCGAGCACTTCGAGACTCATCGTATGAGTCGACTGTATGCAACTTAAGGCAATACGAAAACAACGATACTGAATTTCTTCCAGTTTAATGAAATGGGTGTTCGCGGCGGATCGGAAGCAGAAGCATCCATATTCCATCACGGACAATATCGTTGTTTGGTACAGCCTGATCAGGTCTCCTGGGTGGGCACCCCACCAAGTTCCGGTTATTGTACGAAGAAAATTGATTCTCTGTTGGCATTTTTGTTTCAGATACCTAATATGACATATATTTAAATATGAAGACCTGAGCTATGGTTTCACCCCTTAGTTGAAGCTGTAATTGTGCTGGTTCTCGCTTCCTTGAAAATACAACTAGCTCAGTTTTCTCCGTAGAGAACTCGATACCCATTTGAAGAGCCCATGTCGACAAGTTGTCGAGGGTATCTTGTAATGGTCCTTGGAGATCGGCAGCTTTGCGTCCTATAATAGACACAACGCTGTCGTCGGCAAGTTGTCTTAGCGTGCAAGATGTGTTGATACATTCATCAATGTTGTTCACGTAAAAGTTGTATAAAAGGGGGCTTAAGCATGAGCCCTGAGGAAGACCCATGTAACTGAATCGTATTGTCGACAAATCACCATGCGCGAAATACATGTATTTCTCGGACAACAGATTATACAAAAAGTTATTCAAAATTGGTGAAAGACCATGCTGATGCAACTTCTCAGATAGGATGTTTATGGAAACTGAGTCAAAGGCCCCCTTGATGTCGAGGAAAACTGACGCCATTTGTTCTTTACGAGCAAATGCCATTTGAATTTCTGTTGAGAGCAACGTAAGACAATCGTTCGTTCCTTTGCCCCTGCGGAAACCAAATTGTGTATCTGAAAGCAAACCATTAGTCTCCACCCGATTGTCAAGACGAAAGAGAATCATTTTTTCGAACAATTTCCGGATGCAGGAAAGCATAGCAATCGGCCGATACGAATTGTGATCGGAGGCTGGTTTTCCTGGTTTTTGGATGGCGATCACTCGCACTTGTCTCCAGTCGTGTGGGACAATATTACCCGTAAGAAACTTGTTAAATAAATTCAGCAAGCGCCTTTTGGCAGGGTCAGGGAGATTTTTCAACAAGTTGAATTTAATTCTGTCTAGCCCCGGGGCTTTATTGTTACACGACAAGAGTGCGAGTGAGAACTCTACCATCGAAAACGGTGTTTCGTTTGTATTTGATGTCGCGGCGCGGGTGATCTTCTGTTCCGGAACAGAGTCTGGGCATACTTTTTTAGCGAAATCGAATATCCAGCGGTTGGAATATTCCTCGCTTTCATTCGTGGCGTTTTGGTTGCGCATTCGTCGGGCTGTGTTCCAAAGAGTGCTCATAGATGTTTCTTTTGATAATCCTTCAACAAACCGTCGCCAATAACCAAGTTTCTTTGCTTTGACTAAGTTCTTCATTTGCTTGTCTAACGCCGCGTAATTCCGATAATTATCGGGTGTTCCATTTTTTCTGAACTTTTTGAACGCTAAAGATCTTTCCGCGTTGAATGATGAGCACTCTTTGTCCCACCATGGGTTCGGAGGACGGATGTTGGTTTTCGAAACAGGTACACGTTTCGTCTGAGCTTGAGTCGCGGTGTCGAGAATCAAGCCAGCCAACAACGTGTACTTTTCCTCCGGAGGAAGTTCTTGTGTTGATTCTAGTTTCTCAGATATCGAATTTGCGTAGTATTTCCAATCAATATTTCGTGTGAGGTCATACGAAACATTGATTGTCTCCGATGGCCCTAATCCGCAGGCGATTGAAATTACGATAGGTAGATGGTCGCTACCGTGGGGATCAGGGATCACCTTCCACGTGCAATCCAACCGTAGCGAGGTCGAGCATAAGGATAAATCCAGCGCGCTTGGTCTTTTCTGGTGGTGCGGGAATCCGTGTCATTTCTCCGGTATTCAAAATAGTCATATTGAAGTTATCGCAAAGATCATAGATCGCGGTTGATCTGTTGTCATCATGAAGACAACCCCATCCCGTACCGTGAGAGTTAAAGTCTCCTAAAACTAACGCCGGCGTGGGAAGAAGCTTCATGATATCGCTAATCCAGCGGTACCCAACCGTGGTTCTTGGTGAATTGTAGATGGAAGCAATGCAAAGGTCCTTGCCTTTCATTGTGACATGACATGCGACAACTTCAATACCTGGTATCGATGGGAGGTTAATTCGATAGAAGGAATAGCACTTTTTGATCCCCAAAAGTACTCCTCCGTAGGGATCGTCTCGATCCAGGCGAATAAAAATCTCAATTGCTACATTGAACCTACATCGATCTCCGACACCCTAGAACAGCTTTGGGTTGTCGTCAAGTTTGCTGAGATAAATGTTAGTATAGGTGTTATTTATCTACCACCCGATCGAAAAAATGATTATACGAGTATTAGTGATCACGTGAACTCGCTGGGATCGGTTGCCTCCCAATTGAGCCCTCATACACCCTCGCTTCTTTTCGGCGACTATAATCAATCTGGTCTTCGGTGGCTTTTTCCCGAGAGAGGCGCTCCGCGCATTGATCCGTTGCATTCACACATGTCTGCTGCATGCAGCACTCTTTTTGATGGTTTGCATTTTCACGGTTTTAGTCAGATTAACAATGTACTCAACAGAAATGACCGCTTACTGGATCTCGTTTTTGCAAACGAATCTGCCACACCGTTATCTACTATCTCCTTGCCAATTGAACCTCTAACGAATTTCGATGCTGACCACCCAGCAATCAAAGTCATATTCAGATTGCCAATTCCAGTGGTTTATGAAGAGCCCACCATTTCACATGATCCCGATTTTCGTCGAGCTGATTACAATGCACTGAACGAGCTACTTTCTTGGACTAACTGGAATGCTATCGATTCCTCTACCAACGTTAATGAAGCTGTTGAATATTTCTGTACAGTAATAGATCACGCTGTTTCCCGTACTGTTCCTGCCAGACGACCTCCGCAAAAACCTCCCTGGTCAAATCTTCGTTTACGAGCATTAAAACGTGCTCGTTCTGCTGCTCTCCGGAAATACTGCAATTGTCGGTCTCCGTATTTCAAACACCAGTTCAACATTAGAAGCAATAGATATCGTCACTACAATCTATTCCTTTATTCTCAGTACGTTAAACGGATTGAGCAAAGCCTTCGTCGTAAACCCAAACTGTTTTGGTCGTTTGTAAATTCCAAAAGAAAAGAAACTGGTCTTCCTCGTTCAATGTTCTTGGAAAATGAGACAGCCAACAATGAAATCGAAAAGTGCTATCTGTTTGCTCACCATTTCAAGCATGCATTCCATGAACGATGCGCCACAACGATGCAGATTGATGAAGCAACAGCTGGATTACCGCGAGACGTACTTAGTTTCGAGTTGCCATACATAACGCAGGATATGGTTATTGCAGCCTTGAACAAACTAAAGCTATCATTTGCTGCTGGTCCCGATGGAATTCCTTCGTCTGTGCTTAAGCGCTGTTCATTCGTCTTGAGTTACCCGTTAGCAATGCTATTCAATCTTTCGGTTCAACAAAGTGAGTTTCCCACGTGTTGGAAGTCGTCCTTTATGTTTCCGGTTCACAAAAAAGGCGACAAGTGCAATGTTGCTAATTACCGAGGAATTACCTGCTTGTGCGCATGTTCAAAACTGTTTGAGATCATTGTCAACGACATCTTGTTCGTCTGCTGCAGAAATTACATTGACACCCAGCAGCACGGATTTTTCCCTAATCGTTCCGTGTCGACGAATCTCTTACAGTTCACTTCGAACTGTATACGGAACATGGACCGTGGCCTGCAGACTGATGCGGTTTATATTGACCTTAAAGCGGCATTTGACCGGGTTGATCACGGAATTCTTCTAAAAAAATTAGAGGTACTTGGAATCTCTACACGAGGAGTTGCATGGTTTAAGTCTTACTTGACGAATCGCTTTGTTCGGATTAAAATTGGATCTTCGACTTCGGAGACCTTCACGAATCTTTCGGGAGTGCCTCAAGGTAGTATCCTTGGTCCGTTACTGTTCTCTATCTTCATTAATGATGTATCAACGCTGTTACCGCCGGAATGCCGTTTGTTCTATGCTGACGACACGAAACTTTTCAAAATTATTGAAAGTCTGTTAAATTGCCTGGAGTTGCAAAAAATGCTTGATACATTTCAAATTTGGTGTACCAAGAATTTTTTGAAATTGAGTATCGAAAAATGCAGTGTTATATCTTTTCATCGAAAAAGTGCATCAATAGTATTCGATTACAAAATCGCTGAACACACGCTAACGCGAACAGAACATGTGAAAGATCTCGGTGTGATTCTTGATCGCGAAATAACCTTCAAACTTCACTATGAAAATATTATTTGCAAAGCAAATCGGCAATTGGGATTCATATTCAAAATTTCCTCCGAGTTTCGCGATCCTTTGTGCATACGATCATTATACTGCTCGCTGGTACGGTCAGTGCTTGAGTCGAACGCGATTGTCTGGTGTCCATATCATTCAAATTGGATATTGAGGATTGAAGCAGTGCAACGCAAATTTGTGAGATACGCATTGAGACTTTTACCCTGGAACGACCCCATACAGCTACCGTCATATGTGGATCGTTGCCGTCTCTTAAGCATTGAACCCCTGGAATTAAGAAGGACATATGCTCAAGCTACATTCGCAGCGAAATTGCTTCTTGGTGCTGTTGATTGTCCCGCATTACTCGAACGTCTGAATATGTATGCTCCAGAAAGATCTCTTCGACAGCGTAATTTCTTGCTCCTTGAAACACAGTATACTGTATACGGACAGCATGAGCCATTTAGATCCATATGTCGACAATTCAACGAGTTCGCTGAGTTTTTTGATTTTAATTTGTCGTCCAATTTGTTTTATCGTAAGCTACTTGACCTTTTTCGTGTTGTGTTTCATGATAATTTAGCCTAAGTTGAATGATTTTTAGTTTAGTTTACTTTATTCATTAAGACACCTATTGTCAGATGGATTATATAGCAACAAATAAACAACAAATAAACAAATAATGTTAAAATCGTGGAAGTTTAGGGATACATCAGAAGTTAGCCAAGTTTCGCACAATGCAAATGCGTCACATTTCAGATTATTCACAAGAATTTTAAAAGAATCTATTTTTGTGATGATACTTCTACAATTCCACTGTAAAACAGTGATTGAATCCGTGACCTCGGTGGATGAGTTAGCCATCGAAGGATACGATCGCTGAAAGAAGGGGCCATTTTGCAGTCAACTGCTTCAAAAAAGTTCTAACTGTAGGTATCAAAGCCATAAACAGGCTTTTAAGAGGATCAGAAATATTGAAGGTGTTAAAAATCCAGTCCACAACATCAGAGAATTTTATGAGCCCAGCACCCAGCTGGTTCTCTGTTGGGTTTTCAGGGGCTCTTGGGGATTTTGGTGTCCCGGGAAGTGGTGGGAATTCCTTCTCAGAATTGAGTTTTCCGAGACCAGGAACTGTTTGCTTCGGATCTTTGTCTCCACTACTTCTAAACATAAATGTTGGAGGCCCATCGGAAGACAACTTCGTACCCTTACTAGGGAGCTTAGGAGAGGATTTGTTTACTCTTTTCCTATAGCTATGAGGGGCCGCCGAAGATGTACCTTCTAATGGGTCGTCAAACTCGCTATCGTCAGTTGACAAGCAGGTATAGATGTTCGTTGATTGCTTAGGGGGGGTGGCACTCTTGAGCATGTCAGCAAAGGAACGCTTGGAGTGTTCCTTCAGGGAACGTTTCAAACCATCCTTGCGCACTTTGTACGCGGGACATGCCATCAGGTCATGCGAACCCTCCTTACAGTAAAGACACTTTGCAGTACCCTTACCGCAGGAGCCATCCGCATGAGCCTCCCCACAATTAGCACAACGGGGCTTATTGCTGCAATGGGACGCTGTGTGTCCCAGTTGTTTGCAGTTGGTGCAGTTCATAATACGCGGAACATAGAGAAGAACAGGGAGGCGAACTCGGTCCAGGAGGACGTAGTTAGGTAAAGCCGAGCCAGCGAATGTCACCCGATACGAGTCTGATTGGGGGTATGATTTGGTACCATCCCCCGCGATCGACACTGAATGCAATCGCTTGCAATCCAGTATCTTTACGTTCTTAAGTAGGGGGTTTTTAAAGCAACCCATCCCGTACTTAAGAACGTCATCGCAAGTCAAACTGGCATCGGTGACAACGCCGTCAATTTCGACTTCACGAGCTGGGATGTACACACGGTATTCCCGCGTAAAAAGCTCACCCTGAACGATCTCGTTAGCCTGTTTTGAGCTAGTTAACGAGACCCTAAGCTTGTCCGGGCGTACTTTGTCAATACTCTTGACAGTAGAGTATCGCTTCGTCAGCTCTCGCGATATATGGAGAATATTTAATTTTTTTTCCATTTAATTTGGGCCGGAAATAAACCGTGTACGGTCCGGCCGGGAGTGCAAGTCCGTCGGGATAGCTCTTAATGCGAGTTTTGCTATCGACAGTTGTCTCCATTTTATCATCTGGTGGGTCAGGGTTTTGTTTCACAGGGTTTGTCATGGCACGGAATTGTATCCGCACGGGTTAGAAATCTGGGATACCACCAGATAATTTCAAGGACAGAAAAAAAGGGAAAGAGAATGATACTTAGCTTAAAAATGAATAGCCACCAATGCCTGGCCTTGGCTAATCGGTGTGCTACAAAACTCGGCCGCTGGGGCCACGCGTTGGTTGAATTGTTGTTGTATCTGTGTGCAAAAAACTTCTAAGAGGTAAAAAAGCACACAGCACCGGGTCACGACACTACTCCAAATGTTCACTATTCAAAGTCTATACACTGCACTATTGTATTATGTATGAAAACCTCTCAGCGGAACGAGCACAATTGTCTATTATACAATAACGGTACAATTTCGATTGTTCAATCGCTTTATCACACACGGCACTGGTTTTCAGCGTTTCGCAGTTAACAAAAGCACGTCCTTTCGCTCGGAAGGTTGAAACGGCAATGAGTAACAGATGTTGTTGGGCGGCCAGGGATCTCATCATGATCCAAGCTCGTACGACCACCTTTGAAGCGTTTATACCACTCGTATGCCTGTGTTTTTCCCGGACACGATTCACCAAAGGCCTTTTCAAACATTTTCAACGTTTCGGAACACTTAAATCCATTTGCAACACAAAATTTGAGGCACGCACGTTGTTCTAAATTTTCATCCATTATAAAAATCGCCACACGAAAATTTTTCAACTTCTTTGTATAGACGCCAAACAAAAACTAATCGTACGATATGCGTCAAAATTTGACAAAATGTGTATAAAAGTGTTGCCAACGTAGAGAGAATAAAAGTTTACCGATTGGACAAGCGCGGAAATTTTAAAAAGAAAATTCCGGTTCTTTTTTTATCATAAGGTACATGTGAGATAAAATCAGATTTTGAGTTCCGTTGATGACGTTAATTTTGTGCCTCATAACTTTGTCATTATGATGGAG
Organism: Malaya genurostris; assembly: GCF_030247185.1. Taxonomy (NCBI): domain Eukaryota; kingdom Metazoa; phylum Arthropoda; class Insecta; order Diptera; family Culicidae; genus Malaya; species Malaya genurostris. The sequence goes on from NC_080572.1 coordinate 282,989,183, forward strand.
ACATACATCGGACTGATGTTCAGAGCTAAGTGGAACGTGCTGGACTGGTTAAGTCATACGTCAGACGCCATACTTTGACTGAATAGTAGTTTGCTTCTAGGAAGAATGAATCAAAACGGGAGAACCAACTTATAGTATTCTGTTATGACTGGATTATGAACATTGAAATCTAGAATTTCAAACACTCATAACACTGCTAAAACCCAAAAATTAACACTGATAATACAGTCTAGCTCGAAGCCGAATATGATGAAATTTGGAAACCACGAAACCCTTCCGAAAGTTCCCAATTAAATACTTTCAAGCACTCCACTTCATTTGTCGGAGAGGACTATCGCCACTTTTCAAGCACACCGCTACCGCAATGCACGGATGCAAACAACGTAGACGGATTCTCGAACAAACAAAAAATAGCAAGAATACAACAGCAGAAATGAGAAGGATTGAGCTCTCAAAAAAAAAACAAAAAAACAGCACGCGAAGCTAATGCCGGTCCCGCATGTTGCGAATAATTCATAACCAACCAGCTCCAGCTTTCGCAAGCCAGACTTTGCCGAAACCCGAACAGACTCGCCAGTTCTCACTCAGTCCGACAGGAAACACTGCATAGCCCACCTTGGAAGCTTGAAAATTCGAGCAGTCGCAGGCTGCTTCCCAAAAACACACTCACTCTGAGCAGGCGCTGGAATGATACGAGAAAAGCTTTCTCGCTCTCTCTCTCTCTATCTGCTTCGTGCTCTCTAGGTGAGTGACAAGCGAAAAGCTTCGCACATCGAAAAGTGCATCTACCTTCAGGAGTCAAACAAACAAATTACCGTTACAGAAGTTGTGCGATGTTTTTTTTTATTTATTCTATTCGTTGGCTGGTTTCTGGATTTCATTTTCACTTGAACAAAACTTCACGAGAGGAAAATAGGATTCATTACATTTATTACTAGTTGATGAGTAGTTGCAAAACAAAATCACAAAACACTGACAATTTAACTACCAGACAGTTAACTTTAACTAATTAGCTAAAAACGCACTCAATATTTCATAATCCCTATCCTTCAACTTGAAAATTCGAACACCGATTGGGCAAGTGTTTTCGCTGATTATACTGACATTTTGCTGGTAAGTTTGTCTCCTCAAACCGGAAGCCAGAACTTTGCACAACCCGTGGTGGTGGAGGTGGTGGTTGTTGTTATTCCAAGCTGTCGCGCTTCAAGCGGTTTTATCCTTTGCTCAATGTTAGAATTACGGAATGTCTTTAGCTTAATAGAGTAAGACAACAACAACAACAAAAAATTACATTGAAAGCGTATTCCAATTATGAACCGATCAGCTTTGCAATTTCAAACGAGGAATGTTCGAACGGTGATTCCATCGAACCGATTACTCGGTTAAGCGCCATAAAAGAGTCTACGGTGCCAAGTTGGGTTACCGGGTTAATTTACCAGAACAAATGATGATGCGTTATCTTGAGCACGAACCCTTATTTACGGCCGGCATGCCAACCGATCATCGACCAGTTAGTCTTCACCGTCGTCCGTGGACCTACAAAACTTTTAAGATACCCTCAGGACTAAGTAAAAAATATGTGCCGGATTAGAACGGTACATCTTCTTCTGCTGGCCAATGCTAGCCTCTTGTGTCTTTTGTCGGTGGTGGTTGGGAAGCACATTTCTTCGAAACAGCACAAGCAGGAAGCAAGAGAGAAAAAGGGTGAGATAATTGAGGGCTCGGAACCGCCATACCGAGGCTGTGGAGTGCCTCTCCAAAGTGTAGCGTTATGTAGCGAAACGGTGCCTCTTCTCATACCCAAAGCCAAGGTAAAACATATGTTTATGACATTTTGATGTTCTCATTTTTCGAATTTTACCTTTCGGACATGTTCCTTCTCTGGCACCGTACCGCGCGCGTATGTACGTGACGCTTTGAATATCGGTTTCCCCGTTCGGTTGGTCGGTTGGTTGGTTGCCGATGGTAGCGAAAGGAAAAGCTTCCGAAAGCGAAGGTTTTGGTCGTTCTTTTTTTTATTTTGGAAAGCAAATTGAATTCAGCTTGCTAAAGCTATTTATTTTTATTTTTCCCTCATTGGTATACGCTTTAATATCCAAACGAATTATGTACCGACGAAAACCCGAGTCGCGATAAATTCAATCAAATTTATTTACTGCTGAGTAAGCCAATTAATAATGTTCTGCAGGAAAATAGTCGTTAAACGTTATTTAGAGCATTGAAAATGGTCATTCTATTCAGTTATCCAAAACCGTCCGTAAAACATCTGAAAACCTCGAAAGATTTCTAATTTCCAGTCTTTTTGGGCAATCTTTCTCTCAAACCAATCATAATTTCCACGGTAACAATTAACTGCATATCCGTCGGAATTGTCTAAGGTAAGCTCGAAATCCATTTTCCTCTGCTAGATAATGGAATTGCCACCAGGGCTCCGCAGACCCCAAGTGTTATATATCATTCGACATACGTATGTAAGTGTATACACATTTCTTACTAAGGGATGTCAAACAATTAGCTAAACCCTTCTGAGGTCAATACAGAAAGGATTCATTAACTCCAGGAAGAACGATGAACCCTTCTGACTATAGCTCCTTACCACATTGGGTGAGGAACGATAGAATATCCTTCAATTTTAGCTCCCCATACACAGGTTCAACCATGTATGCAGAACCAAAAACCCGGATACGTAGTTGCGTCAATGCGGGATAGTAACATATCAGATGATATAAAGTACCGTATTCGCATTCACACAAATCATTCGAAATAAAAATCATTCTTATTTCCTCCTGTTTTTGTACTTTGAAAATTATTTGATGTCAATAAATGCTACGGTAAGAACATCAAAATATTGGTGAAATTTTCCTCAATCCATATTACACTAAACCTGGAAAGTAATAAATAACAAAGTCCACAGCATATGTTTCATAAATATACTTTAAATCCGTTAACTTTGCTACAAAAGAAACTGTTATCCAATGAACACACAAACATTTGTAACATGACATGACCCTCTCATTTTCTTCGTCTTCTTTATTTCCATTGGAAACTAATCAGATTCGCTTGCAAATACTAATCCGCTAGCACTTCCTTCTTTCCTCCGTCTTCCACCATCTTTTTGATCACTTATTAGATCTACATGCCGATTCTAACCCCGTTGTTCGCCCACGCTCACTTTCCACCCCTTCCACCTACCTTCATCGTCCATTTACCTTTCCATTTTTCTCTTCTCTCTCTGGCCGTTTAAGCAAGAACACTATTGCTGTCCTGTAGTGCTTGTCATCAACTAGATATAGGGTTGTAGGTTTAGTTCTAATAATTAGTTTTTATTGTTAGTGTTAAGCCTTATTGTATCTGTTGGATCATTGCAATCTGTTGATACGAAAGATGAGGAGGTTTTATGCCTGCTGGAGAGAGAGATTACCAAATTTCATTTTCATCGGACTTTTTCCTGCTCCCAAAATAAACAAAAATAAACAAAATGACTACTCTACGTCGCGCAATCCAAGATAACGTTCCCACGCATCAAAGATCACTTAAAAACAAACATCCAGCCTAACCCCTAAACAACCTTCAATCACAATCACAAAATAAATACGGACATGGCAAGATGGGCCATTACTGGCCTTAGCCTGTCACGTTAGTGACACAGCAAATAAAAAAAAAATACGGACCTAAACAAACACCAAGGCTCGGGTTTCAAACAAAAACGCTATTCAAAGCATAACAGACAAAGTACCGTGCGACAGCAACTGACCGACTCTAAGTCAAGTACGCCCGTACACTCACGACAGGCACTCACTCGCTCTTTAGAACAAATTAAACGCACGTAAACAATACTCATTTCTGATTCTCACACTCTACTTTCGCGCTCTCCCTCCGCCATCAAACATGGCCTCGCGAAGCAACGCGATTGGCTAAGGCTTATGAAAACTAGATAGTAAGCTAGAATAGTAGAATAGAGGTTAAGTTTAAAAAGGAGAAGTAACTGAAAAATAAACACGATTATGAATGTTATATTACACCGTGTATCAACCATTTCAAACAATGACCCAAAACTAGTTTTGTGAAAGACTGAATCAACAACAATGTTTAATTACATTGCAACATTATTCAATGTTGCAATGTAATTAAATATCCAATGGTAAGGTCAAAATCGTGCGAAGTCCGTGCAGAAGGTTCAAAAATAACCTAAAGCTATTATAAGGAGTGTATCGAAAATAAGCTATCCACAAATTTTTTTTTCAAATTATGATAAAAAACGATATTTTATTCAAACTAAAAATTGATCCTTTATTATACGAGGTGAAACTAGAGTATAATGAAAACCGGATGAAATTTAAGTTATTCCTTCACCAATTTTCGAGCGTTTCATCGAAGACTCTTCATCAAGTTCCGGACAAGTGTTGCATCGCATTTTTTGGACGCTTGAGACCAAATTTGTTTGAACCTCGGCATGTTTCCAGCCGTCTTACCAGGCTTCTTGAAGACCCCCTTCACGATTCATATTTTCCTCAACGAAATTTATACCCTTTTCCGCAAGCCAATTAAGAGTGGTTTTGGCATAGTGAGCCGACGCTAAATCCGGCCAAAACAGTGGAGGTGTACTATGAATCTTATATAAAGACAGCAATCTCTTCTGGAGACACTCAGATCGATAGATTTCTGCATTTATAGTTCCGGTAGTGTGAAAAATGGTTGACTTCAAACCACAGGAACATATTGCTTGCCATGCCAGTATCTCTCGACCGAATTTATCCACTTGAATCGACCTGTACGCATCGCGCATCGGTCCTCCCCAACGACGACAGTTAAGTATTGTATACCTGGAAGGGTTTTTGAGTCCTCCTTTACATACATCTCATCGTCCATCAAAACGCATGAATCCGGACACTGTAAAAGACGCGAATACAATTTCCGAGCCCTAGTTGCTGCTCGCTTCTTCTGTTGTAAACTTTGTTTCGAGATTTTCTGCTTCTTGTAAGTCTTCAGGTGATTTCGCTTCCTGATACACTGGATCATTCCGACACGCGTTCTCGCTTGTTTCGCCAAATCACGTATTTAACATTGACATTGATTTATTCTTTATGATTAGAGATACCACTTTCTGGTCAAGTTTTCTGTTGGAAGAACCGGGTTTTCTGCCTCTTCCTGATATCTCATCCAAAGAATAGGGTTCCCCAAACTTATTAATGATTGTTTTAACACTGGCATGATGAATTCCAAACCGCTTCGCCAATTTTCGCATAGTAATACCCTTCTCACTTAGCCATGTGTCCAGAACCTTAATTTTCACTTCCTTTTCAATACGTGTCATTTTGAAAACGCAGAATTTCAATCGCACAAACAAGTACACAAACGAAAGCTGACAACCAAACGCACAGCATGCTGTGATCTGAGCATAAAAAAACCATCACAAATGCATGCGTACAACACAAATTTATGTGGATAGATTATTTTCGATACACTTCTTATTCCATTAAAACAGAGGACTGTAGCTGTCATGCAACAGGTAGTCATTGCTGAGTTTATCACCGAACTCTAATGAGTTGTAGTTCAAACTCAGAGGCATTCAATTTGTTTGTTGGGTATGTGTTAAATGCGCATAACATGAAACACTAGAAGGAATAATCCTTTGGGTTTGTTCGAACTGTTGATGTAAGACTACACAACTACTATAGAAATCACTGTTAATTTCTGTTTTGAACATTTTGGTAGCAGTTATCTTTTCTGTTCCCCATACCATTATTTGTATCACGACGAAATATGCTTCCGATAGATTTCTTCAGAATTTTGAATTTCTTTGAAAGTGCCGTTAGTAATGTTTTACTGTCATAATTTTGAACGATAATAGCTCAGTCATTTGTTAATGGATAGATATAATGCTATGATGCCAAGGTTAATTGATATAATTTAACAACCAATCGATTCGAAAACATTTAACCTAAATATGTATGGCAACGTCATTTCAGCATTTCAATAGCAAACTATTGAAAAATTGGTTTGAATCAATCTAAGATTTCACGAACCAATCACAGCATGACATTCGTGTGTCATCCGTTTGATTTTTCTCGCACGGCCGACGGTTTCGAGCGTTGCTTACTCCTCGAATTTCATTTAGTAGTTATTCTGCTTCGATCGGTACAACAGGTGCAAAATTATATATATGCTATCTAACAATTTTAACTTTAGACGAAAGCCTGCCGACAACGAAACAGGTAACTTGTCTAGTGAGTGGATGACAAAACTGAAAGTTACATCCATTGGCTCACGGGAAATTCGCTTTTGTATGGGTGCGGTGTGCTGATGCCGTGTTCACTTGAGTATATTGGATCTGACAAAAGTCCGTTTGTCCAGGAGGAAGGAGGGGGAGGGGGATTTTTCCTAAAGTCTACGTAGTCTCATAATTATTTCCTAAAATTTTTCAAGAAACTTAGCTAAGCTTAGATAACCGTCCGCGTGTTTCCTTCGATTGATCAAAAAGCCAGTTGAAATTGCATATTCAACCAAATGCATGATACTTGCAACCAAAAGCAGAATTGCAATTTGTCACGAGAGAAAAAAGGATCAGAATTTATAGTTCATCTGTAGTTGATTACGAATTAAACAAAGAAGTTAATTATGAAAATATAAATTCGCGAGGAAGTCTAAAAAGTTATTCATGTTTTTGTTCTGACGTGCAGTTATCAGTGTGGTTTTATCCAACGAAAAACAGACTTGAGAAATCAAAATGATTGGAATTGCCAAAAAATGCACCCCAGAATTTGAAATCAAACCAGCCAACTATGTCCACCCATAAAATTGTTGATTTTAATCACTCTTCAAGGAAACACATTTTTACCTTTTTTTATAAATATAAAAAATAGGTATGGAATTCGCTCAAAATTTAGACAAATTTTCCGAGGCCCGGAGGACCGAATGTCATATACCAATCGATTCAGCCCAACGAACTGAGCAAATGTCCGTGTGTGTGTGTTTGTCTGTATGTGTGTTGTCAACTAAGAGGTCGAGATCTCAGAGATGGCTGGACCGATTTTGATCAAACTAGTCGCAAATGAAAGGTCTCCCCGTCACCCAGAACGCAAGTGAATGGTTTTGGGATCGGATGTTTACTTTTTGAGTTATACGAAGTTTTATGTCAAAATTTTTAGTTTTTTGACAGTATCTGTCACAACTGACCTTGAAAACAGAATGTGTTTTTAGATTTAGATTTCGCACGGTAATAGATTGTTGAAATCCGTCAATTTTTAACGGAGATATCGATATTATTGTGTCAGCGACTTTTCGCCTTACTCCAGTAGTAAGAGTTTTGAACGCTGAATGACAAAGTAGTTTTTGAGAACAACGTGGAACACGATTTTTTATACAATTGTTTCTAAGTACTAAAAAGACTGTGTACATAATTGTTTCTAAGTACTAAAAAGACTGTGTACATACATGTACGAATATGACATATGTAAACCAGATGATGGCAGCATTTTCGAGTTGAAAGCAGTTATATTGATTATATTGATTTAAACTACTTACAGCAATAAATGCTGAAAGAACATAACACCCATATACCATTCGAATCAATTCGTCGAGATCAGCAAATGCATGTGTGATAAATAATTTCACTCAATTTTCTCCGAGATGACTCAACCGTGTTCTACAAACTCAGATTCATATGATAGTCGTGTGCTCCCAAACAAGGTTCCTGAATTACGTTTGAATCCGACTTATGGTTCCGGAACTACAGGATGATATGTGAAACGAAATTAAAGTAGTGTTACTCATTTTTCTCGAAGATTGCTAAACCGATCTAAGATTCAAATGAAATCTAGAAACCATAAAAGATTAAAATGAACGGTCTTAAGATCCTATAAAACATCTCGCTTTTTAGTCAGATCCAACTTCCGACTTAGGGGATACAGGGTGATTAGTATAAAAATGTCCATTTCACATAATTTTATCAGATTTACCGGGTTTGTAGATTTGGATAGTCGATAACCAAATAAAGTTATTTCAGGTTTAGCGGTAATCAGTTTTCGATTTGGAAGGTACCCAAAAATTTAATTCGCAGTACGATTTCTCAAAGATGTCTACACTGATTTTCAAACATTTTGAATCAAATGTACACTGTAAAGCTCCTCAGGTTATTTTAACTGACTTTGGCTACCCGATTTTCGAGTTCTGGTTCCAGTATCGAATCGTTTCTCAAAGCTCAATTGTTTTCTCAAAGAGGCCAACTCGAAATTCATAAACAAAAGATCAAATTAGAAGACTTATGGTCCCATACAAAATTGGTGAATTTTATCCGATTCTGGTTTCCGATTCTGGAAGATGACAATCCCAAAAAGCTTCACAGTTGGACTCAAACCTATTGCAATTTGTTCGTCATATTAATGTATGGCCATACGAATCGTTTTCGGTTATGCTGGTTTCTGAATTAGATTCAAATTCCATCCGATTTGCAGTTTCGACATTACAGGGTAATGAGTGATTAAAATCTCAAACTGCCGCTTGAAACAACTGTCATTAAAAAAATGTCATGAGAACTAAAACATCAAAGAATTTTCATGCAAAAAACACATGCGGATTGATAAAAAAAAGGTATCATCTCACTGCTAGGTGGATTAAGCACGTTTTTCTTCTGTAATCTGTTATAATGAAACATTTCAAGAATGTTTTGTCAAGTTTTTGAGTCAATCAAAGCAGAAGTCTTGGGCCTATGTGCTGAGCTCTCACTTCTTCGCAGTATGAGATAAGCAAAGATAAAGGCCCATAACTTGCTGAGCTTTATTCCGATAGGCTTGAAATTTTCACAGAATATTCTTGAAATGTTTTATTATAAGAAAATACAAAGAAAATAATAAATGATTTTTCAAAAGTGTTAGACCCTACCCACCCCTTAAACGATTACTAACTATTGTCAATCTAACGCACAACTAATTTCACCAGGCGCGCCATATAAAATTCATTATTTGAACCTTTCTTAGGATAATAATAATTTTAATTATTTTGCACCATTTTTTGGATTTGTCACAAGGAAAAAAATGAATGTATTGAAAATGTATGAAAATTTATTTTCTTATATATCGCATAATCATTTTTGACTGATTTCTGACCCAATCTCAATTTTTCAAAATTCAAATCGAAATAATATTATTGAATTAATATTAATCAAACATATCGCAGCAAATCACAAAAACATTTTGAGTAATTCAATTACAATCAATTGTTTTCATATCAAACATTAAATGGAACACAAATCAAACAACATTTTTGAATCACTAATTTTTTTCATTATTTTCAACCTTCCGCATTAGGATTTTTCTCAATATCACCCACTTTCCTTCGGTTTTCCTACAAATTTGAGTAACGTTTTTCGTCCACCGATTCAAGATATTTGATTACAAACTACAGCTACTAGACATAGTTCAGTTCCGACTTACTTTTGTCATATTAATGAAATGCCATGCATCTTTCAATTGATGTGATTTTTAAACAGTCTGGCTCGAACATAACATAAAATATATCATGATATATAAAACAGTTCATTGGAATAAAGATTTTCAATACTAATATGTTTATGAAAATGGAACTTTTCAGAATTTTGAAAAATTCTTAGTTTTATTGGTTTCTAAAGAGAGAAAACTTCGGGCCACGAAAAGTAGCTATTGGAGATATTTGGAACACCACCAGACGAATGAGGAGTCGGAACGTAGAAAATGAAAGTGAGGAATACTTCAACCGATGGATATCTGACGTTTCTAGGAAGGTTTGCCAGATTCTGTTCCTACGCAGAGCATTATTCCAGAGTCTCCTCCAAATAATGATTCCCTTTTCGATAATGGAATTTTCTATAGCATTCTTGTCTTGTAACAATAACGCTCCTGGGTTGGACAGAATTGAATTCAACTTGGTGAAGAATCTGCCCGACCTTGCAAAAAAAACGTTTCTTGAGCAAACAATAGTTCCACCTAACTGGAGGCAAGTGAAAGTTATCGCCATTCAAAAGCCGGGGAAAACAGCTTCCAATCACAACTCATCTAGACCCATTGCAATGTTATCCTGTATTAGAAAATTGTTCGAACGGCTAGTTATCAGATACTCAGTTTTGCTTCCGTAGAAATAAAGGAACGAATGATTGCCTTGGATTACTTTCGTTTGACATCCAAAATGCCTATGCTCAATGTTTATGATAATCTATGACACTATTGATAACTAGGGTAACGGCTCCCTATTTCATCTGAGCTCCTATTTTCATCTCATCCCTTCACCTCATTACTTTGAACATGAATAATATCTTACAACGTACCTGAACCAAACTGTAGCATATTTTAAAATGATTATTCAAGCTATTGTCACACTTTCTCATTGGAAGAAATGGTTTTAAATTCTTCGGTGATCGTTTTTTCATTCAAAACAAACTCACTTTTCAATTTAGGATACATTTTCGTCTCAAGATTTACAGTTCGTCATGTTTCTAAATATCTACAATTCGATTCGTCTATTTCACACAGTCATACTACTATTGAATGCTGGATGACTTTATAATTAATAATGTTCACTTGCCACTTGTTTAATTGACGATTAAAAACTTCAAAAATTACCCGATAAGCAATAAAAGTCTTCAAAAATATGAGATGAAAATTTTTCACTTAGTTCACTTGATTGCGCTTTGTTTTCATTTCATTTGGTTTCGTAAAGTTGTCAAGTTTTCTCATAATGTTACAAAACAAAAATTGTTTTCCTTCTTCAAATTATCATCAACATGTATTTTTTTGTTATCCGTGACATTAGTTTAATTATATTATTGATATTTATATTTCAATAAAACTGTTTCGGCTTCGATTATTACCAGAAAGAGCGTGTAAAATACTAATGAAAATAACCGTTGTGCAAATCTAGTAGCACTGGTTTCTTTCCGCTATACGTCACTATAACACTGTTAAGTGTGTGTGTGTGTGTGTGTGTGTGTGTGTGTGTGTGTGTGTGTGTGTTTCATCGGTTGTGCACAGAGATGCCAGATATTTTCATAGAAAATATGTATTCTATCTGTTTTCACTTATAAAATGAAACAAACAGTGTTGTTGATTGCCGAAAATTGGACAGAAGATGCTATATTGCTATCTATATTGTATACAACATTTTCAATCCGGTAGAAGATACTATAACTAGAGTCTCTCAACGCATGAACCGTGAGAGAATTTTGCTACATTTCCTCGCTCCATTTTATACTCTGAGTATTTCACGCTCTTAAAAAAAATTACAGTCTGATAATGATCGTTGCTGTGTGGAATTTCCCAAGAAAGAATCGCAAGTTGACAATTATCGCAGAAAATCGAATCGATGATTCGACTTGATGCTTCTCATACTAGGTTGCAATATTTCAAAACCCTTGTGTGGAGCATTCACAGACATTTTCATAGACACAGCTTATACAAAGGTTATATGCACATAGTTAGAATAAGCGGCAATAGTAAAATGATTCTATCGCAATTATCCACTGCCTGTATAGAATTGGATCGCGAAACGAGAATAAGCGACCGTTTGTTGCTTCAGAGAAGATCCCCACAGCAGCGTGCTAACCTTTGATTCTCAGAAATGTCATCGAGAGAAATTCGCTCTCGCACTGTTGTCGGTTCTATGTTAAATGAGCCATGCCGGGTTTTTGTTGTTGCGATGATTTCCAACTCTCTTTGATGGCACTGATTCAATCGTTGAAGAGTTGCCAGTGAACGCTCTTTGATACGATAAACGCCATCCTTGCAATCAAATACTAAAAGATACTCAAAGAGAAAAGTCTAACTTTTTACTTCTCACTTTTATGAACCTTTACAAATTTGTTTTAAATTTAGAAAATCTGGCTCTGCATTTTGTTTAGAAGGGCTAATGCCTGAATAGTAACAATTCATTTCTTTTGATGTGGAACACATCTTTATTTTCTATATAGGGGCGCAAATTAGAAACTCAAGGAAAAATACACGTAGAAATGTGGTCAGGTTTTAAACACTCACAGCTCAGTATATTTTGTATCAATCATTAATATTATTTCATTATTTGATTGGAAATATTTCTACGAAACGATTTGAATGTATCAAGCAACGTATTTTCAATAATAAATGATTGAAATTCTGATTAGTAGCGAGCAGTGTCCTATTTTGTATGCTAAAAATCTCCGGCATATCGGATTTCCCTGCCATAGACGACGGTTTTGAAGGAGTAAGCGATATATCAAAGGGAAAGCATCGCTCTGATTGGTCAATCGATGCAAAAGCGAAGCTGTTGGAAGCACGCGAATCTATAAATAGAAGCGGAATTATAGCTAACGTTTCAGTCCTACACGTTTGCTAGAGATAGGTTGTTGCTAGACAGCAAGACAAAAACGCCATAAAACGATGTCTTGTGTCTTGTGTCATGCAAGCTCGGATGAAATTCCATGTTATATTGTTTCGCCTGAGAAATTGACATCTACTCCAGGGTAAATTTTGAGTGCTTAAGATTAATTTCTAATTTATATAAGATGAACTCGATTGATAATGAGAAAAAGTTTATCGCTTCAACCGAAATCGCAGAATGGTAGAGAAACTTAACGCTATAAAAATAACTTCTTGCATACAAAACTTGAACATAAGCTTGACCAAGAGAAGTATCGAGATCCGTATCGCAAGTATGTACAAAAATATAATTGCATACATTCGGGTTATTGATGTAATTTCGTCGGCTACAAAACAAAAACAAATCAAGATAAATAGAGTCTATATTTTGGGTTCGCGTGTTTGGTGTTGATTCCTAATAAGGATCAATCTAAGCAGACTCTCGTACAGTTGCGGATTCAAAAGTGACGATTGATTGAACTGTTTGATTGAAACGGTCGATAAATAGAAATTTTGGTTACCTTGTTCCACATTAATGGCTCGAACAACCCCATGGGGCTGATAATTGTAGTTTTCTTTATATCGTTCATTTTACCCCGGCTTTAATTAATTTGGTCGTTCACCGGGGAATTGTTTTTTAAGCTTACCAAATTAACTGCACAGTAAAATTTTAAATTTAAAACGAAAACGATCCCCAAAATTTTAAAGGTCGAAATGATTCCAAACTGTTTCTAAAAATATCGTGAGCTGTCTCATAGTTGACATCAGGCCCTTTTTAAGGAAAATTCTGACATTTTGAACCTGAGAGTGTAATATTTTGGTTTTGATTGCCGTCGCCATTGCTAATTTATGGGATGAATAAAACACCGTTGAGATGAAAATGGGAATATAGTAGTGAACATATCAGGAGTGTTTTAGCTGATTTTTTGAATATCATTTCAATTTCCAAGGAATGTAAATCAATTCCCAATGTGGAGCAAGGCGAATTAAACGAAAATATGAAAAAATCGTAGTGATTTAAATTTAGTGGCTAAATCAGGTTTTTAAGGTAACTTCCTTACAGATAAGATGAAATAGGAAGCCCTTACCGTATCTTTGAATAAAAAAAACGTATTCAAAAATTCAAAGTCGATAGCAATAAAGCTTCCGACCATTTCTGATCGAGTTTAGTCGTTTACGAGCTCGATTGTTTTGATTACACAACGCCAAAACTTCTCGATAATCTAATACTTCTTCGAGTACATTCCGTTAAACAGTTTCTGTTGGTACAGTAATCAGTAAATTCCACTGCAGAAGACTGACAATACTGCAATGATCATACTTTCAGTGGCAATATTGTGTCGAGTAAATTCGATAAGGGACCAATTTAGTATGGTCAAATAAACGACAAATAATTAATAACCTTACTCAGCATCTAGTCCGGAATTTCATGGCCTCATCACATGGGAGAGTAGAACTTTTGCGAAATGGAGCTCCCTCCCCGAAGGGGCGAAACTCAGATTGAACACCAATCGTCTCTGCCTTCTACAATCGTCGCCTTCGACTCAGTGTTCAGTGTTCGATTTAAATCGGGTGGATTATTGAAGACCATTGCCCATCTGTATGCGAAAAGACAAGGGCAAATTCTGCACCCAGGCAGGCCACAAAACGGAAATCGGAACCAACAACAGTGACAATGACAAAACCCCCAAATTCCATTCTCGGAACTGCTGTTGATATGTTTCAAACTCCGGGCCCAGTCCAAGCCAACTCAGCAGATAATTTTCCAATTTCGAACAGCCAGCAAAGCAGGGGGGGGGGGGGGGGGGCAGGATTAAATTGGTGCCTGGCCGATCATCAGCGCAAGGACCAACAACTTCCAAGCCGGCAGCATTTCGTTTCGTTTCGTTTCGATGTCCACCGTGGAAAATACAGACAACAAAAAAATATGGTAATTGCATTTGTGTGACAATGACAACAACAACAACAACTAGTACGGGTTCCGGTTGGCTTCCGGACATACACGACAGCGGAAAACCAACCCCCGCATGGAACGGAACGGCAAGTATCGATGAAGTTAATTAATTGAATTGAACTGTTTTCAGGTCCAACCGGATCGCGGTGGGGTTTTGGAGGAAGAAACTGTTAATTTTTATACTTTATAAATATACATATCGCTTCGTTTCTTGACGAGCCTGTTATTTATCGTTGGTTTTATTTTGATTCCGAAACTTATAGCGACCGTCTGGCAGCCGTCGATCAGTGAATGAACGGGATCTCAATTTGTACCGGCCGTGGTATAGAAGAACTCTCATTCTCGCGAAATCTCTCATCATCGCGTTGCATTCACACCTGTCGGGGAGCGAAATCGTTCATCACCTGGCCCCGAACAACCGACTAGACTAGACAAGGCCAGCCAGGGCTCGTGTGCGCAGTCGCAGCCGGTTATTTTTTTGTTCACTGCTGCTTCAGTTGGCTTCGTACTTTGGTGGCTTAAACACGATGCGCTGCTAGAGCCTCGGTGAGAAGGCTAAAGTGCTATTCGCGTGTGATCTGCACAAAGTCGTGAGCGCAGTCTGCGCTGCCCGGAAAGAAAAATCCTAATCGCAAAACAGTGAATGGGTTAACTTGATACACCACACACAACTCCTGATATCAGGTCGTGATTAAGTTGAGCCACTTTCGAAAGTGGGCTCTCGTTTGCTGCAATTAGCCAGTCGCGGCGAGTGGCCAGTTGAATTATCAGTTCAGAAGATGTTTGCCGATGGCATCCAAGAAAATATTACGATCGGGGGAATAAAATGTGAACGAGCAACATCTGGTTCAGCCACGGGTTCGCTACATTTAATTACAAATTGCCTCCTGTATTCGCGCCGAATGGCAAGAGAAACTTCATGCGTTCTCGCGGGGTGGAACGAGAATTGAAGGTGAAAATTGCGTTGTGGTGAGGGAAAAGGTCCGCGGCGGAAGAATGAGAATGAGCATGATTGTGAATGTACACCGGTCTAATCACGAAGATAGCATCGGCATTTATGCGTTTCCTGTCTTGGGATGATAATT
The DNA here is from genome assembly GCF_030247185.1 of Malaya genurostris. Taxonomy (NCBI): domain Eukaryota; kingdom Metazoa; phylum Arthropoda; class Insecta; order Diptera; family Culicidae; genus Malaya; species Malaya genurostris. The sequence continues at coordinate 283,004,581 of NC_080572.1, forward strand.
AAGAGCACTACAGAGTGCAAGAAGTTTTGCAATTTAATTAGTGTTCATCAGCAGTGTGGAATATTGCGCAAAGCATAAAGATTCTTGGTGTTAATCCAATCAGGTCCGTGGGAAGGGCACAAAAGGTGGTACGGAATTCTTGGCCGGCTTGGCAGAGTCAAAAGGGCTCATGGCAACGGGCGAAGTTCGTCCTCCCGCTTTTCCATAAAAGGTAGGTTGTATTTTTTGCATTTTTTTTTTTTTTGCTGTCTTTCTCTACTCATTCCTTGCGGAATGCATGACGACTATAGCTCGGTGTGTGTGAACTGCATTTCAAGCAGGTTATTTGAATTCCACTCACTTTGCTACGGTTTTTGCTCGGGCTTCGCAGTAGGGTTGAAACAGCGACTGGTAGCATGAGTACGAGTACGAGTGCAGTGCAGTGCAGTCCAGGCCCTGGGAAACCCGTGTGGCAGGTTACTAAGCACCTAGAGCTGCTGTGGGAATATTATGTGGTGAAAAAGTAGCAACAAAGTGAACAGAACCCCCGGTTGAATGGTGCTGGGAATGTTGAATTATTAGGTTTTAATGAGCTGTGAGGGCAGTCCTGTTTAGATTCTATCTACTCGAAGCAGAGGGGGAAAAATCTTCTTTTCCATACTCGTGACTTTTAATTTCAACAACACAATGTTTACAATTCAACGAAAGTGCATTCGTTTTGAGCATTATATTTTTGAACATAACCAACAACAATTCAACTGTTTAAGACGGCTGCAGTTGAATTCAGAGCCAGTCACGACGGGTTCGTCGTTTTGAAACGCTACGACTTTGATGAAAATTCGCTTCACGTTCGATCTACAAATCTAGATAACAAATCATTCAATAAGTGCCAAAAACCTCTGTCAAGAGCAATCATTACAACGCTTCTCTAACTTCTCGATGCAGGGTTTTGTCTTTCGACTCGAAATACTACCGCTCTACGCATAAGTGTCCCATATTCTACAGGATTTCCTATGAATATGGGATCAATAGGAGTAGAACGGCAAAATAAAGACTGTCCCAGAAAGTATAAACGTAACCAAAAACCGCTGCCATTTGTGCAGTTGTTTATTCGTTTTCATTAGTTTGTTTCCAAATGCGTGAACTTTCAGCAGAACAACGTCTAAAAATTGTGTACAAATGGTGCACAGAACGCGGACTGTCACTGAGATAGATAGCAAAAATGGAAGGAGTAAGTGAAAAAGCCGTGCGAAATGCAATCAGGAAGTTCGGTAAGGATAACACCTTTGAGGATAAACCGAAAACGGGTCGAAAAAAAGGTCCTGCTAATCCTCAGTTGGATAAACGTATACTGAAGGCGTTCGAGCAGAAGAAGTAGGTTTTAGTTCGGGATGTGGCCAAAAAAGTGGGCACTTCGAAGTCAAATGTTCTTCGTCGTAAAGAACGTTTGAATCTTCGAACCTATAAAAAGCAGAAACAACCAAAACGTAGTCCAAAACAAGAAGCATCGATCAGGCCGAGGTTTCGAAAGCTGTACAATACGATTCTTGCTGGAAATTTGAACTGCATAATCATGGACGACGAAACCTACTCTAAACTCGATCACAAAAACGACTTCTACCCAATCCACGAGGAGTTATGCCTTTAATTCCCCTTTTTAAAGGCACTTGCCGCATCCACCCCCCATATATATCATATCTGAGGTATGGAAAATGTTTGCATGGTCTTCAAAAATTATCGATTCTTGTCAAATTTTATGATTTTCTTCATATTTCTTCATATCAATGATACTTGCTACGCTTCCTCTTCTATAAAAATATCTTTATGACTATTTTTGAAGAGAAAGAAATAACTCTGCCAAATTTTATAGCAATTCGTGCAACAGTTCCAGAGTTATGCCGTTACAAACATTACACTTCTTTTTAAAGGCACTACACCCTCTCCAGACAGAATATCCTTGTACACTGAAGTCTTTTCTTATGCGAGTTTACGTACCGCATAAAAAAACCGCATAAAAAACCTCATAACTCTGAAAATTCGCATAAAAAATACCGCATAAATCTGAATATTCGCATAAAAAAAACCGCATAAAAAAAAGACCGCATAAAAAAAACCTCAGTGTAATCATATCTAAGTTGTGCAAAAAGTGTCTACGGTCTTCAAAAAGTACATATTCTCGTCAAATTAGATAATTTTTATATGGCCTCCACAAGGATACTTGCTAAGCTGCCTCCCCCCATGGATATATTCTTATAACCATCTCTGAAGAGCAAGAAGCACATGTACCAGATTTGATAGGAATCCGTTAAGTAGTTACGAAGTTATTCCATTACAAACATTACACCCCCCCCCCCCCCTTTTAAAAAGACACTTGCTACATCCATTCCCTATTAAATCATATCTACTGTATGCAAAATGTTTCTAAGATCTTCAAAAAATATCGATTTTCGTTACGTTATATGTATTTTCTCATGACCCCTTTTTGTTAATGACACTTACTATGCTCCCTCCCCCATAAAAATATGCCTATGACCATCTCTAAAGGGCAAGAAGTACATGTGCCAAGTTTGATAGCAATCCGTTCAGTAATTCCGGAGTTATTCCATTACAAACATTACACCCCCCTTTTTAAAGGCACTAGCTACATCAACCCTCCCTATAATCATATCTAATATATGCAAAATGTTTCTACGGTCTTAAAAAAGTATCGATTCTAGTCAAATTAGACCATTTTTTCCATGACCCCCCCCCCCCCCCCTGTTAAGAATACTTGCTACGCTCCATCCCCTATTAAAATACACTTATGACCATTTCAAAAGAGCAAGAAGTATCTGTGCCAAGTTTGGTGGCAATCCGTTCAGTAGTTTCGAACTTATGACGTTTTAAACATTACACTCCCCTTTTTAAAAGCACTTGCTACATCCACCCCCGCATAGTCATATCCAGGGTACGCAAAATGTTTCTATGGTCTATAAAACGTATCGATTTTTGTCAATTTATATGAATTTTTCCATGAGCTCCCCCCCATTAAACCATTTCTGAAATGCAAGAAGTACCTGTGTAAAGTTTGGTGGCAATCCGTCCAGTAGTTCCGAAGTAATGGCGTTACAAACATACAAACTTACATCCGTTTATATTTATAATATATATATATATATATATATATATATATATAGATTATTATTATAGCTTTCTTAAAAAACAAATAACATCAGAAGTATGTTCATGACAAGGGGCTGTCCATAAAAGACGTCACGCTTTTTTTTGACGATTTTTGACTCCCCATCCCCCCTTTGTCACAAATTGTCACAGAATCAAAGACCCCCCACCCCCCCTATGTCACATGTCACGAATTCAAAATAAATAAAATCTCAAATCTCAATACATACTCAATATGTATGACAAACCATACAAATATGAGGGGAAAATCGATTTATTACATGTTGTCATTAGATTAAAAAATATCCCTAAAACTACAACATCATCGGAATTATTTCATTAATATCAATTATATAAATTAACAAAAGTATTTGGTTGGAATTGATGAAACATTGAAATCATCTGTTTTATTCCTCCTAGGGGTACACAGATATATTAATGTTTTAGGTAAAGAATGTAGCATACAGGGCTGAGAAAATAAAGACCAAAACCTCATCAAAACGAGATCACTGCCGGAGAATCTTTTCATGATCAGTTGATCAGTGAATTTTAAATCACATCGATCAATATCGGTACTGATCTTGCGTCACACAATGGGTAGTGATTTTGAACTAAAATGATTCTTGATTTATGTAAGTTCAATCATTGATAAGACATGACATGATCTACGTCTGAAATCGTTGATCTCCCGCCCTTTTTCAAATAGAGTATAATTGAATAAACTGCATCAGAATCAGATAAGAGAATTTCCTATGATATACTATTTTCAATGCTAGAAAATCAAATTACTGAAAAAATTGTCAAAACTTAAGTTAAACCGTTTGAAGGCATCTTTTTCTTTTTTACTCATATTAGGCAAAATTTATTAATTTCGCTAATTTACTCGCTCCTCCGTACACTTTTGCTGATCAAAACGGAAATGATTTCCTGCATCATTCATTTCCGAATTTACAAGAAGAAGCTTTTACATCAACAAATACACGTTTCCCTATAGAATGTAAACGTTTGTTGTGGAAATTTTTTCAGGCAATAGGGCAAAGCATTAATATAATTAGGTATTTAAAAAATGCGCTCTTTGAAAATGTTGGACGTCACATTCCAAAAACCTCCCCCTCTTCCCCCTGTCACAAAAGGTCACATTTTATGAAACATCCCCCTCCCCCTTGCGGCGTGACGTCTTTTATGGACAGCCCCTAAGTAAACAAATCGTTATAATCAATTAATAAAAATATGCCGGACATGATAGAAAAATAATAGCATAAACATACCATGCCGGTTTGCAATCAAAACCGGATTTTGAATCTAGCTCACTCCAAACACTTTTTAAACAAACGTGGGTTTTAACCGGTGTTAAGAAATTCTTTTCTTTCGCAACATTTAAATCTGCATTTTTCAGGAGGAATGAAATACAGAATAATCTGTATATGTGGCAACCCTGTCGGCATATTTCGAAACGACACCGATACTAGTATAAAGATGTGCTCTACATCAATACTTTCATTTTCGCATTGCGTGAGAGCGTTGCCCGTCGTAATTGAATGCATTAGCGACGGCGCAAACTTTTTCAACTTCCATTTTGATGAATCTGATGCTATTGGATGGAAATGGAGGAAATTCAAATAAATCTTAATGATAATCTGTTGGACTGAAAAGTTCTTTGAATTTTTTACGACCAACAGGATCTGCATTTAGAAACAACTGAGAGCCTTCTTGGCGTGTAAACTCGGTAAACTTGTCAGAAATTTGACTAGGAATTATTTTAATTTCCGATTGGATTCCAAAGAAAATGAAACAACCCATTTCGGGCCGGAATCAGAAGGTGCATTTGGACATAACTGGATGTCGTGAATACGAAAACAACTTGTATGAATTATGCAAGCATTCCCCTTTTTCACATTTTTCGCAAAAACAAAGAAGGCTTCACTTGGTCTCGATTACTGTGAATTTCACACAGCGAAAAGTGCACAAATCTATTCTAGATTTGCACTAAACTGAGGATATTTACTTTCGATTTGCGAGCAACAAATCCTAATATGTTAGTTCTTCAGAAAACTGTTAGAGCAATTAGAACGGCTGATTTTGTGTGCTCTCCACCGTTGTCCTCTTTTTTCACCAATGCAAACGACTAGCAGCTGTGACGTAATCGCTCTTGTCGGAAGCGAAACTAGCTTTGCAAACGACACACAATACATCTGCTCGCAGTGGCGATAGAATCCAATCCGATCCAATTTTTGTTAAGAGGTTTTTTTTTACGTGATTTCGTTTGTAGCTTTTTCACTAATGTGCGGCCCTAGCGGCTATAAAAATAGCAGCATATAGAATTTTAATTTCGATTGTTTCATTTCGGATTTGCATTTCATCGAAAGAAACTATCGGGATGCTGTACGGGATCCATTCCTGCCTTTCAGAAGCATCAAATTGTGGAACTCACTACGATATTGAGCACTGTTCGGAACATTTTACTCGAACGATTTGTTGTACAGCAGCAGATATTTTGTTCTCTTCCTCAGAACGCGTTCTGATTGGCTGGTGTTGACATGGGTCAAATGAGACTGGTTTTTCAATAGTGTACTATTGAAATACTTCAATACTGTTTCTATACACGTAAGTTGAAAAATTTCGATTCTATTGGTAGTTAGATTATATAAATCCTTCTACAGATCACTGAGCTATGAGCTTTCAAAATAAGAGAAAGGCAAACGCACCTTATGAATTATTCTCTTTGATACTAGTTTATACCAAACATTTCAGAAAAGTTTAATTTTGAATTATTTGAGATTATGTAACACAACTGAAAATTTTAGCATAAAATTGTGATCATATTTCCGATGGCATGTAGCAAAAATCATGTTGATACGTAAGATACAACAAGAAATATTCACGATCAAAAACTTATCACTTTCTCAGAAGGTAAATTTTTTGAAAAGGCGTCCCATAGTAAAGTAAGTCTTATTCACGACAAAACGAAAAAAAAAACAATCAATCACGTTCCTCATTTGACCTGTGTCTAAAAATGCTCGATGCCTAACGATAAACAATGCAAGGCGTAAGAATTTCAATTTTCTAGCGCCTGTGCTGCATGTTAGTCAGACTCGGACTGAGTTCCGTTAGGCACCGAGAGCACTGCAATCTACCTAATTTTCGCTTCGTTGTTGACGCAAACGAAAAATCGATTGTATTCACAGATTTGGTAACGCTGATTGCTGATATTATCAGCCGTTATCTTTTTTGTCGGTCGAAACCAGATGATTTTGTGCGTAGGGCCCTTGTCAGCAAATGGTCGGTCACAAACCAAACACAATCAGTTGTGATAAATAATGAAGCAGTTTTATGATTGAGAGTACATGTTTTATTGGCGAAAGTTCAACCGGCACGCGGAGCAATCAAACAAATTTACAACCGAAACCCGGTCGGTCTTGCGATTAGCGTGGTGTTTGTATTAAAGGTTCGGAAGTTTCTAAGAGGTGAGCTTGATTACGGTTTATAGCTTCGAAAGACCAAAACTCAAGAGAACGGAGTCGAATCGAAAATCTTTTTTTGTTTTCCCCGTGAAGCTTGTCATTATTCCGAATCGAAGCAAGCGCTGCCACAAGTTCTCAAATACCACACCCCAAAACAGTGTTGGCATTCAGTTGTTCGACATCAGTAGGCGGTATTTCATATTCGACGTTCAAGCTTTGAGGTGAACAGGTTGGAGTTTAGCCTTGGAAGATGAGCTAACTCGATATGAGCACCAATGGTGGGACAAACAGAGAAATGTTATCAAATGAACTGAATGGCGAAAGTGACATTATAGTGGGCGTCCAAGACCTTGAGGGACATCAAAAGGGGAAAATATTTAACGAGCCGACGTCGTAATGAACAGCGTAGCATACGTAACCGTTTGGGAATTGCGTGACAGATTTTTCCGAAGTGATATCAGGTAGCTGACATTTGCTAGCGATTCTGTCTCCGATAGGAACATGACGACCGTGACACCATTAGCGGGGGTGACGATGATATTTAACATAATTAAAACATGTTTGGCCGGGGAAACTTTAATGGACTTTCGTTGCCTATAACTTCGTACATTAGGCCTAAAGTTCAGGTTTAGAAATTTGTTGATTTATTTTTTCCTGACGAACCTACGGCCTCATAAACTGTTTCTCTTCGTTCGGTTGCTTGCCAAGTTCAACTACACTGGAATGCAATGTTGTCGCGTTGGATGAGTCATGCTTTTAGAAGGCTCCAACCAGACGGTCGATGGGGTAAATACAAACAAGCTAAACCATCTGTAAAAAGCTTCGTTTGTGTACACGTGAAAAGAAAAAGGGAGAACAAAAAAGAACTGCATGGCCGGGGCCAGAGGGCTCCAATCAACCCAAAACGATTAGTCTTCCCTTATTCCATTGGCAATCGACCTATATCTTAAATATATATATACATTTTTGCTACCACGACCAAACCAAGTCCGCCGCCCAGCATTCGAGTGGTCCAAATTCGACGAGGAAACCGGTCGATACAATCGCTTGCAAGCCAATTACACGGTATCATCGTCTGTGGAGCCCAGCCCAGCGTCGTGCTTCATATCGAGAGGCCGCGTGATTCCACTTTTGCGGCTGTGAAGGTCTTCTGCAAGACATCACAGGCCATGTTGACGCGTGGAGGGCCTCAATTAATACCCGTGGAGTGCAGGCCGTTCGGATCTCCGGTAAGACCCCTTTGGAAGTACGGTTCAAAGCAGTTTAAGGATTACGAGTCGGGGCAGCATCCAGTCCCAACGTGAGGGGCTGGGAGAGGCCATCACCGAAGGGATCTCAACATGAGCGTTCATCTTTCCGTCGATTGGCGTGCTGATGGGTCAATTAGTGGGATCTGTTTTAGTGAAAGTTTGTTCGTAATTGGACTCTACAATTTCAATCATGAGTTTTAGGTAAGAAAAGCATAGATGCTGGTACACAAACTATAATTGTGTCAGCTCATTTGCTTCGTTCGAAACTAGAATAGGTTTCCTTTAAAATTATCTTGAAAGCTACTTTTTTGCTCTTATATTTTTATTAAGTAAAATTTTTCATCCAGCTCATTTTCGTACAAGCTTTACGTGACCGATTGAGCCATTTTTTTTGTTAGTTAAAAGAATTATTTTAATCATTGGATTTCGTTGTCACCTCTTCAGGGTGAGAAAAGCTTCCATTTCCATCCAGCGAGGATTGAGGGGCACTTTGTTCGCGGTTCGTTTTTTTATCCATTACTTCATCAAAAGTATTGCTGTAGTTACTTATTACAAAAACATACTTAATCACGGCTATCCTTCCATCTACTGATTGAATAAAGGTTTATTCGACGTTGCTAAACCATTACGAATAAGTAGGCGTATGTGCAAATCACTGCTGTAAATTAATATAGCAGTAATAAAAGACTACAGCATACAATTTCTGCATTGATTCAGATAGCTATCGATTGATTGTGCACATCGTAATGATAACGAAACTGCAACGTAGAATAAAAAAACGCATAGTTTTGAAAATTTGCATTAAAAAAAACACAAACTACGTTCCCAAATGTCAAAAAAATCCATGAAAGATCGAGGGCTGGTGATATCTCGAAAATAATGTTTTGAAAAAAGTAAATCCGCTTGAAAACTTTTTTTCGAGATAACACTAAATCTCATCATCATGGTCGTCAAATGGTGAGTCACCACTCACAAGTCCCTATCTCATGTCTCCATCAGAATTACCATATTCACAGATTTTTTTTTCTAATTTGCTACACAGAGTCTGTGTCACAGATCACAGATTTTATCAAGTTTCACAGAATTCCACAATTTTTTTAAATATTTCATCAAAACTGTAGATTTTAAAATGTTTCTCACAGATTTTCGCTGATTAAGATCGAGAATAAGCAACACAGATAGTACACAGATTTTTCAAGTTGACACACAGATTTTGATAAGGCAACTCTGGTTTCCATTTGCCTTCAGCGGTAGTAGCAGAATGAGAGGGTGCGAGCGAGCAAGGGCGCAATAACCCTATTGTAGGCAGAATTAAATACCTTTCGCAAGTGTCAGTTACGCGGGGTATCAGGCAACCTAGAAATCCCCACGATGGTCCTCCGACGAAACAGGGAATTGGGACGTCCGAAAAATTCAAGTTCTGCTAGAGTAATCTCGCAAAAAAATACGAATCGAAAAAATCGGCATCGACCTGGAAGCTCGGTACAAGGAACTGTGAATCGCTTGGCTTCCCAGGGTGCGATCGAATACTGTAAGATGAGTTGCAAACTCGCTATTAGCGACAAGATGTATGTTTTAAAGATTAAAGGCCGTTTCTTAACTTGCAATTGTGTAAGCAAGCTGAGGCCGTAAATATATCAGACGACCGTGTGGTCACAATTTTGCATGAACATTTGATCATGAGAAAGCTATTCTCAAAATGGGGGCCGAGTTTAATCACAGTCGATTGAGAACAACACCGTATTGATGGTTTATAGCAGTATTTGGCAAAAAAAAACAGATCTTTCTGCGTCGATATGTGACAATGGATGAAACATGGATCCACGGAATCAAAACGATCATCATCTGAGTTCAACTGCAACCAGTGAAACCACATCCGAGGCGTCTAAAGGCGTAACAGTCACCTGGGAAGGTTATGGCTTCAGTATTTTGGAGCTAACATGGTATAATCTTTATGAACTATCTTGAGAAAGAAAAAACAATCAATAGTAAATATTACCCAGCATTATAAGATCATTTGAATGCAAAAATCGTGGTAAAACGATTTCACAAGTAAAATAGCCAGAAAAGGTTTGTTTGGCTGCTCACTGATAATTACTACCGATTGGTGTAGTTTTGAGGCCAGTTTAGAAATTTTTTTACGATTTTTGTTTCGCCGCTTCAAGTGGCGGCAGACAATATTGAACACACTTTACCCTATCCATTTTTTTTCATTTCGTAAAAGAGTAAACCTATGTTTAATTTCTTTTTGTAAATCTTTAACTACGGTTTATATATCACAAATCACGAAAACGTTGATATTGCCGTCGACGAACATTGTTCAACCGAATGAGCGGTGGAGGATTGTCATCAATGACAGGAGAACACAATTTAGTTTGAGCTTTGGAAACAGAAAGATTCCTAGCGAAGATAATGAAATGATTCAAATTATCTATTGCTGTCTCGATGTCGGCAGAATTTCTAAAACAATTTCATGATCCACATGATTTTCAATGTGAGATTTATATTCAAACCAATGAGCACTATGATAGTTGAATATAGAACTAATTAGATTAATTGTAGCTTCGTTGGAAATTCTGAATGTTACAAGAAGATGATCTGATCATGAGTAATCAATTCACTACAAATGTGACTTTGATCTGTTAGAACCCGACCAATTGTAGAGAGGTTTCTCATGGAAAAGGAGCAAGTCGGATTATTAGGATAAAGAGCTGTAAAGTAACCAGCAGAGAGTTGATTATGAAGTATTTTTTTCTATTTCGATTATTTTGCCTACAATGTTTTTATCGTTTATTTTACCCCGGCTTTAACCATTTTGGTCGTTCACCGGAGAAAGTTGTCTACAACTCCACTGGACATTCTGTGCATTTAGGTCGCCTTATTACGATACATTGAGAACGATATCTTGTGAGTTTTTTTTTCTCTAATTCGCTCATAATAAAATGTATTTGTTAACAGACCCATTGGAATGGTAAATATGCTCCAGCGATAAACTACATTCAACGAATGGTTTCAATCTCAAGTCGCAAGCTTTCGATAACTGTAGTGTATGTGAAATTACTTCAATTTTTCTTATAAACGCTAATGCGAAAAGGACCTTTATTCCATATTGGCTAGATGCTAAATTTGGCTGAAAAATGACCAAAATAGTTTTGAAGCTTCATGAAAAGTAACAGACGTTGTTTTCTTCACACAAATTTCCTAATTGCTGATTCCAGTTGCAATGTTAATGTTTCCCTTCACGTCACTGAAGCGGTTGGCTTGATTTACTTTGCTAACTTTGACAGGTTAGTGTGTTGGAGAAAATTTCCGTCATATTTCCTTTTCCATCACTCTAGCCGAATCGTTTTTCTTATCGTTACAATTTGAAATCACCATCTCTATTCAAGCAGACAGTTCGGTTGATTTTGTGTGATATTTCAGACAGAAAGATTTGCAACATCGGATTTGTATTTCCCTCCGTTGCAGTCGTCCTAGCTGTCGACAAACGTTCTCGGAACACTTATTTTGACATTTTAATTGACCACATTTAACAATACGAGTATTTTGGATTTTCACGAAGCGCGAGCAATATTTTGAAACGTTTAAACGCACATCTTTAAAATAAAAAATTTACCGAGGTTTTGATAGTGTTTTAAAAAATCCTTCAAATTTGAGTTGATCATTTCCTTATCGTAACATATCGCAAAGTCTTTATGGACACCTCTGCGGTGAACCTTTTGACCATCTTCTTCAGAAAATGCACCGAACAAACGATCCAACGCTCATAGACTATGGAAAAAAAGTTCACTTAAAATACTTGTACACTGGATTTGCACTGTTGTACATTAGTTTGTTGCAATTAGTTAATACAGTGTCTTCTCCCTCCGTCTGTCATCTGTACTTTGCCACAGAAGTTATTTCAATGGTCGTTCCTTTTGAGAAAAGTTAATGTGCGTTAAGTCTCTGCCAAAATATTGTCTAATTACGTTGTCTAGTGTAAGTAAAAGTATCGAACAGACCATCGAATCACACTAGAACATCCCGTTAAATAACGTTAAATCTTAATTGAATAAATGACGGATAATGGAGAACTGAGAAACGGAGAGATATATCACACAAACTCCGGATATTTTTTCTAAGACAGTCACGCACATCAATCAATTCCACAAGGAATGTAATTGGGTTGTAGAACAAATTTGGCATTTCTAGTTTCCAAAATGGAGCCATCTAAGTAGGCGTGTTGCACAGGGGGACTCAAAAGCTCCCAATTTCGGTCTGCGCGATTTATGAACTGTCCTCAAACAAATAATCGATATTGTATTCCTCTTTTCAAATATGACCGCATGCTTTCATTTCAGGTTCTATTCAAAGAATGATAATGTGGTTTGTTGTGTTGATATTTTTGTTGAAATCTTTTCCAAACAATTCGTTCAGATCATTCGTTCAGCGCCTGCCTTCTTACTCTCTTCGTTACTATTTTTCTCTCTTTCGCACTGAAAAACACACTGATGCCGGCTCTCTCCACAAGTCACCGAAGCGCGATGATAATGGCATTGAAAACAACTTTGTTGGCTAGCCGGGTGAGCACAGTGACCACATAAGCCGGCGTCGCTGCTTACTCTCGCTACTGCTACTGCTGTTGCTGCTGCTGCGGCGTTTGCGATAATGACATAATCCGGTATCCAAACAGTGCAGAAAGCTGTCACCGTGTCCAATCCAGTCATACGAAGAATTTGCGTCTAAACCGGCCAAGTGGATTTTGTGTAAAGTGTGGTAATTGGAAATCAAAATATATTGCCCCACAGCCTACTTGGATTGTAGAGCGTAATTCTATTATGAAGTGAATGATGAGCTGACATTTCAAACTGGACTTATCACACTATTTTCATTCCATAAAATAAAGATTAACTAAAAGTTGAAGTAATTGTCGAAGAATGTGTACTATTTTGAACAAAATCTGAATAAGTTATAGGTGCGGTTTTGGAAACAATTTCACAACATATTGATATTGAACACCTTTTACAAAACACATTTCAATTTTTGTCTCGTTTGACGAGTTTTGAACAGTCGAACTAGCGATCATTTTTATTCTACAGATTTATCAGCTCAAATAAACATTTGTTGATAGCAATACCTCAAGGTAATACTGTGATGAAACGTTATTTTTACTGAAAAAATCACCGAGATTTGAACAGCTGAGATCGGTAATCCATTTTAAGTGTGAAGATTCTCTTTTTCCCATACCAATTACTTCAGAGCATAAAGATTGTCACAGATCTGAAGCCTTTGAGAATCTAATATCGGTAGTCTTGTTTTGTCGTGAATACGACTTACTTTACAATGGGGCGCCTTTGCAAAATTTACCCTCTGGGAGAGTGATAAGTTTTTGATCGTGAATATCTCTTGTTATACTTAACGCAACAACATAATATTTCCTCCATTCTATCAGAAATATAATCAGGAATTTGTGATTAAATTTTCAACAGTGTAAAATAATCATAAACTCAAAATCTATGTTTTCCCAAACTTTCGGAAACAACGAGGAAAACTCATCACGTTTGCTTGCCTTTTTTCGCATCAGGACGACGGTTTTGAGGTAGCCAGGCACATATCAGTTCCGATGTTCTACTGGCCGAGTGTAATAGGTAAATCTTGACCGAGAATTGTTCATTTTTTCTAGTACGTTAGACGGAACTGGATATCGTGCTGAGATTCTTCCACCAACATCAGTAATAATGAGGTGGTAAAAACCTCAAATGGTCAGGTGAATCGATGTAGCTCTTCTTCGCATTCGGACGTAGTGGCTAGCAGTAAACCAGCAGTAGCAGAGAACTGAATTTTTAGTTAAATTCAAGAACTAATCTCAGAATCTAGATTCTGGTCCACCTGCATCCTGAAGTTAATTTTAGGTTCCGAATTCAGTTTCATACTTCTATTTAAAAATTTAGTTTCAGATTACAGGTTCAGAATTTAAAACTATGACTCTAGAGCTGAAAACTATTTCTGGATTTTGAAAATGGTTTCAAATTTAGGATTTTTCAGAATTCATGAACAAAATTCAGGATATGAATTTTAGATCTGGATTCTGAAATTAATTATTAGGTCTGAACACCGAACCTTGATTTAAAAACTGAATTGAAAACCAGAGTTTAATTCCTGAATTTAGTTTCAGAATTTAATTCATCAATTCAGTTTCAGCATTCATTTCCAGAATTCAGAACCTACATGTTGGAACTAAATTGTGAACATGATTTCTGGAACTAGATGCTGGAACTGAATTCAGTTCCTATATCAAGACTTGGAATTCAAGTTCAGAATTTAGTTCTATAATTTAATTTGGAAAATTCTAAAAATAACTTCAGTTCCTTACTTCTAGAACTAAATTTAAGACCTGAGTTTTTGATCTAGATTCCAAAAATTTGCAGCTGAATTCGGAGCGTGCCCCAGATTTATATATTAGTTCTTTAATTTCAACAGTTATAACCATTTAACAAATTACGCAAAGCGGTTTTTTAGAGCCACTAAAATATTTCCAAAGGATTTTGAGAAGTTTATTTCTACTAGTATCTAAATCTACAAAACTGTATTTGTTCCGTGTTATTTGATTGTATGGTAGAATATGTTTGCCGTCAATTAGTTGTATTGTATTATAGATGCTTCGTTAAAATTCTGGAAGCGAAGCAATGAAAGTTGAAAAATATACACAATCCAATACGAATGATTATCTTTATCCAGAAGTGAGAAAGAAACATGTCAGTTTTATTCGTATTCACGTCCTCCAGTTATGTCTGTGACATTACCCACCCGCCTTTTTCCACACAATGTGTTAACGTGATACCAAAGTCCCATAGAGTCCCACGCCTCGAGACGTCCGTAATCTGGCATCACGGCTTCAATCAAATACTAGTGGATGGGAAAATCTACTTCACCCGCTTTATAGTCCAGACTTGGAACGCTCTCTCAAGAATAACAGTTCGGCTGAAAAGTTCGTATCGTTTAATAGAAACACACATTTTTTTGCCAAAATTCGTTTTTATTATTCAACATAATTGCCATCAGAGGCGATACAGCGATTATAGCGATCTTCCAACTTTTCGATACCATTTTTGTAGTACGATTTGTCCTTTGCCTCAAAATAGGCCTCAGTTTCAGCGATTACCTCTTCATTGCTTCTAAATTTTTTACCAGCGAGCATTCTCTTGAGGTCTGAGAACAGGAAAAAGTCACTGGGGGCCAATTCTGGAGCATACTGTGGATGAGGGAGCAATTCGAAGCCCAATTCGTTCAATTTCAGCATGGTTTTCATCGACTTGTGACACGGTGCATTGTCTTGATGAAACAAAACTTTTTTCTTCTTCAAATGAGGCCGTTTTTTAAATTTCGTCCTTCAAACGCTCTAATAACGCTATATAATAGTCACTGTTGATGGTTTTTCCCTTTTCATCCCAAATGCGAATCCCAAAATACAGACGCCATAACCTTACCGGCCGATTGTTGAGTCTTTCCGCGCTTTGGGTTCGGTTCATCGCATGCAGTCCACTCAGCTGACTGTTAATTGGACTCCGGAGTGAAGTGATGGAGCCATGTTTCGTCCATTGTTATATATCGACGGAAAAAATCGGTTTTATTTCGATATAACAGCTCCAAACACTGCTCAGAATCATCAATTCGTTGTTGTTTTTGATTGATTGTGAGCTCACGCGGCACCCATTTTGCACAAAGCTTTCTCATATCCAAATATTCGTGAATAATATGTCCAACACGTTCCTTTGATATCTTTAGGGTGTCAGCTATCTCGATCAACTTCACTTTACGGTCATTGAAAATCATTTTGTGGATTTTTTTCACGTTTTCATCGGTAACGGCCTCTTTTGGACGTCCACTGCGTTCATCGTCTTCGCTGCTCATATGACCAGTACGAAATTTTCCAAACCACTTACGAAATGTTGCTTCGCCCGGTGCAGAGTCTGGATAACACTCATCATCACTCAACAAAAGTAGCTTCACTCAAAATGCAATATCTCACAAACTAATAATCAGACAGCTGTCAAATTTATACACGTATCTTTTGAAGGTTGGTACTAACTGAAAATGGTATGGATTTAATTCAAGTGGCGCCCTCTCATAGAAACGATACGAACTTTTCAGCCGATCTGTTATGCCCAAGTAGCAATCCGCATATGGCAATAACAAGATTATAACATATAATTTTTGCATTGATTCAGATAGCTATCAGTTGGTTTTCTCAGCGTAATGATAACGAAAATACAACTTAAGAAACACTTGTAGCTTCAATATGGCGAACACACAATGGAGTCGCAAGAAGTGTATGAAATAATAAAAGCCGGAATAGTCATTTTTGTTCTATGAAGTATGACAAACACAAAATAAAACAATATTGGGATTGAACATCGATTGTGATAATATAATAATTCTCATAATACATAAACTTAACAAAAAATTAGAAATCACTCTACTTGAATTAATTTTTAGCAATCTGAACAAGGTTATTTCGTTGTTTATTTTTCATATCTTCATAAACAGATTTTGATTGAAGGCGCTTAAAAAAATAGTTCATTAAAATTGAATTTCGCTAGACAGTTTTAAAATCGTTGTGAAATCTACACCTCCTATCAAATTTGTGATTTAAAGTACTTAATGCCTTTTTATTGTTGATAGAAAAGCATTCTGCAATTATACAATGTTTATAATGTCGATGGTTACTGAGTTTCAACTAGTTTACTTGACATTTGTACATTTGGCGTAAAAATCAAGAAAACACAGTACATCGACATTGAGAAAACAATACATTTTAAAGTACGCAGTTTTTCTAAAAATAGTGAATAAAAAATAAGAGCAAATAAATTTGATTAGCATCTTACGAGGAAAACAGATTGTAAAAATTACATTCGAATACAACCATGTAATGAAAACCACGAAAAAGCCACCGCAGAGACGGGACTCGAACACTCCTAGTTAGCTCCTATGCGGGTAAATCGTTTTGCCAATTAAACTATCCTGCATGTGAAACACACGAAGAAACAGAATTCAACAAAAGAACCGAGCATGTTCAACTGTGCTCGGGCTCCACGGTATTCATTTGAAGTCATTTCTCTATAGCAACCCTTCCTCCGCCAGTTGTTTCAGTCCTCAATTAGTCTATTTGTTCGTGTGTTTCACATGCATGTATTCGCATAATATTTTTTATTCTCTCGTTAGATACTGATAAAATGTAGAGCTACGGATCTCTGGCTTAAGAAGACAAATCGTTGAAAGCAAATAATTATCAAATGATTTTTTTGCATAAGCTCAATTTTCAAGTTCGACAAAAACTAAAAAAATGTACGATTTTTTTATGAAACATTTTTTGAGAAGCGTATGATCATGGTTGAGACATATTTCTTTTTTTTTCTAATCATCAAAACATCGATAAACTGTTGTGACGCGCTCCGAGCAAGAATATTTAATGAGAAAATTGTTGTTTGCAAGTACCTTCATTCACATTCACTTTCGCTACGTGTCATTGTCATTGTCCTTTCTGACGTTTTGTACTACCACAAATCGAAATTTGATGAGCTGAAGATTTACAATTCGATATTAATTTTTAGTGTGAAAAATACAGTACATTTGAGGGTAAAAAGCAGTACGCAATATTTGGGTCGAAAATACAGCACAATTCTGTAAAATACAGTACGGCTACGAGCGTTAAATTCATAAATAATATCAATTTATCTTTCTTACTTGCAGGAAAGAACACCAGTTTTATTTCACCAACATAAATTATGAATGACGCACAAACAGCAACGCACAGTATTGCACTGAAAAAAAGCATTTATTTTTATTTAAAAATGCAATGTGTTGTGTAATATCACAATATTTTGATGGAACTAGAGATGTGCACAATTTTCAATGTAATAGTACATACATTTTTAGTCGATATAATTCAATTTACGTTCTTATGCTTAATATTATATTATTTCAATGAAAAAAATTTACTACATAACTACAACGTACCTCGAAAGACCATTTGAACGGCATTCCTTCCAATAGCTAAAACTTGTTTGAAACAGTTATCATCTCAATGGCCAGTTCTCTCAGGTTCTGTATCATTAGATGGATAATTTATCATCCGCCGCAAATGATTCAATCATTGTCTTGCAGTGGAATTGTCGAAGCATCATGCCAAAACTTGATTCATTTAAAATTTTGCTGCATAGTCAAAAATGTGATGTATTTGTTTTGTGCGAAACATGGCTTACAACAAACATAGCCTTAAATATTAACGACTTTAACATTATACGTCTCGATAGAGACTCTCTGTATGGTGGAGTGCTTTTAGGAATTAAGAAAGCTATTCGTTTTATAGATTAAATATTTTTTCGACTTCTAGCATAGAAGTGGTTGCTTGTCAAATAAACATTAAAGGAATCCCAAGACCTCCTGCACGTCCAAGTGCATTACATTTATCTCTTTGCTTGACTTCAATTTGCCTAGATTACACCTGGAAAATATTTCCTGATTTACACGGTAGCGATCATTTACCAATCATCATCTCAATTAGCAGTAACAAAGGTATTGCTAATTCAGTTAATATTCCATATGATTTGACAAAAAATATTGAATACCAAAGTAGTATCTCAAGTACTTTGAACTCAATGGAAGAGCTCCCCCCACTTGAAGAATATGACTTCCTCGTTTGTTCGATTCTGGAGCTTCCGTCGCGACTGCTAATAAGATGGGAGGTACTGAATCCCCTGGTTATTAATAACTTCGAAAGACTAGTTGAGCTTCAATCTCAAACAAGAAGTATGACACTATATTTTAACCATATGTCACAGGAAATCAACCCTTCAAGATATATTCCTATCCGTGACATCCTCCTAAATATCCCTGAATCAACTTTATTTTTCGATAGATCGATGCAGCGCGAAGTGCGTGGAATCCCGGAAAATCTACGCTCGATGGAAATCCCAAAAATATTTACAAGTAAGTTCAGGCATATTGACTCTGAGAAAATATTCTACACGGACGGATCACGAATTGAAGAGGCTTCTGGGTTTGGTATATTCAACAATCATGTTTCGGCTTTATTTAGGCTTCAAGAACCTGCATCTGTTTATAATCGTCACATTATCTCCAAATCATTATACTCTCTTCACAGATAGTCTGAGTGCTATTGAAGCCATTCGCTCAAACGCTGCTGGCAAAAATGAACCGTTTTTCTTGGGCAAAATAAAACAGAGCCTGAACGACATATTGCATAATAATTATCAAATGACAATAGTTCCATTACAGGCAATGAAAGAGCCGATATTTTAGCCAAACGTGGTGCTATTGAGGGTGAAATTTCTGAGAGACCGATTGCTTTCAACGAATTCTATAGCGCGTCTCGCCAAAGAACACTTGCCAGCTGGCAAGCTCCTTGGGATAAAGATGATCTGGGTCGGTGGATGCACTCAATTATTCCTAAAATATCGACAAAAGCATGGTTCAGGGGACTGGATGTGAGTAGAGATTTCATTCGTGTGATGTCCAGACTCATGTCCAATCACTACACGTTAGACGCACATCTTCTTCGAATTGGACTTTCCGAGACTAATCATTGTGCTTGTGGCGTAGGTTATCGCGATATTGATCATGTCGTTTGGACATGTGTGGAGTATCGTGATGTCAGATCTCAACTAATCAATTCCTTGCGTATCCAAGGTAGACTATCCAATGCCCCAGTTCGCGACATTCTTGCTTGTCGTGACGTGCCTTACATGAAACTTCTTTATTATTTCATTACGTCCATTGCAGTTCCAATTTAAATTTCATTTTGTGTTAGACTGTTTTCTTTTCCATGACATCAACCAATTGCCAGCTATAGTATATCAATAAAAGTGATGAACTGATACAAACAAACCTAAATGGTTACCCTTGTAGCAATCCGCAACTAGTTCTGATACGACAAAGTCCAAACTGTGTTGCAACAAGAGCACGAACATGTTTTTTATGTTATACTGGTTAAAACAAGGTGACAGCAGTGTTTCTTTATAACGTAAACATTAAACTAACTATCATTTGTAAGTTATCGTTACTTGATTCTAACATATCTTTAATCACAGCTATGTTTTTAGCTACTAGTTGAAAAAAGGTTTATTTTCCGTTGCGAAACCATTATAAATACGTTAACGTATATGTAAATCGTTACTATGTGAATTGATATAGCAATAACTTAGATATTATAAGATTATAACATATAATTTCTTCATTAATTCAGGTAGTTATCGTTAAGTTTTCCCAACGTTATGATAACTAAAATGCAAATAAAACAGCCTTTGTTGGCTTGAATATGGTGAACACAATATGGAGTCTCAAGAAGTGTATGAAACGTAAATAAAACCAGGATATTACTTTCTTCAAAACTACTTTTTGCCGAAAATAGTGAAAGGCAGAATAGTCATTTTTGTTCTATGCACTGTCATAAACACGAAGAAAATAATATAGGGATTGAACATCGAATGTGATAATATTATAGTTCTCATGATATATGAATTTAAAATGATGAGGAATCACTCTACTTGGAATAAATTTGAGCATTCTGAACATAGGGTTATTTTGTTGTTTGTTTTTTATATCTTCATGAACAGATTTTGATTGAAGGCGCATAAAAAACAGTTAAGTAAAATTGAATTCCGCTCGACAATTTTTGGATCGTTGTGAAATTTGTACCTTGTATCAAGTTTGTGACTTAAAGTACTCATCTGCTTTTTTATTGATGATAGAAAAGTATTCTGGATTCATTCAATGTTTATAATGTCGATGGTGACCAAGTTTCAACTAGTTTACTTGAAAACAAGTTATTTTCAAGTTATGAAAAGATAAGTTATTTCAGTATGGCATTACAACGTAACGACAACATAGTTTTAGCCGACTTAACAACTAGTAGAAACTGCGCTTTTTGAGTCATGCAAGTGGTTAGATGTTAGTAACAATCACTCAAATATCTGGTTGCAAACTAGTCACAAACAAGCTAGCGTAACAAAAATTGTTACTTGGGTATAAGATCATGTACAAAATAAATGTATTTCATTTAATCTAATATATAATTGATTATAATCGATTGATAAAAACAGTATTTCGATTAACTAATGAATACCAAAATACTAATATGATATTCGAAATGTATTAGGTTTAAAGTACTCTGTATTGTGGATGCCACGGCGGAGAAAAAGTTTTGTATATTGCCTATGAAATAGTAATAGTAATAAAACGACAATGCTGATGATTGTCACAATATTTTCAAATTCGTTTTCAGATGCAACTACGCTACAATTTTTACATTGAGTAAAACGCAGCAAACTGTCAACAATGAAGGACATTATTTTTAACCAAAAGTTGCCACATTCTCTATGGAAACCGTCCAAACAATGACCGCAATTCGCTGATTAACAACAGAATTGGTTAATTACAATCTGCCATTAAAAACCACCGGAAGGTTTACGGACCATACGACAAAGTTTACCGCGAGGGAGAAAAAAAAAGTCCGGTATATCCGGTTAGGAAAATGCTAAATTTTACTGCAAGCACGGAATTTTCACGAATAAAAATTTCGCTGCCTATGTGCGCAAAAAAATTCGAACCACGCGCGACAATTGGCGTGTAGAGCGTGGCTGACAGAGAAAAATGAAGGCGCAACGGGAAAGCACAAAACCACATTGACAAAAACGCAACATTTATTTCATGCTAAAAGTTGCTCTGCTGCCACTGGCTGTGGAAGCATACACTTACATACATCAGTTTCCTCGGCTGTTCTGGGTAGAACCCCCCCCCCCCCCCCTCCCCTACCAATAACTCGAATACCAGCCCATGTGCATGAGTGCGGTGAAAATTATCATCACAGGCCTAGTTGGCATTATACCACGCATGGAGCCATAAAAACACACGTTTTCACAGACACGTGGTTACTGATTTACACACCACCATCCCACCGCCGCCTACTGCCGACGCCACACGCACTCTCATCCAGGCTACTACGGTTTTTACGACGAATAGCCGGGTTTGATTTAGCCGCAAATCATGCTAGGTGCAAACATGAATGCTGAAAATCACTCGACTATGGCAGACGCGAAACGAAATGTCCGCGGGAGCAGATGCGTGGAAAATTGTACAATGTAACCGCACTTAATAAAAGTCCAACCGATTGTTATTAATACCTGCGGCAAAATTTACAATTTCGATCAGCGCGAAATGAAAAAAAAAAATCTAACCAATCTCTCGGCAATCAAACGAAATTGCTCGAAACGAAATGGCCTCCTGTGTGCAGTGCTACCGGAAAAAAAATATCCGATCCCGGATTTTGCCCACTGATATTTTACCAAAACCGGCACGCTTTGATGATTATCCTGTTGATCGATGGTTTGAATTTTTCTAAATTTATCGTTTCATTCCGATGCATGTCACGAGTATTTGTTCACTCGAACAAAATCAATTTTCGACACACGAACTAGTTGATATAGTTTTCGATCTTTGAACTACACACGGTCCGATTGCCCCCGGTGCTGCTTCCACCCGAACCGGCGATTTACTACGAAACCAGATTTTAATGCCTTCGGTAAATGTTTCTCCGACGGAGCAATAATTCGATCAATTTTAATTATTTCTGTCGCATTTCCGTTCCCATTCGGGATACGGGCGAAAAATTATTGGCAGCAGTGAAACGGAGAGCTTTGGGTTTTAAATTTTACTACCGCAACACGATAAGCAATTACACCAGGTATGCACGAGCTTCTCATTATCATCGAACCGGTTTTGGTGGTGGTCTGTCTGTCTCCGGGAAGTGAACACTCTGTAAAAGAAAGGCGCGTGCGGGGTAAACGGTACTGCACATGGTGGCGCATTTAAGCCTATAATGACTTAATTAGCATTCGATCGTGTTAACGCGTTTGTTCGTTGTTATTGTTTGTTCGATCTGCGCGATGTTTACACTACTGTTTGGCTGAAAAACCGAGCCGGGACGAACGCTCGGCAAACTGAAGTAATGGTAATGGAAGAGGGTTGTTGGAATTTTGGTAACCAATTATTGATACTAAGTGCAACGTTTCCGATAGTTCCTAATAAGTTTGTGGTACATAAGGGAGTGGATATGCATTCCATTCTGACAAAGTAACTTCAGACTAAACTTCAATCCACGAACTAAAAAAGTGTTAGCTCTTTTTACGTAACTTTTTTTACGAACCAAATCCCAAATAACGTAAACTTTTTTCACGAACCTGCTTCGTAAAAAGAGGTTTTTTGCATATAATGAAAACGATTTCCGGCTCATTTATATTCTATGGAAACTACTACAATATGGGTATTCTTGAAATGGATTCAAAGAGTACACACTTTGAAAAAAAATCGTGTAAATGTTCGTCTCAATAGAAGCACATAAAAGGAGCGTCGCAATTCACTTAAATTCACATCTCATAGAAAATAAAAATGAATCATAACATTATCTTCACAGCTAGTTTAGTGGAAGTTGACATAGAAACAGACACAATATTTATTTTTACATGGTAAAAGATGTAATATTCTGTCATAAAACAAGAAATTATGGTATGCTTGAATTTACGTAAAATGGAAGTATTCTCTGATCGGATTTGATTAGTAGGAGCCGGAAAATTATTTTTGGGGTCGATTCGAAATCCAAGATGGCGACTTCCGGTTGATATATTTCCCTATAAAAAAGTTTTAGAATTGTGGATTTCTGGTTCCGGAGATAGAATGGTATAAGTAACCGATACACCACCAGGTGGATTAAAATAAGTTTTTATTATCACATTGAAGATATCGTTGGTTAATAGACTTTTTCCGTTATTCTTGTAGGTTGTGTAACAATATGCTAGCTAGTGGTTCTATACTCAAGGTCGTCTTTTCCACTATTTGCTCTGGAGGACTAACGACCGTTACTTACCACAAAACTATTACGAATCACAAACCAGAACTACACACAAAATAGGTTATGGCTCAAAAGAAGGAAAAATATAAAGACTGTCCCAGAAAGTATGGAAGCACTTTGATTTCGCTGTAAATAATTCACAAGTGTTAGATATTCAAATTTTATTCGATAAACTGATAATATTAGACTACAAAAACAGAATATTATTCTCAACATTTGCTACTTAGCCATTGTAGACTAGCAGGCGCATCTTCTTGCGAACGTTCCTCATTAAATTCCGTACGGACTTCTTGGCAACAAGTTTTGACACTTTTTTCCAATCTTTTTCGAACTGTTGAATGATTTTGGTTGCCGAGACATGTTTCCTAAGATGTGCCTTCGTTAACGCCCAAAATTCCTCAATTGGTCGAAGTTGTGGGCAGTTTGGTGGATTCATGTCTTTTGGGACGAAAGTGACATTTTTGGTAGTATACCATTCTACCGTTGATTTCGAGTAGTGCCAAGAAGCAAGATCTAGCCAGAAGACAACAGGATCATTGTGGCTTCGAATCATGGGTAGAAGTCGTTTTTATAAACATTCCTAGATGTATATTTCGCTGTTCATTGAAGCAGTGGTGATGAAGGGTTTCGAAATCTTACCGCAGCTACAAATTGCTTGCCAGACCATAGCTTTCTTACCAAATTTTTCGACTTCAATCGATGTATTGGACTGGTTTAATACTTGCCCTTCTCGCACCGTATAATATTGTGGTCCCGGCAAGGATTTGTAATTGAGTTTCACGTAGGTTTCGTCGTCCATGATTATGCAGTTCAAATTTTCAGCAAGAATCGTATTGTACAGCTTCCGAACCCTCGGCCTGATCGATGCTTCTTGTTTCGGACTACGTTTTGGTAGTTTCTGCTTCTTATCGGTTCGAAGATTCAAACGTTCTCTAGCACGAAGAACATTTGACTTCGAAGTGCCCACTTTTTTGGCCACATCCCGAACTGAAACCTCCTTCTTTTGCTCGAACGACTTCAGTATACGTTTATCCAACTGAGGGTTAGCAGGACCTTTTTTTCGACCCGTTTTCGGTTTATCCTCAAAGGTGTTATCCACACCGAACTTGCTGATTCCATTTCGCACGGCTTTTTCACTTACTCCTTCCATTTTTGCTATCTTGCTCAGTGACAGTCCGCTTTCTGTGCACCATTTGTACACAGTTTTTCGACGTTGTTCTGCTGAAAGTACACGCATTTCGAAACAAACTAATGAAAACGAATAAACAACTGTATAAGTGGTTAGAGAAGAGTGTAAACAACAGGACGCAGCCATAAAAATTGACAGATTCAGAACCATTGCGAAATGGCAGCGGTTTTTGGTTGCGTCCATACTTTCTGGGACAGTCAATACAATTATCTTCATTTAACTTATTTGTTAAAGGGATTTACATTCTTGATTTAAAAAATGTGAATAAGGAAACGGTGCGGCCGAAAAGGAACCGATAGGACCCATACAGCTTGTTTAACATGCAGAACGAACTAGAATTTGGTATCTCATACCTGCGCAACCCATGATCAATGACGGGATGTGAGGATTAGGATAATAGGGTTTTTTTCCAAAGGACCTATGCTGATTCATTCGATAATCCATTAAAGACATAACACTAAATGAAAATCAAATTCATTATTCAGTAACAAGAGCAAAAATTAGACCTATATGTATATTAGAGTAATTCAAAAGAAAACTATATTATGTGTGTTGATCTTTCGAAATTGTGACCGATTTATCAACGGTAACAGTCGGATATTTATTCAGGGATGAGTGTTCGGTTACCGCCACCCTTTTCTTTTAAGCTTATAACTTCTGTGCACTTACATTACGCGAACATATATACATCAATGGAAAGCTAAAGTCCCCAGCTAACAACTGAATAAGAAATTGAGTTGATTTAATCGATTGAAAAAACTTTATTATCAATTTAGTAAAGTGATAAATTTTGGCCATTTCAAAAAAGGTGTTCGGTTACTGGCACACCAAGAAATTATGCTAAAAATGGAAAAGTATCAGTAAAATTTGCAATTATTCAAAGAAATAAACGGAATTTATTCTTTTCGGAGGCGTTTTAGACAAAAGTCTTCATTGTCTGATAGTGACTTCACCTTGGCTCTTACGGCCGATGATTTGGATGGTGACGCCTTTGGTGTTGATTAGGCAGGTTTTCCGCCGGTTTCGCGGGATTAAATACGTTGCTGCAGTCGAATCCATTGGCTTCTTATCCACTAAGCAACGTTTAATAGCAATAATCAGTGCATTAAAGTTCATTTTCCTTGACTTGGATGAAGTCGCCATGGATAACAGAACCAGAGAACCAAAGTTTTTACTTATATGACGGATGTATTGAAGCCGTCAAGTTGTCCCCGTGTTGCATATCACCAATGATGCCAGGTAATATAATAAGTTTAGCTAACAAAAAGAAAAGATCGCGCCAATTTTTAAAAGTCTGTAAATTCTGTCGAATGTCTGCAAACAATCGAAGTTTCAAAAGTCTGTAAAAAGTCTTTAGACGAAAAAAGGTTTACATGTTAACTAAATAATTTGATAATTTACTGACAAATTTGCAGACTTGGTATCTCTGCATATCACTGATAATTTTACGCGATTTGTCGAAAAGAAAAATATGGGGTGCCGGTAACCGACATCGGTAGACATTTTGAAGATGACGAAAAAAACATTGGTTGCGATAATTTTGATAGCATCCGGTATTAAATCCCGAAATAGATCGATTGCACCTCATAAATATTCAATCCACTCAGCTTTTCGATTGATGCTTTTCAATTTATGATACTATAAAAAAGTCATAATAAATGATTTTCACGCAATTAAAATTTGTTTTGAGTGTAGCAAAAAGTACAAACGTCTGTGGCTTTGGTATTCGACACAAAAAGAACGTGCTGCTATTACACACACATGACATTTCTCGGAGTTACGGTGAGGTGCCGGCCACCGAGCATCCCCTACAAATATGATCTAGAAACAATTGATTCTGAAAAGAATCATAAATATAGTAACATCGGTGCATATCTTCGGATTTTTACCGTTTGTTTCTACAAATATCTCTTATATTTTTGAACAGAATGAAATCCGTAATTATTTCCGTTTGATCAGTTTAGAAAAACACTCGCAATCATACAGTTTTTCAAAAAGGGAAAGGATCAGGGAGGACACTAAGATTTAATGATTATTTTCACCATATAAAAATTGGCATTGTCTTTAGTAACTATGTTAATAACCCGACTAAAAACTATTTTTATCTTAAATATTCGTTTCGTTAAGTAATAGTTCAGAACGATCTAAACAAAGTGTTTTTTGCCCCGCTTTGCCCGATTTAGGGGGACAACTGGGGTACTTTATAAAATCTCACGATAATGCCGTTTACATTAAGGGAGGGGTAGAGGACAAACAGTTTCGGAAAATCTTTTTTTTTTTTACATTTTATTGTAGTTTAACATTTCAAAAATATTGTGTGAAAATTTCAAATCAGCTCAATGATTCCGTATAAGTTACCAAAACTATTTTTTGCTCACTTTTTGAGAAAAAAAATTTAAACTCGTTTTTCTGAAAACCAATTTTTCGAACTCCGTGAACACGATCCTGCAAAATCTACAGAACCGATTATTTTTAAACTTGAAACATATTTTCTTGGTATAAAATTCCTCCCCCCTACGTTTTTCAAATTTTTCCATTTTCATATTATGGTAGTTTTTCATCTCAAGATTAACGAAAAATTTAGCGCAAGATCGTGTTTTTTTGCTTAAATGTGCCACGAACTGTTAAAAAAAAAAACAAAAAAATAACTAGAGAACGACGGAGGGAGAAGTAATAACTCGTACTTTAAGCAAACTTAAGTTATCGTGTTCACCGCGCAACGTGATTCTGAAAAGAGGTTTTGGAGAATGTTTTGTTACCGCCTTATTTTCCAATATTAATACACGGGAATTTAACTAAATATTCTTGAAATGTTGGTTTATAATGTGAAAAAAAAACCTTGAATACATTTTCTTAAGCTGTTTCTCCGTAAAAAATTACAAAAAAGTGTTTTTTGATTAAAATTATGCCTTACTTCCCCTTTTACAAATATTTATGAATATTTGAAATTGTTTTTTTTATTCAATAATATAAAATATTTTTATTCACACTGTTTAAGCTCTAAGATGCCAAGGGTATTTTCTAATCTTAACTAACGACTAACTTAAAACTAGAATAGTATCACTAGACTATGTCATATCGGATTCTCGTATATCCAGCTTTCAGCTGGCGATCGGCAGTGGTCGATGAATTGAATATTGCATGAGTCTTCCAGATCGCGTTGGTAAATATCTATGCTGGCCGCATCCTTCGGTCCATGTGGGTCCGCGGGAAACACTCCCAGGTTACGAAGATCCGGCGGGTGGCCCGCATGCTGGTTTTCGACTGGAGCGGTCTTCCGTGGGCGGTGATGGTGATCTTACGGAAGAGAATGAAAAAAAGTAAATATTTTGGAAACGGGTTAAATTTGAAATTGGGGAATTTGACGGTTAGAAAAATATTTGTTTCATTTTCCCAAAAAAAAATGGTTGAAAACTCGGACTCATTTGTGCCTATAGACTCGCTTGTGTTTTCAGCGTGCTTCGTTCGTAAAGGCGTTGTGTTTTCTTCTTCCGTACCGCCGCATGTACGTGCACTTTATAAGACGATTTAAAATATTAGACACTCACAACCTATTAATTCCGGAACCGGAGGTCAGATCCGGATGAAATTCTGGAGTTATGTATGGAATCATAAGACCATAAAGCAACGCTGAGAAAAGTGATTTCGTTCCGTTTTAGAGTTTGTAACCTCTATTTCCGGGAACGGAAAATGCTTACCCGTTCATGTCTATTTTCTATGGGATCGTAAAACCTTTCATCTGAATCTAATTTTGTGAAAATCGGTCTCGCCATCTCTGATAAAAATTAATACACATATTTTCATTTTTTGCACATTTTATCCCATCCGGCAGTCATCTCCAAACAAAAATCAGGAATTTTGTATGGAACCCCAAGACCTTTCATTTCAATCTAAGTTTGTTAACATCGGTTGAGCCTCCTGCAATAAAATTGTGAGTACATGTTTCTGCAATTTCGTGCTCACATCAACCTCTAAATCCGGAATCGGAAGTCGGATCCGGAAAAAAATCAACAAGTTACAATTGAAAAGTTCCAGGACTTTTTGAACTTTTCTTAAGCTCCTAGTGTCGCCATCTGTCTGAAATTTTTATCCGTCAATTGTTTATCCTCCAGTGTTGTCGCATAAAACTTTCATGACATTTGGACGTATATGACAGTACATTTGTAGTGTCGATCGGAAAATGAGCATCGAACAAGGAGCCTACATTAAGTTTGACTTTAAAGACTGTCCCAGAAAGTATGGACGCAACCAAAAACCGCTGCCATTTCGCAATGGTTCAAAATCTGACAATTTTTATGGCTGCGTCCTGTTGTTTACACTCTTATCTAACCACATGTGCAGTTGTTTATTCGTTTTCATTAGTTTGTTTCGAAATGCGTGGACTTTCAGCAGAACAACGTCGAAAAATTGTGTACAAATAGTGCACAGAACGCGGACTGTCACCGAGAAAGATAGCAAAAATGGAAGGAGTAAGTGTAAAAGCCGTGCGAAATGCAATCGGTGAGGATACCACCTTTGAGGATAAACCGAAAACGGGTCGAAAAAAAGGTCCTGCTAACCCTCAGTTGGATACACGTATACTGAAAACGTTCGAACAAAAGAAGGAGGTTTCCGTTCGGGATGTGACCAAAAAAGTGGGCACTTCGAAGTCAAATGTTTTTCGTGCTAGAGAACGTTTGAATCTTCGAACCTATAAGAAGCAGAAACAACCAAAACGTAGTCCGAAACAAGAAGCATCGAACAGGTCGAGGGTTCGAAAGCTGTACAATACGATTCTTGCTGGAAAAAATTATTTTTATTCGAAATTGGTGCTACCCTCTTAACAAAAATTAAGGTGCCACTTTCAAAAGAAGCGTAATATAATCTTGTAAAACTTCTTCGAAGACACGTTAGCTCTTAAAAATCAGTGAAAGTCAGTACAGACTTTTGACCGTCTTTTTCCAGTTTTGGACCACTGTGCGTCATCCAGAGCAGCGATGCCAGAAATGACAAAATCATTTAGACTTTAGAGTCACAAATCAAACTGTATTTTGCATTTTAGATGCCATACGATCAGAGCAAACCAACAAGCTGCTGATTTTTTAAAGGCGTACACTATTAACAGAGATATCGACAAGGGGGTTTGACACAATTTACAATGCATTCATTTCAGCAAAGCTCGTTTCTCCGATTTCTTGTAACAAAATCGAATGCAACTGTTTTCAACAACACTTACTGGAGAGACACATTTCCTTTTACTAAAACATGTTCAGGAATATTTTAACTGAAAATTCTATTAATTCACACATTACTGTCTTGAGGCCGTCTAAAATTCGTACAGGAGTATAGTTCAAAATACAGTTTGTTTGTTTGTCGGATCTCACTAACCAGCCATGGCCAACTAGCCACTCGAATCGATTGAATTGTATAACGATTTTCAACTGCCCATGCGTGGTGGCCATCTAGCAATCCGGAAAATCAACGCAGCAGCTACCGAATTTATGACATCGCCGAAACCCGTTACTGTTTGACAGTCGAGTTACCTTTTTTTGCGGTTCAATGGCTAGCAATCGAAAGCAGCAGCTCAATTCGACAAAATTGCGCACATTGATTGGGGCTTCCTTTGATGATAGGGGCTCTGCCAAGACACTGACGAATAAACCGAAATTAAGCAAATTTGATTTTTTTTTCGTCTAACCAACCAAAGTTGGGTTTTTTTTGCCTGCTACTTCTTTTTCAAGCTGAAACTCTTCTACCTGCACAAATTGTACAATGGGAAATGAATATGAAATGAGGCGCACCCCAGGTGAATACAATCTAAAATGTAAATTGGGTACTTTGGATTTTTCTCGCAATCATTACACGAAAAGTGATACCCCTCTCTCAAGGCCAAAATGGGCTCGGCTGTTTAATAATTAACGAAAGATAGAAATTCTAATTCTACTAATTATCTGCTATTCCTGTGCGTTGCTTTTCTGCGAAAAAAAATACTCATACCTACCTTCACAGTTGCTTATCGGTATCAAGATGACACAAAAAGCCTTTTATCAATCCAAACAAACAAATATACGAACACCCGCACAGCAGAAAAAAACAACTACGCCAATTGAAGCCACCTACAAATCATGGTGAGCTCATCGTAAGTCAATGTAGAAAAAAAAACCACACACCTTATCAGAGGTGACGACACTTGGCGTATCATTTGATCCATTTGATAACTCTCTCATATACTCAAACTCATTATCAACAAAAGAAGAAAAGTTGGACGGAATTTAAATGAAAATATGCATTTTAAAATGCTTTGAAAGTACCATTAATCTCCGGTCTACTCGGTGGCTCGGACCGATTTCACCGGCTGACAGTGGAAACCCAGCGAAAATCCTCCTACATCACACAGCTCACAGCCACCTTAATTGTCTGGCTGTCACAACAAAGGCAATTTTTTTTTGAGTTTGATTAGCCCAATTTCGCACACACTTTGGCGCGTGTTTTGGGCTATTTCCGGTAACCAGGTTCAAAGACCGTAGCGCACGACGGGACCAGCCGATGGGGTGGGTGCTGGGTAGGTAATGGTGTTACATTTTCTCACCGTTAGTCCATTGTCCCTGGCCATTGCTTTCATGTCGTTAGTGCTGTGCGGATGGGAAAAAGGTGAAAACATTTACCGTCAAATTGAATAGGTGACCAGTAATCGGGAAGATCAGTAAACTAGCAAAATTCACAGCGGAGCCAGGGTTTTTTTTTTCGCTGCTAAAAGTGAAAAGAAATTTTGAAAAAAATAGTTAAGCATATTGGCGGAAAGCTGTGCTTTGACCAGCTGCTTATTAGTTTGGCCGAGTATTGTCATGCGGAAAATTTACGAAATCACGTTAGAGTTTGAATTCAATTGAAAGATAATCGAAAACATATTAGTGTAATCAGCGTTTCCGGAATTAAAACATCTTTCAAACCCGAAAGGCTCCACAGCGCCTACAAGCGAAGATAATGAAAAAATACTGTCTACATTGAGAGAGAATACTATTTCAAGAACATTGAAGCTTCGAGAATGGGGGTTCGAACTCACCATAACATCATAGCATCTTAAACTTTGAAATACCAGACCGGCAAAAATGTACCCACATGAAAATGACTGCGTGTATTTTCGAACGGAACGTACCTTATGATCAAAAAAGAATCGGAATTTTCATTTCAAAATTCCCGCGCTTGTCTAATCGGTAAACTTTTATTTTCTCAACGTTGGCAACACTTTTATACACATTCTGTCAAATTTTGACGCATATCGTACGATTAGTTTTTGTTTGGCGTCTATACAAAGAAGTTGAAAAATTTTCGTGTGGCGATTTTTATAATGGATGAAAATTTAGAACAACGTGCGTGCATCAAATTTTGTGTTGCAAATGGATTTAAGTGTTCCGAAACGTTGAAAATGTTAGAAAATCGTGTTGAATCGTGTCTAGGAAAAACACAGGCATACGAGTGGTATAAACGCTTCAAAGGTGGTCGTATAAGCTTGGATCATGATGAGATCCCTGGCCGCCCAACAACATCTGTTACTGAAGAAAACATTGAATCGGCGAAGCAAATCGTGTTGCAAAATCGTTCTGTACCGATTAGAGAGATTGCTGTGTTGTTGGGCATCTCTTATGGATCAGCCGAACACATTTTAACTGATGTTTTGGGTTTGAAACGCGTCGCTTTTCGGCTGGTGCCAAAAAAGCTGAATTTCATTCAAAAACAGCGTCGTGTTGATGTGGCCAAAGAGATGATTTCCAACGCAGATAGTGACCCCACATTCATCGAATGCATCATAACTGGTGATGAGGTGTAGATCTATGAATATGACGTCGAAAGCGCACAACAATCGACCGAATGGTGCTTCGAAGGCGAGCCGTTGTTCTAAATTTTCATCCATTATAAAAATCGCCACACGAAAATTTTTCAATTTCTTTGTATAGACGCCAAACAAAAACTAATCGTACGATATGCGTCAAAATTTGACAGAATGTGTATGAAAGTGTTGCCAACGATGAGAGAATAAAAGTTTACCGATTGGACAAGCGCGGGAATTTTAAAATGAAAATTCCGGTTCTTTTTTTATCATAAGGTATTAATTTAACGTCACTACACCTTCTCAAAACGCACTAAACTTTCACAGAAGTATTACTAACGTTATAATACAGATACCTATTTCGGAACGCTCTATACATCCTTCTTCAGTGTATCGATTTGAATAGTTTTACTTAATACTTAAACCTATGAAACCGGATGTACAAAGCATTCCGAAATAGGTATCTGTATTGTTCCGAAATTTATGGCGTTTTCGTTTTTAATTTGCACTACACCGGTGCAGTGCTACACTGAGGCATGAATAAACGAACAAAAATGACAAAAACATAAACAGTAACCATTGACTACAATAAACGATTCCATTGCACAGAGCTACACCAAACTTTTGATGAGTGCTACACCAGTGGTATCGGTGCAGAAAAAGTGTAGCACTGGTGTAGTGCAATTTGCAAAAACGAACGGTTTCAGTGCAGCTTTCGCTACACCAGTGTAGTGCAATTTAAAAACGAAAACGACATTAGATACCTCATTGTAAACCTTTCAAACAAGCCATAGTTTACTGAGATCCGTCTATTTTCAACGGAGATTTTGACATTTTCGTGAACTTTTCCTTTCTATCCCAGCAAAACGAACGATGAAGCGATGTTTGAAGGCACTTTTTGTAATACCCACTTGAAAACCTGTGTACAGCATCCTTTTACATGACATTTTGTGCAGGAAGATGAAACCAACTTACGAATCGATCTTCATATACCAGTCGAATCAGTTCTTCAAGATTACATAATGTCAGTGTGTGTGTGTGTGTGTGTGTGTGTGTGTGTGTGTGTGTGTGTGTCTGTGTATGTGTGAATGCTACAAAAACATGTAATACCTTTTCTCGAAGTTGACTGGGCGAATGTTCTCAAACTTGGATTCTAATGAAAGATCTCTTGGTCCTATAGACTGCTATTGAATTTCACCTGTACACGCAGAGAAATTGAGCATGTTTAAAATAACAAAACAGATAGTAGATTTTTAGATTTGATTTATGTTCATTTCAAGCTAGAATATGATTGTTACAAGCCAATTTCTCCTTTCAACAAAAACAATGATCTCTGTTTGATTTGAATAAAAATTTTGATCTAACCAAACCAAAAATATATTTGTTTCGGCTGAGTTTATTGTTGAAATAAACTGACTATTTTTTACATGTCAACCAAAGTTGAGTTGTCCAATGTCGGCAATGTCCTCGTTGACTCAATCCTGCTATACCTTTATATCAAGAAAAAAAACTAGGTTCAATTTATCCATGATATTATTTGTGTAATGATACAACTAGGTTTACTGTTTAAATGAACCATGTTAGTTTTATTTCATATAAACCAGAACAATTTTTTCTCCCGCGTAAAAACTATAGCATTTTTGTCTCCCGCGGAAAAAGTTTGTACGCGTTTCATTAGTCAAATTTGATCTGTTTCCCCCATTGCCTAGGGGGGTTTCAACAATTCAAGTGTATGTATTGATAATTAAGTATATGTTAGAAATTTGCATAACATTACATAACACATTTTCTTTACAAAAAATATTTGATACAGGTTCTCTATTTTGACCGGACTGATGGAGCACCGAATCGTTTGGATGCTATAAAAACAAAAAAAACAGGGCTTGACTGCGGTATGTGAATAACTCGATCGTGTAGCAACGGGAATGACGAAACGATCAAATGTCTTAAAAATGTCAAAATTGAAGATAATTGTTTTTTCGAAATTTTTTAACCAATTTAAATCGAAATAAAAGTAGTATAAAATATTACCTTGTAAATTAGTTTGAAAGAAATCATTTTCTTCTTAAAAACAAACAAAAATGTATGATTTCAACAAACAATAGCGTTAGTTGAAATAGCAAAATTTTAGGTAGTTTACTTCAACTGGAATAATTGTGATTCTAAAGCGCAAGAATTCTCAACTTTATCTATAGTTCGTTCATTCATAACAAATTTTTCAAATTGAGTTCACTGTGAAATTGTTTGTCAAGAAATTGACAGGAACGCACAATTGAAATATTTGTTGTTTTTATCAAAATGTCGTTTGACACAAACTAACACACTGAGTAAGATTGATTATCATGTTTTGTAGTTTCAAGCAGCAATGTTTTCAATATCAAACCAGATTTTCTTTTGTCACTATTTTAACAAAAAAAATCTTTGGGTAAAAACCAAATTTGGTTATATTTACTATTTTTTCTCTGCGTTTATCAAACTCCTTAATTTTCTCAGAGACTGGTTAACCGATTAGATTCTAATGGAAATCCCCTCTACCAACTTAAATTTATATGAACAGTGCTGTGCCCCCATACAAGGTTCCAAATGATCCGACTTCTGGTTCCGGAACTACATGATGATATGTGTCACGAAATTAAAATAGAGGCACTCAGTTTTTGGTAGATGGCTAAACTAATTTCCTCCATCTAATATTCAAGTGAATGATTCCAATAAAAAATCTTGATTTTTAATCAGAAGAGATACAGGGTAATTAGTGTAAAAATGTCTATTTCACATAACTTAATGGAGTTTATCGAGTTTGTAGCTTTTGATAGTCGATGACCAAATAAACTAATTTCAGTTTTATCGGAAAGCGGTTTTCGATCCTGGAAGAAACCCAACAATTTAACTTGGAACTCACTACTATTTTTCTTAGATGGCTTCACAGATTTTCAAATATTTCATATCGAATGAAATGGTTTACAATCTCTTCGGAGAATTCAACTGACTTCGGCTACACCGATTTTCGAATCCGTTTCCGAAAGTATCGGGAATAGAGAAGCTAAAGGAAGATCAAAACGAATTTAATAAACAGAAGTTCACATTAAAATAAATTTATGGTCCCATACAAAATTGGTAAATTTGATCCGGTTTCGACTTTGAATTTTGAAATAACAGGGGCCGTTCTCACTTCCACCCTCACATTCACTTCACTTACGTGTCACTTCACTTGATTTTCCCTATTACCAGTATCACGCTTAGTGAAGTCATCACAGTAGTGAAAAAAATCATTTTTCCAACAAAATTTTGGTGATTTGATGATCATAATAATAACAAGCTCATTTAAGTAATTACATTTTTCTCTGAAGCGACTTTCGTGATAAAAACCTACAATCACTTCACTTGGTTTTCACCGTGTAGTGATACCGGTAATAAGGGCCAGGGTTAAGAGTTTTTAAAATTCAAACTGTCATAGAAGATGATGATATTGAAAAATCTTCTAAGTTGGGCTCAAAACTGTTTCAATTTATTCGTCATACTAATTCGTGGACATACTAACTATTTGTCGATTTATTAATTTTTAGTTTGACGTAAAGCCGCCTTGACTAAGTTCAGTTTTTGCAATGACTGAGCGGAAATATATATTGGAGAAGCCAAGTGGAAGAAAAACTAACAGAAAAGATGAGTTTTTGGAAAAAGATACGCTCAGAGACAGAACTCGAACCTGCGTTCTTATGCATTCCGTGCATACGCGCTACCATTTCGCCACTCTGAATCTTGTTTTAGTCACTCTAAAACGCGAAACAGACATAGTAGCAAACGTACATCGAACATGGTCTACATCCTAGCTGTCACCCGACCGATACCTTATATCCAAACATCTTCTCTGTCCATCAAACACTAGTCCTCTCACTTTATACCTATTTCTCCGATCAACTATTTGTGTTATGCTGATCTCTGAATACCTAAAGAGAAACCCACTTCTACAATTCATAGAATGCTTAATCGTTTGTCACATGTTTAAATTGAAAGGAAATAGAATTTCTATCTTCGATTCGTGTTGCAGCTCGAAAATTTTAATTATAATTCATTTAAAACGACGGTCATTAAAATCATTTCATGAAAACTAAACACAACGAAGAATATTCACACAAAAAACACATGCTGATTGATAAAAAAAATATCATCTCACTGCTAGATGGATTAAGCACGTTTCTATTCGAAAACTTCACTGGTTTTGTAAAAAACACTCAAACAACACTTTTTTGTGGGATTTGTCATTTTGGACTATAGCCATTAGAAAAAAAATTGTAAAAACAAAGTCTTAATGTTCAGTAAGTTCCATTAAGGGCTGAGGACAGTATCGTAAAGTG
Organism: Malaya genurostris; assembly: GCF_030247185.1. NCBI lineage: Eukaryota > Metazoa > Arthropoda > Insecta > Diptera > Culicidae > Malaya > Malaya genurostris. The sequence goes on from NC_080572.1 coordinate 283,041,682, forward strand.
GTAGGTTTTTTGCTATTTTCCCGTTTCAAATTAAATTTTCTTGGAAACGGTGCAGAATATAGAAAAACACACCTGACAATGTCTTCGAAATTTAGTTAAAAAACATATATGTTATCGCGATAGAAATAAAGTCTTGTAGTTTTCTGTGTAACAAAGTCAGTTTCAATGCATCCACCATTTTTTTTCGCTTTGGTTTCCTGATAACATTCTGAAAAAGGAGAGAGAAATAAAATTGGCTCGACAAGGCTGCTAAACACACAGACATTCAATCTTTGTGAAAGTTGAATATTTTTTCATTGTTCATTGGAATCCATGTAATGTCCAACCCATACGATAGATTAATGTGATAAAACTTCTCATCAAAATAATAAAATGTATGCTGGCAACCCGGTACAGTTTGCTCATATACGAGAGAGTACAAGAAAAAATACGAAGCGCAAAGGGAATTGAGCGAGCCACGTGGTCGATTTAAAACTCAACACGTGGCCCTCTGTCCTCAGACCTTAAAATCTGAGAGGGTGCTGCCAACTCTGAAAACTATTCACCGCGATATTTATCATGAACCATCCGATGACCAACCAATCAAGACGGACGACATCAGTGTGCAAATCATCAAGACCACCAACACAACGCAACGGAACGTTACGATATTGTCACCGCTATAAAATTCCACCGCCTACTCAGTTCATTGAGTCCGGGGCTGTGTTTTATCAGTTTATCAACCATGACAGGTTTGTTTAGATAGTCACTTGGCCTTGAAACTAAGTACATATTAAAACATCCGTGCAATTCCGCAGTTCTTTTTTTCACACTAGAAAATTGTTAACTAAATGAAATGATAATTTTTCAAGGAGAAAAAGTAATTATACGAATCAAATACGACACGGCAACTAAACCCACAATTTTTGTTCCGGTCAATGTCCTCTGCAGCGTGTCGTGTGAAAGGGAAAACTTTTGAAAAATGGTATGTGTTTTTTACTAATTGAAATGAGTGACGACATGACAAATAGTAGATCAGCACCGGTCGAAATAAAAATAAAAAGCAATCCAAAACCAACCAAATGCTGAACGTATTTCATATTCTAAACCATATATCGCAAGCTCTGGGCTAAGTTTACTCTCCTGGCGTAATTGTTCTTGTGTGGCAGTTAGGAAATAATGTCAAATTTTTAACGAAAATCACAAATTTTAAACCGGAACAAACTTGAAAAAAAATATTTATTAGGATTATTAGTGTTACCTTTTACATTTCAAATAACTATTATAGAGCAAACGTTAGTTGCAGTGTAATAAATATAGTCGAAAGCAAAGCTACCATGTATTCCACTAGGGAGATTAATTGACCCAGTGTTTGCTTCATCATCGCTCCGGTGGTCAGTTCATGGCTTTGGCAAGCGCGCAAATTTTTGCGCGAAAAAATACCGCTTCCATATCTAATCCTATCACGTTCCTCCTGTAAACATTGAGTTGTTCCAGCGTTCATCTGGATCGGCCCCTGGTGTCGGTTGGTGCGCTTCTTTTACCTCTCTCTCTCCTGCATTCGTGTTTTACCAACCCCCCGCCCAAAAAGGGGACCCGCTCCGTTCGTTCACATTCGTTCGGTGTCTCGGCAACAACGACCAGCTCGGTCGTGCGGTAATCGTTTAGTGGCTCTCATCTATTTGCGTGCTGTACACAAAAGTTGTTGGACACCGCGGGAGATAGAAGGAAAAAAACCTGAAAATGAAAAAAAAAGGATGAAAAAATAAGCTTACACATCCAGAGCAATAATCTGCTGTGACTAGAAATGATAACGGGCAAAACTAAGTGTATGACATAAAATGAACGATGTTATGAAGTGAGTTATCATTGAAATACACGCAACCAAACGGCGCGAATCAATCTCGCGCACCACTCCTAAAAGGTTCAGTAGGCCACCACATTTTTTTTTCTTAAAATCCAATGAAACACATTTCTGTCAGTCTCGATGGATAGCCTACTGAGATGTACAGAAAACACAATCATTTCCGAAGGGTTTCACAACTTGAATAGGATTAAAATTATTTATACTTACATGCTTCTCAAACAATCATTCGCATAAAAGTTCCACGAGACAAGCTACCAGCTTCAGAAAAAAATTGTATAAAACTCACCTCACCTATGAAAAGAAAAGAACATATTTTTACTAACCGGATTTCTGGTGTTGCTTGAAAAAAACAGCAGTTAAATTTAAGCTAAAAGGATCATGTTATTCGTACCGAGAAAAAGCAGAAAAAGTACTAATTTTTGTCTCCGGGACTGGCCCGACTGACCACCAGCGAACTGCACCGAAAATGAAAGGCCTCTTTCGGTTCGATTCGAAACAACCGCGACTGACGGTTCGGCTTACTTTCGTATGCATGCAATTTCTACTGATTTTAAATCTGATTTCAATTTAATGCCTGTTAAAACTAGCATAACGAGATGTACAATCCGCTTTCGGACTAACGAACTCTTTCCCCGGTGGCTCAGCGCGCTAGGCTCGGTGTGGCATTGATTATATTCGGGTGCAATTAGTATTTACCGGACTCGAAGTGAACGCTTATTTACGTAACTTGTATGTTGATTCGGAGATGCCACGGAAACGGGCGATGAATGAAATCGGTTACGGCCCAGGAGGTTTCCAACTATTTAGCATGATTGTTTCCTGATAATCACCGATAGTTTATTTTGAGCTTGTATTAATTTGATTATTTTTATTATCTAAATGGTTGATCATTTACACTATTTCTCGCTATCAAACTGGTTTCGTTTCATGTGATTAACTAAATGGTTGGCGAAGTAAAATAGAGTTTCATTTCAATGGTTCGAGTATTTCTTTACTAATTGCATTCTCCCTAAATTTAACTCGATTATACCGCTATTACGAATCACAGAAAATCTCCAAGAAAAATCCAATGTAACACAATGCTTGTTTACAATCAAAGTGACCGAAAAATAGAGCAGATGATGCATGTTTTCCAGGTTGCATCAGTTATCATATTATTTGGGTGATCTATAAGTCCTATAAGGAATTAGAGAAAAAAGTTCGGAAGTGCCTCCCCATTTTTCACGAGGTAACCGATTTTTCAATAAGTGTTATCGTGTCGCTAAAGTCGCTAAAACAAAACCGCTTACGTTCGGGATGGAAGAAACCAAGTACAGTATTGTGTAGTGAACAATAGAACGGCTATACCTTCTTATGTAATTTTCGGTCAGGATACAAGAATCCCGTGCAAATCACTTGTTACATATGACAATCAGATGTTCACATGTCAATATTGCCAAAAAGCTGTCCACTATGATACGCCATGTGAAAAACTGGATAAGATGACGTCTGCACCAAAGGACAACAGCGCTCCCTCATGAACAAAATCCAGCATAAGAATATTAGATTTGAATTCTGGAGCTAAATGTTAGATCTGAACTCCAAATCTGAATTTTATAACTGAAATATGAAGCAGTTCAGTTTAAAATTCATTTTCCGAATTTAGAACCTGCATGCTGGAACTAAACTCAGAACATGGATTCTGGAGCTAAATTTTTAAACTGAAATCAGTTCCTTTACTATGGTCCGGAATTCGAGGCATTCAGTTTTAGAACTAAATTCGAACACGAGAGTCTGGAAATGAGTAAAGTTCCATAATTCCAAAACTAAATTTATGACCTGATTTATTGATCTGGATTCCAAATCTGAATTTTGCAACTGCCCCGTATTTCGAATTTCGTTCTTGAATCCAGTTGAGCAATTCCAGAAATTATTAGCAACCCGATCCTCAATCCGTAACAAGTTTATGACAAAAAACTGATTTCATCTGGTTTCGTTAGTAGTTGAAATGTCTGAATTTTCTAACAAGTATCAAAACACACAAATGGTTTAGGAACCTCAGTGATTCGATTATATTTCTCTCCGCTGAACGCAAAGCCTTGGTCTTACATTCCTGTAGTGGAATCCGATTCAGAGTGTACAGAACCATTGCATGGCTGGTGCTACGATCCTACGGACACTACGTATCCTTCCAGGTCGGGGCTCGAACATACGACAACTGGTTTGTAAGACCAGTGCCGTATGCATTGAACCGCCAATTCACTCATCTCCTCTACTTTTATCCGAACGCTACCAGAAAATTAAAGCTGATAAAAAGGCGGACGCATTGAAACTGACCGTATTTCAGATAAAAATATAAGACTTAATTTTTATCGAGACAACATGTTTTTATGTACTAATTCTATCTAAACAAGTCTATCGAGAATTTGTCACTCGAAACGTTGTTATCGAAACAATAGAATAAAAATGGCGGGTGGGTAATGTCAAAGACATAACCGGATGACGTGAATACGAATAAAAGGAATGGCTTCATTTCTTTGATGTTACTGAATCTGAATTCTGGACCTACAATTCTGGATCTAAATTCTGAACCTCAATTTTGATACTAGAATCTGAAACTGAATTCTGAAACTGAAACCTGAATCTAAATAGTTGAACCGATCACTGAACCTGAGTTTTGAAACTAAATTCGAGACCGGAATTCTGGTTCGGAATTCAACTCTGAAATTTAGTTCGGTCCAGCATTCAGTTTTCAAATTTTGATCCAAAATTCAACTTCGAAACTGAGTTCTAATAACCAGATCCGGAATTCAGTTCAAAAATCTTCAGAATCTAGTCCCTGAATTCAGTTACACTTCTAGAATTATGGATACTACTTCTAGACCAGCACTCTTAAGCTGAATTCCAAACCTGGTTTCTGGAATGTATTTTGGAACTGAACAAGCACGTACACAGAGGAGGGGCCCGAGGGGCCCTGGCCCTCCTCTCGAAATCAGAAACAGAAACAAAAAAAATGTTTGATACGAAGCAAACAGTGTCTAAACTAAATAAAATGGAGATTAAATCCAGGGCAGAATAAACGACAAGAATAATAAAAAGACACTACATTGTACTGGATGACCGGGAAGAGAAACTGCGCGAACTTACCATAGTTGGGCAAGTTATCCCGGATCCCGTACATACTTATTTAGGACTAAAAAGACGAACGCAAGTTCACTTGGGGTATATGTTTGGCTGAATTCATTATAACACGACAATGGATCAAAGTCGTGCTTCGAAGCTTCAAAGATCACAGCATGCTGTGCGTTTGGCTGTCAGCTTTCGTTTGTTTACTTGTTTGTGCGGTTGATATTCTGCGTTTTCAAAATGTCGCGTATTGAAAAGGAAGTGAAAGTTAAGGTTCTGGACACAAGGCTAAGTGTATAGGGTATTACTATGCGAAAATTAGCGAAGCGGTTTGGAATTCATCATGCCAGTGTTAAAATCATCAATTATAAGTTTGGGAAACACTATTCTTTATATGAGCTGTCAGGAAGAGATAGAAAACCCGGTTCTTCCAACCCGAAACTGGGCCAGAAACTGGTATCTCTAATCATGAAGAACAAATCAATTTCTATAGGTAATTTGGCCGTCTAAAGCGTATAAAGAGGCCAAATCACCTGAAGACCTACAAGAAGCAGAAAAATCTGAAAACAAAGTGAAGAACAGAAGAAGCGAGCAGAAACAAGGGCCCGGAATTGTATTTGCGTCTTTTACAGTGGCCGGATGCATGCGTTTTGATAGACAATGAGACTTATGTAAAGGAGGACTCAAAAACCCTTCCAGGTCCATAATATACTTTACTGTCGTCGTTGAGAAGGATGTGAGCGATGCGGACACGTCGATTCAAGTGGAGAAATCCGACCGAATGGTACTGGTATGGCAAGCAATATGTTCCTATGGTTTGAAGTCAACCATTTTTTACACTACCGGAACTATGAAGGCAGAAATCTTTCGATCTGAGTGTCTCCAGAAGAGATTGCTGCCTTTATATAAGAAGCATAGTACACCTCCAATGTTTTGGCCGGATTTAGCGTCGGCTCACTATGCCAAAACCACTCTCAATTGGCTTGCGGAAAAAGGTATAAATTTCGATGAGAAAAATATCAATTCACCAAATTGCCCTCAGCTTTGACCCATCGAACTTTACTGGGCAATCGTGAAGAGGGTCTTCAAGAAAACTGGTAAGGCAGCTGGGAACATGTCCGGAACTTGATCCGGAACTTGATGAAGAGCGTTCGATCAAAAGATCGAAAATTCATGAAGAATTCGTAACTTAAATTTCATCCAGTTTTCATTATGCTTAAGTTTTTTTTTTTTTTTGTTTCGATTATAGAGGTTTTAACCTTAAGGTCATTCGCCTCTTCGGGCCAGAAAATTTTTCTGGCCCTATGTGCGGGGATGGGAATCGAACCCAAGTGGGCTGCGTGAAAGGGCATCGACTTGCCCATCACGCTATACCCGACCCCAATGCTTAAGTTTAATCTCGTACAATAAAGGATCAATTTTTAGTTTGAATAAAATATCGTTTTTTATCATAATTTGAAAGAAAATTTTGTGGATAGCTTATTTTCGATACACTCCTTAGAACTCAGTTTCCGAATACTGAGCCTGAATTATAAGTTAGAATTCTGGACAGGAGTTTTGGAACTGTATTCTGGTCTGAACCTCAACTTCAATCTCAGAAATTATTTCAAAATTCAGATACAAATCCAAAATTTATTTCCGATTTTTAGTTCCGGAGTCCAGGTCTAAAACCAAGATCCTGATCTCAGATCCAAATTTCCAGTCTAAAATTCAGGCTTAGAATCAGAACCTTAAATTCGGTTTAGGTTCCATAGTTTTGGAATTCGATTCAGGCGCTGGATTACGGACGGGAAATCGATTTTTAGATTGGATTCTGTATTCTGAAAATGAGAAAAAAATCTGGTCTTGAATTTTGAAACCGAATTTCAGAACTGAGCTCTAAAATTAGATTCTGGATCTGGATTTCGGTCTGAAAGAAACGAGCCAGCTACGCAGGCTAGAATGAATGAAACATCAAATTTTAACTTTCTCCCCTTACCAAATGTCATAGAAAACTTCATAGAACTTTCGAGTTATTTGTGGCTATCGAATACTACTTAAAATTCTATCATAAATTGGTGATCTTATTGCCGATGACGTGTAAAAAGAATTATGTTGCTACGTTGAATTAAACAAAAGATATTCACGATCAAAAACTCATCACTCTTTCACGTATTCAACGTATTCACGTCAAAAGCATTGCTGGTACGGATCGAAGACAGTGAACAAAAAAGTAACTACCACGCATTTTTTGCATTTCTCATATAAAAAGGCTATGCAATCACTGTGAAAACCGATTTTACAACCGAGGTCCGGTGGGGCGAGTGTCATATACCATTCGGCTTAGTTCGTCGAGATCACAAAATGTCTATCTGTGTGTATGTGTGTCTGTATGTGACAAATAATGTCACTTAATTTTCTCAGAGATGGATGAACCGATTTTCACAAACTTAGATTCAAATGAAAGGTCTTAAGGTCCCATACAAAGTTCCTGGGTTTCATTTGGATAAAACTTCCGGTTCCGGAATCAGAAGGAAATATTAACAAACTTATTGAAAAAGGCGTACTCAGTTTTCTCGGAAATTTCTCAACCGATTATCACAAACTGAAATGCAAATGAAAAGTCTTGAAATTCTTTAAAAAGTCCCCGACAAATGATCCGGGATTCGACTTCCGATTCCGATATAACAGTGCGATAAGTGAAAATTTTCAATTTCATGAGTATTTTTACAAGCGACATTTTTATAAAACTTACTGCTAAATTAATCTGGTTGGCAGATCTTGTTAGTTAGTGAATATATAAAACTACCGCTTCCGAAAGCACCGATAATAGTGAAGAAATTCTCCAAAAACGGAACTCACTTCGATTTCTCTGTGCACTATACTGTGCAATTTCATCCTGATCCGACTTCCGGTTCCAAAGTTATCGAGCGACGAGTGTCAAAACATTTAAATCGACATTCAAAATGACGATGCAAAACTGGAACGCGTCGGAACGCGTGGCTTTGCTCCGTTCGCAGCGTGCTTTGTTCGTATAGCGTGCAGGGTTGCCACAAATGTAATTTTCTAATTCTCTCATTCAATTTGTACCTACTTGTTAGTGTTATTACAAGATCGTGATAATTATGCTTTTCTATAAAAGTACATTATTTGCCTTACTCATACAAAAAGTTTATGCAATCTCCTGAGAAATTGACTAGTGGGAATTGGCCCAGAAGGCTAAGTGTTCTATATCATTCGACACAGTTCATCGAGCTGAGCGAGGTAAGTGTCTGTGCGTGTATGTATGTGCGTATGTTGCAAATAATGTCACTCGCAAAAAAAATTCGTAGTCCCATAGGTTGCTATTGAATTTCACACCGTTATTTAGAGCGACGATGCAAAAAAGGGTACAATTCTTCTAGATTAGGATTAAAACTGATTCAATTTGTTGGCTACATTAGTGACTTACTATACGAACCGACTTACGCTATACTGGTTCCATGTTCTCGGTTAAAGAAGTACCGGAAATAGTGGTCAAAAAGTTTAAAATGAGACTCACTCAATTTACTCAGAGATGATTTGATAAAAAGCTCCTATAGTCTTATAGGTTGCTGTTCAATTTCATCCGAGTCCGACTTCCAGTTACAGAACTATAGGGTAAAGGGTGTTTATTCATGTAGTGCGACGATGCAAAATATAGAAAAATTCTTATTAACCTGACATAACTGTTTACAAATTGAAAATATTATTTTAGTTTATACCCAAAGAAAGTTTCAAATTTTATTCAAGGTGGAAAAAAAATTTTTTTTACAGAATCTTCTAGTGATATTTTTGAAAATATAAGTAATATGAGAAAGGCATCATTACACCACTAAATGGATTAAAAAAGGTTTTTTAATATGTGGATTCAATTGTCTTTTGATAAATCACTGGAATCTCACTGTTGCCCAACTCAATCAATCTAAGCTATTAACTTTAGCGACTTCAACTTTCTACGGTTTCACTTTAAACGCTGTCAAAAGCTGTGCTAAGTTTAAGATAGGTTTCACCAATCTTCAACTGAAAGACCAAAATTTTCTCCTAACTAATTTACACACAGTTCGTTTTCTTTTCTGGCTTATAAAAAAATATCAAAATTTCTTTTTGATTGTCCCAGTTTACCGCCGTTCAACTCGCCCCGAAGTTTTCCCAAACAATAGCTTTCTCAGACAAAACTAAGGTGCTTTGTAAAACGGTCCCGTGCCAAAATTCACAGTAACTTGTCTTCCCACCAACAGTTGACGAAATGTGGTGCAATTGAAAACCGGTCAACCTGAAAGTCAGCACCTCCATCCTCCAAGAAATGGTGGGTGACTGAAGTTGTTGATTGGACAACTAAATCAAGAACAAGCGCCATCACGACGACGACAAAAAAAAACACAAAATGAAAAAGAGAAGAAATTGTTTACACCATTCGTCGCTAATTGATTCCACTACGGGCCCAGGAGGAGGAGGAGGAGGAAAAGAAACGACTCTCGGAATCCAATTAATCGCTCGATCCAACTGTCAAATTGCTGCCATCTCTCTCTCTCTTCCGTTGCCGTTGCCAAACGCTTTACCATCAGAATCGACTTCATTATCTAAATTTGCGGTATTATCCACACCTTTTGAGCCTCATTGTTCTCGGTGTTCACCGTAAATAAATCCGCTCTCGGTTCCGCAGTTCTACGCACTGATTTTTGGTATTGGATTCATTCTAATGCAATTGTTTGGCACTTGAATTGTTGAGCTAAATCCGTTTTTTACTTCACACCAACAAAGGTCACCATCATGGTAGCCATGAGAAGTGGAATAGCCAAAAACGTTTTTTGCATTCTTTTAGGAGCTAGAGCGTATCTTCTTTCCAGTTCACGGAATGACCACGGAAGTATCTTCTTCCGAAACCGCACCCGCCGTGGATGGCGGATGGCCGTACTTCATATTTTCGCTAATTCCATCTCGTTTAGTTCAATTTTCCCCCCAGCACAGCAATGTGATGCGGTCCGGTTACTTGGGCGCGCACTTGAAACAGTCAACAAGTGCCGGCACTCCTTCCCGCTCTGGATGGATCACGATTGGCTGGCCTTTTCATTGTGGGAATGATTGAAATAACTTTACTTTCAAGAGCCTTCTCTCGAGCAACCAGTTTTCGCGGTTTACCTGGTTTTACAGCTGCCTTTTTTTTTGAGCTATTCAATTATGTGTATTCCGGGAAAAAAAAGTTTCGAAACATGCTCGTCATAATTTGATCCACCGCAGACTAGAAATGTAACTGAGAGCATAATATCGGCTCGAATGGTATTGGCTTGGCACATTCATAGCCTATTTGCATCTCGTTAAACGGGCGCGAAATTCACTTAATTTGAAGAAAATGGCAAAATACCGAACAGCAACAACCTCTTGAATAATTGACGAAGCGAATGGGTGCCTGGCAAAGCAGCTTTTCCGAGGGTGAACAGCGTCGAAGGTGGCATGAAGAAAAAAAAACGGGCCCGACGGCTTTCCACGAATCGCGTATTGGCTATTGAATGAAGGCGCGGTGCAGCTCGACTGGAAGTTTGTTTTTTTTTAGACGGCGGAATTATCCAATTGAGGAGAATGGCAGAAGAAAATAGACCGGGTAGGTTGTTGTTGGGCACTTTCTCACGACTTTTCACTCATCAAGATGGATTGTAGATTGATCTCGCCAATCCGTGATCCGTCAACGAGCTGGCAGCTTGGACCCCAATGAGGTTGAAAGCTGGTCTAATTTTACAGGAATTTTCAAATTACCAATGAATTATCGACAGTTGACTGTTGAAGATACTTCATTTGAGATACCAACTGAGCTTGATTCGAGAAATGGTGTTCTTTACTTTTTGAATACCCATTCGATTTCGTATAACTTCTCCTTAACCATTTTTGTACAGTTGACAGTTTCCGATTTTCGCGCGCGTCTCGATTGTCTATATTTTCCAACTTATTATTTACCGCGAAAATGATTAATTGGTTGTTATACTGGTTGATCTGAGCAGTCGAGTACCCAGAAAAATTTTTTCAATTTTTCAAACAAACACAAATATTTTCATACTATTTCTTCAATGCACCGATCTATGTTATCTCTGTTAATCACATTGTAATTTTAACAGATCTTCATAATAAGGAGTGTATCGAAAAGTAGTTAGCAACATTGATTATTGAATAAAAAAGCGAAAAAAAACTGTGAAACGCTCGCACTTTGGACTTGACATTCTTCAATAAATTCTGCACAGTTACTTTTGTGACTTTCCTGGTGGCAGCTGTCCAGTTTTTTTTAATTCCTGCATGTTTCGGGACACTGTACCTTCCTTCCGAAAGTGCCGCTTGACAATTGCCCAATACCTTTAGATCCTGGCAGTTCGGTGGGTTGATGTCCTTTTCCACGAATTTTGCATTATATTTTGACAACCACTGTAGAACGGAGTTGGAGTAGTGGGCTGAAGCCAAATCCAGCCAGAAGAGAGGAGGAGCCTTATGCTTTCTGTACAGTGGCAGTATTCTCTTCTTCAAACATTCTTCCTCGTACATCTTGGCGTTAATTGTGCGCTTCGTGAAGAAAATCGACGACCGCAAACCACAGATACAATTTGCTTGCCAGACCAACACCTTCTGCCCAAACTTTTCCATCGCCACCGTGGAGTCAGCGTCGTCTAGGTCCTGGTACACCGATTTCGTATAATATTGCGGTCTGGGCAGCGCTCGAGAGTCTTTCGTGGCGTATGTTTCGTCGTCGATCAGGATGCATCCGTCTTTATTCTGTAGAATCCGGTTATACAGTTTTCGCGCTCTTGTTTTGGCCTGAGCTTGCTGTACCAGGGACTTTTTCGGCACCTTTTGTTTCTTGTACGTTTTCAGGGAGTTCCGAACTTCGATCCGTTGAATCATCCCGATGCTGGTGTTGAACTGCTTGGCCAAACCCCGCGTCGACGCCAATGGTTTTTTCCTGATGTACTCAACCACTTTTAAGTCCCGGCCGGGCTGGCTGGGACCCGTTTTCCTACCGGATCAGGGCAAATCCTTAATCAAAAGGGTCTTACCGAACTTCTCGATAATATTTTTGACACTGGTGTGGTGCACTTTCACCCGTTTTGCAATTTCGTTGTACGTGATTAAAAAATAATGCCATTTCAGAGTAATAACAGTTTGAATGTTGCTTACTACTTATCGATACACTCCTTAATTGACTTTTATCATTCAATTTATAATATTGAAAAGCAAGCAGGAAGAAAAAAAACATTTATCAGAAAATCATATTGTCGAAAAATAATGTGAAAAGGTTTTTGAACAAAGTGTTTGTTGAATGAAGAGATACCTTAGTAAAATGGAGTAATCATATGTGAAACGTTTTAAAAAAAAACCTTATAACAGAAGGAAAAAAATCACAGGGTTGTATCCAAAACACGACCGAGCACGATTACATTAAAAATGAAATAATTCTAAGGTTTCCATAATAAGTACAAAAATAAAGATGATGGTGGATGCACCAAACCATGACAAATTTCTAAACATTTTTAAACGTTTTCGAATCAAGTTAAATAAGACAAATCCTCCAACAAATCACCGAGATACAAGAGCTTCAAATTACGTCCGAAAAATCTATCGCCGATAATTTTAAATTGGTTTGCCGGAGTTACCATATAATCCAAATAAAATACTACTATACTATACTGAACATTCTGCACACATACAAAAGCGACTATCCAGCGAGCGAATGGATGTAACTTTTATCCACTCACTACTCGAAACACCTTCACCGGCCGACGAGGAATGCTCGCTCACAACCAGGGGATAACTAAAGCTGAAATGTATTCAGGCATAAATCTATAGATTCCCTTTTGTGCGATAGTTCATACTTCGCAAATCGAAGATGATGACATCATTGACCGCGACTGTGATTGGCTCGTGAAAACATAGGTCAATTCTATCCCTTTTTTTCAATGGGTTAGAAATTGAAATACTTACGCAACGTTACCTCATAAGTTTAGTTTAATGTTTCCCAGTCGATTGGTTCTTCTATAAATCCATCGACAAATGACTAAGTTATAAGCGTTCAAATTATGACAGGAAAAGGTTACGCAATTAGTTTTGCATTTTTTTTTTAATTGACCCAGCCCAGTCTCGTAGAGCGAAGAGTAAGGCATTTTTAATGCCAATAGAAACTCAAGTAATTGTCGCCTTTTACGACATGGAAGCAGGAACCGACTGGATCTTTTCTTTGTTTCAGTTTTGTCATGAATACGACGTACTTTACTATGGGGCGCCTTTTCAAAATTAACCCTCTGAAAGCGTAATAAGTTTTTGATCGGGAATATCACTTGTTGTATCTAACGAATCAACATAATTTTTGCTACATGTCATCGGAAATTTGATCACATTTTTATGATAAAATTTTCAGTTGTGGGACATAATCTCAAATAATTCAAAATTAAACTTTTCTGAAATGTTTGGTATAAACGAGTATCAAAGAGGATAATTCATAAGGCGCGTTTGCCTTTCTCGTATTTTGAAAACTCATAGCTCAGTGATCTGTGAAAGGATTTATATAATCTAACTTCCAATAGAATCGAAATTTTTCAACTTAAACGTGTATAGCAACAGAATTGAAGTATTTCAATAGTACAATATTGAAAAACCTGTCTCATTTGACCCATGTCAACACCAGCCAATCAGAACGCGTTCTGAGGAAGAGAACAAAATATCTGCTGCTGTACAACAAATCGTTCGTGAAAATGTTCCGAACAGTGTTTAATATCGTAGTGAGTTCCACAATTTGGTCCTTCTGGAAGGCAGGAATGAATCCCGTACAGAATCCGGATAGTTTCTTTCAATGAAATGCAAATCCGAAATTAAATAATCGACATTAAAATTCTGTATGCGGTTATTTTTATAGCCGTTTGGACCGCCCATTAGTGAAAAAGCTACAAACGAAATCACATAAAAAGAAACCTCTTAACAAAAATTGGATCAGTTTGGATTCTATCACCACTGCGAGCAGATGTATTGTATGTCCTTTGCAAAGCTAGTTTCGCTTCCGACAAGAGCGATTACGTCACAGCTACCAGTTGTTTGTATTGGTGAAAAAACAACGAAATGAGGACAACGGTGGAGAGCATCACACAAAATCAGCCGTTCTAATGCCTCTAAAAGTTTTCTAAAGAACTATTAGGATTTCTTGCTCGCAAATCAAAGGGAAATATCCTCAGTTTAATGAAAAACTAGAACTGTTTGATTTGATTTTTGCACTTTTCGCTGTGTGAAATTTTCAGTAATCTAGATCAAGTAAGGCCTTCTTTGTTTTTGCGAAAAATGTGGAAAATGGGAATGCTTGCATAATTCATACAATTGATCAACTAATTGATAATCGGAAGTGTTAAGGAACATTTCGTATTCACGACATCCAGTTATGTCTCTGACATCACCCACCCGCCTTTTTCGGCATTGCACAGTGGTTCAAAAGCGCAATTTCACGCTCTCAATTGATAACTCATAGGATCGTGATTTTTGAGGTACAGTATCTTCAGCAAAGTTGCCCAGAATGATAGACGCCATCTTTTGGCAAATTTTATTTATGTGATTAATCCCCCTAAAAGGGAGATAAAACTTTTATTTTGGCTCAGGGCCAACATAGGGGCTAAGTTACTTCGACAAAGTTATGCAAAAAGTTATTTCAAACAAGTTTGCTGAAGATACTATTTCCGTAGCTTGAGCGTAATTCAAGATAGAATGTATTTTCTGAAAAGGGTATCCAAAAACCAGTTTTTGTGAGAAAACATATATATTTACAATTTATATGAGTGTTTCATGTTATACAAAGTTTTTCATCTTTAAAAACTACACAACTTTCTCAAATATACTATGCTGCTATCATTTCAATTTAATGAAATAGAGCAATTTTTCATGTTTTTTAAATAAAATTTGAACCTGTCTATTATCAAAAGGCGCAGGAAGGTGCAGATGAGACTACTTACATATTAAACTACTTCAAAAGAGCTTTCACACCGTGGTTGAGTTGCTCGTCTGCGATCGTCTGCAGGCGAGATATGTTCTTTTCAAATATCCTTGTCCTTGACATTTGCAATGATTAGGCTCATTGTATTTCATATCAGATTTCAGTATATATTCATTACTATGGTACTTGCCACAAAATATTTTTTTTTGTGCACATTGAAGTCTATAAATTGAATAGTTTAGTAACTGTTTTGTCTCGACTTTAAAAAAAAAAGTACGGGTGTGTAATGTCAGAGACATAACTGGATGTCGTGAATACGAATATGACACGCTTTATTTATGCTTCCGAATTCGAATTGGTAGTTCATCGATTGTTTGAATTGTGCAACTTTCCCCTCTTTCATTACCAGAAATTTAAACGATGCGCCTAGACTAAATTACAGATTAGTTACATTAAACATTCTGAAACGCAATTAAATATTATGAAATAAGCAGTATAGTTCTTTATAATAAAAAAATGGTGACGATTTGAGTTAGTTCAGCACGCAGACTCTGATTTCTAAACCCATATTCCAGAACTAAGCTCTAAAACATGAAGACGATTTTTCGCCATGACTACCAGGTTTTATAGAGTACAGTAAAGTAAATTTCCGCATAATTCTTTAGGAGTATTATTATGGGTCTAAAAAGAACCGAATAGAAGAAGTCTGGAATAAAGAACTGGATCCTGAGTTCAAGAACTAAATTTAGAACCAATAACAGACTCAGAATCCAGTTTCAATTCTAGAATTGCAATTTCGAAACTCAAATTAGTTCCGGAATACAGTTCCAGAATCCAGTTTCAGCACGCAGGCTCTGAATTCTAAACCTATATTGCGGAACTAAAATCTGAAAATTGAACTTCTCGTTACGACTACCGAAAACCAAATGATGGCAGGTGCTCTCTCCGTCGCTGCTGGTTTAACTCCCGCGATGGCAGTCTTCTCGCCTTGATGGCCAGCAAGCGAATGAAAGTTGCTACCTGAGCGTTTGAGGTTTTAACCACGCAGAAGGCGCTCTCTCCGTCGCTGCTGGTTGATGGTTTAACTCCCACGACGTCTGCTTCCATCGAACGCACGAAAAGAAATGATCGATTTTCACCACGGTTCCCCTTTTATACGCATTCAGTTGAAAATATGTGCCTGACTACCTCAAAATCGTCGTCCTTGCGCGAAAAACCCAAGCGAAAGTAAAGAGTTTTCCGCATTATTTTGAAATTTTGAGAAAAATTAATTTTTGAGTTGTTTGTGGTTATCTCACACTGTTCAAAATATTATCCTAAATTCCTGATCATATTTTTGATGAAATGGTGAAAGAATTATGTTGCTACCATTAATACAAGTCGAGATATTCACGATTAAGTTCTGCCCATTCTTCCATATGGCTAATTTTGAAAAGGCACCCCATAGTAAAGTAAGTCGTATTCACGACAAAAGTCATCATCAAATCGAATTAAGTTATGTTATTCTGGTAAAGAAAAGTATGATCAAAACTCATTTTATGATTATATGTATTTATTTTATGATAGCTGATAATGTTCTTAACCAGTTAAAAGACTTTTAGCATCGTTCGACAGATTCTTCTTGGACTGATTTGGCCAATCACGAATATTTGTAACCAAAGGATCTAATTATCAATTCATGGGATCCCGATTCGTGAGTGATCTGGATTGCTCGCGGGTATAATACTCTAGACATCTGTATAAAAGAAACTTCTTAATCATTATGAACAGTACAATACAGTAAGCGTTTATCGATCTCCACTTTAATTTATGAACAGAGCAAATTTATCCGCAGAGCTTTTCTATAGAAAAAAAACATACCAAAAAATGACATAACGTGATTCGACATGATAATTGCCTTTTTTCAAAGTCGTGACTTCTTATCTCACTTTCAAAAAACGTCGGACAGTTACTTTCAAAAAACGTTATTATTACTAAGCTTTTCTAATTGTAGACTTCGATGTCCATAAAAACCTTTTTTTGTGAGAGTTTCCATGGTAACGAATATATACAGAAATCTGATCTGAAATACAATGAACCTAATCATTGCAAATGTCAAGGACAAGGATATTTGAAAAGAACATATCTCGCCTGCAGACGAGTAACTCAACCACGGTGTGAAAGCTCTTTTGAAGTAGTTTAATATGTAAGTAGTCTCATCTGCACCTTCCTGCGCCTTTTGATAATAGGCAAGTTAGAATTTTATTTAAAAAAAAAACATGAAAAATTGCTCTATTTCATTAAACTGAAATGATAGTAGCATAGTGTGTTCGAGAAAGTTGTGTAGTTTTTAAAGATGAAAAACTTTGTATAACATGAAAAACTCATATAAATTGAAAATATATATGTTTTCTTACAAAAACTGGTTTTTGACCACCTTATAAAAAAAATACATTCTATCTTGAATTACGCTCAAGTTACAGAAATAGTATCTTCAGCAAACTTGTTTGAAATAACTTTTTGCACAACTTTGTCGAAGTAACATAGCCCCTATGTTGGCCCTGAGCTAAAATAAAATTTTTATCTCACTTTTAGGGGGATTAATCACATAAATAAAATTTGCTAAAAGATGGCGTCTATCATTCTGAGCAACTTTGCTGAAGATACTGTACCTCAAAAATCACGATCCTATGAGTTATTAATTAAGAGCGTGAAGTAGAGCTTTTGAACCACTGTGCATTGGTGAGTAAGTTTCTGTTTTTGTAAAGTAATACGTGTAACGTGGATCAATTTATATTTGATTTCCAAAAACGTGGCATTATTGGAAAGGGTATTCAAAACTTTACAAAATGGCATATCGGTTTTCAGTATAACCTCACTTTTATTTTTTGTTAATCGTGATTTTTCTCGAAAACATTCACTGGGGCAGGTTTATCGAGTTTGTTTTTGCGGGGTTGGTTGGCCGAGTTATAATTTTGGCTTAGAGTAAAGTGCACTTGGATATTCGTGAAATGTTATCTAATTTTTGGACGGCATTGGATTGATGATCATAAGGAAAAACATACATGAGAAATAAGTAATTGAAATAAATGAAAATCATTAACAAATAGAAATAAGAGATTAGAAACATTAAAAGTTGGAAATTGTCGATAGGAAAGATGATTCAAATATGTAATTAATTAAATACCATAAAAATTTTTAGCAATTAGAGTTCCTAACAGGATTTCTCGCAGTTTTGCGGTTTTTTACGTGGATTTCCGATGTTACGTGGTTTTTCATGCGGTTCATATCCTCCGCGTAAAAAAAAACTCAGTGTATGTCAAAAAGTACTCAGTAGCTGTAAATATCGAATAAAATCCGCAAATCGGATCGGACTAAAACATTCAAATTTTTGGGGTTTGAGCGGTTAGTGGAATGAAACTAGACCGTTTTTGAAAATAAATTCAGCTCCCTTAAATTTCACTATAAAGTTGATAGTGGGACTAAGGGGAACTTTTTTTTTGGAAACGGTTTATTGAAATATTGTTTGCTTAAATTTTTTACTCTAATTTGTTTGTTAATAAGTAAGAACAGTTCGGCTGAAAAGATCGTATCGTTTAATAGAAACACACATTTTTTTGCCAAAATTCGTTTTTATTATTCAACATAATTGCCATCAGAGGCGATACAGCGATTATAGCGATCTTCCAACTTTTCGATACCATTTTTGTAGTACGATTTGTCCTTTGCCTCAAAATAGGCCTCAGTTTCAGCGATTACCTCTTCATTGCTTCTAAATTTTTTACCAGCGAGCATTCTCTTGAGGTCTGAGAACAGGAAAAAGTCACTGGGGGCCAAATCTGGAGAATACGGTGGATGAGGGAGCAATTCGAAGCCCAATTCGTTCAATTTCAACATGGTTTTCATCGACTTGTGACACGGAGCATTGTCTTGATGAAACAAAACTTTTTTCTTCTTCAAATGAGGCCTTTTTTTTAAATTTCGTCTTTCAAACGCTCTAATAACGCTATATTATAGTCACTGTTGATGGTTCTTCCCTTTTCATGGTAGTCGATGAAAATTATACCATGCGAATCCCAAAATACAGACGCCATAACCTTACCGGCCGATTGTTGAGTCTTTCCACGCTTTGGGTTCGGTTCATCGCGTGCAGTCCACTCAGCTGACTGTCGATTGAACTCCGGAGTGAAGTGATGGAGCCATGTTTCGTCCATTGTTATATATCGACGAAAAAAATCGGTTTTATTTCGATATAACAGCTCCAAACACTGCTCAGAACCATCAATTCGTTGTTGTTTTTGATCGATTGTGAGCTCACGCGGCACCCATTTTGCACAAAGCTTTCTCATATCCAAATATTCGTGAATAATATGTCCAACACGTTCCTTTGATATCTTTAGGGTGTCAGCTATCTCGATCAACTTCACTTTACGGTCATTGAAAATCATTTTGTGGATTTTTTTCAAGTTTTCATCGGTAACAGCCTCTTTTGGACGTCCACTGCGTTCATCGTCTTCGGTGCTCATATGACCAGTACGAAATTTTGCAAACCACTTACGAATTGTTGCTTCGCCCGGTGCAGAGTCTGAATAACACTCATCAAACCATTTTTTGGTATCGGCGGCACTTTTTTTCATCAAAAAGTAGTGTTTCATCAACACACGAAATTCCTTTTTTTCCATTTTTTTGACAATAACAAAAGTAGCTTCACTCAAAATGCAATATCTCACAAACTAATAATCAGACAGCTGTCAAATTTATACACGTATCCTTTGAAGGTTGGTACTAACTGAAAATGGTATGGATTTAATTCTAGTGGCGCCCTCTCATAGAAATGATACGAACTTTTCAGCCGATCTGTTACTTTAGTATAGATGCACCGTTACAATTCTGGAAGCGAAACAGTAAAAGTTGCAGCGGTATTATACAATCAACTCCGCGTAACTTTTTTGAGATTGGTATAAGGAGTGTTAATAACGATTGACACAACCGATTTCCAGAAATTTAAGTTTCAATGCTGGATGATAGTGAACGGATTTTCAACATTCATATTAGTATTAGCTAGTTGGTGCCATATCTACTGTGACTTATCACCAATACAGCAATGGTACACGGGCAAAATTCCGATTCAAGAAATAAGCAAAACGAGTCATAATTTGGGGAAAATAGTATATTTTCATGTTATGATAATACACCATGATTAAAAGTTCTCGGATCATGATCCATTTGGACTGATTTCGTTGAAATTTAGCGTAACGCATTTGACGTTGTTGGGTATAACTTCAGGCGTATTTCTGCTACGATGGTAATCTTTGCAACATAAATTCATAATACGATTTCAACTAATGTCTCAAATAATGTACATTTGAATAGCAAAACAGTGAAAAGCACAACGAATTTCTTTTAATCTGAAGCATCAACAATTCAAATATGTTTTTGAACCACCACGACACCTAAAATAACGCGTTTACTTGCGTTCATTGCTCCAGATTTGATTTTTTGTTTCAGAATTTGAAAAACATGAACGAACTGCATGAAAATACACGTGAGAATCAAACCTCTTTAAAAGATACTCTATGTTGAATTCTTGCAAATACCGCGGATCGATTTTTCCTTTTTTGTTTTCAAAACATCGTTTGCAAAATCGTTTTATTTGAAATATTTAGGTGAATCAATACAGCTTGTGCTTGTGTATCTATGAAACAAATTAATCAAACTGGTTGAACAAAAAAAATTTTATTTTAACAACAACAGTCACATCGAATATGCAAGAATACATTCAGATATATTCATACAAAATGTAAAACTTATGATGTAAAATTTCGGTTCATTATCTTTATGTTGTCAATTCTCTTTCGGCTGGTGGGTAAACCAACACAATTATAAAATGAATATGCCTAAGGATCAAGTAAAAATTTTCAGTAGTTCATGCTTTTCAATGTCTACTTTTTGTCTTACCATTAATCTATTAAACAATCCATCACATCACTTGAGGCAGAGGGTTCAAAGTGATATCCGGATAGAAAATTGGAGTTACGAGCTTTAAAAGAAATGCATTCCTCAAGTGACGCATTTTCGGACCATGATTAATTTTCATGGGAGAAGACTTTTTGCTCATGGTTTCATGATAAGTTAAAATGATTGGTTTCATGATTTTCTAATCATGACAGCAGTAACGGATTTCTTTCCGTGTAATCTGAATTCTTATCGGGCTATTGTTGCCCGATTAAACCAGACTCAAATATGAACTGAGTCACGCAAAGAGAGATGCCTGAAACTTGTTCGATGCTGCTGTTTTACACTGAGCATTCTGTGATGAATTTTTGAAAAGTTTCACTAAAACCATTCCCTGGCTAATTACTAAAGAGGTAATTTATAATGCAGCACCCGAAACAGTCCGAAAGTCATTTCAATTGTTTACAACGGGGCACTCTAGAAAGCCCTTGTGTCAACCAATCAAAACTAAAGAGCCTATTCTGTGTGTGTGTGTTTTTTTTTCTCCGGCACGCTCTCCCATTGTGTGCCACGGCATGAATTGCATTAGTCTCATTTCATAACGTTTTCATGCAATTGGGCTATTGAAATTTCGCACGACCGTCCGTCCGCGAACCGGTTCACGGGTCAGCGAGCAACAGTGTCGCCAACCCAGATTCGTCCCAACCTGGGACAATGAAATTAGTGAAACTCCGCGAAATGAATATTCCAGAAACGATAATAATCATCCGAGGCTGCGGATGAGCTGAGCTGACTGCTGCTGCTGTTTCGGCCTTTGCTGTCAACCGAGGGTGAGAGGACAAAAAAAACACCGAAATGATAACGCTCATTGCAGTCGTACATTATTTAGACGTTAATTTTGAGTGCTTTCACTATCCCTACTGCAACCACTACACGGTACCAGGGGGAAGACGAGGGGAGAGGGAGGGTTCCCGTATCATCAGGGATATACAGAGCCTGGTGTCGCCCATCAGATCCGGTGCGCTGGCTTCCCAAATTGGAAAGATTCGCTCTGGTGCCACTGTGAGCTATGAGCTCTCGTATTTCCTGGCATGTTTCACCCAACCACCCTATGACCTTCGTTTGAAGAAAAGTCTACATGCTATTCCGCGTTAGTTCCCTCGGTACCTCTTCACCTCACGTGACCGGCCACCGAAAAGACTGCTTCCGCTTGACGTCGACGAAGGTGCACGGAACAGAACACGAACATGTACATGTGGAATGAGTTTAATTAAATATTTTTTTCCGCATGTGTGTGTGTGTGAGCTGCAGAACGGGGAACGCATGTGAGTCTTTTTCCAAAAAAAAATCGTATTTATAAAGGACAGAAAACTCTTTTTCCGGAAAAAATGCGCATTTTTTCCGAAACGGTCCTCCATTCAACTTTGTACAATTTGCGACAGAGAAATATCACCATAAACTTATTAAAAACTGCTTAGCCAGGATCGTTTCGTCGCGCGCGCCACCTCATGTGTCACAATCCTTGAAATCAGCTGAAACAATAGCGAATAAATTCAAATGAATATTAAATCATAATTATGCTGAGCTACGGCGGGAGAACTTTCGGAGTGCCGACGAAACGGTGAATTTCCACAGACAAACACACAGCCTTTACGTGTTGGAAGGAAGCAAAACGGTGGAATAAAACAAACGAAGCATAGTTTTAATAGCTCCTACAAACCAATGGAATTGTCGGCAATAGTTTAAAAGCTAATTTGTCAGCTGGTGGCCACAGGGTTCGGGTTTCCCGCGGCAAATTTAATATTTCAGCGTCGCTCATGTCACATCGGTTTAAAGAGCCATTAATCGCTGGCAGGACGGACGCTTGGAATGAAACGTGAATAATTTTTTTTCGAGGGAAAAAAAAGCTAGAAAACTAATTACCGAGGTAAAACTATTCAACCGAAAAAAAATATATATGATAACGAAATTATTCCTACTAGTAAACAAACAATAAAACTCACGTCTTGTGCGAAATTGAATTTCCATCCATTGTTCCTAAACCGTTGCTGCCTCGGAAACAATAGGATGTTTACACCAAGGAAAAATCATACTAAATGGAGCTATTCTGCCTTCCACAAACAATATGTGATCTGCGTTTTCACAGTTCCTGCATCTGCACCGGGGGTTCCCCTCCCGGGAGGTGGTTGAAAATGAATGTTGTTACCACGGTAAAGTCACAGTCAGACTTCTCAACCAACGCCCCCCTCCCATCACCCTATTAAGCTAAACGATTTCGTTGTACACAAGATGAGCTTCACACGCATGACTCCCCGAAACCGAGCGATCCTTCTCCCGTGTACGATGATGCGCCCCCCAGGCGCTGCTTTATCGAGTTTACCTGCTGCTAAAAATGTTGTTACTCTGCTTACAATGGCTATTATGGACTCGGTTTACAACCCCAGAAATTGCACGCCACAATCTCCGCTTGACGGTTGTCGGCGGCAACATCGGGAGAATTTCTTTCTGCATCGCATAGAAAGAAAAAAAACGATGAAGACGCTCGACTACTGCCTGAGAGTTAGTTTTCCGAAGAATACAATTTCCTCGCCTGCCGGCCGCCCGACCACTTTTCCTTGGCCCAGGAAAATAACCCAACATCGTCCCGTCATCGTTCGAATTTTTCTCATGATGTTATATTATTTTTTCTTTCCTTCTCTCTTTATTTTCAGGTAATAATTATGTTGCACACGTCTACGGACCGGTGTAAAGTTGCTGCTCGGTCTCGTGCTGTGGCCATGTCGGACGAGCGATCAAGGTGTGATGCCGGTACCTACTGTTGCTAGTAAGTAACTGATATGACACTGCGAATCTGACGGTGTATGTATACCGCAAACAGGCGCCGGCTACACAGTAATTCGGATGATTGTGGTGGGTTCTGCTTTGTGAGCTGTCTAGGATCGCCTCGTCAGAAAAAAAACAATGCGAATATTTTCGGTGCACTGATGCGAGTTTGTAACACGGAACCGCAGATTATAAAAATTAGGACCAAACTTCCCGCGGTGATGGTATAATAGGCAAAGAAATATCCCCTTTTGCGTTAGTAGCAAAATGAGAGGGTGCGAATTGGTTTGTATGTAATCACTCATTTGAAACGTAAAAGTGTATACAAACCGCTT
The DNA here is from genome assembly GCF_030247185.1 of Malaya genurostris. Classification (NCBI taxonomy): domain Eukaryota; kingdom Metazoa; phylum Arthropoda; class Insecta; order Diptera; family Culicidae; genus Malaya; species Malaya genurostris. The sequence goes on from NC_080572.1 coordinate 283,065,671, forward strand.
AATGTGGTTTTAAATTGCCTTTAATCTATCCAGACTTTTAGTCTTGATTGAAACCGTCTGTAACATTCCTTGCATTATTCAAAGATTGGCATTTTCATCTCATCCTCAAATAGTTCCATAAGAAAAGGTAACAAGAGTGTAATTGGCTGGTTCCGAAGACTGAATACTTGGATACGATTGGTAATAAATCACACCGGTGACACGATTGTCATCTGCATACAATCGGCTTGAAGTCGAAATTTTTGTTACCTTTGTTCTAGTTCGCTATCAAATGCTGTGCTAAAGCAGTGTTCACATCTTTCTTCATGCGGTTGCACCAACGTAAGGAAATGATTTCGAAGGAATGTGATTAAACTAAAACAAAGCATAAATGTTTTTTCTTATTAAAAAAAGAATTCAAATTACTGTGTTTCAAAGAGAATACAAGACTAGAGTTTTACTTATATTGGAGTGAAATTGATATTTATGGGAGACAACACAGACCGGAAGGAATAAATGTAGCTGGAAATCAACTCTAACACTTTTTCAAAAATCATTTATTTTTTTCTTTGTATTTCGTTATAGTAAAACATTTCAAGAATATTCTGTCAAGTTTTCAAGTCTACTGGAACAAAACTCAGCAATTTATGGGCCTTTATCTTTGCTTATCTCATACTGCGAAGAAGTGAGCGCTCGGCGCATAGGCCAAAGATGTCTGCTTCGATTAACTCAAAACTTGACAAATTATTCTTGAAATGTTTCATTATAACAAAATACAAAAGATAACATATGATTTTTCAAAAATGTTAGACCCTACAGACTCCCTAGAGTAATAAATTGTTTCCTTCGATGTTCTAGGCAAAAAACTTTAAACGCGTTTTTCTCGAAAGCAGGTTTTGAAACGATTTATTAATTTTTAGTTTTTTGACGTAAAATCGCCATAAGTAAGTAAGTGACCATAAAGCGAGAAGACCAGTGTTTGATGAACAGAAAAGATGTATGGATGTATGGAACCGGTCGTGCCTAGTCGTGTTTCAGAACTGTATCTATCACAAGGCTTAGGGTGGCGAAATGGTAGAGCGTATGCACGGAATGCATGAGAACGCTGGTTCGACTCCTGACTCTGAGCGTATGTTTTTTCCAAAAAATCATCTTTTTTGTGAGTTTTTCTTTCGTTTGGCTTCTCCAGTATAGGTTTCCACTCAGTCATTGGAAAAACTAAGATTTTGAAATGCCGTGTCCATCGTCATTCAAAAACTACTGTCTCAAATTTGGCACACACTTTCTACATGTAAAATACCAGACCCCCACGTTTTGATTTTCGTTGTTTGTTACTTTGGAAAGGTTAAACAGCTACAAAATGGCGGATGTTTTCGTGAAAACCCGTAGTTTTGATTTCAAACAACCACCAACCAATAAAAAAAATCAAACAGAAACGATCTCTGATTAGTCTGCTCTGAGATACAATGGACTCCACAAATCATGATTTTTAAGGAGCGTTCTAAAAAAACCTCTTCACCAAACCATTTCTCAATATTTTTCCACAAAACCCTCCCCCCTAAAACAACATTAATAGGAATATTCGCTAGTGAACTTTTCACAACAAATTTTGAGACATCAGTGAGATTAGAATCGCGTTTGCAATAATCAGTAGTGAACTATTCTGTAGTGAGTTTTCTGATTTGCAGTTTCCACGTTACAGGGTAATGAGTCATTAAAATCTCAAATTGCCGCTTAAAACGACGGTCATTAAAATCAAGGATGGCTTTTATCGTATCAAAGAACGCTCACTGGCAACTCTTCACACGATTCAATCAGTGCCATCAAAGAGAGACGGAAATCATCGCAACAACAAAAACCCGGCATGGCTCATTTAACATAGAATCGACACCAGTGCGAGAGCGAATTTCTCTCGATGACATTTCTGAGAATCAAAGGTTAGCACGCTACTGTGGGGATCCTCTCTGAAACAACAAACGGTCACTTATTCTCGTTTCGCGATCCGATTCGATACGAGCAGCTGATAGTTGTGATAGAATCATTTTACTATTGCCGTTTATTCTAACTATGTTCATATAACCTTTGTATAAGTTGTGTCTATGAAAATGTATGTGAATGCTCTACAAAAGGGTTTTGAAATATTGCAACCTAGTATGAGAATCATCAAGTCGAATCATCGATTCAATTTTCTTCGATAATTGTCAACTTGCGATACTCTCTTGGGGAATTCCACACAGCAACGATCATTATCAGATTGTAAATTTTTGTTAAGGGCCGTGAAATACTCAGAGTATGAAGTGGAGCGAAGAAATGTAGCAAAATTCTCTCATGGTTCATGCATTGAGAGACACGATTTCTTGTAGCATCTTCTACCGGATTGAAAATGTTGTATACAATATAGATAGCAATATAGCAGCTAATGCCATGAGAATTAAACACCGAAGAATATTCATGCAAAAAAAAACATATACGAATTGTTTAAAAAAAGGTATCATCTCACTGTTAGGTGGATTAAACACGTTTTTTGTCTGAAAGTCACTTTTACGATTTTCGAAACTGTGACCTTTTCCCAACACTGATCGTAACTATTTCACCAATGTTTTAGCTATCGAATCTCTTGAACCCTACTGAGTAACGTGAACACCATTCATCTCAGCTCCACTTTCCATCTCATATACTGAAACCATAAGTCAAAGTAAAATCGCCTGTCTCTGTTCAATCCAATGGATGCATTCGCTTCAAGTTTTCGCAATGCTATAACAGTAATATTACACAATTGTCGAACTATATTTTCTGTGGTATTGTTTCTTAGTGCCGAAGAGAAGATATTTCCCCATCAGTTCACAATAGAAAAATTTCTTTAACTGGCTGACTGATTGGATTTTTTCGTATCTCACAAATCGCATGGCCTCAGTTCGTGTAGGATCTATTCTTACTGACCCTTTCAACATTATATCAGGTATTCCCCAAGGAAGTCATCTAGGACCACTACTTTTTCTACTGTTCGTGAATGACCTATGCAGAGAATTATCGTCGCCTAAAGTAATGTATGCAGACGATCTCAAAGAGTATTGCATCATTACTAGCCATATGGATTGCTGTGCCTTTCAAATGAACGTTGACAAAGTTACTGACTGGTGTGACAGAAACGGTATGAGCATAACCATAAAAAATGAATATTTGAATACTCTATGATGGCTGTTCCGGTTCAACACGTTTCTGCTGTTAAATACTTGGGCATCGTCCTTGATTGTAATCTTCGTTTCAACGAACAATTCTTTTTAGTTACAGCAAAAGCTTACGCAGTTTTGGGACTTATCGAACGCAACACCAGGAACTTTAATGATGTGTATTGCCTAAAGACAGTTTACGTCGCTTCAGTAAGCAGTATTTTGGAATACGGAGTAATGATCTGGTCATTCACGATTGCCCAGTAACGTTCGATGGGTCGAAGATGAGGTCAGTTTGGTGGATTCATATTTTTCTCAACGAAATTGTTACCCTTTTCCGTAAGCCAATTGAGAGTGGATTTGGGATGGTGAGCCGACGCTAAATCCGGCCAAAACAGTGGAGGTGCTTCTTATATAAAGGCAGAAATCTCTTCTGGAGACACTCAGATCGATAGATTTCTCCACTTGAATCGACTATGGCAAAAGTATCGTGGACTTGGAAGGCTTTTTAAGTCCTCCTTTACATAAGTCTCATCGTCCATCAAAATGCATCCATCCGGACACTGCAAAACAGGCCAGTACAATTACCGGGTCCTTGTTGCTGCTCCCTTCTTCTGTTCTATACTTTGTTTCGAGATTTTCTGCTTCTTGTAGGTCTTCAGGTGATTTCGCCTCTTGATTCGCTGAATCATTCCGACACTCGTTCCTGCTTTTTTGACCAAATCACGTATTGACATTGATTCGTTCTTCATGATTAAAGATACCACTTTCTGGTCCAGTTTCGGGTTGGAAGAACCGGGTTTTCTTCCTGGTAGTGTTCCCCAAATTTATTAACGATATTTTTAACACTGGCATGATGAATTCCAAACCACTTCGCCAATTTTCGCATAGTAATACCCTTCTCACTCAGCCATATGTCCAGAACCTTAATTTTAACTTCCTTTTCAATACGCGACAACTGACAGCCAAACGCACAGCATGCTGTGATCTGGGCATGAAAAACCATTACAAATACATGCGTACAACACAAATGTATGTGGATAGCTTATTTTCGATACACTCCTTAAATATGTAACAATTTACACCTTGTTTTAGCTAGTGCCAAATTCCAATCGATTTGGTTACAAAAATGTTCACTATAATATCACTCGAAGTGCCAAAAATTTGAAATATTTTATAATTGCTGTAAAATATCGATGTTTTTGAGAATGTTACAGTAATAGATATATTTGTTAAAAGATCATAAAATTTTTAAAATCGGACTACTAATGGCTGAGACACAGTAAGCATTCCAATTTTTTTTTCAAAAGACTTTGGTTGACTTTTTAAGATAACTTTGGATATATCCAGCTCCAGCTATTATCCATCACCCTTAGTGTATACTATTCCCAATTAATTTACCTTTCTAATAGTGATCGAATTTTGAAATCGGTTTAAACACAGCTGAGATATAGTCAGTCAAAAGCAGCGTTTCAACGTTTTTTACCCCCTTGGTATTCGGAGTGTTAATAAAGTAAGTAGTCTTGGAGACCATACTGTACAGAGGTACCGAACCAGTTCCACCTCACTTTCTGCGTAGACAAAGGTGAAAGTACTGAAATACAGTAGAAACAAATTACGAAAAGCAACACTTATTTTGTAATCCTTGATCTACAACAACAGTGTACAAATATTTTGAAGAGGACTGTGTAAATCCGTCGTTCTGCAGAATTATCCAACACGTTCTGTGAGACATTTAATCTTACCTCTGACCTTAAATAGAACCAATAATCGAATGACAGTATTTTCACATCCTAACAAACGATTGCTGTGATGATGCACCGATTAATAGCGGTCATCGAATATGTATACCATGTGATCACGTGGTAACGCAATATGAATGATAATTTACAACCACACAAGGACAAAGCACAATTGTCTGTATTCTTTCTAAAGCCTGTAGCGTGCACTACGGTGTTATGAAACTGTCTGCTGTATCGTTTCCCAGATCTACGAACAAGTGGCTTAAGCGCCACCTCTTACGAGGACCACTTGTCACGTTCAAGGTTACCCGACTAGAAACTCCGCCTCAGAGCGGATCAGATTACAATAATCTTGGGGGAAACGAAACGGAAGACGCAAACGTCAAAGGGTACTCCGTGTCAAAGGTCGATCCCTAATAATCACATAACGAATCCGTGAATAGATAAAAGATTTCTCCAACCAACTCGCAGATTCCTCACTGGCAGAATCCCTAAAAACAACCAAATAATAGCCAGCGAAGAAACCAGACTGTTTTCCCGAGCAGTCCAACTCAGAGTACCAAAACACAAAACTATAAACGAGACGACCGCGAACCAGAGACCCTTTAAAGAAACAAAACTGCCGGAATATCACTTCAATTGACAATACATAATCTTAAGAAACGTGAATCACTATCGAACATTTATTCGACCAACAAACACCTAACGGTTTCTATTTTAATTCGAACATTTATTCGAATCTCCTAACCACTAAACTATATTCGAACATTAATTCGACACACTACATAAATATATTATCCTAACTTACTCCTAATTGCACCTTCTATATACAAAAAATTACATTTTATTTCCCGGTTCAGGGCCCTAGCAAGTGCGGGTGGGAATTCTGGACTGTACTATATTTTCGGAGCTTTTATATCACCCTGCGCAGGGATTTAGGCGTTTACTCACTTTTAACAGTCGACCAGCCTTCTTTCTGCTACCTGCACAAATTTAACTACTCTGATCTCTTCCACTGATGAAATTGAAATGATTGATCAGAGAAACTGTTAATCCTCAGATACGAGATTTTGGATTTAAGAAACCGGAAATCGCATTACGAACTCATATTGGACTACGCGGAATCAAACCGAATTCTCGTTTTCCCTTTAGTAGTCCACATCTAACCGTCTCATATCCCCAAATCAACGGACTTCGGGTCAATATTTGAATATCAAGAACATGAAAAGTAGGTGCATACAGGGCTTTGGAACAGTAACCCATTAGATTATGCTACCAGCCACACTCGTTTGTTTTCTCAAATGGTTACGTGGGGTGAGTATTTACTCGCTCCTAGTGACCTAACTCTTACATGCCTACAGTTTTCCTTTCAAAACATTCAATGTGAGCTACCCTCTTCGTGATGAATGGAACGACAACTTGAGGAACACATAGTTTGTATTACGGACGGTTCTCTGTTGAATGGTCGTGCTGGTATCTACTGTCGTGAAATGAGGCTAGAGCAGTTTCGTTCACTTGGTAGATACTGTACTGTGTACCAAGTAGAAATTTACGCGTGGAATTCTATTGGCACTTCATCAGAGAATCTGTGGTAAACGAATTTATTTTTGTTTCGACAGTCAGGCAGCTTTTAAAGCATTCAGTTCGAATGATTCACGGTCGAATCTAGTGATCGCATGTCGAACTCAAATTGAAGACCTCAGCATTTCAAATGCTTTTTACTTCTTAGGGGTACCCGGCCATTCTGGTATTACTGGAAATGAATGGGCTGATGAGTTGGCTAGAGCTGGTGCAACGAATGATTTCGTTGGTCCTGAACCAGCTTTACCACTTTCAACTAGTTGGATAAAGCACAAGATTCGTTCTTGGGCTGCATCCAAACATGCCAGCTACTGGCGCAGCTTGCAAACTTGCGCTTCTTACCAGATTTGAATATGAAAATGTCAAAGTGTCTACTGTATTTTTCCAAGCATCATTACAGTATTCTGTTTAGAGCTCTGACTAGACATTGCTAACTCAATTATCACATGGCTACTATCCTGCGTGCTGAGTATTATCCGTGTGATTTGTGTGAATGCGATAACGGTACTCCATATCATCTGATATGTAACTGTCCCGCGTTGGCGCAACTACGTATCCGGGTTTTTGGTTCTCCATACATGGTTGAGTCTGTGTATGCGGAGCTAAAATCAAAGGATATCCTATCGTTTCTCACCCAATGTGGTAGGGAGCTATAGTCAGAAGGATTCATCGTTCTTCCTGGAGTGAATGAATCCTTTCTGTATTGACTTTGAATAGGTTTTAGCAGATACGGCGAATCGTTCTGCATTCTTCCGGGAATGCAGAATGGTGTCGCTTTTGTAAAATCTCTCAATCCTCTCGGGAGTTGGAGGTTTTATTAACTGTGCATTTCAGCACCTGCAGATCGGTTCAACATGTCAGAATTTTCCTTAAAAAGGGCCTAATGCCAACTATGACACAACACACGATATTTAAAAAAAAAATTTGGGATTCTTTTTATTACCTTTCGTTTCAAATTTAATTAGTATTTAGGCATTAGCCCTTCTTAAAACAAAATGCACAATCAGGGATGCCATTCATACAGATTTATCTCTATTGTATAGATTTTTGCGTTCGCGTTCGTTAATCTAGATTACAGATTTCCTAAATTTAATACAGTTTTGTAAAGGTTCATAAAAAGTGGGAAGTAAAACGTTAGACTTTTCTCTCTGAGTATCTATTAGTATTTGATTGTAGCACTTCTTTAAAAGTTTATTAATCAACGGACAAATCACATGTTAAAATGGAAATCTTTTGTGCAAATGTTTGATGATAAACACTGATAAACATTTATATTAAAATTTTGAACCAATTTGAATTTGATTTGCATTTGATTCATTTTATTAGTGAAAACAGATAGAGCAGATTCATATTTTCTATAAAAATATCTGGCATCTCTGTGCACAGTCGATGAAACACACACATTTAACAGTGTTATGGTGACGTATAGCGGAAAGAAACCAGTGCTACTAGATTTGCCACAATGGTTATTTAATTAGTATTTAACATTGGTATTGGTACTAATAGAATCCGAAACAGTTTTATTTATATAATTAAACTAATGTCACGGATTCCAAAAAATACTTGTTGATGATAATTTAAAGAAGAAAAAATATATTTTTTTATTTAACATTATGAGAAAACTTGGCAACCTTGCGATACGAAATGAGATGAAAACAAAGCGCAATCAAGCGAATTAAGAGCAAATTTTCATGTCATATTTTTCATTGCTTTTATTGCTTATCAGGCAATTTCGGAAGTCTTTAATCGTTGAATAAACAAGTGGAAAGTGAACATTACTAACTATAAAGTCATCCAACATTGAATAGTTGTGTAATTATGTGAAATAGAGATCATGTTTTGAGACGTTGAAGGTTTTTTAACTAATTTTTTCAATTGTAAAGTGTGGCAAAACCTAAAATAAATGTTTTAAAACGTTCCACAGTTTTGTTCAAGTACGTTTAAAGATATGATTAATGTTCAAAGTTATGAGGTGAAGGAATGAAATGATATAGGGAGCCCTTACCCTATAAAGAATAAATTCCAAAGAATCGAGGTTGCAATATAAGGTTGACTTCCGGTGGAGCTCTCAACGTGGAAGCACGTTGATTCGCGAATAGTGCGTTAGAAATTCGCGTAATTCACGAGAAGGGAAGAAAGTTTTTTCGTTAAAGTTCAAAAATAGTAAAGTCCATGTGACTATAAACGAAACCGCTGGATGTATGGTCATTGTAACCTTTCCAATCAACCAAAGAATGACGAAGAAGCAATGTAAGGTCGCTTCCCACGGAACCATCGTGGTATTTTTTTCTGTGATCATCAACGGTTAACGCCGATTAGAACTTACTTTCACTACCACTACCGTAAAAAAAACTATTGTACCCATTCGAAGCATGTGCGTGTATCATAGATCTTATAACGAAGCCCGAAATTCTTTATTACTGTAACAAAGTAACAACGGAATAACGGAACACTGACCTTTCCCTAACAAAATCGCTACCCCGAAACTGTAATTTAACTTGAAATTAGATGCGTTCCCGATCGGGATAATTGATTTATGGAACATTTCCCCTCTATCTAAGGCGATACATTTTTCTGCTCCACCGAGTAGAACTGCCAACAAACAAGCAAAAAGAAGCGCCGGAAAGTCCTACTTCACATACACTCTACAATAACCACACGCATGGGTGCCACAGAATGAAATATAGCTTGATCGGTTGGAGAAGGAAGGGGGGACGCATGGCCCGACGCGACGTAGCTAGATGTTGATTTATTGAATTTTACTTAATCATAAAAAGATAAATGCGGGAAGTGATGCATTTAGATCTCGCTCAGCGACGTGTTCGAATCGATTCGTTTTCGTTTCGGTTGCTACTTACTGATCTGTTAAGATGGGAATCTGACTGACTGGGATCGACTTCTCCTCGACGCTACTTGATTGAGAAAACGGGATTGTGGAACCTCAATCTCTCGCACGTCGCAACGTCGCAAATTCGGCGACTGCAGAACAGTGACAGGGTTTTTTTTTATCGTTGGCTTGCCTGACTGCGGAGGAATGGCGTGTTGTTTTGCCATAAATACCGTGGGTTCCCCACTGAAATACAGCGAGACTTTGCCAAAACTTTATTGCTATCATGATCCGACGCAAATACCAACATCCGTCTAACGTTGAGCCTTCGCCCAATTTTCGTGAGAGGTTAGAAATAAAAATATTGAACCGATGTGGTGGGGGGAAGGGGCGTTCGGAAACGAAGAAGGGAAAACTTGCCATCCCGGAAAGCTTTTATCAGTTTATTAGCACCATCGGAATTGTTGAAAAGGGGATTCTCCCGCACCGAAAGCTCGGCTGGGGGTGGAAAAGTTTTGTCATTTTCAAAAGGGTACCAATTTGGCACGGATGATTTGACTTTCGTGGTCTGGTTTCTGCCACCCGTTGGTGTCCTGTTCGGTTAGGTTTGGTGTTGGAGCATCACTTTGCGACTCGTACAATTTCAAATCGCCTCCTCTTTCTTCATATTGGCTGGTGTTTTGAACTTCCCGTTTACTGTACCCTGGGGGCGGGTACATGGCATTTCAGCAAACAGTCACTTCCAAGTTCGGTAGAATATTGTTAAATTGAGAACACGAAACGGCTTCCAAACTGAGGTATCGTTGTCAGCTCAAGCGTAGAAACAAATGGGCTAAGGTAATTGTCTAATGAAGTCAACTTTAACTTCAATATGCAGTGGAATTTATCCAGAAAAAAACTAAGCTACTAAACTGCTGGAATGTCCTGAATGTCGTACTCATTTGCGCTACCATCGATCATCGGTACTCAGTCATAAATATTTTCCTACACATCCAACCGCCACACGAACCCCGAAGCCCCCGATTCGATTCCTCAAGCACAGTTTATTTATTTATGCACAATATAATCATGCTAAAATAATAAAAGCGATACTCATTTAATCTTATAGCCGTTAATTGAATTTAATTATTTCATGATCTCGTATAGGCACTGAATCGAAAATCAATAGGGGATGGAGTGGGAAAAACGCGGCCTGATGGGAAAATCAACTACCCACCCACCAGACCAGACTAGGCCAGACCCGACCGCTCCGCCATCAATCATAACGATTCGATTCCATTTTCCTCCGGTCGGTGGCTGCTTTTCTTAGGCGTGTCGAAGAAAAGCTTAACCCCACTCATTCGCTCGCTGAACCGAAAGGGCGATAATAATCGGATGAAAAGGGAAAATCAATTGAATTGATTTTAATTACTGTTTGTTTCCGTTGTTTATGTATGCACAATTAATGTTCCGATGCATGATTCGCGACTGTCGGCGTTAATGGTGTGTGAGATTCAATGATTTTATTTATGTTCGATTGAAAACACGGTTTTATTTATTTTTGAGATGTACTTACTGTTTGCTTCACTTATCACTCACTTGAGACTGTCAATATTTAGCTTAGAATGGGATGTATGCTAATGTGATATTCAACAGATCTCTGATATTCTTAGTGATAAAACCCTTCCTAATCAACCTACGGATATGGCAGTACCTTGCTTTTGCTATTAATTTATACGACTAATCTTCGGAACAAAAGTGTTCGCCATTAGTATTGTGAGCCTTTCAAACTTCAACTGTGGATTCAAGCGTTTTCAAGAAATTTTAGTGCATTGAAAAACACTGCAAATTATCGGTTTATTTGGTAGCAAATAATCCTTAAATATAGAACTTTTAAAGCGGTAAAAAGTAACGGGTGGCAACTAAAATTTTGGGATTTTTTCGAGGCCTGAATGCTTAACAACAAAGGAGCTCAGAGAGAAAGAAGAGTATGTATGTGTTAGCTCTCTCTCTCCTCTTTCTGCTACTATTTTCTGTTTTGCTTATGCTTGCTCAGTTTTGCTCAAAATGCCGTCGAAACAAGAAGTATTTCGCAAGCGCGTTGTACAGTTCTACGAACTGCACAAAAATCTCGGCAAAAAATATACGGTACAACATTTAAAAACGAAAATGTTGCGGCTTCGACTCTTTACCATATCCTAAGATCCCTAACAACTGCTCGCAAGAAAGTAAGTGGATGACCAGCCAAAATTATGGACGCAAAAGGACTTCGATCTCTTTCTCGTGCCTTCAACAAGAAGGATTCACTGAGTCAAAGGAATGCCGCAAAAAAGTTCAACTGTTCTCACCAGTACATCTGCAAAACATTGAAAAGACTCGGAATAAAGTACCGAAAGAAGACACAAGCCCCGGGATATACTGACGCACAGATTTCAACGCTGAATTCCGAATGCCGCTGGTTGATTAAAAATTTTTCCGGAAAAAGTTTTGTTTTGGACGACGAAAGTTACTTCCCTCTTTCGAAGACGCAGATTCCCGCAAACGATCGATACTATTCAACGGATAGTTCTACTGTACATCCGAACATAAAATATTAGTTTAAACATAAGTTTGAACAGAAAGTGATGCTGTACATTGTCATTTCCGAGAAAGGCATTTCTAAGCCATGGTTCAAGCCATCTGGGTTGGCAATCAATCAAGATGTGTACCAGAACGAATGTTTGTAGAAAGTTTTGATCCCGTTTTTTCAAAAACATCATGCTGATGGACAATACGTGTTTTGGCCGGATAAAGCGTCATCGCATTGCGCCAAAAAACACAATCGTTCCTGAATACCCATTCGATCCCATTTGTACCCAAAACCACAACCCGATAAATCTGCCTCAGTGTCGTCTAATCGAAGATTTATTCGGGGTTTTGAGCTCCTTGGTGTACATAAATAACTGGAGAGCCTCGAATTGCAAACAGTTGATTGGTGGGATCAAGAGATACATTCGCAAACTTGACATGAAGGCCGTACAACGCTCCTGTTCCAACATCAAACCGAAGCTTTGCCGAACATCCGATTACGGATCGTTTTGAAATGTTCACTATTTTTATTCAACAATAGACAATGTATCTTTTATTTCAATAAATCAGATCTTCTTCAAATATGTTTGTCTTTTTTTGACAGCTTGAGTCCTGCAGTGGAATTGTCGAAGCATCATGCCAAAACTTGATTCATTTAAAATTTTGTTGCATAGTCAGAAATGTGATGTAAAGGGTGATTTTTTAAGAGCTTGAGAACTTTTTTAAACAATAAAACGCATAAAATTTGCAAAATCTCATCGGTTCTTTATTTTAAACGTTAGATTGGTACATGACATTTACTTTTTGAAGATAATTTCATTTAAATGTTGACCGCGGCTGCGTCTTAGGTGGTCCATTCGGAAAGTCCAATTTTGGGCAACTTTTTCGAGCATTTCGGCCGGAATAGCCCGAATTTCTTCGGAAATGTTGTCTTCCAAAGCTGGAATAGTTACTGGCTTATTTCTGTAGACTTTAGACTTGACGTAGCCCCACAAAAAATAGTCTAAAGGCGTCAAATCGCATGATCTTGGTGGCCAACTTACCGGTCCATTTCTTGAGATGAATTGTTCTCCGAAGTTTTCCCTCAAAATGGCCATAGAATCGCGAGCTGTGTGGCATGTAGCGCCAGCTTGTTGAAACCACATGTCTACCAAGTTCAGTTCTTCCATTTTTGGCAACAAAAAGTTTGTTAGCATCGAACGATAGCAATCGCCATTCACTGTAACGTTGCGTCCAACAGCATCTTTGAAAAAATACGGACCAATGATTCCACCAGCGTACAAACCACACCAAAAAGTGCATTTTTCGGGATGCATGGGCAGTTCTTGAACGGCTTCTGGTTGCTCTTCACTCCAAATGCGGCAATTTTGGTTATTTACGTAGCCATTCAACCAGAAATGAGCCTCATCGCTGAACAAAATTTGTCGATAAAAAAGCGGATTTTCCGAATGGACCACCTAAGACGCAGCCGCGGTCAACATTTAAATGAAATTATCTTCAAAAAGTAAATGTCATGTACCAATCTAACGTTTAAAATAAAGAACCGATGAGATTTTGCAAATTTTATGCGTTTTATTGTTTAAAAAAGTTCTCAAGCTCTTAAAAAAACACCCTTTATTTGCTTTGAGCGAAACATGGCTTACATCAAACATAGCCTTAAATTTTAATGACTTTAACATTATACGTCTTGATAGAGACTCTCCGAATGGCGAAGTGCTTTTAGGAATTAACAAATGTTATTTCTTTTATAGATTAAACATTCCTTCGACTTCTAGTATAGAAGTTGTTGCTTGTCAAATAAACATTAAAGGAAAGGACATTTGCATTGCTTCGGTGTATATTCCTCCAAGAGCTCAAGTTGGACAACGGCAGCTTAATGAAATGGTCGAAGCCCTTCTTGCTCCACGATTGATTCTGGGATATTTCAATTCGCACGGAATGATGTAGGGTTCCGTTTACAATGGTAGCAGATCATCTCTAATATATAATATTTGCGACAATTTCAGCATGACGATACTAAATATGGATAGCATGACACGGATCCCAAGACCTCCTGCACGCCCAAGTGCATTAGATTTATCTCTTTGCTCGACTTCAATTCGACTAGATTGCACCTGGAAAGTATTTCCTGATTTACACGGTAGCGATTATTTACCAATCATCATCTTAATTAGCAATAACAAAGGCATTGCTAATTCAGTTAATATTCCATATGATTTGACAAAAAATGTTGACTGGAATAAATACCAAAGTAGTATCTCAAGTACCTTGAACTCAATGGAAAAGCTCCCCCCACTTGAAGAATATGACTTCTTCGTTTGTTCGATTCTGGCGGCCGCTGAACAAGCACAAACCAACCGATTTCTTGGTCCATCGTCTAACAGAAGACCTCCAAACCCTTGGTGGGACAAAGAGTGCTTAGATTCTAAACACGCGAAACAAAATGCTTTCAAGACGTTTTTAAAACGAGGAGGAGGAACTCCTCAGAATTTTGAAAAATTCTTGACTTTAGAAATGAAGTATAAGAGCATACTTCGGGTCAAGAAATGTAGCTATTGGAGACATTTTGTCGAAGGTTTGTCAAGAGAAACCTCAATGAACACTCTTTAGAATACGGCCAGACGAATGAGGAATCGTAACGTAGGAAATGAGAGTGAGGAATACTCGAAACGATGGATATTTGATTTTGCGAGGAAAGTTTGTCCAGATTCTGTTCCAACGCATTGCATTATTAGGGAGTCTTCTCCAAATAATGGTACCATTGATAGCCCCCTTTCAATGATGGAATTTTCCATAGCACTCATGTCTTGTAACAATAACGCTCCTGGGTTGAACAGAATTAAATTCAACTTGGTGAAGAATCTGCCCGACCTCGCAAAAAGACGTTTGTTGGAATTGTTCAACAAGTTTCTTGAGCAAAATATTGTTCCACCTGACTGGAGGCAAGTGAAAGCTATCGTCATTCAAAAGCCGGGGAAACTAGCTTCCAATCACAACTCATATAGACCCATTGCGATGTTGTATTGCATCAGAAAATTGTTCGAAAAAATTATTCTTCGACCCAAGTGTCGAGACGAACGGTTTGTTGTCAGATACTCAGTTTGGCTTCCGAAGAAATAAAAAAACGAATGATTGCCTTGCATTGCTTTCGTCTGACATCCAAATTGCCTTCGCTCAAAAACAACAAATGGCATCTGTATTTTTGGACATAAAAGGAGCATCTGATTCAGTTTTCATTGATGTTCTTTCAGACAAGCTCCACCAGCATGGACTTCCAGCGGTTATAAATAATTATTTGCACAACCTTTTGTCAGAGAAACGCATGCATTTTTCACATGGCGATTTGGCAACATTCAGAATTAGCATCATGGGTCTCCCGCAAGACTCATGCCTCAGTCCGCTCCTCTATCACTTTTACGTGAATGACATTGACAGCTGTCTCGTAACCTCATGTACTCTAAGACAATTGGCAGATGATGGCGTGGTTTCAGTTACTGGACCCAAAGCTATTGATATGCAAAAACCATTGCAAGATACCTTAGATAACTTGTCCGTTTGGGCTGTTCATCTTGGTATCGAATTCTCTGCGGAGAAAACAGAGCTGGTCGTCTTTTCAAGAAAGCATGATCCCGCGCAGCTTCATATGATGGGAAGAATGATTCAACAGGTTTTGACTTTCAAATATCTCGGGGTGTGGTTTGATTCCAAATGCACGTGGGGAGGACACACTAGGTATCTGATAACAAAATGCCAACAAAGAGTAAATTTTCTTCGAACAATAACAGGATCTTGGTGGGGTGCTCACCCGGAAGATCTAATAGCATTGTACCAGACAACGATACTTTCAGTGATGGAATATGGATGCGTTTGCTTTCGTTCCGCTGCAAACTCTCATATTATCAAACTTGAGCGAATTCAGTATCGTTGTTTGCGAAATGTTTTAGGTTGCATGCACTCGCACATACAATGAGTCTTGAAGTTCTGGCGGGAGTTCTTCCATTGAAAGATCGTTTCTGGGAGCTTTCATCGCGACTGGAGATGGTCGGGTATAGAAATTCTTATACCCGAACCCGACCCATACCCGAGTGATCAGCAATAAAAATTACCCGTACCCGACCCGTACCCGATTAAAAATTTAAAAAATTACCCGTACCCGACCCGTACCCGATCAATAATAAAAAAAATTACCCGTACCCGACCCGTACCCGATAAAAAATAAAAAATTTTACCCGTACCCGACCCGTACCCGATTAAAAATTACCTGTACCCGTACCCGACCCGAATGAGTAGTAAAAAGTTTACCAAAATTCAGGATGGAAAAAATAAAGTGTTTAAGATAGCGAGCTAGATAGAGCGTATCAGGCTCTAGTTTGTAAGTAAAATACATTAAAATGCTTGTTTACATTTAAACATATAAATACACTGTGAAGCATGAATAGATTTCCTATGTCTTTGGTACTTTATACTCATTTACAAATGTCAACAAAAGGGAGTAATATCTACTCAAATTTTTCGAGAAGCATATTTATCCAAAATGTCGTAATACCCGTTGTATTCAATTTTGGGTAGGTATGGTTTTTACGAAACAGTGCGACTTTTGATCCAATTCTTTAGAACCACAAGTAAGCGTGCTCATTATCTTGACACACAAATAAAAATTCACATTAGAATCACTTGAAAAATCACGAACATCCCCTAAAATTAATAGAGTATCATCGGTTCGTTTACGTGAATTGACCAAACATCAAATAATTCACGTGTATTCCCGGTGTAAAAAATTCAATTTTGAAAATGTTGAACTGTGAGTCCTTCAAGTGTAAGTAGTTTGAACATTTGTGAGAAATTTTTTTTTGGTTACATTTTTTTTACTACAAAGCAAAATGAATTATGATTTTGATTTAAATTATTCTGTCAAATATGCCCGTTTTGTAAGCCTCACAAACCCACACCAACGATGTTAACGGGAGCTGGTGGTTTTTAACAGCCATTGAACATCTGTTCCACCTCCCTTGGAACCCTCAACGAAACGAGTGAACACGGTGAAAATTTGAGCATTTCGCGTGAAAAGATTTTCACCCGTACTTTTGCGACTGTCACGCATCGAGATTTTCAGTGAAAAGAAACGTAAATTAACTCGACGTCAACATTTCAAAAGGGCCTAAAAACAATTGACAGATTTTCTTTGTTTACTTTCTCTTTCGACTATATCTGCGTTATTATACAAAAACGTTCGTTACATATTTGGTAATGTTGGAAACATGGAGATATTATCTTTCATTCTACACGAATACTTTGTAGGTACACGTGAAAATTAAGGAGATCATTGGTTTATGTGCCCTTATGAAATGTTGACATCGAACTGGCAATATAGCTCAACTTGCTGTGCCATCAATCGGTGTCATTTCAAGTGAGGTGACACCACCCAGAAGTGAAGAATAAGAAGAACTTCTATGCAGATTTTCTGAAATGAATGTTCATGTTTTTATGGTTAGAATCCTAATGATTTATATGTAAATTTTGAAAATCTCCAACGAATATTTAAAATAACAGTTTTCTGGTATCTGAATGTGATATGAGTACTACACTACATTTTATATATTAATCAAGTAATTTTTACTGGATTGTGCATTAAACAGCTTTAAAATGGCAGTTCATTAAAACCTACGTGAAAAGTATGGTCTGACCACAACATCTTAGAGCTAAGGCAGTGTGTCTTATTAAATATGTTATAAAAAAGTAGGGTGGAAAATAGTCACATAACTTTTCGCGTAACTATGATTGATCGTTTTTTTTTTAAATGAAGAAAAGAAATGTTTTTTTCTGGAAAAAGATGCCAGTTTTTAGGTCTGGTTCTAGGCGCGAATGTCAAAACCCCTTGAATCAAATTGTTTATTTTTCGGAACAACTGTTTTGCAATAAAAAAATCTCGTCAACGTGTAAACATATTTATGTGAAGTACAAATGGTCGGGTAATCGATCAGAAAAAAAAATTTACCCGTACCCGACCCGTACCCGAGTGAGTAGTAAATTTTTTTACCCGACCCGACCCGTACCCGAGTAAGCAGTAATTTTTTTTTACCCGTACCCGACCCGTACCCGATTGAAAATAAAATTTTTTACCCGTACCCGACCAAAAACCCGTCGGGTACGGGTACGGGTCGGGTTTCGGGTAAAATACCCGATACCCGACCATCTCTAATCGCGACTGCTAATAAGATGTGAGGTACTGAATTCCCTGGAAATCGACTCTTCAAGATATATTCCTATCCGTGATAACCTCCTAAATGTCCCTGACTCAACTTTAATATTTTCGACACATCCATGCAGCGCGAAGTGCGTGGAATTCCGGAACACCTACGCTCGATAGAAATCTCAAAAATATTTACAAGTAAGTTCAGGCATATTGACTCTGAGAAAATATTTTACACGGACGGATCACGAATTGAAGAGGCTACTGGTATATTCAACAATAATGTTTCGGCTTCAAGAACCTGCATCTGTTTATATAGCAGAGTTAGCAGCAGTTCATTATAGTTTGAGTGTAATCGTCACATTATCTCCAAACCATTATTTCCTCTTCACAGATAGTCTGAGTGCAATTGAAGCCATTCGCTCAAACATGACTGGCAAGACTGAACCGTTTTTCCTGGGCAAAATAAAACAGTGCCTGAACGTCATATTGAACAATAATTATCTAATCACTATAGTCTGGGTCCCGGCTCATTGCTCCATTCCAGGCAATGAAAGAGCCGATATTTTAGCCAAACGTGGTGCTATTGAGGGTGAAATTTATGAGCGACCGATTGCTTTCAACGAATTTTATAGCACGACTAGCCAAAGAACACTTGCCAGCTGGCAAGCTTCTTGGAATAGAGATGATCTGGGACGGTGGATGCACTCAATTATTCCGAAAATATCGACAAAGGCATGGTTCAGGGGACTGGATGTGAGTAGAGATTTCACTCGTGTGATGTACAGACTCATGTCCAATCACTACACGTTAGACGCACATCTCCTTCGAATTGGGCTCTCCGAGACTAATCATTGTGCTTGGGGCGAAGGTTAACGCGATATTGATCATGTCGTTTTGACATGCGTGGAGTATCGTGATGTCAGATCTCAACTCATAATTTTTTTGCGTATTCATGGTAGACTATCCAATGCCCCAGTTCGAGACATTCTTGCTTGGCGTGACCTTCCTTACATGAAACTTCTTTATCATTTCATTAAGTCTATTGGAGTTCCAATTTAAATTTTATTTTATGTTAGACTGTTTTCTCTTCCATGAGTTCAACCAGTAGCCAACTATCTTATATTAAATAAAAGTGATGAACTGATACAAACAAACCTAAATAGTTATAAGATCGTGTACAAAATAAATGTATTTTATTTAATGTAATTTATAAAAGCAACTCGCTTGAGAAAAACAGTGTTTAGATTAACTAATGAATACCAACATACTAATATGATATTAGAAATGTATTAAGTTTAAAGTACTATGTTTTGTGGATGCCACGGCAAAGAAAAACTTATATATATTGCCTATGAAATGAACGTATTTATGGTAAAAAAAAAATTTGCTTTTCGTACAGCAAATGTGAAATAATAAATATTTGTTATAGTGTATTACTAAGGTAGATGTGAAATGCTTGCACGAAGTTCTAATTTAAATAATGTAGAAAAATAACAGTTTTTTTCATATTATATAAAAAAAAGTACAAGCTATCAACTGCAATCAAAAGATTTCTTTTTAAATTTCCCTGCTAAAAAACGCTTTAAAACTGAGGAGCCTAGAATATGTAAACCGTTCTAATATAAAAACAGTTAGAGAGTCAAATCCAACATCTTCAACAATTATAGCTTGAAGCAAGCGATTCGTGACTGAAGTAGATCTGCCGCAAAAGTAGCCTTACAAACATTGCGATAGATAGATAATAAATCTAGACTAATCAGTTTGCAGCGGTCATGGTAACTCGGTACGTTTAAGGGATATCTCCACGGAAGACGACGGAGAGCGTATCGGACAAATTTGCGTTGGATCGCTTCAATGTATTGGATATCGTTTTGGCAATAAGGTGACCAGATAACAACAGCATTTTTAGCCAAACACGAAACGAAAGTCATCGCTCAGCCACCGTATTCGCCAGATTTGGCCCCCTGTGACTTTTTCCTATTTAAAAGTAATTCGCTGAAGGAACTGAAAGCCATCCCGGCCGAGGCCTATGGCAAATGTATGGAAAATTTGATTGACCACTGGACTGCCGGTTTTGGTTGAAAAGGTGCCTATTTTGAAGGTAATAATAATGATGAAATTTACTAGTGTCAAAACCAAAACAAATCACAGATTCAAATACAGAAATTTGAAAATACCGTTCCGACGGTTGTTTGAGGCCTAGAAGTCGGAATATTAAGGAATGGAAATCTGGGACGTTGGTTGAAAAATTCACTGCTCCGAAAGTATTAAACTTTCCACTCTAAAATTTTGCCAGAATTGAGCCAAAACCCCTAAGGCTATTTTTTCAACTGAAAAAAGAAAAAAATAGGCCCAAGTTTTAATTAGTTTTATTTGTTTTTGAGCTTCTAACTTGTTTTATTAAATTAACAAAAATGTTATTTTTTGGAATGAAAAGAGAAAGACGCACGTTTCATGTCTTGGACAAATTTTTGTATCTTTATTAGATTTTTCAATATAAGTTGTTGAAAAAAGGCTCTATTTTGTGAACGCGGAAAATATTTTGTGAACGCGGAAATTTCAAAAAGTGAAAATAGGTGCACCATAGGGGGATTACAGGAAATTTTCGAAATCGAAAAAAAAATTTTTGATGCCAAAAGTCTTAGTATTTCATGAAACGTCGAGATTTAGTGTCATCTCGAAAAAAAATTTTTTTTTTTGAAAATATCGACTTTTTGGGACTTTTTAGATAACACTAAATCTCGACGTTTAATGCAATTTTAAGATTTTTGGCATCAACAAAAATTTTCGATTTCGGAAATTTCATGTACTCTCCCCTGTGGTGCTTTTTCAAGATCGAAAATTTTCAAACTTTATCCCCTTACCCATGTCCGATTTAGCTCAAATTTTGCATGAGGACTTTTTTTCGAGATGCTCAAACTTCTGAACAATATCGCTTTACGAAATTAGAGGTGATCCCAAAAGATTGGCACCCTTATATACATTAGAGCGGTAAAAAACAACGTGTTTTGTCGGTTACGTCACTTATACCATTATATCTCCTGAACCAAAAGTCACTGCCATTTGGTCTACTAACTTGATCAATGGTCTAATAGTACCTAGTGCACACACATACACACGAGGCTCCGTACAAAACTCGGTTTTTCCAGCAATTCTAATACCTTTCTATAGCGAAAGGCAAAAAAAAACCATATACCATATACAGGGTCCGCCATCTAACTTTTTTTTTTGAACTAGCGGTCATTTCGACATTGGTAACCTAAATGTCACTTCTGATTTTACAGAAACTTAGTTTTATCCTTCCGCTGAACGAAAATGGTTGTGTATACGCTTGAGGAACGCGTGAAAATAGTGCCAACTGGGCTTGCGATCAGCTTGAAGAAGACGCCGGTTTTTGCCAAAAAATCATCTCCTCGGATGAGGCACATTTTCATCTCGGCGGGTATGTTAATGAGCAAACTTATCGCATCTGGGGGACGGAAAACCCGCACGTTATCATAGAGAAGCCGATGCATCCTCAGAGAGTGACGGTTTGGTGCCGATTTTGGTCCGGCGGCATCATTGGGCCATTTTTCTTCGAAAATGAGGCAGGAGCCGCCACCACGGTCAATGGCGAGCGCTACCGCGCCGGTTGGTTCTTCCCGTTACTTGAAGAGGAAGACTTGGACACAATTTTGGTTCCAACAAGACGGCGCTCCGTGCCACACAGCCAACGCTACGATCGATCTTCTGCGCACAGTCTTCGAAGATCGAATTATCAGTCAAAATTCGGATGTCGTTTGGCCGCCTCGGAACTGTGATTTGACGCCGTTAGACTATTATTTTTGGGGGGCTGTCAAAGATGAGTGTTATGTGGACAAGCGAGAGACAATTCAAGCCTTGAAGGACAACATTCGTGCAGCCATAGCTGAGATAAAGCTGCATACAATCTAAAATGTACTAAAAAACTGGACCGACCGTATGGCGTACTGCAAGGCCAGCCGAGGCAGCCATTTGAATGAAATTATATTCCACAATTAACCGGAAGGATTGTACTTTAATATGCAAAAATAAATTTTGAAATCGGATGAACCGTTTGTTTTTTATTGCATGTTTAAAAAAAAAAGTTACATGGCGGACCTTGTATATATGTTCAAAAGTTGTATCCTCAAAACAGCACAAACCATTTACATAAAAGTCTAACTTAAGTTTACGTTTCGTCTTCGACTCATCAGTGCGTCAGCAGATTATGCTGACGCAAACCCCCGGATCAACATAATCCGATGAGCAGACGTAAAGTTGATGCTATTTGCAAGACACTTTTTTATTACACAAGAAGTGTAACGTCTAAACTGACGTCTCGAACGAAACAAAAAAAGTCTAACCAAAGTGAGAAAAGAAATTTCTAAAGCAAAACTCGGCCAATCAGCCCCGGTCTCCCCTACTCGGTTAAGATCAGCTGGAATTTTTGAACACAAGTAAAGCACATTTGCCTTAGGGTACAAATGAGTGTCATTTAAATGAGTTTTTTAAATTTATTCTAGACACTTGCCATGCTTCTCTACTAATCGCGATGTTAATAAGTCTCAAATTCATGATTATTATATATTTGTAAGAAGCAATCAAAATATTATTCATCGCGATGAGAACTGCTCTACGATTACTTTTCAAAATCTGAACTAAAAGGCTGAATTTATCTCGTCCATTGGAGTAGAATCTTTCTATCAATAGTAATTATTCGGCCTTTATGAGAAAATGTATTGGTTTTGAGCTGGGAAATCATACTGCAGTGTTTAAATGATTATTTTTCACCAAAAGCTTAAATTTTCGCGAATGTCTGGAAATTGTTTCTGCTGGATTTTTTTTTTCATTTTTAAAAGGTAATCCCTAACAAGATTTAATTAAATAAGAATGAAAAAATGAGTTATGATGAGTGCTTGATTGATACCTGAACCGTATTTTTAGAAACTGATTCATACAGTTAACAGTTTTCGAGTTGAATTTTAAGGAAGTGCGTGAAATTCGAACCATTTAATATTACCAACCTATTATTAACAGACACAGTGGGCTGAAGCCAAATCCGGCCAGAAGAGTACAGTGGCAGCATTCTCTTCTTCAAACATTCTTCCTCGTATACCTTGGCGTTAATTGTGCCCTTCGTGAAGAAAATCGACGAAAACCAGAGGTACAAATTGCTTGCCAGACCAACACCTTCTGCCCAAACTTTTCCATCGCCACCGTGGTGTCAGCGTCGTCCAGGTCCTGGTACACCGATTTCGTATAATATTGCGGTCCGGACAGCGCTCGAGAGTCTTCCTTGGCGTAGGTTTCGTCGTCGATCAGGATGCATCCGTCTTTATTCTGTAGAATCCGGTTATACAGTTTTCGCGCTCTTGTTTTGGCCTGAACTTGCTGTACCAGGGACTTTTTCGGCACCTTCTGTTTCTTGTACGTTTTCAGGGAGTTCCGAACTTTGATCCGTTGAATCATCCCGATGCTGGTGTTGAACTGCTTGGCCAAATCCCGCGTCGACGCCGATGGGTTTTTCCTGATGTACTCAACCACTTTTAAGTCCGTTTTCCTAGCGGATCGGGACAAATCCTTAATGGAAAGGGTCTTACCGAACTTCTCGATAATATTTTTGACACTGAAGTGGTGCACTTTCTCCCGTTTTGCAATTTCGTTGTACGTGACACCACTTTCTAAGCACCAAGTGTGCAGAATTTTCTTTCGCGTTTCCGGATCAATTCGACTCATCATTGAAACGATAAACCGTACCGAAACCAGTCGATTGCGCAGCTGTTATTGACATGTAAACAAACATGTCACCGCAAAACACGCTGCAAAAAATAAGCCATTTCAGAGTAATAACTGTTTGAATGTTGTACCACCGATGTACATGGGAGCTTTGTTTCTGGACCGAAAGTTACACAAGATGGTATAGCCATCTTGAAGCGCATACATGATAAACTTACGCTATTCAGAATCTATATATATATATATATATATATATATATATATATATATATATATATATATATATATATATATATATATATATATATAAACATGCAGAGATCATTCTTTGTAATCGCATCACGTAAGAACGGATGGACGGATTTGCATGATTCTTTTTTTGTTTGAACAGTTTTTACCCCCACCGGGTTCGTACATTAAAAAAATTAGGAAAATTTGCCGGAAATATGTGAAAATCCAAAAAATTGTTTTGTATGGGCAATGGAATTTTCCATTGAAAAAGTCACCAATGATTGCTAGATCTACGATTGATGTTTGGCGCGCAACAAGTTGCATAAGTGTTTGACCGTCGAAGAAAAGAATACTAGATCGTTGAAAAAATCGTTTGGCGCGCTACGAGTTATTCGTCATTTCGAGCCACGTGCTTAATTGGGTATCAAAATTATTGTTTATCATATGACTCAATGACGGAATGACTGTTCTAGAAAACCGCTGTAGGCAGGAGTAAAACTTCTGATATAATTTACAAGTTGATGAATTGTGTTCAATGGAGTAAGATAAATAGTATTAGTCTTCGCGGGCTCGAGTTTAACATTTCAGAAAAATTCTGAATGAATCAATGAAAAGATTGTGCTGTAGAAGCACTAAGGTCAAACTGAGCGATTTTCCTTGCAATTTGCTTTCTAATGATTTAGATTAGACTAAGCGCACACAATAAGTGGCAATTAGATATCAATGATTAGTTGATAGTTCAAGATGATTACCGTAATGGATTGAGACTGTGAAGAATGTTCAAACTGGTAGGATCAATATCAAATTAAAATTAAAGCGTCGATTCTCCGCGAAAAAAGTTCCACAGTACATGAAAAATATCTACTTTAATGCTCTAAAGTACGCGTGGCACATTTTAGCAACTTGAACATACAGAATAAGTTCTGAGAAAACTTTCTCGCTGCTTAAAAGCTGTACAAGGAATTGCTTCAAAGTTTGTTATGTTGCGTCGGGTGAGCATTCAAGTGTGAGTAATTCCTTAAAAACGGACTGTTCAGAACGCTTTGTATGCTGTTTAAGACAAATCTTTTTTACGAACTTTTGGTTACTTGGGCTAAATACAAATTGTACAATACAAATCTCTACCGAATGAACAACTCTAGAAATTCTTCAACATTGTGCTAAGTTTATCAATACAACATTATGGTTAGTGAGCTTTTTTTATCGATTACCTGAAGTAAGAGTCACATCTGGAACGGAAAACGTGACACTTTATATCCATTATGTTGAAGGCCATTAGAGAGGGATCTCCGGTCAGTGCATTGAATCAAAGGATGAGAGTCGGCGAGGCTGATAATTTTCTCTATTTTTACCTAACACAAGTTTTCCACATTTTCACATTTTTGGGTTAAAGCGAATGTGTGTCGAATTCGTTTGATAGAATGTTAATTAATTCGAACAATAATAGAGAAAAACGTTAACCACATAGTCATAGGTTGACAATTCTGCTATCCAAAACCAGAAATTCGAAAAAATATTTTTTGGTCGAGACGAAGTTCGACGGGTCAGCTAGTAACGAAATAAATACAAAAAAAACCTGTCACGCTTCCTTATCGATGGAACGAATCTAGAGCTAGTGCGACATGGTTCTTCGAATAATATCTTCGCTTGCGAAGAAGAATAGAACATGGTATGTTGAGCATTCTGTTATCGTTTTCTGCAAAGTGCACATTGTTGTTATCATCATCGAGCTCATAGAATTGAATGTACAGAACATTATTAGTTTTGGTCAGATGAATCACTTATTTCAGACCCAGACGAATTTGTTCCTTAAATAACATTTCAAGTTCTTGTATCACAATCAATTTGCTGGGTTGCAAAAAAATCTGATCCAAAGAGTGTAATAGAAATACACATAGTGTAAGTCTTATAAACTAATGAAACTGAATATAACTTTGTGATCAAACTTAGTCTGGAAATATTCAGAGTAGCTATGACGCAGAAGAAAGATAAAATATTTCAATCACGCAGTCATCTTTGCTAGCAGCAATCTTCACCATTCAGTGCATCCGACAACTTGTCTACGAAACCGCTCTGTTACCGTCGGAGTATGTTCCAATTATTTCCTACACCCACTCGTTGTTGTTTTTTTTTTCGGTACAGAGCGATAAAACCCGGTACCGAATTCCCTTCCGGAAGCTACATGAGCACGGAACGAAACACCTAGAAAAACAAACGACTCTATCGCCAAAGCAGAGGCATATTCATCTGCAGTGCATTCCTGGTGCCTCACCGATCTCCGGATCCTTCGTGCCAGGATCCCATGTTCCCGGGTACTTTTTTTCGGACCGTTTGGCACACAGTGATTCACACGTTCTCTGCATACAAATTGCATAAATTCATTATCGCTGATTTTATCCATTCATAAACACAGAACACACCGAGCAGCGAAGGAGCAGGAGGCACTTCGGTTCGTTTCATCGATGCCACTGTTTCACTAAGCGCTATTCTTCGGCGGGTTCACCGACAATCCTCCTCCGAAAGCGAAGAAGTAGTTAGCCTGGCAAGTGGAGCCCAGGGCAAACTTCTCCACGAGAATTGCCGTTTTGCAGCCTGAATACGAAAGCAGCGGTGCGGGGGCTGTTTTGAATAGAACCATCGTTACACTGGGCATGCACGGAATTTAGTTGTGATCTGCAGTGGGGCCACCACCGTCACCATTCTCTATATGTATATGTAGTTGCTGCCCTCTTAATAATCTTGTACTTTCGTAAGTTTGCTCGTATCGATACAAAATGGTACTTCGAAGTGTCTATTAACCAACATTGGCCGGCTGTCGATTTCCGAATTACGACCTGAAGCATCTTGCATTGCATACCAGTGACTTCCTTTGGGGGCTGCACATACTTCTACAATCAGGTAAAAGCACGACAATCGATCCATCGGCTTACGTACATACCTATTTCTGTTTTGATTTCGTTATTTTAGCGCTTTCCCAGTTATTACTACTGTTATTGCCAAACCATTATCGCGCGGAATTATGTGTGGCGTTTGCTGAGTAGGTCGTCGTATGACTCACCCGTTCCGTGGTTTTGCCTTTCTGCTTCCCTCGGAAGGGAAAACCCTCGCTCGCAGCACAATTCGACTGAGATGATAGAGCCGGATAAAACGGTGATGGTACATTTATTAGCTAATTCAATGCGCTTGTTTATATGCCGCATGAAATGATCATGCGCGATACAAACCAGGTGTCAAGGAAAGAAGAAAAAAAAGTTGAAATTCGTATGAATGCAAATCGTATCGTGAACTCAAATATGCAAAGTCAAACTCAATCCGATAGAACCCGGTAGTACTAATTAGATTTTTGATTTGCATACTAAATGCAAATAAATTGAATCTTTAATTGATTCTATCGGTGCTGAATCGCGGATGTTGAAAAACGTTTGAAGGACGAATCTAGCCCCAGAATGAATGCATTTTGATACCGTTTCACTTGAACTGGAAATGGAACGTTTAATCGAAATCAGATTTTCCGCTTGACCATCTTCTGCACGAACGAACACCTTCTTCTTGCTTCTGCTGCTGCTGGTGCCTGGCCAAGTCGGGGCCATGAAAGTCAGGGCAATTTTCACCTTTCTCGAAAGGTTTCGCCACCATCATCGTGTCCGTAGTGTAAACGAAGACGAAAAACAGAAACAAATTTTCTCTTTATTGTTATCGAAACCGACAGATCTTGGGCTTTCGTTTCGTTCCAGTAGATTTTTTTTTTTCGTTAGTGCCGTTTCACTTCCTTGATTCCACTGGCGGTGATCGTACTAATAACAACAGCTCAATTTCGCTCCATTTCCTTATTTACATTTCACCCTTTTCCGCTGTTGCCACTGACTACTACTGCTACTACTTCCAGTGCTGAATTGGGCTACCAGTTTTTCGTTCTGATGGCAAAACCCGGTTTTCCCCCGGACGGTGCTATTTTATTGGGTGCTCCCTCCGTTTATATTTATGTGCCGTACATTTTGTGGAGCAAGCTGTCTGACGACGAGTGGTTGGAAACCTCGGAAAGCTACTACTGCCGTACTGCCATTGGCAAATTGACTGCAACTGGCGCTGCATTGTGCATTTGCAGTTAACACCATCACACTATCAAGACGGCTGCAATTTTATCTATATCGTTTGCTTTTGAATTACAATTGTTTTTTTTTTGTTTTCCAAGACTTTTTTATGAGACACTACCAAGAATATTCTCCACCGGATGTGCCAGGGCAATGTTCTTTTTTCTAGCAAAATTGTTCAAGTACTAAAACCTGAAAGCGTTGTCGTTTATTACGTTACACCAAACCATCGTATTGCATCGGAGATATTAAATTTAGATGTTATCAAGGTATCTTTTTCCGGAACACGAAAATGGATACATGAATTAAGAAAAAGGCTATTTCTTTTAAGAAACATCCGCGTAAACTAATTTCTTTAAGTGTTCCTTAACTCGAGACGATTACCATCGCTGAAACTAAAATCAAATTGATTTGTTTTTACGTTTCGTCTTCGGCTCATCAGTGCGTTAGCAGTTTATATTGATCTGCTAACAGGACTCAATATCAGATAATCAGACGTATAGTTAACACTATTTGCTATTGCACCGAGGTGCAATTTCTGAACTGACGTCTCGAAAGGAACAACTTCCGGCTCGCTGACCGTACAGATTGTAGTAATTTGAGAGGTTGAAAATAACCCCTAAATTTATGCAATGTGCACATATTCATTTTCATTTGTTTCTACATTTCATCTTCGACTCATCAGTGCGATTTGCGAATAGCATTAGCTTTACGTCTGCTAAGCGATTTATATTGAATCGACGATTCTATGTAGCACAGTGATTCCCAAACTGGTCCCTACAGCCCACTAGTGGCCATATTCAGTGGATAGTAAACTCAAAGTAGTTAACAGGTGGGTAATGATACGTAAAAAATCTTTCTGAGGAAGGCCCTGAGTAAAATGTTTTAATGACAAATTTATATAGACAGGTGATATAGATATATCACTGCGGAAAACAATTCCAGTCCAATCTATCAGTTGCAAAAATGATATGATTAGTGCATCATTTATTTCTTGTGAGATTTATGAAAAAGAAAACGAAAGTGAGAAAATGAAAATTTAAGTGCTTTTACGACCAAAATTTGGTCAAATAATACATGGATCAATAAGTCCCGAGACTAAAGCAGAGATGGCGCTCGTAGTAAACCAGTAACCACGTCTTTCTAGAGTACTAACCTTTGCTTGAAACGGGTCAAAATTTTAAGTCGATCCGACCAGAAACAGCTGAGTTATCGAGGTTGGAGTAAAGTCGTTTTGTAGTTTGTTTAAAAAAATGGAAAAAACCGAGTTTCGTGTTTTGATTAAACATTGTTTTTTATTGGGTAAAAAAAACCGTGCAAGCGAAACAATGGATTGAAAAATGTTATCCGTACTCTTGTCCATCAAAAGCAACGATTTGTCGGTGGTTCGCCGAATTTAAACGTGGTCGTACCGACACAAATGACGCGGAACGCTCGGGTAGACCTGTGGAAGCCGTTACACCGGAAAATGTGAGTGAAGTGACAAAAATTATAATGCAAGATCGTAAAGTGAAGCTCCGTGAGATTGCTGAGATGACACAGATATCATATGGAAGTATATTTACTATCCTTCATGAAAAATTGAGCATGAAAATGGTTTTTTCCAAGTGGGTGCCGCGATTGCTTTCGATGGAATAAAAACAGCCCGGCCACAAGTCGATGAAAACAATGGCGAAATTGAACGAATTGGGCTTTTATCTGCTTCCCCACCCCCATACTCGCCAGATTTAGCCCCCAGTGACTACTGGCTCTTTGCTGATCTTAAAAAAATGCTCCAGGGAAAAAGGTTTTGCTCAAATGAGGAGGTCATCCCTGAAACTGAAGCTTATTTTGAAGCGAAAGATAAATTTTTTGATAAACATGGTATTTTGAAAAATTGCAAAAACGTTCGAACCATTGTATCATCCTAAAAGGTGATTATGTTGATGAATAAAAAAAAAATTTGCAAAAAAAAATGTTGTTTCCATTGTTAGTCTCGGGACTTATTGATCCATGTGTTAATAATGAGTGTAAATAGTTTCAATGTTGCATCAGAAATTCATATCATGTCTATATTCCAAATCGAATTCATACCACAAAACAGAAAAAAATGTTCGGAATTCAGACCCAGAATCCTGCTTCTTGGTTCAGAGTTTAGGTACAGATCTATAATTTCTGTCAGGAATTCAGACCCAGAGTATAGGCCTGGGATCAGATTTTATGTCCAAAACACATGAAAACCTATATATTCCTTTCAGGAGTTCAGTTCTATACCCCAGATCCAAAAAGCAGACCTAAAATTCGGATCTCGATTTTCGCTCAAGAAGACAGGTCAATGTTCTGAAACTAGGTCCAGAAATCAAATGAAGAGTCAAGGTTCAGGATCCAGTTTCAGGTTTAAAAACTCTGTCAGGAACTGATCCGGGGTCAGAGTTCTGACCGAGAACCAAAGTCCACGTCCAGGTTGAAAATTAAATTCCAGAATCAGATACTGAATTCAGGTTCAGGTAAAAAATTTCTGTCAATAATTTTGGTCCAATTTCAGAATTCAGATCCAGACTAAGAATTCCGGTCCAGAATCGAAGTGCCGATTTCAGAATTCAGCTACTGCACTCAGATCACAAGTTCATGTTCAGAGGTTAGGTCAGGTTACTCCATTCAGGTCCAGGTTCTGAGTTCCAATTCTAGTGCGGAATCCTGGTCTGAAATTCAGATCTTGGCTTAGAATTCATGTACAGGATCCAGGTCCAGATTCGGAATCCAAATAAAGAATTCTGTATCAGTTTCAGAATACATAATTATGATCCAAGGTCAGAATGCAATTCCAGAACCCCTTAATCACGCTTCAAAATTTTAGCGCAGAATCCAAGTCCAGAGTTATGTTTCTGAATCCAGTTTCAGGTTTAGAATCCAAAACCAGGATCAAGTTCCGGGTTCACGTTTCTGGTGCATTCCCAGTATCTCTGTCAAATTTTTCGAGAAAAAATCTTGCCTGGATACCTAAATCCAGCTCCAGAATCCAGCCTCCAGATTTAGAGTTCTGCCTCAGGTTCAGAATCCCTGTCAGAATTCTTGTTCAAAAACCATGTCAAGTTTTAGTATTCAGATCCAGAAACCTTGTCGGATACTCCAGGGTTCTGGTGCAGAATCCTGGTCTAGCTTTAAAATCTCTATCAATAATTTAGATTTATGTTTAGAATTGTGGAATCCTAAAGAACTCAGATTCAGAATCCAATTCAGGCTCACGGTTTAGGAGAGAAATAGGTTCAAAGTTTAGTTTCAGAAACACGGCCAGAAGTTCAGAAAACAGAAATCTGGCGCGTCCAGAATCTAGGTTAAGAACTCTGCCAGGAGTTCAGATTCACAATCTAACTTCAGGCCTAGAATTCAGATCCATGTTCCGAATATAAGTACTGAATTCTGCTTCAAGTTCAGAATCCATATTCGGATGAAGAATCTCTTTCAAGAATCCAGGTTCAGATTCAGTATTCTGATCCAGATGAATTTCCCCTGCGGGAAGTCGTCGCTTGATCTTCTCGGAAATTTCTCAACCGAACTCACAAACAAAAATACAAATGAAAGGTCTTGAAATACTTCAAATAGACTACAAAAAGTTGATCCAGATACGATCCCCAGTTCCGGTATTACAGCGCGATAAGTGAACGAAGTGCAACTCAGCAACGGTTAAGCCGATTTTCACAAATCTTAATTCCAATTAAAGCTCTTAATATCTTAAAAGATACTATGCAATTACATCCAGATCCGACTCCCGGTTCCGATGAGTGTCATAAGTTTTAAACCGTCATACAAAATGACGAGACAAAACCGGTACATGCTAGCACGGAATAAAAACTAACACCACCGCCTTTACTCCGTTCGCAGCATGCTTTGTAGCAATTTTGTATACGCCTCATGTTTCATTTTGAGTATTTACGATGCGAAAATTGATCAAAATCAATCGAATCAGTCTCTTTGGGAATAACTCAATTTAAATTGTTTATCGAAAATCCTATTTTCGGCTGTAGTAACCAGTGCTTATGTTAATTAAAAAAATGATGTATGAGACACTCATAACAAGGACTAATTTGAAACAATCATTTTGCTGAAGGTGGTAAGTTGCTACATATTGGCGTTTAAGAGTTATATGACTTTTTCGATTTTTTTATACGGAAATTAAACTGTCGAAAATTGATATTTGACTAGTTTTTGATGAAAAAACAATCATAACTTTTGAATGGTAGCTTATATGGAAAAACTTGGTTGAGCAAAAATGTGCGCAATCATTATTAACTATTAACTATTAACTATTAACTATTAACTATTAACTATTAACTATTAACTATTAACTATTAACTATTAACTATTAACTATTAACTATTAACTATTAACTATTAACTATTAACTATTAACTATTAACTATTAACTATTAACTATTAACTATTAACTATTAACTATTAACTATTAACTATTAACTATTAACTATTAACTATTAACTATTAACTATTAACCATTAACTATTAACTATTAACTATTAACTATTAACTATTAACTATTAACTATTAACTATTAACTATTAACTATTAACTATTAACTATTAACTATTAACTATTAACTATTAACTATTAACTATTAACTATTAACTATTAACTATTAACTATTAACTATTAACTATTAACTATTAACTATTAACTATTAACTATTAACTATTAACTATTAACTATTAACTATTAACTATTAACTATTAACTATTAACTATTAACTATTAACTATTAACTATTAACTATTAACTATTAACTATTAACTATTAACTATTAACTATTAACTATTAACTATTAACTATTAACTATTAACTATTAACTATTAACTATTAACTATTAACTATTAACTATTAACTATTAACTATTAACTATTAACTATTAACTATTAACTATTAACTATTAACTATTAACTATTAACTATTAACTATTAACTATTAACTATTAACTATTAACTATTAACTATTAACTATTAACTATTAACTATTAACTATTAACTATTAACTATTAACTATTAACTATTAACTATTAACTATTAACTATTAACTATTAACTATTAACTATTAACTATTAACTATTAACTATTAACTATTAACTATTAACTATTAACTATTAACTATTAACTATTAACTATTAACTATTAACTATTAACTATTAACTATTAACTATTAACTATTAACTATTAACTATTAACTATTAACTATTAACTATTAACTATTAACTATTAACTATTAACTATTAACTATTAACTATTAACTATTAACTATTAACTATTAACTATTAACTATTAACTATTAACTATTAACTATTAACTATT
Organism: Malaya genurostris; assembly: GCF_030247185.1. Classification (NCBI taxonomy): domain Eukaryota; kingdom Metazoa; phylum Arthropoda; class Insecta; order Diptera; family Culicidae; genus Malaya; species Malaya genurostris. Next base: position 283,099,099 of record NC_080572.1, read on the forward strand.
AACTATTAACTATTAACTATTAACTATTAACTATTAACTATTAACTATTAACTATTAACTATTAACTATTAACTATTAACTATTAACTATTAACTATTAACTATTAACTATTAACTATTAACTATTAACTATTAACTATTAACTATTAACTATTAACTATTAACTATTAACTATTAACTATTAACTATTAACTATTAACTATTAACTATTAACTATTAACTATTAACTATTAACTATTAACTATTAACTATTAACTATTAACTATTAACTATTAACTATTAACTATTAACTATTAACTATTAACTATTAACTATTAACTATTAACTATTAACTATTAACTATTAACTATTAACTATTAACTATTAACTATTAACTATTAACTATTAACTATTAACTATTAACTATTAACTATTAACTATTAACTATTAACTATTAACTATTAACTATTAACTATTAACTATTAACTATTAACTATTAACTATTAACTATTAACTATTAACTATTAACTATTAACTATTAACTATTAACTATTAACTATTAACTATTAACTAAAAAAAATGAGAACTAAAAAAGTGATGTTTGAGGAACCATTGATTTAACTCGATCAAATGAATAGCTCGGAAGATGGCTTCTTTAGCAAAGTTGCTTAAAATAAAATTTCCAACAACATTGTTGTAAAGTGCAATAATTTTTAAATTCAAATGAGAAAATCAGATTACATATTTCAATCCGAACATGGACCGCCATAATGACTTTTTACATTAAAAAATGCGCCGTTCGATTAAAAAACAACTTTTGCGATGTTGCAAAAACATAATATTTAATAGCGAAAATATTTTTGTCTCGTTAATTTCCCGTTTCGGACCACCGCACAGTGGTTCGAATCAATAAAAACGTGGACATAAATCAGTAGCTGCCAATCCGTTCTTTTAATGCATATAGTTGCTTTGAAGAAATTATTTACAAAAATCAGTAGCTGCCAATCCGTTCTTTTAATGCATATAGTTGCTTTGAAGAAATTATTTACAAATATATACCGCGTAATTTGATCCTATCATTAATTGTTCATGGCCTACTTTGACAAAAAATGTAACCATAACTTTTTTTCTGAAGAGATAGAATTTCTTCTACAAAGTTTTACAACTATTATAAATAATTTACTTTGTCAAATATACCAAAAGTCTAGGTCGCACCGTTTCGGATATACAAAGCGTTTTTATGGCAACCCCCTTAAAATCAGTTTTTTATTCATAAATTGTTTCGAGTTATTTTGTTATGCATACTTTGTTTGGGATAATTGTAGAATTTATAAAATCGCATATTTTTGTTGAAGATAGTGCATAGGTTTGTTCTTTCCTGGCAAAGTTATGCAACATTTTACCTTTTTTTACCTAGGATAAAACCTTGCACCGAAGCGAAATATGCAACTTTATGCAGCTGATTTTTACAAAATTTGTAGGAAAAGATGTGCCGAATATCATAAAAAAAATCTAAGTGGAACTCGGTGGAACTTGTTTTTAGGTCTTTTCAAAGTTAGTTTTAATTACTGAATTATGGCAACCCCCTTAAAACTAGTTTTCTAGTCATAACTTGTTTCGTGTTATTTTTTTATGCATACTTCGTTTGGAATAATTGTAGAAAATATAGAATTTCATAATTTTGTAGAAGCTAATGCATAAGTTTATTCTTTTCTGGAAAATTTATGCATAATTTTACCTTTTTTACCTAGGAAACCTTGTGCCGAAGCGAAATATGCAACTTAATGCAGCAAACTTTAATAATATTTATAGGAGAACATGTACCTTATCAAATTTATTTTGCAATGAGTACTCTTCGTGTGACTCATTTTCACTATGGCCATGCTGAAACCATGAATGGTTAAGAAACAGAGGGCGCCACGCGTCTGCTATTTCTGTAACTCACTTTTGCAGTGAGCGTCGCCCGATCAACATCTCGTCTTAAAAATCGTGTTGCTTCGCGATAACTCAATTTATTTACACGTTTAAACATGAAATCTCTTCGTAAAGGTTTGTACTTTAGCAATACTTTATCATATTTTGTCTAGAAAACATTTTTCCATTTTTTTAATATGTGTTGAAGTTTTGATAATTTTTCGGATTTTCAATAATTAAAACTAAATTTGAAAAGGCCTAAAATTGCATCTAGTTCCACTAAGATTCATTCTAATATTGTCAATTGTAAAAAGTAACAGAATAAAAATCGCAACAATTTGCTTAAGTTGTGCGTGCAAGCATAAACTTGTTTATGCGTGTTTACGCGCGTCCAGACTGGTAATCGAAAATAGGATAGAAATATCTTTCATATATTTGCATACGTGCATAGCATGTATAGTAATAATCCATGGGGTATTTCACACAAAGCCTTTTTTCAACAGCCTGTAAAATATAACAAAGATACAAAAATTCGTCCAAGGCATGAATGTACGGATTTTTCTTAGGTTTCAAATAAGCGATTCCATAAAACAACCTTTATAGTTTATTGAATGAAAAATGTTAAAAATTAATAAACAAATAAAAAAAATCCAAACTTGGGCACGATGAAAAACAGCCGTGAAAAAACGATGACAGATGTTTTTTGTAGACTCCTAGTAGCGTCTGACTCACTGATTTCGAATATTTATTACAAACCTATCAAAACTGGAAAGAAATTGTCACTGGAAGCAATTGATATGCTAGAACTTACAACAGAACAAGAAATTAGCGATACGGAAAACTCGGACGATAGCGTGACTGATACTGATTGATCGAATGCAATGCGACTAAGTGACAAATTGTAATGATTTATTAGGTAACATTAACTACCTAGTTGATTGATTAGGTTGTGAAAAGTATTGGGAAAAGTTACTCATTTAAATGCTAACTTTGTAGATACTTAGGTAATAGAGATAAATTCTACGTAGGTAAATCCAAAAAAACTGTTTTTAAAATAAAGCTAATATCTCAAAAAATAATTTTTTTACATTATTCATATCTTCAGCAAAAATACTGTTTTTTTCTTTGAAATGAGATAGAAAAAAAAAATTTTTCGTCAAAAACAAAATTATTTTTTTTTCGAAATCGGTACTACCCCCTTAACAAAAATTAAGGTGCTACTTTCAAAAGAAGCGTTATATAATTTTGTAAAACTTCTTCGAAGACACGTTAGCTCTTAAAAATCAGTGAAAGTCTGTACAGACTTGTGACCGTCTTTTTCCAGTTTTGGACCACTGTGCGCCCTCTGTTTCTTAACCATTCATGGTTTCAGCATGGCCATAGTGAAAATGAGTCACACGAATATTACTCAAGATATTCTCATTGGAAAATAAATTTGATAAGGTACATGTTCTCCTATAAGTATTATAAAAGTTTGCTGCATTAAGTTGTATATTTCGCTTCGGCACAAGGTTTTCTAGGTAAGAAGTAAAATTATGCATAAATTTTCCAGAAAAGAATAAACTTATGCATTAGCTTCTACAAAATTATGAAATTTTATATTTTCTTCAATTATTCCAAACAAAGTATGTATAAAAAAATAACTCGAAACAAGTTATGACTAGAAAACTAGTTTGAAGGGGGTTGCCATAATTCAGTAATTAAAACTAACTTTAAAAAGACCTAAAAAAAAGTTCCACCGAGTTCCACTTAGATTTTTTTTTATGATATTAGGAACATCTTTTCCTACAAATTTTGTAAAAATCAGCTGCATAAAATTGCATATTTCGCTTCGGTGCAAGGTTTTATCCTAGGTAAAAAAAAGGTAAAATGTTGCATAACTTTGCCAGGAAAGAACAAACCTATGCACTATCTTCAACAAAAATATGCGATTTTATAAATTCTACAATTATCCCAAACAAAGTATGCTTAACAAAATAACTCGAAACAATTTATGAATAAAAAACTGATTTTAAGGGGGTTGCCATAAAAACGCTTTGTATATCCGAAATGGTGCGACCTAGACTTTTGGTTTATTTGACAAAGTAAATTATTTTTAATAGTTCTAAAACTTTGTAGAAGAAAAAAATTTCTATCTCTTCAGAAAAAAAAGTTATGGTTACATTTTTTGTCAAAGTTGGCCATGAACAATTAATGATAGGATCAAATTACGCGGTATATATTTGTAAATAATTTCTTCAAAGCAACTATATGCATTAAAAGAACGGTTTGGCAGCTACTGATTTATGTCCACGTTTTTATTGATTCGAACCACTGTGCACCTTACAGTGATGCCCTCCTCATATAAAAGTTAGCAAAAAGCCTAACAATCGATTATTTGATACTAATGTATTTTCATTTCATTCAATTCTCCTACAAGTGAGATGATGCCTTACCGATCTGTTTTTCCATTTGAGTTTGACTTTTCAGTTATTTTGTTTCTTCGCTGGAAATTAATTTTTCGCCAACGGTCAACGTTTCGAAAGTTTAATTAGTCATCTCCAGGGTATGTCGATCACAAGCATCCTGCGTCAAGTAAAATAATCCAAATAATTATAAGTAGGGAGGAGGAGAGAGATCGAAAATGTGTTCAAATGTGAAAATTCTTATTCAAGTAAAATACTGAATGAATAAATCGTATCAACTATGAAATACATAGAAGAAAACTAATATTTAATAAGGGCTCTATTCACTATTCCAGGAAAAGAATATTTTTCTATGCATCAAAGTACCAATAGTAGAGATTACACTTGTATGAAAATTTGCTTAATAAGGTGAAAAACTAATTGAAGCAATTTTCAATAGACTATCAGAGCAAATTGGCTCAAGTGACACGCTTAAAATCGAGTAAACACCATTTTCAAACTCGACAACTACGATGTAAATACGGAAAACTGGTTCATTTATTTAAAAAAACATCGTGGTTCGCTTTTCAGTTGGCACAGTTCTCCATCGTCTATGCATCGGAACCTTGCCCGGCCAAAAGCCATCAATTAGGCGCATTGCTACTTCAATGAAGATACATCCGGGCTGATGGGAACTACAACCCCGAAAAAGACTAACTGTTTACCTTCATCCGCTGCCAGTTGGACAGAAAGCTGAACACTTTACTCCGACAGTCGCTGGCACCATTTGCCACGGAACCGCTTCCAGCAAAAACGCGAACCAAACACAAGCAGCAGTAGCAGGGAACTTAATTGAAAAAATCACTAAATTCATCATCTTTATCCAATCCAAACGTTGCTGCTGCGTTCCACGCGCAGATCGGACAGCTGGTTGGCATGTAGTAAGTAAGCATTCCGGATGTCACCGGAGGGGCAAACATCTCCGGCGAGCCGCTTCCGTCTGCTTCCGTGCAGTGCTGAGAGACCCTTGCGTTGCGGGCGAAAAAAATACATAGCAGGCGCCCCATGAATGATGTCAAATGTGACAACTGGGAGTAGTTGGGACGAAATAAATAACAGAAATATAAATAAAATACGTCCATTTATCATCTTCGTCTGTCCGCCCCTCCGTCCGTCTCCCTTCGGGTTGGGTCGGAGCCTCGAGCCCTCGCGCACACATTCCGCTTCCGAGTTCGGAGCTTCTTCGCCGCTTTGTGGCAATGATGCGCGATAACGGTTAAATAAACCGTCTGCCAGACTTGGCCACATCCGTTCTGCGTTCAACTTGTGCTAGGCGAGATCTTTTTTGACACCCACCACCACCCTCCGTCACGTAGCCTCTCTTTCTGGAGCCACTTCCTTCACAAATCTAATACCAACACTCATCTATCATTTCGGTTTTTCGTTCTTGTGCTTCTGCTCTTTTGAAAATGAACAAAAAAAATGCAGAAAACCCGAGCTGTCCGGTAGTCAGCATAAACTGCCCCGGAAATCGGTGGAATGTTCTGCGCTTTCCCGGCAAAAATATCAGCTAATCATGGTTAGTAAATTTATCACCGATGGCTGTAGAACCGCTTCGAATACACGGCCTCGAGTGAAGTTTGCGATGATTGAGTAGACGCATTAGTTGATAAACTGTGCGTACAATAGAGATTCTGTCAAAGTATATAATTAGCAGCTTAAAAATAAGAAAATTCCATCCAGGGATCCAACTTGATTCATAATTCAATGCAGTGTTGATGTGGAAATCGGAAATGAACGGAACGGAACACGGTGCGGATCAACTCTATCAACCGAAACAGATGATTATGACAGGAAGACTCGGGTGAAACCGGATCTAATTAAAACGCCAGGAGAGATTGTGGCGCCTTTCGATAATGAAATGGAATTTTTGACGAGCTTCGTTTTGCTTTCATGTCAGAGACAGAGACTCCAATCCAATCCAATCAAGGTCTCCGGTTGTTATCAAGTGGCGGTAAACAACACCTTCTGCTGAAAAATCCGTTCGGTGCGGTTTTCTAGTACTGCCTGCCTGCGAACCAAGACATCTGCTACTGCATGGGGACATCTTTCGCAATCTGTCGAGAAGCCCAAAGCCGTAGACCACCCTACTCCTGCGCTCGATTTGTTTGTTTGCATTTTCCCAGGAGTCTGGTTTTATTTTTCCTACGGAAGACTTGTTTTCTCTTCATTGCTTCATTCGGAGCTTTGAGAGATAATTTCAGGAAGGAACTTTCCGGCTTTCCGGCTTCTTATTGTGTCTCAGATGAATAGGAACTTGTTCCTTGCTAGCGGAAGCTTGTATTATTGAACCAATATTGATTTCTTGTTCAATTTTTTGTGCCTTGAACCCAAGCGCTTTCCTTTCGATGAATGTACAAATAAGCCATTTATTACAGTAGGTTATGAAAGTTGAACAAAAAATCCGACCTTTTTTCATGCTGGAACAAACAGTTAAACCAACTCTAAAACATAACCTTTCTCCAAGAATGATTGCCACAACAGGGAAAAACATGCTAAGGATGTTTTGGAAAACCCGATGGCAGCCTAGCCATTGTAATGGTAAAAAGCCATTCCGCAGTAGTCACAAATGTTTAGATTTATTCGTTAGGATGGTTTACCCAACACAAAAATCTTGACATCAGTTCTTTTCAAATATCGAAAATTATCCAACACTTGTCATCAGCTTATTCTAACTGCTTGAAAATAACCAAAGAAGAATCAGATTGAAAATGATAAACGATAACGAAATTTGTATGTCCTTCGGAGGCCGAACTAGAAGTTGCAAGGCTTGTCCAATTCATTGCAAGGCTTGCTTCTCTGCGTAACTATTCCGAAATGGTAACCCAATAAAGCAAAGCTCTCCCAACACACACTTTATTCATCAACGTAATCTCCATCAAGAACAACGCAATTATTCCAGCGCCGCTCTTAGGAGTGTATCGAAAATGAGCTATCCACATACATTTGTACGCATGTATTTGTGATGGTTTCTTATGCTCAGATCACAGCATGCTGTGCGTTTGGCTGTCAGCTTTCGTTCGAGTGTCGGAATGATCCAGCGTATCAAGAGGTGAAATAACCTGAAGACCTGCAAGAAACAGACAATCTCGAAACAAAGTGTAGAACAGAAAAAGCGAGCAGCAACAAGGACCCGGAAATTGTATTCGCGTCTTTTGCAGTGTCCGGATGCATGCGTTCTGATGGACAATGAGACTTATGTAAAGGAGGACTCAAAAACCCTTCCAGGTCCACAATACTTTACTGTCGTCGTTGGGGAGGATGTGAGCGATGCGGACAGGTCGATTAAAGGGAGAAATTCGGTCGAAAGGTACTGGTATGGCAAGCAATATGTTCCTGTGGTTTGAAGTGAACCATTTTTTACACTACCGGAACTATAAATGCAGAAATCTATCGATCTGAGTGTCTCCAGAAGAGATTGCTGCCTTTATATAAGAAGCATAGTACACCTCCACTGTTTTGGCTGGATTTAGCGTCGGCTCACTAAATCACCAAATTGCCTCCAGCTTCGACCCATCGAAATTTACTGGACAATCGTGAAGATGGTCTTCGAGAAGACTGGTAAGGCAGCTGGGAACATACAGGAGCTCAAAAAAATTTGGGCTCAAACGTATAAAAATGCGATGCAACACTTGTCCGAAACTTGATAAAGAGCGTTCGATCAAAAGTTCGAACATTCGTGAAGGAATAACTTCAATTTCATCCGGTTTTCATTATGCTCCAGTTTAACCTCGTACAATAAAGGATTAATTTTTAGTTTGAATAAAATTTGGTTTTTTATCATAATTTGAAAGAAAAATGTTTGGATAGCTTATTTTTGATACACTCCTAAACACTTCAGCACCACTTTTGTAGAACGACTTATGTTTTGTCTTGAAATAGGTCTCAGTTGTTGCGATAATCTCTTCATTCGTGCGAAATTTCTTACCGGAGAGCATTTTTTCAGGCCTGCGAATAGCCAGAAAAGACTGTCCCGGAAAGTGGTTCAGAATCTGTCAATTTTAATGGCTGCGTCCTGTTTTTTACACTCTTCTCTAACCACTTGTGCAGTTGTTTATTCGTTTTCATTAGTTTGTTTCGAAATGCGTGGACTTTCAGCAGAACAACGTCGAAAAATTGTGTACAAATGGTACACAGAACGCGGACTATCAATAAGAAAGATAGCAAAAATGGATGGAGTAAGTGAAAAAGCCGTGCGAAATGCAATCAGGAAGTTCGGTGTGGATAACATTTTTGAGGATAAACCGAAAAAGGGGCGAAAAAAAGGTCCTGCTAACCCTCAGTTGGATAAACGTATACTGAAGGCGTTCGAGCAAAAGAATGAGGTTTCAGTTCGGGATGTGGCCAAAAAAGTGGACGCTTCGAAGTCAAATGTTCTTTGTGCTAAAGAACGTTTGAATCTTCGAACCTATAAGAAGAAGAAACAACCAAAACGTAGTCCGAAACAAGAAGCATCCATCAGGCCGAGGGTTCGAAAGCTGTACAATACGATTCTTGCTGAAAATTTGAACTGCATAATCATGGACGACGAAACCTACGTGAAACTCGATTACAAATCCTTGCAAGTGTTAAACAAGTCCGAGAAATCGATTGAAGTCGAAAAATTTGGTAAGAAAGCTATGGTCTGGCAAGCAATTTGTAGCTGCGGTAAGATTTAGAAACCCTTCATCACCACTGTTTCAATGAATAGCGAAATATACATAATGGAATGTTTACAAAAACGAATTCTACTCATGATTCGAAGCCACAAGGATCCTGTTGTCTTCTGGCCAGATCTTGCTTCTTGCCACTACTCGAAATCAACGGTAGAATGGTATATTAAAAAATGTCACTTTCGTCCCAAAAGACATGAATCCACCAAATTGTCCACAACTTCGACCAATTGAGGAATTTTGGGTTCAACATTCAACAGTTCGAAAAAGATTGGAAAAAAGGGTCAAAACTTGTCGCCAAGAAGTCTGTACGGAATTTAATGAGAAACGTTCGCAAGAAGGTGCGCCAGCTAGTCTACAATGGCTAAGTAGCAAATGTTGAAAATAATATTCTGTTGTTGTAGTCTAATATTATCAGTATATCGAATAAAATTTGAATATCTAACACTTGTGAATTATTTACAGCGAAATCAAAGTGCGTCCATACTTTCTGGGACAGTCTTTAATCACTGGGAACCTAATCTGGCGAATACGGTGGATGTGGAAGCAATTCGAAGTTCAATTCATATAATTTTACCATTGTTTCGATTGACTTGTGACACGGTGCGTTGTCTTGATAAAACAAATTTTTTTTCTTTGTCACATGCGGTCGTTTCTTTGAAATTTCAGCCTTCAAACGCTCCAATGACGCTATATAATAGTCACTATTGAAGGTGCTTCCTTTCTCAAGATAGTCGATGAATATTACACCACGCACATCCCAAATTGCCGAGGCCATAATCTGTCCAGCCGATTGTTGTACGTTTCACTTTGGACGAGGTTCACCAGTTGCTGTCCACTCAGATGACGATCGTTTTGATTCCGGATTGGAGTGATGAATCCATGTTTCATCCATTGTCACATATCGATGTAAAAATTCCGTTTTTTTACGTTTAAACAAACAAACACTGCTCAGAATCATCATCACGTTCTCGTTTTTGGTCAACAGTGAGCAAACGCGGCACCCACTTTGAACAGAGCTTTCTCATAGTTAGATGCTCTTGCAATATAAATTCAGCACGTTCTTTTAATATCTTTACGATGTCAGCTAACTCACGCGACTTCACTTTTCGATCATTCAAAACGATTATGTGGATTTTTTTTAATGTTTTCTTGTATTATCGCCTCATTTTAACGTCCACTGCGTTCTGCATCATCGGTGATCACGTTTGATATCAACAAACCAACAATTTATTGTTGTTTCTGATGGAGCGGAGTCCCGTAATACTTTTCAAGTTATTGTTTAGCTTGAATGGTATTTTTTCCTATCAAGAAGCAGTGTAAAATAAATCACGAAATTGTTTTTTAACCATTGTTCGTAAAATAACAATAGCAACGCCACTCATAGCACAATAACTCACAAACTAATGAATAGAATATCACGAAATATTAACAGCTGCCTTATCAAGGTTAGTGTTAACTGGAAAAAAAGGTGACTGCAATAAAACTAGCGCCATCTATGTGTTGGGCCCGGCACTTTCAAGCCCATGTGTTACAGGCTCATTTGCTATGGTCGGTAAGATTTTTTATATCTTTGCCTGTCGTGTGGCCTCGTATCGCAAGTTACATCCGCAACTATACACAATGATCGACCTTATTTTGAAATTTCTGATAAAACGAGTTTCGCACCAACTCGAACAAATGTTGATTTGAAAGACACTTTCTGGACATGTACCTAGACTTTGTCACAAAAAGCCATTTTGCGTACTTTACTTTTCCGAAATTTATCTAGACGGTTTTTTGAAAAGGGCCAAGCTTTTTAATTTTTTTTTCCAATAGTTATTGTCGAAAAATAACAAAGTGATTTTTGCAAAATTAGTTAGATTTTTGAGTAAAAATACTGAAAAAAATGAGTCCCACACTGAAAAAATAATTGACTTCAAAAATTTAAGATCGATTCACAAAAAAAACTATTTTTGATTATGATAACATTTTTCCAAGCATCATTGCAGTATTTTGGTCAGAACTCTGACTGGAAATTGCAAACTCAACTATCACATGGCTGCTATTCAGCGTGTGATTTTTGGTGGTTTGTTTTTTTTTTGTGCTGTTTTCCTACCTCACCAGCTTCACAATTCCCTTTCATGTTCTTTTTATCCTTTTCATCTCATCAGTAAAATGAGAAGCAACGGCAAGGCACAAATCTCCAAATAACTAGGGGAACGTGTTACATGAGCCAATTAGTTCTGATTCCTGATAATGTCGAAAAAGGTCAAATACTACAAACAAGTGTTGGTCTAGTTATTTTCACAAAATCAGTTAAATTTTCGAGTGAAACTACTAAAAAATATCCTTATTAAGTCTTACATTGAAAGAATTATTTTTATTTTTTTTATATCGTTCAGTTATACCCGGCTTTAACCTAATTTTATTCGCTCGCCGGGTTAAATTGATTTTAAAAATTTAAAATCGATTGACACAAACAACCCTATTTTTGATAATGATAACCTTTCATATGTTGCAAGAGGGACATTTTCAAGGCAAAAACCAAGAATTAGGTAATTCCAGAGACATAACCGCGAGATTGACGTAGGACTGCATTCGGGATGTGAATAGATATTAATTGATATGATACCGTTTGACCGTTTAAGATTTTGTACTACTGAGTAACATATGGTTTCGAAAGATTGCGTTTGTATTCTAGAAATTAGAGCGGAAATTTGCGACAGTTTTCTAAATAAGTTCTTTACGTTACTTTTGCGGTCATGAAAAAGGACATTACATAAATATAATCGTCGTACAGTCGTACAATCGCTCATATATTTTAATATATACATACATCTCACCTCATCTCATTTGAGTGAAAAAAACAATCAAAATGCTGTACGGGGTTCATTTCTGTTTTTCAGAAGGACCAAATTGTGGAATTCTCAATGATATTAAACACTGTTCGGAACATGTTTCTCGAATGTGATGCAACCAAACGCTAGCTTTATTTGTGCTCGTTTGATGCGAATTTCCCACTGCGAAAAGTGCACAACGCTAATCAAATTATTCTAAACTGGCACTAAACTGATAATTTTTACCTTTGATTTGCAAAGAAGTAATCCTAATAGTTCTTTAGATAACGTTTAGAGCCATTGGAACGGGTGATTTTGTATAATTTTCCCCATCGTTGCCCACTTATCGTTTTCTTTTTCTACAATGCAAACGACCAGCAGCTGGAAAACGCAATCACTCGAACTGCTCACAATTCCGATTGATTTAATACTAAACCAATTTTGGTTAATAGCTATCCTTTTACGTGATTTCTATTGTAGCTTTTTCACAAATAGGTGATGCTAACGGCCACAAAAAGGCAACATACAGAATTTTGAAGTCAATTATTTCATTTCGGATTTGAATTATTCCATTGAAAGAAACTATCCAAATGCTGTACGGGAATCATTTCTGGCATTCAGAAGGGCCAAATTGTGGAATTCTTTACGATATAACACAAATGCAACCAAATGCTAACTTACGCTCGTTTGTTGCGAATTTCGTACAGCGAAAAATGCACAAAGCTAATCAAATTATTTTATATTTGAACTAAATTTTGTCAAGAAGTAAACTTCATAGTTCTTTAGATAACGTTTAGAATCATTGGAATGGTTAATTTTGTATAATTTTGCTCATCGTTGCCCACTTTTAGTTTTTTTTTCTACAATGCAATCAACCAGCAGCAGGATGACGCAATCGCTCTTGTTTGAAGCACAACTCATAATGCGAACGTCCAACAGCAGATATGCTCGCAGAAAAACAACCAAGTTGTTATTTTTCAGCGTTTAGGCTTGAGGAACGTAGCCTCATATTCGCCACTGAATAAAATCACCAGTTGAATAATGCCGGGTGTAGTTCCATTGTCTTGACGTAGATGGAGACCTGCGCACTCAAATGGAGGTCCCATCTCCAAATGTATCAATGTATATGTTGGTAGGAAAAATAGTCACCTGTCTTGGAACTAAATTTTATCAAAATAAAAAATGATATTTTTGTGAATCGATTTGAAATTTTTAAAGTCAATATTTTTCAGTGTTTGACTCGATAAGGATTTTTTTCAGTATTTTTATTAAACAAATTGACTGATTTTGTGAAAGTCACAAGTGCAAAACTTTTTTTGTTGCATTTGTCATGTTTCTACAATAACTATTTGAATAAATAGGTTGAAAATATTTGTCCCTTCTCAAAAGACAGTCTAGATCAAATTTGGAAAAACAAAGTATGCAAAGTAGCAAACTGTACATGTGCAAAAAGATTCATTAAAATCTGAGACAGTGTTGCCAACTGCGAATACGATTTGACGCGAAATAAGGAAGAGCTATTCATGTCATATCATATACCATTCGAATCGGGTCAAAGGGACAAAGGACAAAGGACAAAGGACAAAGGACAAAGGACAAAGGACAAAGGACAAAGGACAAAGGACAAAGGACAAAGGACAAAGGACAAAGGACAAAGGACAAAGGACAAAGGACAAAGGACAAAGGACAAAGGACAAAGGACAAAGGACAAAGGACAAAGGATAAAGGACAAAGGACAAAGGACAAAGGACAAAGGACAAAGGACAAAGGACAAAGGACAAAGGACAAAGGACAAAGGACAAAGGACAAAGGACAAAGGACAAAGGACAAAGGACAAAGGACAAAGGACAAAGGACAAAGGACAAAGGACAAAGGACAAAGGACAAAGGACAAAGGACAAAGGACAAAGGACAAAGGACAAAGGACAAAGGACAAAGGACAAAGGACAAAGGACAAAGGACAAAGGACAAAGGACAAAGGACAAAGGACAAAGGACAAAGGACAAAGGACAAAGGACAAAGGACAAAGGACAAAGGACAAAGGACAAAGGACAAAGGACAAAGGACAAAGGGCAAATGACAAAGGACAAAGGACAAAGGACAAAGGGCAAAGGACAAAGGACAAAGGACAAAGGACAAAGGACAAAGGACAAAGGACAAAGGACAAAGGACAAAGGACAAAGGACAAAGGACAAAGGACAAAGGACAAAGGACAAAGGACAAAGGACAAAGGGCAAAGGACAAAGGACAAAGGACAAAGGACAAAGGACAAAGGACAAAGGACAAAGGGCAAAGGACAAAGGACAAAGGACAAAGGACAAAGGACAAAGGACAAAGGACAAAGGACAAAGGACAAAGGACAAAGGACAAAGGACAAAGGACAAAGGACAAAGGACAAAGGACAAAGGACAAAGGACAAAGGACAAAGGACAAAGGACAAAGGACAAAGGACAAAGGACAAAGGACAAAGGACAAAGGACAAAGGACAAAGGACAAAGGACAAAGGACAAAGGATAAAGGACAAAGGACAAAGGTAAAAAGTCAAATTTCAAAGAACACAGTTAAATGATACGCCCCGTAACTCTTCGCTTTTACTTCAATTCTAAGATGGTATTTTACCCTCGGCCTAATATTTCTAATTTGGATGGTAAAAAACTTTCGTATATTTTAAAACCATTCAAAATCTCTACCAATCCGAAAGCTGTCGACCATTCTAAATTTGTAGCTATAAATTGAACAGCAACTCTCCCACAGTAGCCCAGTTTTCCCATTTCTGCTGTAGAACTCGCACATCAAGCTTGATATTTCCTAACAAAAAATGGAAGGCTAACAAAACAAAGACGAACTTATCTGACGAATCTAGTCAAATACGACGGCTTTACGTGGAATGTACATGTCAGTTTCTGTTCGTACCATCAGATCACAAAAAAGGGGTTATCAGTATTTTCCTTGGAAAACATCCAATTTATTCAGAAAAAATATTATGTTACGGGATGAAGTTCACCCGTCCTCCGTTTCCTCGCTGTAACCCACCTACCGTAAAGCTGTTTCTTCGAATATCGCATAGCACAGAAAATATCACGTGCTTAAAAGGTTTTTATTTCCTGCGACAGCAGCTGCACTGGAATCGCATTTCCTACGAACGTATTGCATTTCTTAGCTGTGCCAAACCAAGACTAGTACATGTTGCACTCCCTGCCCCTTAGCCGATCGCCAATCACGATCAGATTGTAATACACATCAGCAAATAACAATCGATAACATCGTGACAGTTGACTGACTCGGGCAGAGCGCGCGCGTTCCGACTGCCAGCCGCATGTCGGCCGCAGCAGCCCACGATGATGCCGGGAAAGCTCAATGGGGCTTCCGAGGAATTACTTGTTTCTCCACGTTTGCACCGGTTCGAAATTGAATCAATCAAGACCGAGCAGGAAAAAGCAACACGCTGTCAACCTGCTGCTGCACGGGGAGGCTTCTTTCAGCACCTTCCACAACTGGCTGGCTGGCTGGCTTTCGAGTGATTGATGGCGGCGCGGCAATGACTGGATACTTTTGTAGAAAAAAAACAAAATGGCTGAGCTGATATTTTTTTTGACCAAGACCAAGACCAAGACCAAGACCAAAACCAAGACCAAGACCAAGACCAAGACCAAGACCAAGACCAAGACCAAGACCAAGACCAAGACCAAGACCAAGACCAAGACCAAGACCAAGACCAAGACCAAGACCAAGACCAAGACCAAGACCAAGACCAAGACCAAGACCAAGACCAAGACCAAGACCAAGACCAAGACCAAGACCAAGACCAAGACCAAGACCAAGACCAAGATCAAGACCAAGACCAAGACCAAGACCAAGACCAAGACCAAGACCAAGACCAAGACCAAGACAAGGCAATATCTAGACACTAGTGACAGTCACTATAAATGAATAGTTTACTTTGCAAAAGTTTCTTCTTTTGCTCATGTAACAGGCAAAGTTTGACCTATTTAGAACTCTTATAACGTTATAGCTCTAACCTGGAAAGATTCGTAGCGTCAGCCAAAAAGTCGTGGTAAGAATGCCATGAATGACTGTCTCAGCGTCATATTGCTAATTGACATTCGTATGTCACCAAGGTAGTTGTAGTGTACTGTGTGGTGTTCCGGAGCATTAAATAAGCTTCATCCATTCGCTAGTGACTATTGACTATGGTGTTAATAAACACGTAAAACTTTATTCTCGGACTTCAAAATCGTTTGAAGAGGTTTAAAATTTTCTGTCAAGATCACTTATAAACTCATCAAAGTAACATTATATGAAAACCAAAAGCAAATAGATTTCTAGTGATAAAAGCTTTAATATGTCGCCAGCTACGATTCAGTGAAGGGAAATTGGAAAGCAAATCGTGAAAATCGCAATTGACCACTGGACACAAATTATTGAACGGAGTTGCAGGATTCATTGTTGGCAATTTTTTGAGACGCTTCAAAGAGACTTTATCAATCGAACGAGTCCTGAGAGATCTAGAGAGCTGTACAAACGATAGGAAGCGGGCTAAATTTTTTTACACCGATTTTTGCTGAAGGATATAGATCTTCTCCGGCAACTACAGTTATAACTTTAGAGTGAGTTGGATTGAAGTCCTACCTCGCCATAGAGTAAAAACTCGTCTTTAAATCACTAGAAAGCGTTCTAAAGCTTTATTGGAATTTTCTGACCAACGATTTTGGTTGCATCGTCATGGTAAAAAAATCGTTCGTTTAAGTTGATCAAAAACGGATTCCAAACCAGAAGTGTGATACATTTCTGATCAGCACAAATTCGAAAAGAAAATATTATCTGTCAAGATATCTGTCCCTGTGACCGAAAGAGTTGTCTATTTGTCTCCACATTTAACAATTGATTCTATCCAATTTATCACTTCTTTTAAATTATCGAATTTTTTTAAACCCGAACCCAACCCGTACCCGATAAAAAACAGAAATCTTATTTTTTTCCTACGAATTTTCCATGCTCGTTGCGTTGAAACTGCAATCTTTTGCACTACGTTTCCGATACAGAATTGGGATCGGCAGCCTCCTAAATAATTCACGACTTAGAAGCGGATTTCTTCTAATGAAAAAACACAAAACAAACATTTAATTTAAAAAAAATCGATTTCATAAATGTGAAAGTTATGCGACTTTTTCTGCGTATTTTAAATCGGGACGAGTCCTCCGTTTGAAATAAGACTTGAGCGCAGTCGAAAAAAAAAATGCAACAGACAAATATGATCACCAAACATTTATCTTAAGAAGGATTTTTTTTAAAAACTCTAAGGAAAGAAATAAACACATGTAAGGTATGTTTTTGCAAAGCAGGTTTATTAAATCTCCTCTCCTAGGATAAATGCCCGCACCTTGGATATAACACTATCCATCAAATTATGTGCACCACTTTCACCATCTTTCTTAAACACTTTCATCCAGTCCACTCCTTTAAATCCTTGTCGTTCCTTGAAGGCCATCCTTGTTTTCCGAAAGTTTCCCGTCCCAATAGCACAGAATTTTTCTGTTCTGAAAAGTTCTGGTGAATTTGGCGGATAAACCTCCTTTGTTACAGAAATCACATCACCGATTTCACGTAGTGGCACGATACCAGATTCGGCCAAAAAAAAAGTTTAATCTCTGTGAAATCGGCGGGAGAGCGACAGGCCGTTTGGTCGTTAATGGCACCGATTGTTATGAATAATTTGGTGAATTTACCGCAGGCATAGATTGCCTGCCACATCAAATACTTTTTGGCTAATTATTGGCCATTCTTCTTTCGAAACATCCAGTCCATTACGATGCATTTCGGCTGTACCAACACCTCGCGGTACAGCTTCCTGGCGTGGGATTTGTAATATATTTATTGGTACGGTTAGATCCCTCCGTTACCTTGAGTACATTTTTATTTGAAAGATTTTTTTAATCAGGCCAATTTTCGTACAAGCTTTAAGCCGATTTTTTAAATTTTTTTGTTTTGTACTGGATCTCTTTGTCACCCTTTTTCTAAGGGTAGAGGAGCTTCCATTTCCCTCCAGTGAGGTTTGGGGAGGGGGGGGGTCACTTTGTTCGTGGCTCGTCTCGTCATCCATTGCCGCATCGGTGGGATTGTTCGCAGTTTCGAGTTCGTTGCTAGTTGCTGTAGATGCACCTTGTTGTACATTGGTTGCAGTTTCTGGTTGGTTGGAGGGTAAGTTGTTAACTGCAGCTGGTATACTTTGTTTTTTAGGGGATACTGATGGATTCGTTGAAGGGGATGCTTCATTGTTGTTGGTGACTGTCATAGGTGTACTGGGGTTGCTTGGGGTTTGTGTGAAGGAAGCACCGTTGTCCTTTGGTGTAGTTGTCTCCTTGTCCAGTTTATCACATGACTTACCGTAGTGAACAGCTTTTTGGAAATATTGACATGTGGCCATCTGATTGTCATAGGTAACAAGTGATTTGCACGGAATTCTTGTATCTTGACCGAAAATCACATAAGAAGGTATAGACCTCTTCAAGTGTATGCGTAACAAATGTACGCCATTTAGAATACCGGGGGAAAAGTTCTTAACCTTTTCTTTTTCGATAGAGAGAATCACTCCGTATTGGGACATAGTTTTGCGAATTTAAGGATCGATAACGCTAACACTACACAATACTGTACTTGGTTTCTTTATGTCCCGAACGTACGCGGTTTTGTTTTATCGACTGATTTGAATGAAATGAGAAAGTGAACTCTACCTTGAGGACATGAATTGACCTTCTTGGCCTCGTCCTGAATCTAAAGGGTTGTGTTTGAATTAATACCTCATCATCAGCGTTACACCTGAAGTCATCGTTCCAATTTTACCAGTACAGCCGTTCTGTCGGAATTTTGAATTCGAAACAAAAATATCTCAGCTAAGCAAAAATATTGTGAGATAAGCTAGCACCCGCCTAAAAGATTACTTTTTTTTACTAAACTCAACAACTCTCAAGCATCGTCCAACCAATTCTGGCCCCCGTTGAAGACCATGTTGCGACACGCGGCAATCAGTCTGCCGCTTGACATCGGAATAACGAACTGAAATGTGGTTCAATTGCGTGGCTTTGATTGATGTTTTGAATAGCTAACCTGTGCTGCCGAATCGATCGATTTAAATCGATAGAAACATTTTCCGGCTGCAGCAGATGCATACAGCCGTCGACGACCGATCGACGTGGCCCCGAAAACGGAAAACGAACGAGGGAAATTGAACGTAAAGAGGTTAATGATGTAGGTGGAAGATCACTGGTCGCAAAATTCTTGCTTTACGAAGTCTGCTTTGATAGGAGTGAATCGACCAATCGTTTGAGAGGAGTGATAGGAATTCTTAAGGATGATTCTTTTGAATGTATTATTTATTGCAATATGAGTTGAGTTTGTGCATGATTTGGATATTACCATTAAGACTTCATTTGCTTCCGCAATGCTGTAATTTTTTGTAGGAAAAGTTACAAAACTACTTGTAATGTGTAAGAGGGAAAAGGACTCGAACTTTCAACCTTTTTGGAACCATTCTTCCAATTTAACTAACATTCTTTAGCTATTCTTATTACATTTTCGTATCTTCTTCTGACATTGGTAGTATTTCACAAAGGCCTTTACCCTTTGATTCTTCTTCAACGCGTTTTTTTTTTGCACTCAATTCAATTATTTGCTTACTGCACAGAATGAAATTTTGAATTTTACATAATTTTTGAAATAATTCTTCAAACGACACATTTCATAACTACTGAACTTTTCAAATGGCACATTATTCCATTCGTGTAGAAATTTACTGGCTCCGAGTGTAATTTGCACTCGGCTAGCAAGTGAGACTGTATGAACTTAACAATATGCACGATTTACCAGCCAAGCAGATATGCGCTTCTGTGGCTCAGTCGGCTAACTGGTGTGCTTTGCGATCTAATGTTTTTCGGTTCAAGTCGCGTTGTTGATGTCGATCTTTTGATTTTTTAATTCCTTCCGTTTTAAAGCCATGTAATTTTCAAATCACACAATTTTTTATACATATTCTTGAATATAAATTTGTGTAAATATGACGTTCCATTTATGTGCATCTGATAAGATGTAAAATCACAAGAATTTTTCGAACTGTGTGAGTCATCTTTTTCTAGAAATTGGTTCACAGTATGCTAGTTTGAGTCATGGTTTTATTTTAATAAATAAACTTCAACATTTTCCACACTCACTTGTTATGCACAACTGATTTTCACAAGAACATCTAAATTCGCAATCATGTTTACAAAAAGTTACACCTAGCAGTGACACAGCGGCGTTTTCGAAATAAATGATATGAATGTTATTACGCCGGAGCTCTATCTACACTCACACAAAAAAATAATTAATTTTACAGGTGACTTAATTACCCATACGATGTAATTCATAAAGTCCTAATTTGTCAAATGACGGAAAAATTCATTTTTAATGACTTAATGTTAGATTAGCTTGAATTTTACTAGTTTCGACTGTAACTTGCTAGCAGGTGCGACTGTATGCATTTAAATGCGCCTTTTGCCAGCCAAGCAAATGTGGGCTTCTGTGACTCAGTCGATTAACAGGCGTACTTGCGATCCAACGATTCTCGGTTCAAGTCGCGGCGGGTGCTATCAGTATTCTACTTTTTGATTTCATGTCATGAAGTTTTAAACACAATATCAAAGATTCTGCTACGTAAATTAGCTTGAACTGTAACGCTTCATTCATGTGCATCTAATAAGATGTAAAATCACAGGGTTTTTTTTAAGTTTGCTGTTAGGAACGATGAATAAATTTGTGCCCAGGGTCTATACGAATGGTTTCTTTTTTGCCTATAATCTTAACAGCTGGTTGAATTTTTAAGCATAAGTCATGAAAGAGTTTTCGTTAGCTTCCCTTCATAGGCTTAAAATGAGAAGGCTGAAGACAAAATCACCATCGAGTGACATAAAATCAACTCCTTTTTCTATTGCTTTTGTAGTTAAGAGATTTTAAACCACAACGGAATCTACAATTAAAATTTTATCTGGGGAAAAACAAAGCGATAAAATGGCTAATCCATTTCGCGAGTAGCATGATAAAAAAAACCTTGTCTTCACAAAAAAACCTATGTTAATCCACCTAGTGGTGTAATGATGCCTTTCTCTGATTCTCTGCCTTTTGAGATTAAGTCCGAGCAAATTTTCTTATTTCCATTTAATAAACAGTTATTTTTGCGAATTTCACGGTTATATTTATGATGTAATGAGTAAACATCATAAATATAACCGTGAAATTCGCAAAAACAACTGTTTATTAAATGTAAATAAGAAAATTTGCTCGGACCTAATCTCACAAACTCTATAAATTCTGTTTACCCTTAGTTCCGGAACCGAAATTAGTATCCACAACAAATGTTGGAATTTCGTATGAAACTGTAAGACTTTTCCTTTGAACCTATGAGTTTGTGAAAATCGATTTGGCCATTTTAAAGAAACGTGAGTGAGATCCTTTTGGAAGTTTTTAATCATTATTTCCAATTCATCCGAAGTTGGTTCGTTTGCTACCAACAAATATGACCTACAAATTGGAACTCTGCAAACTAGAAGAATTTATCATACAATTTTATGGGATTTGTACCTGTTTTTAACCATCGTTCGTGGAAAAATACTAATAAAATTGATAATTTTCTACTTATCACGCTTTAGTTCCGGAACCGGAAGTCGGATCTAGATAAAATGTTCAACCGATTTTCAGTATATTATAAGACTGCGAAAATCGGTTGAGTTGTTCCAGAGATAATTGAGTGTGAACTTTTTCTTAAATTTTCACATACTACCATATAATTCCGGAACCGGAAGTCACATTCAAATGAAATTCAATAGCAAACTATGGGAATATAATACCTTTTATTTGAATCTTAGTTTGTGAAAATCGGTTCAACCATCTCTGAAAAAAGTGAGTGCATATTTTTTTTCATTTTTTGGTACATATCATCCTATATCTCCGGAACCGGAAGTCGGATCGGAATGAAATTCAATAGCAGGCTATGGGACTATGAGACCTTTCATTTGAATCTTTGCTTGTGAAAATCGTTTTAGCCATCTCTGAGAAAAGTGAGTGCATATTTTTGTTACATACACACACACAGACATTTGCTCAGTTCGTCGAGCCGAGTCGAATGGTATATGACACTCGGCCCTCCGGGACTCGGTTAAAAAGTCGATTTTCACAGTGATTGCATAGCCTTTCTATATGAGAAAGGCAAAAAGACGATTATTTTCCGAGATTATATTCTCATTCAATAGAGATTTTATGACGATATTGTCATTCTGGCTTGAATAATGTTGTATTGATCAACGCATTTTGATTTTAACATTGAAACAAATTGAAAGAAATAATTTCTATTCCTCTCTTGGCATTTGGATTGAAGCAAACGGTCACTATTTGCATAATATCTTTATTAACAGGCAGGTGATTCAGATAAAGAACAATGCGCATCTCCCACGCATTGGTAAATTTCTAGGAAATAGATGTATAGTTCTTTACTTATTAGTGAGTGAGTGTTAGTGAGAACAATAAGATATATTTAGGACTCAGTTTCGTTTCTCACATCAGGTTTTACAACGCAAGTATTGCATTATTACTGAAGCCAGAAAGTTAAATTCAAAATATTCAAATTTCCCCAAAGAAAAATGCTACCAGAAGAAAGATGTATCCAAGCTGATAACCTTGCTTTGTGCAAAACACTGTCGAAGGCTTTTTCCATGTCTAGAAGAGTGGATAACATAAACAATTTATTTGCTTCTATCATATTCGTTACTCTAACAAGTTGATGAGCAGTTGAATGTTCATGGCGAAACCCAAACTGCTGTGGTAACAAAAATAGAATTCTCATATACATTAGACATCATTCCACACAAGATATTTTTGTTTAATAGTTTACTCATATAAGAAAGTAAACTAATTGGTCGGTCGTCAAATGGTGAGATAACTAAGTCCTCACAATTCCCTATCTCATGCCTCCCCGAGCGTCTATGATGACATTTGGTCAATAGAACGGCGTCGACTGGGTGCTATCGCCTTCTGCGTTAGTAGCAGAATGAGAGGGTGCGAAATGGCTTGTAGGTTGAAGCCCATCCTAAAATGCAGTGTTTATCATATTAATATTATTATTATTATTATTACTATTATTCTTATTATTATTATTATTATTATTATTATTATTATTATTATTATTATTATTATTATTATTATTATTATTATTATTATTATTATTATTATTATTATTATTATTATTATTATTATTATTATTATTATTATTATTATTATTATTATTATTATTATTATTATTATTATTATTATTATTATTATTATTATTATTATTATTATTACTATTATTATTAGAAGAGCGTAACTTACTCTGCGACATTAACTGTTATATTGTATCATAGCATATTATTTCATATATTATCGTCTATTTTATGTTATTATATACTATGTTGTATGGTATTATACTGCATTGCATTATAGCACATTATATTGTATTATATTATAATATATTTTATTATATTATATTATATTATATTGTATTCTATTATATTATGTTATATTGTATTGCATTATGTTGTATTATATTATATTATAGGGTTTATTATGAGTAGTACTACGTACCTCTGCACAAAATATAAATTTGTTTTCCTTATAAGTTATCATTTTTAAAGTAACTTTCAATTAAATATCAAGGTCGTCACAAGGTGAGCTTGGTTCTCACTGGTTCCTGTTTCATGCCTAAACGTGTGTCTGTGGTGACAAATGGTCTATGGAATGCGTTGATGGCAGAATGAGAGGATGAGAAATGACATATAAATTCAAGTAATATAATATCATAGCATAACGCAACATATCATTTTAATTATTCTATTATTTATTATATAATTCATTATACTATATTATATTGTTTTTTATAGTTATTTTTATAATTATATTTATTGTTATTATTATTAATTTGTCATCAATAATAATAACATATATTATTTTTATAGATGTAGATATTATTATTGTTATTAGAAGAGAAATATTCTACTTCCTGCAGTATTGCGAAGATAGAAGAGCATAACTGACACTCTACATTAAATGTTATTTTATATCGTGTTTTGTAATATATTATATTATATTGTATGACATTGTATTATATTATAATTAATTAAAATATATTATATTATATTATGTTATATTATATTATTTTGTAATCTATTATATCATTTTATGTTATATTAATTTCATTACACTATGTTTCATTGTATTTATCAATATAAAATATTTTGCACGGGGACGTAAAGAGGAGGGAGCATCAGGTCATCGGACGAATTGATGACTGGACGAGGGATTGTGGATAGCCAGCCCAAGTCACTTCAAGGAAACTTGTTTCCTTCTGAAGGTTTGACATGAGTCTGACGCGCCCTTCTCAAACAAACCATCAGGCGAGTTCAAGCATGTATAGCGATATGCTTCATCCATGCACTGGATATTATGGTTGGAAGAGCATCTTTTATTCCCGCGGAATACGAGTAAGTGACTCTACTTACGTATCCGCCCAACCCTTTTTGTTCGCTTTTCGGTAACAGCTATAGTAAGAAGGTGAATGGATGAGTCATATCGGGGCTACTGTAAGTCTACCCGCATCCACTGGCAAGTCCTTGAACTGATGGTGGCTTCACTTCACATCACATCACATAAGAAAGTAAACTAATTGGTCGATAATTTGTTGTTTCTGCTGGGTTTTTCAGTGTTGGTGATTGCCGATAATTTGACAGAAGCTGCTCGATATTTTTATATATTGTATACAACATTTACAATCCGGTAGAAGATGCTACAAAAACTCGTGTTCCTCAATGCATGAACTGTGAGAGAATTTTTCTACATTTCTTCGCTTCACCTCATACTCTGAGTATTTCACGGCCCTTACCACAATAGATGGTATAATAATTGAATCTTGCACGAATTACTTCAATGTCGATCTGAAGCGTAAGGGATAATTAGCATGGAAATTTTATCGGAGACTATTCTCCCTCTCGATTATCTCTTTAGTGATATTTCTGTGGGTAAAAATTCATTGAATTTCGCTAATACAACAAATCACAGGTTTAAATCGAAATTCACAGTTCTATGGATGCTTCTTTCAGTAATGAAAATCTCGGAAGTGATTTTCTCAGTCACTGAGTGTTTTTAGAAAATTTCTTGAACTGATGTTTTTACGAAATGAACTTTTCCTGAAAACACTGATTGTGGAACACGGAATTACGATTCGGGCCTTGCATTACAATGTTCGCATCGATCAGTTCAAAAGCGTACAAGAGTCAAAAGTGTTTCGTCCTATTTGTTCTTCGAAGGCTATCTTGGCTGAATCGTTTTCAATTACTACGTCACAAGAACCGCTAAGCTCTCACCAACCAACACACTCTGTAAAATATTTCTTCAGCGGCTATTCGTTTTCGAAATGGATACATTAAGAAGTTAGTTGTTTTATTTTTTAGGTACGGGCCTGGTCCTGGAATGTTTCATGAAAAGCTGAAAGGGTGCTTCCAACATTTGTTCCAGTTGACGTTAAATTCGTTCATAGTAGTTTCCAATTCACTAAACATTGAAACTACATATTCTGTTGCAATGTTTCGACACGTGTTTAAGTTAGTCTATTGCAAATGTGTATAAATTTGGGAACTGTCATTGAACCGGCATCTACACTTTGACCTCAAGTTTCGCTCAATCAACCAAAGCAAGACTGTTCAAAGAATTACGGCATACCGTCAGCAATAATAGCACAGCTAATGAATAGCGATAGCTGATACTAATTGTCAACAATTGACACGTCCGTTTGTATTCCGATCCGCCGTCGCAGCAGCAGCCCTAGTCACTGGTTTGGAAATCTCGTGCTCATGCAAACGACAGAACGAACGGTGTTTGTTGTAAAAATTATCATAACACGATATCCCTGCAGCAGCAGCAGTAGCAGCACCTACGAAACACGAAGGTGACAACGATTTCGAACCCATCACCGTCATAATAGGAAACTTATGACACTATGTTCTTCTGGCTTCCCACTCGCTTTTGGCACCTGCTTCGAGCACAGTGTTGCTCTCTTTCTCTCTCTATCGTCATGTATTTTTGCTGAATAAATTCATAATAACAAGCTACCTCCCGGTGCTTCATTGCTCTGTACGGTTGTAGCAAGAATACGAACAGCAAAAATAAAAATAAAAAAAACTAGTTTAAAAAGCACAGCACCTTCCCACAGCCGGTTCAATTCTGTCTTTCCTCTCGGTTCGCCTGCTACCAATAATACACATACCTGGATAAAATCCTTGGGGGGTGTCGGATTTCTGTTCCTTACAGTTGAGCGCACCGGTTTTCATCCAGCCAGTCGGGGGAATGTGATTCCGAAACAATGAAAAACAACATTTGAATAATTTCATTATAAACGATATTAATATTTTCCTTGCGTATTTATAAATTGAGCGCTTTGGAGGTCGGAGTGACGTCGTTTGCTGGCTGCAGTTAATAGTCGGGGGTAGAATTTTGCGAAATAGATCCGTGGAATGCTCGGAATACAGACTTCCAACAACAGAAAATGCATCGTGACAATCGAACGACGAAGAAACAAACAAACGATCAGTGTTGATTGGTTTTAACCAAAGCTTCGTTTCCGATATTCGAACCAAGACCGGCTGACTTGTTAGTAGGTGGATTATTCGCAAATCCTAGCGAGCTATCTTTCTTCATTCGCGTGCTCCCCACTCAACCTGTGTCCGAGTGTGACGAAGGTGGTGGGGTGGATCTGAATGCAGTTTCATTATTTTATTGTTATGGGATTGTGTGCATCGAAATCATTTTTCATTTAGCGTTGAAGCCACTGAAAAACGATACAGACGACGATGACTACGACCACGACAACATCGCGAGCGGAGGAGCTCTCCACAAGAATTTGCCTTTCGAGAACTGTAAATTAATTCTGGTGAGACCCTTTGCAGTTATGGTGGCGCTTTGCTTTGTGCTCTTGTGTAATCCATTCACATTTTCTCATCCATAATTTTTATTATTGGTAAGTGTTATTGTTCTCATTTCCTGCTTCGTACTTATTAGTTACGGGTTGGTTGGTTAGTTTGCTGGACGACGACGACGACGACACCGTTCCGACGGTGCCGACTGTGTTCCAAAATTGAAAGTCGGACAGCGGAAACGGAGGGGGGGGTGGCAATTTGAATGCATTATCAAGGTTTATTACGTAAGTGGTGTTTCATCGTCAAGACGGAAGTTGCATAGAAGAAATTGGTAGATTTCCTTTGTAAATAAACTTGAACGATGTGATTCTGGATGGATTTTGTACTGTTATTTTCTTGTTCTCTCCTCTTTTTGCGATTGGTAAAAACGGATCTAATGTTGATACGATATAGCAATTCCAAGAATTTTGTTCGTCAGTCGGTGTTGAAAAGTCGTTCGCACACGAACGCTCCTGGTAAAAAAATTCTGGCTACCTAGAGTTGCAGTGATTCAAAATTTCAGTCTTTTTCAAGGTTACCTGAATTCTACTAATTCGTCTGCCTTTTTAGGGCTATTTATAGCAATTCCATGGGAAATTGACATACGACTCTCAGAATTTCGTAATATTTGGAAGAATCGTTCTCCATCGAAAATATTAGACCCGTTTTTTTTTTATTTTGTCATCCTTGTTAGAATGGATCGAATTTGTTGTTTGTTAGAATGAATGTGGATTGTTGAAAATCATAACTTGGCCGATTCTGCTAATTTTGATGTCGAACACATCTTTATTTTCTGTATAGGAGTGCAAATCAGAAACTCAAGGAAAAATACACGTAGAAATGTGGTCAGGTTTGAAACACTTACAGCTCAGTGTATTGTGTATCAATTATTAATATTATTTCATCATCTGACTGGAAATATTTCTAAGTTTCGATTTGAATGTATCAAGCCACGTATTTTCAATTATAAATGATTGAAATTTTGATTAGTGGCGAACAGTGTCCTATTTTTCTCAGCTAAAAATCTCCGGCATATCGGATTTCCCTACCATAGACGACAGTTTTAAAGGAGTAAGCGATATATCAAAGGGAAAGCATCGCTCTGATTGGTCAATCGATGCAAAAGCGAAACTGTTGGAAGCACGCGAATCTATAAATAGAAGCAAAATTATAGCTAACGTTTCAGTCCTACACGTACTGCTAGAGGTAAGTTGTTGCTAGACAGCAACACAAAAAGTGCCATAAAACGATTTGAAGCTTTAATTTGTATGCTCTGATCTTGCGTCATGCTGTTATCAGTGTTGGTGATAGCCGATAATTTGACAGAGCCTCTCGATGTTTATCTATATTGTATACAACATTTTCAATCCGGTAGAAGATGCTACAAGAACTCATGCATGAACCGTGAGGGAATTTTTCTACATTTCTTCGCTCCACTTCATACTCTGAGTATTTCAAAAATGATTCTATCGCAATTATCAACTGCCCATGCTGTATCGGATCGCGAAACGAGAATAAGCGACGGTTTGTTGCTTCAGAGAGAATCCCCACAGCAGCGTGCTAACCTTTGATTCTCAGACAGGCCATCGAGAGAAATTCGCTCTCGCACTGTTGTATATTCTATGTTAAATGAACCATGCCGGTTTTTTGTTGCTGCGATGATATCCGTCTCTCTTTGATAGCACTGATTAAATGGCGTGAAGAGTTGCTAGTAAGCGTTCTTTGAAACGATAAAATCCATCCTTAGCTGTTATGTCGTTTCACCTGAGAAATTGACAACTACCCCAAGGAAAATTTTGAGTGCTTAAGACTAATTTCTAATTGATATAAGATGAATTCGATTGATAATGAGAAAAAGTTTATCGCTTCAACCGAAATCGCAGAATGGTAGAGAAGCTTAACGCTATAAAAATAGCTGCTTGCATACAAAACTTGAACACAGGCTTGGCGAAAAGAAGCTCGGAATTTCGTCGACTATAAAACAAGTACAAATCAAGACAAACGATGTTCGAGTATTGAGTTTTATTAAACCAGAAAAACCAAATTATAGAAAAATTGCAACTGTGCAAAAACTTTATGTCACCACTATTTTATTACTCACGTAAATCCTTTGTCCCAATTTTACTCGTTTTCTGCCTGAAACGTTGCTAACAATAAACTGGCAAAGTTAGGAATTGATCTGCGGCACGACATGTGTCGACAAGTGAAGCCCGTATCCGAGTGAATTGCGCTGCGATACGTTCCGCGCGTGAGGGTCGTAATTGAAAAATTCACTGCTCCGAAAGTATTGATCTTTCCACTCTGAAACTTTGCCAAGATTGAGTTAAACCCCTAAGGCTAAGCAACGAAAAAAAAGGAAAAAAATTAGGCCCAAGTTTGAAATTTTTTTATTTGTTTTACTAATTTTCAACTTTTTTTCATTATATTAACTTTAAAGGTTGTTTTATGGAATCGCTTATTTGAAAGCTAAGGAAAAGACGCACATTTCATGTCTTGGACGAATTTTTGTATCTTTATTAGATTTTACAGTATAGGCTGTTAAAAAAAAGTTTTTTTTTGAAAACGCGAAATTTCAAAAAATTATATCTCGAAAATTCCACGTACCATATTGAAATAAAAAAATACGTGTCGAATATTTTCGAGTTCGTTACCGAAAAAAATGGTTAAATGAATAAAAAATATTTTGGTGGCTGATTTTGCGTGGAATGCCCCATATATAAAAATAAATGTAAGTTTGTATGTTTGTAACGTCATAATTTAGGAACTACTCAACGCAAACTTGGCACAGGTACTTCTTGCATTTCAGAGATGGTTCAAGCAGTATCATTAACAGGAGGAGGTCATGAAAGAAATTATATAACATGACAAAAATCGATACGTCTTTAAGACCGTAGAAACATTTTGCATACCTTAGATATGACTATACGAGGGGTGGATGTAGCAAGTGCCGTTAAAAATGGGGGTGTAATGTTTAAAACGGCATAATTCCGAAACTACTTAACGGATTGCTATTAAACTTGGCACATGTACTTCTTTTTCTTCAGAGATGTAAATATTTGTATGGGGGAGGGAGCGTAGCAAGTGTTCTTAACCAAGGGGGTTAATTAAAAAATTTCTAATTTGACGACAATCGGTACTTTTTGAAGACCATAAATATTTTTTGCACAACTTAGATATGATTATAAGGATATTCGGTGGGAAGAGGGTGTAGCAAGGTCTCTAAAAAAGGGAGTGTAATGTTTGTAACGTCATAACTGTGGAACTACTGAACGGATTGCTATCAAATTTGGAACAGATACTTCTTGCTGTTCAGAGATGATTTGGACATTTTCAGGGAGGAGAGCGTGTAGCAAGTGTCCTTAACATGGGGGGAGAGGGGTCAATGGCGAAATTTATATAATTTGAAGAGAATTGACATTCAGGATAGAAGGAGGGGTTTTTAAAAATAAATTTTCATATCCCAATTTTTGTAAAACAAGAGAGTGGCAAGAATTTCAAAGTCGTAGTAGATAGTATTGCTGATGTCAATTCGAATGCAACGCAATTTTCTTTAAATAATTTCAAAGGATCTGGTTCCATTTTGCCGGGAAATTCAAAGAGCTTAGGGAAAATAATCTTTGTCTGCCTATGAATGCAAGTGTATTTGAGTCTCAGCATAACTACGAAACAACTAAACGAATCGCCAAGTTTGCACATGTACCAAATGTGGGAATCGATATTTTTTGAAAAGTACAAATAATTTCTACACTACTCAGAGTAATCATGGAGGAGATCTGTAGTAAGTTCACTGACAAAAAGGAAGTTAAATCAAAATAAATTATACGGTTATTTTGAGGATGAGAAAGTGGAGTACAAGTTCCCCGAACATGGAAAGTGTAAGGGACAATTGATCGGGTTTTACGAAAAATTGGTACTTCTTTACGGGTACAGTATATTTCTAATAATTAAGTGAAGTTCACAAAAATATTCACAAGAGGAAGGGGGAATAAGTACTCTCAACATTGGTCTGAATTGACGTAATCATACAATCAATGTGCATTTTATTATGTAAATTGAGAAAACTGTCGACTGAAGGTGACTGAAATAAGATTAAAACAACATTTCTATTAACTGAATCATTATTCTATAGGTTTTCCTCCCAGGTGTACGACGAAAATGGTTAAAGCTGGGGTAAAATAAATGATATAAAAAAGTTTTTCTATAGTGCGAATGTAGTTATGATGTTAAACTACCTTGGATGGAAAATGTTGAGCAATTACGTGGAAATAATGATGTCAAAATTTTTTTATAAAGACTAGGAAGTAGCAAGTGTTTACAGCCATGGAAGTCAAAGGTATTGTAGATCGAATGTGACGACGAAGTACGGAAGTACGTTACAAGGTATTTATAAAGAGAAGGGTGTTTTAAATGTTCTTAACAAAAGGGTTCTAATATAAAGCTGACCCGGTTTGTCGAGAATACTGTGAAAATTATGATTATAGTGAGATCTGAGATGGGACAGTGATCATTCGCAATCTGAACATTCCCTAAAATCAGAGTATTTCACTAAGCAGCACAACTTCGAGAATTTTTTTCGGTGTTCCCTTCGCGAAACATATCCGTTCAATGCCGGGTAATTCAGCTAGTTGTTCAATAAATGTTCCTCTGTCGCAGTAATTTTCGATTACTTTTAGCTGCTTTTATTCCCTCAATGAAAGTGAATGTACTAAAAGTTAATATGTTTTGGTGAAACAAAATTCAGTATATTTAAAACTAGAAAAGATGATTTCAACACACTCCATAACATTGACAAACGAATAAACACAAAGCCAGCTGATACCGTTTTGACAGAAAGTTGTGGATTTCATGGATTTTTCAAAAACACAATGAAAAAAAAACATTTTTCGTCTATCGTTGGATTAAACAGACAGAAAATCTCACGATATACTAGGACAAATTAAATAAATATGGGGAATAATCCAATCATACAGAGTAAAACTGTGGTAACGAACGATTTAGCACAGGGAGATTTCAAACCAAAAACCAAATGACGAAAAAACATTTGCGGTTCGGTCGCAGAGATTTTGCTGTTCATTCATTTCGCAGGTCCGGTGTAGCAATAACAAATCGCAACGGTAGCCATCACTCAATTAAGAGTGAATAAATATTGGTTTTTCCCCTTTTTCGAACAGGAAAGTTTATATTGTTCCGACCACAGCAACAGTAAAACCCTGCCAACCCAAGGTACAGACAAATCTTCAGCTGGTTCTGAGATGCTCTTCAAGACCAAAATCATTAGTTTCAAACTGTCAATACTCTTCCAAATGTACTTACTAATTATAGATACTCTCTCGTTCAACCGACAGATCTCACCCTCTTTGGATGCTCGGTACCATCGGGACGATCTTGGCCATCCTGCAGCCCCCCGAGGAGGGTGCCGGCTTCCTATGGGCAAGTGTGCCTCCAAAGAGCCGGTTACTGGACTAAATGAATTCGGAAGCTCTCCGTATCTGGCCATCTGCAACGAAGATGACATCATCTACATCAATGTGGTAAGTGCGCAATCATCAATGAAGGAGAGAAACAATTTCTTTTAATCACTTTTCCATCACCCGGCAAGTAGTCGGTTAATGATCGGCCACCCATCGATTGCGACTCTTCTTGCGGGTGTGTTCGGTGAAAAGTCCGTACCGTACGTGTGAAGTGGGTGTGGGAAAAAAAACACCTACCACTTCAATAATTGGTTCATTACGAATAAAGAAAACCGCAAAACCGAATCCCATGTGGCTCACGGTCATCCGTCGGGCCCGGTGAAATATTTGCCGGTCAGATTCACCAATGCTGCTATGCCCGCGTCATGGTCGTCATGGATTGCAAAATGGAGATGAAAGAAAATTGAAAATTACTGCTGCTAGTCAATTGACATACCGACAGACACATACACACATACACCATCTACTCAGGTATTTAAGGTGGGGTCACTCTCGGCGACCCACTGATCCATAAGTTGCTTCTGTGGTGACCGGTGGTGAATGAATCCACGCATGACCCCTTGAAATTGAATGCTACCGTTATCGGCAATAATTGCTAATTATATGTCATTATCTGAATTCTTCCAGTCGATTGGAAGCTACCCTGAAGCTATTAGATTCTTCGCTTCAGGTGCAGCAGTGCTCTAAATCGTCATTTGAACTCATGCTGCTAAGTTTTTCGCTAGTTGCTTTCTACTTTAAAACGGAAATTTTAATTTTATTTCCATTATAGATGCTTAAAAATTATTTAAAATTGAACTTTTAGCATTCAATATTCCTGCAAAATTGTTATAAAACTATCAAGAAAATATCATATTCAAATTCATCAAATAGCGCCATCTAATGTTTAACCATTGAAAACAAAACATCCCCCCCCTGAAAGCCCCATAAAAACCAAAGTCCAAAGCTTGTGACAAAAAAGCGAAGCAAGTGTCATCACAAGCTTTTCGAAGCAAGAAAATTCCTGTTATCCTTGGGAAACCTTCCACGCTATCCAGTGTGCCACGCGCAGACGCTGATACTCACTCCAAACGTACACACATTCCCATGCAACACAGAACCCCATCGAGGTGCTCCGGTCGAAGCAAGCGGATGCAAGCATATTTGATAATACGTCCCTGTTGAAAAAGAAAACGGAATACAGACGCAGGTTGCTTTTCCAGGATCAATGCTACCAATACTGACGGAGTTGAAGGAAGGAAAAGGAAAGAAAAAACACAGACGACTTGCGAAAATTGATGGTCCTGCAGCAATTGTGTGACGAGTCTCGTGCGTGTGTGATTGAACCAAGTTGAAGGGAGGAAAATTTTCACTTCAGGCGAAATTTTCTTGCGAAAACTAGTTCCGTTCGATTCAAAGCAACAACAGTATAGTGAGCAATCAACCAATTCAGTGATCGGAACCAGAAAGAATAGAACAGAACTTTCCACACGAAAAAAAACAAGGGCTCTCATCGTAGCAACCCACATTTGACCGTGAGAAAAGTGTAGTTTTTTTTTTCCTTGGACTCCGGTCGTCTAGTGACAATTTACCAGTTTCTCAGTGAAAAACGTACAGGTTTATGAGTAAGCTTACACGGCATTGTAATTCTGCACAACCGGGGGGCATCGATCGCTAGACCCCACGAAGCCCCAATTCGAAAGCT
The DNA here is from genome assembly GCF_030247185.1 of Malaya genurostris. Lineage (NCBI taxonomy): Eukaryota > Metazoa > Arthropoda > Insecta > Diptera > Culicidae > Malaya > Malaya genurostris. Next base: position 283,133,065 of record NC_080572.1, read on the forward strand.
ATGGATGAATGCCAAAATGAGATTGATTTCGAGGAACTAGAGAAATTATGCAGCTCCGTTAGTGACGACGCAGATACTTTTAGTATGGTAGGTTTAATTTCTGAGTATGTGTGTGTATGTATGCAATAGTATACACAATTTTCGCAAATTTTCTCGAACCGAATGGCTCCAGACATAAGAAACCGGGTGGCTCCGAGGACCATGCAAATCTTAATTTATCGCAACAGAAAAAAAATCGTAATGTGTTCATGACCATGAGTAATTACTTGCTCAAGTTTGATCGATGATGTATTTTTGTATTTTTTCTTCTGAGACTCCACGATATATCCCAATGCAGCTTCTGAATAAGAGACGAAAAAATACGCTACGAAATTGAATGGCATAAGAACATTTATTACATCGTCGTCCTGCTACAGTGAAAATCAATAATGGCTCAACTTCTTTTACGTCAAAGTAATTTTTGCTTTACTCAGTTTACCGTATTTACTTGTCTTACAACAAACTAAATTTTTAGCAATTATTATTACAAATGAAAAAGCCCAAAATTATTTGAATAAATTACAATATTATCGCAATCGAAAGATTTTTTCTTCTGGAATAGTGTCCATTATATTTTTCACATTGTCTTTTTGTTTCCTGAAATTTTGATCGACGATAAATCGACCGTGTAAGGGTGAAACCAGAGTAAACGCGGTTCGCGAAGCAAACACACGTGTGAGTGGGCTTTTTTTACATTTGATCGAAGCAAACATGCCTGACTACAGCCGATGATTCGAAAATCGCATTCCCTCGGATCGAAATCTAAGGTCCGTGCTAGAATGCAAGCGTCACGCGAAGTGTCAAAACGCACGTGTAAGCTAGTTACATTTGATCAAAGCAAACTTTTCAGAATGAACGCACTGAATCACTTCACTTCGCTCCGATTTGATGCGATTCGTTTTTATCGCAACGAGTTCACTCTGACAGGTTTGCTTTGATCAAATGTAACATGCTCGCTCGCGCGCCTTGACGTTTCGCGTGACGTTTGCACTCTGACTACAACCTAAGGCTCGTGTCAGAGTGCAAACGCTCACTCTGATTTCGCTCTTAGGTTTCTGTCAGAGTGCAAATGTCACGCGGAACGTCAAGACGTGCGAACGAGCTTGTTACATTTGATCAAAGCAAATCTGTCAGAGTGAACTCGATCCGAAGAAAATTAATCTCACGTTGCGATAAAAATAACACGCGTGCGAGTTAGTTAAAATTGATCTAAGCAAACCGCATAACAGTGCATCGTAACAAAACGCCTCGCATCGCTTTGCAAATCTGGCAGGAATCATAGGGTGAAGTCAGAGTGAGCGCGACACGCGACGCGAAGCGATGTGCTACGAACATTAAAGGATCTGAATAAGGGGCAAATCACTTTAAACTATAGACAAACTCATACTAATAAGCTCATTTCATTCCAAAATAATTTTCTCTAATCTCATTTTATCCCAACTAGTCTAGATAAGTTTGGGTAATTTTAAACTAATCCATCCTAGTTTTGCCTCATCTTGTTTGAAGTGTATCTGTCATTCGAGCTCGCAAAAAAGAGCATTAGGTTTTTTACCATCACTGCTAACCTCAATCGAATGAACACATTTTGACAGTCCAGCAGTAACTGTTTGTAAACAGATACTTTTTTGTTTGTCTGCTAACAAGTTGGATGAAACCATTTACGGTCCATATCGCCTAAATAGAGTTTTAAAACATTTGTTCACAATTGAATACGATTTGATTAGTTGCAAAGTGTAAAGATGATTGTTTAGACGAGCTCTTCGATTTTTGTTTAAGCTTGTTTGTGAACAGTACCGCTGAACTGTCAAGGATGAATGCTTGTTCATTTGTGACGTCACGATAAAAAATCTAATGACAAGTAAACAAAGAGTTGACCTGCGTCAGACCCTGTCAGCTTGGAGCGAAATCAATCTTCAGTTCAGCAACGCCATCGCACGGCATCACATTCAACATATCATGTCAATTGTATAGATGCGCAGTTTTGCTATTTTGGCGCGCACGAATTTGACATTTCTCTCCCCTGCTTCTATGTACGAGATTCGATGCGGACTCGTCATGCTAACAAAAAAGAATGTTGCCAATAATTTGTTCCGGAAATTTGAGAGCTGGATATCTTGTTAGTATGAGTGCTTTGCCTGCGTTGAGCAGTTGCAAAAAGAAAAAAACAAAAGAAACAAATACTACGTTGACAGCTTCTTATGTCAAAATAATGCTTTTCCAGATCTCGGCTAACCTTTTCTAATCCCATTCTAATCCAGCGAGATCCTAAGGTCGAAGAGAGAGTGAAGGCGAAGCGATGCGAAACTAAACAGATCGCGAGGAGTCGTAATCGCGGAACGCTAAACAATGCAAAGTTATTTTATGCGATGTACTGTTAGTTAGTTACCTATTTCATGATAGCTAAGTAGTCAATATCTCTTTTGATAAGTAATGTAAAAGATTTTGAATTGTGTATAAAGTTTTGGAAAAACAGTTGGCCCGGACTAACAACTAATCTGATCAGGATTCAAACTAAAATTAGTATTTTAATTAAACTGCAACAGTTCATACATTCTTAATGTTGCTTCCGAACAACCTCTTTGAAACATTGTGGTCAGTTCAATTCTTTCACAAAACTAGTTTTGTGTGTATATTTATTGGATGGTAATTTTACTCAAAGAAAATTTGATGGTTGTAAAGTAGAAATATGATACATTTATTACTTCTTAGGATAAATATAGTTTGCATTAAGGAAAATTTCAAAATTCAAAAAGGAGGAAATATTAATAACTTTTATGCTTTCATTTTCTAGACTCCTGCACAATTTTTAATGCAACGAAATTGATTTTTAGCAAAATGACGATGAATCACCAAAACTTTTGTCAAAACCCTATTTCATTTTAAGGTGATTTGTTATAATTTTCATTTTTATATATATATAGATAAAAATGAAAATTATAACAAATCACCTTGAAATAGAATAGGCTTTTGACAAAAGTTTTGGTGATTCATCGCCATTTTGCTGAAAATCAATTTTGCTGCATTAAAATATGTGCAAGAGTTTAGAAAATGAAGCATAAAAGTCATTAATATTTCCTCCTTTTAGAATTTTGATTTTTTGCTTAATGCAAACTACATTTAACCTATAAATAATGAATTAAAAAAGAAAAACTTTTCAACATTTTAACAAAAAACCCAACTGACAATCTCTTAGAAAGTTAGTTCAGATTATTCTGTGAAAATTTCAAAATGATTCATTGAGTTTACCGGTTGGGAAAGACTTTTCCTGGAGGAAGAATTGCGTAGCTGAAAACGGCAACTTGATCATTGAGTATCTCGCCTTCAAAAGCATGGATCAAAAATCTATCGTGACAATGTCTAGATAATTTAACTAAGATGCGATTAGTGCATAAAAACATATATGTTATCGCGAGAAAAAATGAAGTGAATGTTATTCTTGTAAAGGTAAGTCGATTTCTATGGCGGCGCCATTTTTTCTGCTTCAGTTTCCTGGTAACGTAACGAAACATGAGAGAGAAATAAAATCGGAAAATCGAAATAAAAGGCTGCCAAACAAGCGGTATTGGATTTTATGTGATGTAGTCAAACTTGTAACCGAAAATATCAAAACTTTCTTGGCCACCCGGCCCATCGAGTGTCACCCGGCGCCATCGCACGGCATCACATTCAACATATCATGTCAATTGTATAGATGCGCAGTTTTGCTATTTTGGCGCGCACGAATTTGACATTTCTCTCCCCTGCTTCTATGTACGAGATTCGATGCGGACTCGTCATGCTAACAAAAAAGAATGTTGCCAATAATTTGTTCCGGAAATTTGAGAGCTGGATATCTTGTTAGTATGAGTGCTTTGCCTGCGTTGAGCAGTTGCAAAAAGAAAAAAACAAAAGAAACAAATACTACGTTGACAGCTTCTTATGTCAAAATAATGCTTTTCCAGATCTCGGCTAACCTTTTCTAATCCCATTCTAATCCAGCGAGATCCTAAGGTCGAAGAGAGAGTGAAGGCGAAGCGATGCGAAACTAAACAGATCGCGAGGAGTCGTAATCGCGGAACGCTAAACAATGCAAAGTTATTTTATGCGATGTACTGTTAGTTAGTTACCTATTTCATGATAGCTAAGTAGTCAATATCTCTTTTGATAAGTAATGTAAAAGATTTTGAATTGTGTATAAAGTTTTGGAAAAACAGTTGGCCCGGACTAACAACTAATCTGATCAGGATTCAAACTAAAATTAGTATTTTAATTAAACTGCAACAGTTCATACATTCTTAATGTTGCTTCCGAACAACCTCTTTGAAACATTGTGGTCAGTTCAATTCTTTCACAAAACTAGTTTTGTGTGTATATTTATTGGATGGTAATTTTACTCAAAGAAAATTTGATGGTTGTAAAGTAGAAATATGATACATTTATTACTTCTTAGGATAAATATAGTTTGCATTAAGGAAAATTTCAAAATTCAAAAAGGAGGAAATATTAATGACTTTTATGGTTTCATTTTCTAGACTCCTGCACAATTTTTAATGCAACGAAATTGATTTTTAGCAAAATGACGATGAATCACCAAAACTTTTGTCAAAACCCTATTTCATTTTAAGGTGATTTGTTATAATTTTCATTTTTATATATATATAGATAAAAATGAAAATTATAACAAATCACCTTGAAATAGAATAGGCTTTTGACAAAAGTTTTGGTGATTCATCGCCATTTTGCTGAAAATCAATTTTGCTGCATTAAAATATGTGCAAGAGTTTAGAAAATGAAGCATAAAAGTCATTAATATTTCCTCCTTTTAGAATTTTGATTTTTTGCTTAATGCAAACTACATTTAACCTATAAATAATGAATTAAAAAAGAAAAACTTTTCAACATTTTAACAAAAAACCCAACTGACAATCTCTTAGAAAGTTAGTTCAGATTATTCTGTGAAAATTTCAAAATGATTCATTGAGTTTACCGGTTGGGAAAGACTTTTCCTGGAGGAAGAATTGCGTAGCTGAAAACGGCAACTTGATCATTGAGTATCTCGCCTTCAAAAGCATGGATCAAAAATCTATCGTGACAATGTCTAGATAATTTAACTAAGATGCGATTAGTGCATAAAAACATATATGTTATCGCGAGAAAAAATGAAGTGAATGTTATTCTTGTAAAGGTAAGTCGATTTCTATGGCGGCGCCATTTTTTCTGCTTCAGTTTCCTGGTAACGTAACGAAACATGAGAGAGAAATAAAATCGGAAAATCGAAATAAAAGGCTGCCAAACAAGCGGTATTGGATTTTATGTGATGTAGTCAAACTTGTAACCGAAAATATCAAAACTTTCTTGGCCACCCGGCCCATCGAGTGTCATTTTGCACATATGCGAGAGAGCATGGAGAGAAATGTAATACGCAGAGCAAGCCACGTGGTTATACGCGACCTACTGGCCTCAGCCCTTAAATGCTAGATCTAACACTGAAAATTACTACAAGTATTCATCAAAATTTAAAATGTTAATAGCCTTACCTGTTCGCAACACTGCGATGGATATCTGTTTCATGATAATTTAGCTAGAATTGGTTTTCTGAACAAGAATAATATTAATAACCGTGCACCTTGCACTACCATAAAACTTAAGAGAGCAATAAACGATTTGATAATCGTATCAACAATATAACCAGGGTAAAATAAACGATATTTAATCAAGTCATCTTAGTGGGGTTTAAAGCATTATCAGATTTATAAATTTTTAGATAGTTTAACGTAAAGTCGCCATAACTAAGTTCAGTTTTTACAATGACTTAATGAAAGCATAAATTGGAGAAGTGAAATGAATGAGAAACTCACAGCAAAGATGATTTTTTCGAAAAAGATACGCTCAGATACAGGACTTGAACCTGCGTTGTTATCCAGACCGTGCATACGCGCTTCCACAGCTCTACCACAAGACTGGGTTTTGTTAGCGTATATCGAACAATGGTCTAAGTTCTAGCTGCCTCACGACCGGTGCCATATATCCAAACATCTTTTCTGTTCATCAGGCAATAAACCCTATCTTCTTGCTTTGTATCAATTTTCCGCTCAAGCACTGGGTAGGAGAGTATAATCACTTGTTGCCTTCTCTACTATGCCATCACTGCCTGGCTATCGTCAGCGACCTATGAAGGCCCTTTCCGACCAGAAGCAGATTGTTACGGATAATCAAACCGTAATTGTTTTTTAACGAGGTGATAGAACTGTGTCTACCACAGCTCAGGGTGACGGAAATGGTAAACGCGTATGAACGGTTTGCATACGAACGCAGGTTCGAGTCTTGTCTCTGAGCGTATCTTTTTCCAAAAAATCATCCGTTCTGTGAGTTTCTCATTCATTTCACTTCTCCAATATATGTTTATACTCAGTCTTGCAAAATGTGATGTTAATTAAGTCTACATGTTTTTAATATAACTATAAACAAATTTTATTCGACAACGTGTTGAAAAACATTCAACTCGAATAGAATTTTTCTCGACAATGCTTCATTGCTTCACGTTGCGTAAAGATCACTCATTCTAGTATGTTCTTGCAACGAAACGACTACTAATTTTTAACTTATTGTTAACCGATCTCCAATATGTCACTTGTCAAAACTGCGCTTTGTGAGTTACGCAAGAGGTTAGACGTAAGTAACAATCTCTCAATTTTTTAGTTACAAACTGCTCTCAAAAAAGCTGCTACAACTACACTGAAAGACCGAAATCAGCATTTTGGCGAAAAAATTAGTTGATTTTCTGATTTTAGTTAGTTATTTTTTGAGACAATCTTATTTTTGCTAATTCAGATTTTTTTTTAAATTGTCATTCCCCTAATAATAATAAAATATTAGTTGAAATGGCTATTTTTTTTGTTGAATTCACCAATTAAACGTGCTGTCATTTCTTAGCTAAGGCACACTCCATATCCATTCAACTAGTTCTTAAGTTGAATTAGAAAAATAAAATGTTGTTTTCAACCAACATGAATGGTTGAATTCGCTTCTGCAATCCGCAGCTATATGGCGCACTGTTACCGAAAAAACGTTAACACCGTAATGACTACTATCCACTAGATGGCACTCAACAACCAAACAAAAAAGGCAGTCGCGGATGTATTTTCTATATTGGCAGGTATAAATACAATGTTGTATTGGAGAAAAAGATATGTACGAAACATAAATTTCTTTTTAAAAATTTCTCTTCTAATTCTCTGTTTTCTTCATTTGACTTCGCGAAATCGACTCTCCGACTGAAAATTTTGAGCACTCGGAAAACAAAAACTGAATACCAATAGTACACCGGGCGGCGTAGCCCGGAAGGTTGGAAGATACAAAAAACTTCGTTTGACTTATACAATTAGAGTGCAACACTCGAAACTCACTTCACTGTTCCACGTAAAACCATTATTACGCACAATCGCTTCAAATGCGCACCAATTCTGAAAAAATACACTCTCCACTAAGAGTTTACAGTATTTTTACATATCGGTTTAGAAATTCAAAGATGGATATATCGTAACACATGCGAAAAACATCAAAACAATTTGCAAGCAGTTTCAACAATACTATCATTTTTAGTTTTTAATGGATTGTTTTGCTTTGACACTTCTCATGAGTCTTTGGCTAATAAACTTGTTAATAAAACCCATTTAATTTTTTGTCTTCTTTGTGCTGTCTTTCAGCAATGATGGTGATAGACAGTGTTGGATTGAAATATTGCTGGTTTGTGTCCAGGATATTCGCCAACTAAACACATTCTCTTAAAACAAGAATTTTTTTCAGCAAAGTATATTCTGAATTTCAACTAATTTAATAGTAATTTTGGAAATTTTGTTGTTGAAATCATAAACAGTAATACGAATTAGGCGCAGAGCCAATTTCGGTCGTTCCGTGCAAAAGATGTACACTGAAGCATGATTTGTCAATCCCAAGACTAATCATCTAGAAATTCTCTGTACAATTTTCGTTTTATTGCGATCGGTAACGGGGTGGGAACCAGGGGTCGGTCAAACTTAAATTCAACTCGAATTTAAATACAGGGTCCGGCACTCGAAGTGTAACCAATTAAAAAGGCCATAAATTCAGTTTGGAAAATTACTTTTACTTAATTCAAAGTACAAAATGTGTAAAAACAATACAAAATTCAGAATCAATTCACTTTTGCTCGATATTACCACCTTTTGCCTTGACTATGGCCTTGAGACGGTCAAAAAACGAATCGCAAGTTGCCGAATGTGACTTGCAGGTATTTAGGCCCACTCGCGGACAATAACTTTTTTCAGCGCCTCGAGACTGGTGTATCTTTGAGTTCGGACTTTGCTCTCCAAAATGGCCCAAAGAGAATAATCCATTGGATTCGCATCTGGTGAATTCGAGAGCCATTGTGTGGATGTGATGAAGTTCGGAACGTTGTTTTTCAGCCATTCTTGGTTCACTCGAGCTTTGTGAGACGGTGCCGAGTCCTGCTGAAACGTCCATGGTCTGCCACCGAAATGTTTGTCTGCCCACGGCTTCAAAGCAACCTCCAGAATACTTTCCCGATAATATGTCGCATTTACCTTGACGCCAGGCTCGATGAAAACGATTGGAGAGCGCCCATCTGCGGTTACAGCGGCCCAAACCATTATCTGTTGTGGGTGCTGCCTCCTGGTGGCCAATCGATGACTCAAATTCTCGTATGAACGGTCGGTCAAGTAAACCCTATCGTTTTGAGAGTTTACGAATTGTTCAATTGGAAAAATTTTCTCGTCAGCAAATACAATGTTCGGAAATTGACCGCTTTCGGCCAAACGAAGCAACTCCTTCGCTCTCTCAAGTCAAAATTTTTTTTTCGCGTTCACTTTTGGCAAAATGCTTTCTTGCGCTTGTAAACAATACAACTCCGAACTGTCATTTAGCAAATTTCTAGAGAGCTGATGCCCGTGCGTCAGTTGCGCGAGCGGTCTGAAGTTGGTTACACTTCGAGTGCCGGACCCTGTATATTGTTCTATGACTGTATCAAACGAGACGCGAAAGCAAACTGGCTGATTTGGTTGATGCTGTTTTGAATACATTTGTAGTATATCGTTGCGATTATCGTTTTTTTCCTAAATTTGAAATTTAATTTTAGGATATAGTTACATATCTCGACGAATCAAATAAATACAGAATCTGAGACGGAAAAAAGAGCTCGTCTTGCACCCTTAAATGGGGTATTGCCCTTGTATTGGAACTATAGATTGAAATCACAAACGATTCCCAATCTAATCGTGCACAGATAGCCCAGAGAGAGAAAGAACGCTCTCGTGTTTGTGAAAATTTTGTAAAGAATAAATTTCATAATTCAGAGTTCTACATCCAAAGTAAGCCGATATTCACACAGTTCTCGGGTAATTTTTCAAAGGGGCGTATAAGCAAGTGACAGTTTCTCTTTAATCACTCTCTCTTTCGATTATTGTGATGTGATTAAAAAGATTTTCTTGGATACACGCAAACCTCCATTTACGAACTAAACGGGGGTTCGTGAATGGAGGTAGTTCGTAAAAAAAGTTTACGTTATTTGGAATTTACTTCGTAAAAAAAGTTTTGTGTAATTAATGTGGAAACCCCCCATTAACATATCGGCTGAAAAGTTCGTATCGTTTCTATGAGAGGGCGCCACTAGAATTAAATCCATACCATTTTCAGTTAGTACCAACCTTCAAAAGATACGTGTATAAATTTGACAGCTGTCTGATTATTAGTTTGTGAGATATTGCATTTTGAATGAAGCTACTTTTATTATTGTGAAAAAAATGGAAAAAAAAAGGAATTTCGTGTGTTGATGAAACACTACTTTTTGATGAAAAAAAGTGCCGCCGATACCAAAAAATGGCTTGATGAGTGTTATCCAGACTCTGCACCGGGCGAAGCAACAATTCGTAAGTGGTTTGCAAAATTTCGTACTGGTCATATGAGCACCGAAGACGATGAACGCAGTGGACGTCCAAAAGAGGCTGTTACCGATGAAAACTTGAAAAAAATCCACAAAATGATTTTCAATTACCGTAAAGTGAAGTTGATCGAGATAGCTGACACCCTAAAGATATCAAAGGAACGTGTTGGACATATTATTCACGAATATTTGGATATGAGAAAGCTTTGTGCAAAATGGGTGCCCCGTGAGCTCACAATCGATCAAAAACAACAACGAATTGATGATTCTGAGCAGTGTTTGGAGCTGTTATATCGAAATAAAACCGTTTTTTTGTCGATATATAACAATGGACGAAACATGGCTCCATCACTTCACTCCGGAGTCCAATCGACAGTCAGCTGAGTGGACTGCACGCGATGAACCGAACCCAAACCGTGGAAAGACTCTACAATCGGTCGGTAAGGTTATGGCGTCTGTATTTTGGGATTCGCATGGTATAATTTTTCATCGACTACCTTGAAAAGGGAAAAACCATACACAGTGACTATTATATAGCGTTATTAGAGCGTTTGAAGGACGAAATTTCAAAAAAACGGCCTCATTTGAAGAAGAAAAAAGTTTTGTTTCATCAAGACAATGCACGTGTCACAAGTCGATGAAAACCATGCTGAAATTGAACGAATTGGGCTTCGAATTGCTCCCTCATACACCGTATTCTCCAGATTTGGACCCCAGTGACTTTTTCCTCTTCTCAGACCTCAAGAGAATGCTTACTGGTAAAAAATTTAGAAGCAATGAAGAGGTAATCGCAGAAACTGAGGCCTATTTTGAGGCAAAGGACAAATCGTACTACAAAAATGGTATCGAAAAGTTGGAAGATCGCTATAATCGCTGTATCGCCTCTGATGGCAATTATGTTGAATAATAAAAACGAATTTTGGCAAAAAAATGTGTGTTTCTATTAAACGATACGAACTTTTCAGCCGAACTGTTACATGGCCATTTTCGGAACGGATGTGATAAGTGGGTGTAAGAAAATGATGTTTGGGGTCGGTTCAAAATCCAAGATGGCGACTTCCGGTATGTCGATATTCCTTAAAAACCCTTACAATGTGGATATTTTCGGAACGGGATTGATGAGTAGTTGATGGAAAACGACGTTTGAAGTGGTTTGGAAATCCAAGATGGCGACTTCCGGTTTATCAATATTCCTAAAAACCCTTACAATGTGGGTATTTTCGAACCGGAAATGATGAGTAGTTGCCGGAAAACGATGTTTGAAGTGGTTTGGAAATCCAAGATGGCGACTTCCGGTTTATCAATATTCCTAAAAACCCTTACAATGTGGGTATTTTCGAACCGGAAATGATGAGTAGTTGACGGAAAACGATGTTTGAAGTGGTTTGGAAATCCAAGATGGCGACTTCCGGTTTATCAATATTCCTAAAAACCCTTACAATGTGGTTATTTTCGAACCGGAAATGATGAGTAGTTGACGGAAAACGATGTTTGAAGTGGTTTTTAAATCCAAGATGGCGACTCCCGGTATGTCGATATTCCTTAAAAACCCTTACACTGTGGGTATTTACGGAACGGGATTGATGAGCAGATGACGGAAAACGATGTTTGAAGTAGTTCGGAAATCCAAGATGGCGACTTCCGGTTTGTTGATATTCCTAAAAACCCTTACAATGTGGGTATTTTCGGAACGAGATTGATGAGTAGAAGACGGAAAACGATGTTTGAAGTGGTTAGTTACGGTTCTAAATTTCGACATTCTAAAAATTAATATTGAGTCGAAAATGTTCCTTTATCAGGAAGAAGAGATTGCCATACTGAAGAGGTGTACATTGTTTCATCCGATTCGGACAAAGTCGATCCTGCCAGTTAATCTGCTATTTATTTCTGGAATTGCTCATAAATGTTAGAAATTCAGTGTCATGTGGTTGTCTAACTCACTCTTACCATTTAAGCCAAATAATATCCCTTTTTCTCAATGGCTTACAAGATGTTAAATCATATTCAGACGGCCAGTTGATATGAGATTTTGAAAATGTGTCGTGATGAGAGTAACAGTACTTTTTTCGACTTTATCACGAACACTAAAACAACTGAAATTATTAGTCTAACACTGAAAATAAAAAAAATTGAATTGCAGTCAAATTTTAATGTTTGTGGTTACTTCCAAAAATTAGATTGAGACATCCAGTTGTTCAATAAAATATTGAAAGCATACAATATAACTATAACAATATAAAATTATTATAGCTGTTCAGACGTCTACTTGTTGTGGTCATTTCGAAAATATAGTACAATATTCAAACAATAATTATTAGCAGGAAACACCTTTGTCAGAAGCATAACATCTTTTTAAAGGATATATGATCATATCGTAATGATCGTCAAAGAATACCGATAAAACTGAACTCACCATTTTTATTTTTGAAGCGCGTTCAAACATAATTTACCGGTATATACTCATCAAACCCGTCACGAAAATACCCATATTGTAAATGTTTTCAAGCAATATCAAAGAACCGGAAGACGCCATCTTGGATTTCCGAACCACTTCAAACATCGTTTCCCGTCATCTACTCATCAATCCCGTTCCGAAAATACCCATATTGTAGTAATTTCCATGGAGCCGGAAATTGTTTTCATTGGATGCAAAAACCTCTTTTTACGAAGTTGGTTCGTAAAAAAGATTACGTTATTTGGGATTTGGTTCGTAAAAAGAGTTACGTAAAAAGAGGTAACGTAAAAAAAGTGTTCGTAAACGGAGGTTTGGGTGTATAACTATTCTGTTTGAAAGTCGAAAATTTCGGGTATCATTTCATGCAAAGAGTTGAGTGTTAAACGTGGAATCCGCTTAATAATTAATAACATAGAAGAGAAAGTAAACAAAGAGAAACTGTCACTTGCTTATACTCCCTTTTGAAAAATTAACCGAGAGTTTACTTTGAAGCCTGGTGAACTGTTATCAGCGTAATGCAGTTTGTTTACCAGCAACGAAAATATATAAGAACAGAAGAAAAGTAGGCTAAGTAGCACAACGTGCTTCGGAAAAACCTGATCCGATATCCACTCACTCGTACAGTCGGTTTTATGTAATTTCCACATCGGGCGTAAAGCGTTTCGAATTCTGCAAGAAAAACAAATTATAGAATCAGGATGGACCAAGCAAAGCAAAGCAAAGCCAAGAAGTGCGGGGTCTCTCGCATAGATTTTAAATTGTTCGCGCCAGGTGGTCTACCGTTTAGAGAAATTAAACTGACACGGATTTTTTTGTTGCTTCTGATGTGTGCTTTTCCCCATTCCAACGAGAAAGAAAAAACGAAGTCTAATTATGAAGTTGTTTACCCTGAAGATGTCAGAATTTCGCAAATAATCGCCGCTGAATGAACTGGTGTACTTTTTTGTTGGCGCACTTTTGAGCTCCATTTTCTTGCAACCCTGAAAGTACCGCTGGTTGAAAGGTTCGATGTGAAAGGAAGCTTTCGGCTATTCTCGTTCGATATTATCGAGGTGGAACGAAGAAGATGGTTTTAAAATGATGCTTTGAAAACTATTGGTTGAGAATAAAAGCCACTTTAAAGCGCGGAGCTCTGATAAATGGCATGATAAATGGCATAATCCAAGGCAGGCGCGTATCCAGAGAAAAATTTCGGGGAGGGTTTTAGAACATGGTGATAAATCAACACATGTACAATTTATATCACAATGTTTCCCATGGGTTATAATTGTTTGTTTTGGGGGGGAGGGGGGTGGGTTTGAACCCCTAACCCCCCCCCCCCCCCCTGTGTACGCGCCTGATTCAAGGTCTTACCCATTTTAAATAACACGAAAAAATCGACATCGGTTTTTCTGTTATTATCAAAACTTGTCGAAGCAGACAGATGCAGTTTTTGGCACGGTCTAGCAGGACAGCCGCCAGTTCGTCTGCTTTTCCAATATATAGAGAAAAAAACTACCTCATCAAACATATGATCAAATACGTAAAAGCTTTTGAAGTACGGCAGAACTGTCGCAGGCACATAATGAAAAAGTTTCGATGATGATTTATGATGGTTGATTATTCGCATCTCGTATGTTTATGCATTATGCAAAATGGGCACGTTCCGGTGCTCCGAGCAATTTGACTCGTGCTGCAGCATCTCCAAACGGTAATACTAGTTATTAGCTCTCTAAATTATGGATTGCTCTCTAGCTATGGGCAAATCAGCCGCTATGGGCTACCTGAGCTGAAGCTTATGTTGTTTTCACTTAGCAGCACTCCAAACAAACATTTATGCCGCTTAACCAATTATGTTCATTGGCGAGAGATTTTTACCAGAAAAAAAACAATAATTTATTTTGACTTCCGTATTACCTCCATCATAGAGATGTTGAGATTCATCTCGGGTTCGATCGGCCCTGAAAGATAATTGAACAAAAGGCAGCAGGCAAAGGGAAATGCTTTCTCCGCTTTTCGTTAGCTTTTTTTCTTCTCTCGCACAAATAGAAAGGGCGGATCAGCCACGGAATCAATTTATCGATTGTTCGGGCTCACTGCTGCGGATAATACATTAGTTTCATAACTAAATCGATCCAAAAATGACAGATTCCACCGTCTATTATTAGAACTCACGGGTTTCGTTTCACATCTCCACGAAGCATGGTTTACACCGCCCACATCCTTGCGGGCGAACGAGCGAGTGGTTCGCTTCTTCTACATGTTGGCTGACCACTTCACTTTGCCCTCTAGGTGTATATGTTATGGCTTTTATTATTTCCACTGAAAAAGAGAGTGCAATTCAGCACTTCCTGTGGCTTCAATTTCCCGTTCCCGGGCCAGTTGTATGAGATGAACTGGATTCAGTAGCGATTGTACCATGTGTAGCATGTGTTTTTCGTGTGAATATTCTTCGTTGTGTTTAGAATTCATGAAATTATTTTAATGACCGTCGTTTTAAATAAATTGTAATTAAAATTTAGGAACTGCAACACGAATCGAAGATAGAAATTATATGAACCTTAAAATTATTCCTTTCAATGTAAACGTGTGGCAATCGATTAAGCATTTCATGAGTTGTAGAAGTGGGTTCCTCTTTAAAGTTTTTGTCATTATTTATGGTACTTCCAGAAACGGTATTCAGAGACCAGCATAACCAAAAAATAGTTCGTATGTCCATGAATTAGTATGACGAATAAATTGAAATAGTTTTGAGACCAACTTTAAAGATTTTTTTAGTATCGTCATCTTCTCTGACGGTTTGAATTTCAAAAACTCTTAGCCCTGTAATTTCAAAATTGGACGTCGAAACCGGATCAAATTCACCAATTTTGTATGATATCATAAGATTACTTTCAATTTGAATTACTGTTTTGCCTTTCTCTATAGAAAGGTATTAGAATTGCTGGAAAAACCGACTTTCGAACGGAGCCTCGGAGACCTATAGTGTTATATACCATTCGACTCAGTTCGACGAGATCGGAAAATGTCTGTCTGTGTATGTGTATGTGTGTGCATTTTTTGAAGATATTTTTACCGCTCCATTTTCTCAGAGATGGTTGAACCGGTTTTAACAAACTTAGGCTCGTTTGAAAGCTACTGTCGGGCCATTGTTCAAGTTCGAAGACCAAATGGCTGTGACTTTTGGTTCCAGAGATATGATGGTATAAGTGACGTAACCGACAAAACACGTTGATTTTTACCGCTCTTATATATAAGGGTGATAATATTTTGGGATCACCTCTAATTTCGTAAAGCGCTAGTGCTCAAAAGTTTAAACACCTCGAAAAATGTCCTCATGCAAAATTTGAGCTAAATCTGACATGCGTAAGGGGTGCTGCCCGACGGTTAAGGTTTGAAAATTCTTGATCTTGAAAAAGCACCATAGGGGGGAGTACATGAAATTTCCAAAATCGAAATTTTTTTTTGATGCCGAAACTCTTAAAACTGCATGAAACATCGAAATTTAGTGTCATTTCAAAAAAAAATTTTTTTGAAAAAATTTACTTTCTGGGAATATTTTTTCTAAGTCCCAAAAAGTCGATTTTTTCAAAAAAAAATTTTTCGAGGTGACACTAAATCTCGACGTTTCATGCAATTCTAAGCCTTTTGGCATCAACATTTTTTTTTCGATTTCGGAAATTTCTTGTGTTTTTTCTACGGAAACATGACAGGCGAGAACTTCTCACATTCGCTCTAGGGCACAGCCTACTCTGATCCCAATGTATAGCCTTTTTATATGACAAAGGCGAAAAGGCGGATGAGTAATGTCACATGCTTGTTTCACGCTTTCGAATATCGATAATCGTTCATTTGATAATTGATTGATTGTATGAATTTTTTAACTTCTACTGTTTCGGTTCAAGAATTGTAACGGTGCTTCTACACTAAAGTACGACTTATTGACTACAAGCATGTTAATGTTAACAACTGTTGAGGAACGATTTATCAATTTTAGTTGGTTTGACGTAAAGCCGCCATAACTAAGTTCAGCTTTTGCAATGACTGAGCGGAGACATATATTGGAGAAGCCAAATGAATTAAAAACTGACATGAAAAGGAAACTAAGACCACTCTAACCATTGTTTGCATGTATTTATATTCGCTACGTGTTGTCATTGTTCTTTATGGCGTTTTGTATTGTTGCAAATCGAAATTCAATTAGTTTAAGGATGGAGACACTTTGCAAGCGTATGAGTAGTGTCAACAATGTGTGCGTGAAAAGAAATTCCGGCGCCATTTTTGCTAAATTTAATCAATAAATATTCTATATGGTAGAAAACGAAGAATTTTGTATAAAATTTTATTCTGTATAGAATTTCAATTCGAAAATAGCGAAAATTTGAATCAAAAACTCTTCCATTTCTCTGAAAACTGCTCAAAAAAAATATTTCAGTTCAACTTACTTTCCCTAAGACACTTGATTAGCAGCAAACACGTTCCTATATGAATTTTCTCTTACAGAATTTATAGCGAAATAAAAATTTACGTACCATTCATTAGTAATTCCTTTTTACTTTTTTATTTATGACTTCTGGTCAGTCAGTATTTTTTACTTTTTTCGGTTTTTTAACGATATCAAACTAACTAGAGATTATAAGACGAGAAAGAACATGAAATCATAGAGCCATAGTACTCAAGGAAGAGCAAGGATGTGAAGAATAAAGTGTGGAAAAGTGAGACGTGACAAGGGTCATTTAAGTAAGCAGAAGGCTTCTCGTATCTAAACTTTTACCTTCTACCAGAGGAGTCGAACTTAGGCATCTTAGCGATACGAGTTATCCGAGTCTCTGATATGTCAGAAAGTAACGACCTTTGCCTTTACTTTCTGACATATCAGAGACTCGGATAACTCGTATCGCTAAGATGCCTAAGTTCGACTCCTCTGGTAGAAGGTAAAAGTTTAGATACGAGAAGCCTTCTGCTTACTTAAATGACCCTTGTCACGTCTCACTTTTCCGCACTTTATTCTTCACATCCTTGCTCTTCCTTGAGTACTATGGCTCTATGATTTCATATTCTTTCTCCTCTTATAATCTCTAGTTAGTTTGATATCGTTAAAAAACCGAAAAAATTAGTAATTCCGCAAAATAGAAACCTTTAATTCAATATGCGAAAGACAATGCATACGAAAAGTTGTATTTATTTAGCATTTCAACAGAAAATATTTAGTCTTCTTTATTTTGTTTAGTTCGATCTAATACAAATGCACGGTAATTTTTTTATTGTGGAATTAAAATGTGCATTAATAATATGTAAGCAATTTTCCATCAAATATTGGTGAAAAATTGATCAGAATTGAAATTTCATCCAAAAAGTCAGGATTGACGATTGTTTGAGAATATATTATTGCTAAAAGAGATAGTTTTAATCTTCACTTTGATAAACTGGTTAAACATCATATAAGTGTTAGAGTTCCAAGCTGTAAAGGAAAACGAAGCATTACACCATCAAAGTTATCAGCAGATAGCTCTACCTGTATTATAAAATTATTGTGAAGGCTTTTCGTGAAGTGTAAGATTGTTGGTGAATTTGTTTGAATATCATAACTTCACAATAGCTTACTGATTTTATTTTATTTTATAAGTACAAGGTGATCATTTTGAATACTTAAATTTCTTCCAAGAAGTAATTTACAATATTTCTTTTACCAAAACAAGATCCACGACTATTTTTACCTATAATAACCTCCACCTACATCACTCAAAAATAAACTAAAACTGCATCCATTGTAAATTCAATCATTCGTACAATCCGTATTTTTGTGGTGTTCGAAATAGATCTATGACATACGTACCAAATAAAAAGTACGTAATATACAAATTACCAACACGACTAAACTTGGTTTACATTTGAGCCTTAAGAATTAAAACTTTGTATTTAGTTTTCAATGTGGAAAATACAGTACATTTCAATGGAAATACGCAGTTTGAGGGTAAAAAACGTGATTAATCCACCTAGCAGTGAGATGATACCTTTTTTTTATCAATCCGCATGTGTTTTTTGCATGAATATTCTTCGGTGTTTAAGTTTTCATTACATTATTTTAATGACCGTCGTTTTAAGCGACAATTTGAGATTGTAATCACTCATTACTCTGTAATGTCGAAACTGCAAATACAATCGAATTTAAATGTAGAAGTGTGATAATCGATTAAACATGCCATGATATGTAAGTTCCACTTTAGAATTTACGGTAATTTAAGGTACTTCCAGAGCCGGTATTCAGGAACCAGCATAACCCAAACCGATTCGTATGGCCATATGACGAATAAATTACAGTTTTGAGCACAACTTTGAAGCTTAATTGGATAAAATTAATTAATTTTTGTATGTATGTATAAAACTAATTAATTTTGTATATAAGTTTAATTCAATTTCAATTTTTGTTTCTGAAATTCGATTAGGCTTTTTTGAGAAAACGATTGAGCTTTGAGAAACGATTTTATACTGAAACCGGAATTCTAAAATCGGTATGGCCGAAGTCAGATAAATTCACCTGAATAGCTGTATAGTTTACATTTGTTTCAAAATATTTGAAAATCAGTGAAGACATCTTTGAGAAATCATAGCACGAATTAAATTTTTAGGTGCCTTCTGAATCGACAACTGAATACCACTAAAACTGAAAAAAGTTAATTTTTTTATCGACTATCCAAATCTGCTAACACGATAAACCTGATTAATTTATGTGGAATAGACATTTTTATACTAATCACCCTGTATCCCCGAAACCGGAAGTTG
Source organism: Malaya genurostris (assembly GCF_030247185.1). NCBI lineage: Eukaryota > Metazoa > Arthropoda > Insecta > Diptera > Culicidae > Malaya > Malaya genurostris. The sequence continues at coordinate 283,152,237 of NC_080572.1, forward strand.
GATCTGACTAAAGAGCAAGATGTTTTAAAGAATCTTGAAACTTTTCATTTGCATCTTAGATGATTCTTAGATTTCATTTGAATCTTAGATCGGTTCAGCCATCTACGAGAAGAATGAGTTACACAATTTTGATTTCGTTTCATATATCATCCTGTAGTTCCGGAACCAGAGGTCGGAACCAAACATAATTCAGGAACTTTGTTTGGGAGCATACGAATTTTCGTATGAATCTGAATTTGTAGAAAATAAATTTTCAGAGAAAATTGAGTGAAATTATTTGTCACACACGCATTTGCTGATCTCGACGAACTGATTCGAATGGTATATGGATGTTATGTTCGTCCAGCATTTATTACTGTAAGTAGTTTAAAACAATATAATTAAAAAAAAATCTGCCATCATCTGGTTTATATATGTCATATTCGAACGATTATGTTGCCAGAAACGAGCCGTGCTAAAATCGGTCCGAGGCAAATTGTCATGAAAAGGGATGTTGTACACAGTTTTTTTGGTACTTAGAAACAATTGTATGTAACAGAATAAAAAATCGTGTTTTCCGTTGCTCCCAAGCATTGCTTTGTCATACAGTGCTCAAAACTCCTACTGCTGGAATAGGGGGAAAAGTCGTTTACACAAAAATATCGATATCTCCGTTAAAAATGGACGGATTTTAACAATCTATGGCTTATTGAATAGGTATTATCGTGCGGAATCTAAGTCTGAAAACATATTCTGTTTTCAAGGTCAATTGTGACAGATACTGTCAAAAAACTGAAAATTTTGACATAAAACTTCGAATAACTCAAAAAGTAAACATCCGATCTCAAAACCATTCAATAGCGTTTTGGGTGACGGGGAGACCTTTCATTTGCGACTAGTTTGATCAAAATCGGTCCAGCCATCTCTGAGATCTCGACCTCTTAGTTGACAACACACATACAGACACACACACATACACACACACACACACAGACATTTGCTCAGTTCGTCGAGCTGAATCGATTGGTATATGTCATTCGGCCCTCCGGGCCTCGGAAAATTTTTCGAAAGTTTGAGCGAATTCTATACCTATTTTTTATATATATAAAAAAAGGTAAAACGGTACGCAGTATTTGAGCCGAAAATGCAGTACAATTCCATAAAATACTATACGGTTAAAAACGTTAGCTGTGATGCCATATTCAACTGGATTTTATCACATATCGGTTTGAGCTTCAGAAATCACGCTATACTTTGTAAATTGATTTACATTTGTTCGTTCATCATAAAACTCACTGTGGATACAACTGAAAACATACATTCTTAACAAGTTTCATATCATGTATAGCTGCCCAGTCGAGCGCCGTCGAGAGAACATCATCTGACTGCGAAATGAATTGTAAACATTCCGCCTTCCTTCCTTCATTCCTTCCATCTAGCAATGCTTGTAGGAATGTACCACAGAATGGTAACAAACCAACAGCAACAGAACGACTTGATTGAATGAGTTTAGATGGCGCCTGCACGTCTACTGGGAGTAGCCCTGCTTGCTACTTGACCTTCCATCGTAGTAGGCAGCGGAATTACTCATCTATTCATTCTAATGCCCCGTTTACACTTCTGCTGGCTGCCAGCATGCTGGTGTCAGTGTACTGCCTCCTTAGGAAAAAACGTTCAACTGTGGTCCAATGATCCAAAGTATTAGACCAACGAAGGACCACCGTTGAACGTTTTTTTCCTAAGAGGGCAGTACACTGACACCAGCATGCTGGCAGCCAGCAGAAGTGTAAACGGGGCATAATGGGATGAGCACTATCGAGCCATTTTATTTTTTCAAATGCAGAGTTTTCCTAGACATAATTGAATGCAAGTCGTTATTCATTTATTGAGGAACAACATGAAAATGAAATTTTATTGCTAAAGCTATTAACAATAACGGTCGAATAATGCTACACTTTCAGGTACTTAACGCTACAAAAAAAAAATGCACAACGAATTATGATTTTTGCAGGTATAGTTTTCACACAGAAAAGTTTTTTTTTCAACCAAATATCGGTTTTACAAATAATTCGTAATTCTACGAAACCACAAAATTTGTTCATACTTTTAATGTTCTAGCCGAAACTAACTTGTATGAGTTTTTGACATATCCAGTAGCCACAGTGCTGCTTGTTTTCAAGCCACCGTTCTAGACCGAAGGCGGAAGAGATGAACGCAGATTAGGGTTCCGTAAAGTCAGATTTGTTTTTGGACGAGAGATAAAGAGGAACAAGAGTAGAACTCGAACACTGATGAAATATGCCCGAAAAAACTTTGCCATTGTAGACTAGCTGGCGCACCTTCTTGCGAACGTTTCTCATTAAATTCCGTACAGACTTCTTGGCGACAAGTTTTGACACTTTTTTCCAATCTTTTTCGAACTGTTAAATGGTTTCGGCTGCCGAGACATGTTTCCTAAGATGTGCCTTCGTAAATACCCAAAATCTCTTAATTGGTCGAAGTTGTGGGCAATTTGGTGGATTCATGTATTTTGGGACGAAAGTGACATTTTTGGTAGTATACCATTCTACCGTTGATTGCGAGTAGTGGCAAGAAGCAAGATCTGGCCGGAAGACAACAGGATCCTTGTAAGAGAAGAGTGTAAACAACAGGACGCAGCCATAAAAATTGGCAGATTCTGAACCATTGTTATTCTCACAACATAACCTCGCCAAATGGTCGTCGGCATCATACGAAGATGAAACTGATGAAACCATATCTGATTCCTGGGACCGGTTATGCGCTATGGCACAATGTCAGATCCTGTCAAAACAGAGTGTCGACTTCGTGGAATCGGAGGAAGTTTTTTCTTTGAGAATAGAGAATACATATTAAACTCTAGGAAAAAGGCACAAGAGAATATGCACTGAAAACTAGTGTCCAGACACTGGTTACTATAGACTAAAAACTACAAACTTGAGAATACAGACTGGATGCTAGTGACCAGCGAGTATAGAATTAGTACTAGAAAATATAGATTAAAGACTGCGGTCTAGAAAATGAAGACTGGAGAATACAGACGCAAGGCAAGAAAATAGAGACTAAAGATGACAAACCAAATTCTCGAAACCTACTAAAGACATACTAAAACTATGGAATAGACAATAGAGACAAGAGACTCCAGTCCAAAGACTAAAGACTCAACACGGGAAACTGGAGACTGAAGACCGAATGCTAAGTACTGTAGACTAGAGACTAGATAAAATACATTAGAAAATGGAGTGTAGAAAGTAGCGTCCCGTGAGTCTTGAAGCAATAGAAGATTACACATTAAAGGCTAGAAACTAGATGTTATGAATAAGACACTAAACACTAGATTACAAAGGCTTTCTGCAATGAACTCAGCATTCGACGAAATTTTTTGCTCTGGAGAAACCTTTTAAGGTTTGGAAATAGATAATAGTCGCTGGGGGCCACGTCTGTGGTGCGTCTTTTTCCATAGCTTGATGAAAACTAGAATTCAGTCGTTATTCAAACATTAGTGGATAGATTATCATGAAATTTAGTATTGGGCCATGTTTAAAATAGATGAAATGAATTTTTCTGCCGATCAACTGTATTTTCCGTCATGACTAATTGAGATTCACACGCTTAGCACGTTATATTAACCTGCCATCGTCACACGGCTAGAATTTGTAACAGTATGAATTTATATGTAAAAGTTTGTTATACATGAAGGATGCTTTTTCTTACAGCTGAAATTTTACAGGTTTCTTTCTAACTGTGTTCAGACTAATGACTAGGAAACAAAGATGACTGACTGGTGTCTACAAATTTGAAAATATAGGCCGAAGGCTGGAGATTATATATTAAAGGTTAGAAACTGGAAACTAAAGTAAATAGACTAAAAAACAAGAAAGGACTAGGTACTAGATACTATGGACTAAACACTAGAGACCTGCAAAGAAAGGCTTGATACTTGTGATAAGAAACTACAGACTGAAGATTACAGATTTTAAACTAGACAAGAGACTATAGAATAGAGAATAAGGGGTGAAGTTTTAAACCTAGATAGTAGAAAATAGAGAATAAATACTAAAGTTAAAGGCTGTAGGTTAGAAAAAGGAGACTAGAGACTGGTAACCGATGCCGATGACCTATAGATTAGAGAGTAGAAAATTGGAAATGCGTATGAAAAACAAGAAATAGACATTTGAGACAAGAGACTTGAGTTAAATGTTTGAAGACTAGAGACTGGAGAGTTTATAAACTGGCGCGTAGAAACTAGTAATCAGAGAATAAGGACTAGAGACCACAGGTTCAAGACTAGAGGTTATAAACTAAAGACTAGAGACTAAAGACTAGAGACTAGAGACTAGAGACTAGAGACTAGAGACTAGAGACTAGAGACTAGAGACTAGAGACTAGAGACTAGAGACTAGAAACTAGAGACTAGAGACTAAATACTATTGGAGACTAAATACTAGAGACTAAAGATTAGAGATTAGAGATTAGACATTAGAGACTAGAGACTAGAGACTACAGACTAGAGACTAGAGACTAGAGACTAAAGACTAGAGACTAGAGACTAGAGACTAGAGACTAGAGACTAGAGACTAGAGACTAGAGAATAGAGATTAGAGACTAGAGACTAGAGACTAGAGACTAGAGACTAGAGACTAGAGACTAGAGACTAGAGACTAGAGACTAGAGACTAGAGACTAGAGACTAGAGACTAGAGACTAGAGACTAGAGACTAGAGACTAGAGACTAGAGACTAGAGATTAGAGACTAGAGACTAGAGACTAGAGACTAGAGACTAGAGACTAGAGACTAGAGACTAGAGACTAGAGACTAGAGACTAGAGACTAGAGACTAGAGACTAGAGACTAGAGACTAGAGACTAGAGACTAGAGACTAGAGACTAGAGACTAGAGACTAGAGACTAGAGACTAGAGACTAGAGACTAGAGACTAGAGACTAGAGACTAGAGACTAGAGACTAGAGACTAGAGACTAGAGACTAGAGACTAGAGACTAGAGACTAGAGACTAGAGACTAGAGACTAGAGACTAGAGACTAGAGACTAGAGACTAGAGACTAGAGACTAGAGACTAGAGACTAGAGACTAGAGACTAGAGACTAGAGACTAGAGACTAGAGACTAGAGACTAGAGACTAGAGACTAGAGACTAGAGACTAGAGACTAGAGACTAGAGACTAGAGACTAGAGACTAGAGACTAGAGACTAGAGACTAGAGACTAGAGACTAGAGACTAGAGACTAGAGACTAGAGACTAGAGACTAGAGACTAGAGACTAGAGACTAGAGACTAGAGACTAGAGACTAGAGACTAGAGACTAGAGACTAGAGACTAGAGACTAGAGACTAGAGACTAGAGACTAGAGACTAGAGACTAGAGACTAGAGACTAGAGACTAGAGAGTAGAGACTAGAGACTAGAGACTAGAGACTAGAGACTAGAGACTAGAGACTAGAGACTAGAGACTAGAGACTAGAGACTAGAGACTAGAGACTAGAGACTAGAGACTAGAGACTAGAGACTAGAGACTAGAGACTAGAGACTAGAGACTAGAGACTAGAGACTAGAGACTAGAGACTAGAGACTAGAGACTAGAGACTAGAGACTAGAGACTAGAGACTAGAGACTAGAGACTAGAGACTAGAAACTAGATACTAGAGACTAAATACTATTGGAGACTAAATACTAGAGACTAAAGATTAGAGATTAGAGATTAGACATTAGAGACTAGAGACTAGAGACTACAGACTAGAGACTAGAGACTAGAGACTAGAGACTAAAGACTAGAGACTAGAGACTAGAGACTAGAGACTAGAGACTAGAGACTAGAGACTAGAGACTAGAGACTAGACACTAGAGACTAGAGACTAGAGACTAAAGATTAGAGACTACAGACTAGAGACTAGAGACTAGAGACTAGAGACTAGAGACTAGAGACTAGAGACTAGAGACTAGAGACTAGAGACTAGAGACTAAAGACTAGAGGCTAGAGGCTAGAGGCTGGAGACTGAAGACGAAATACCATAAACTAGACACTAGATAATAAAGAGTGTCTACTAAACAATGAAGACCATAGGCAAACGAATTGAGACTAAAAATTACGCATTGAAGGTTAGAAATTAGAAACAAAAGAGTCGACACTACAGACTAGAGGAGTCGAGACTAGAGACTAGGATACGATTCAGATGGCGCACTCTTTGATTAACAACAGGAATCAACTCGTAATTCAAATCAAGATTAATATCAATCAGAACTAAAAAAAACATTTTTATTGATCTCAAAATAGACAAAAATGACGAAAAATAAAAGTCACTCTCAGCTCCTGTTGCGAATTATAAGAACGATATCCATGTCCAGTCAACGACATAAGTGAAACCAGTGCGGTAAAATTTCATTTTCAATCGAATAATATAAGATGAAAATGAAATTTATGGCCACTGACCGTCAGCATATCCCTACTAATTCATTTGACTTTTGCTGCCATTTTCAAGTTAAGCTCCCGGAATTCATCGTCTGTTGAATAACCGTACTTATTTATTTGACGTTTTGTTTGCTCCATTTCGAGTGCCAGGTAGTGTAGCTTCTTCATTGCCTTCGCTCTTGGTAGTAAGCAAGTTCGAACGGATAGAATTATAAATGGAGTAAAGTATTAAAAATGAAAACTGAAGGAGGAAACAACAATTAATTTATGTATATTCTGTGATTGATATTTCAGCTATCTGGTTTGTCTTTCATCTGTTATCTTGAACCAATTCGAATGTTTACATGAACCTCATTTGAAAGCCGCTCTCACACCATTGAAGAGATATTTTGTTACTTCAAGAGATCAACTGACGGTGGTTAAACTGAGCCTCGATTGAAGAGAAACGAGTGATGAACTGAATGCTGCCCGTTCGGGCCGTCAGCAAACATTGTGTGTGTCAGAGAGTGAAGTTTACTACATTAGAGAGATCGTCAATGTGTTCCACATTCAGTTTCAATTGAATTGAATGAAGTTTTACTGCACTGAGTGAAACAGTAGTTTCAAAATTATTTTCTTTCTTTCATTTACCCCTTCAATCATTTTTGGTTTTCAGTGAAAATCATATACTGTGTAGTGTCGCTATTCAACCGAAACTTCGAGAATCGATAATGCCAAAGTAGCAATTAAAACTTGTTAGAATCAGTATGTTTCACAATTGTTACGGAATGGTTACACATGTTTTTGTAACAAATGTTAAAAATCATTCATATTACTGCTTGTGAAATCTACTAGAAAACCTGAAAGAATTAATTAATACTTCGTCTCTTTTCGTATGTTTTGAGTGCGATTATTCACGAATGGGACAGTAAAAAACGAATATGAGACTTTTGGGTTGGAGTCTTTCATTGAAAATACGTGACAATTTTTCGGCTCTGATATTAATAGCATTGCAAGGTGAAGTACTACTCAGGGTACTACTTTCCGTTACGGAACTTGGCCTCCAGTTTCTGCAGACTTCGAATCTGATTCATAAGTGTACAGAACTATTGTATGCAGTGACGTACCGAGGATATTTGGCGCCCGGGGCAAAATAAGAGTTTTGCCGCCCCCATCGTTGGATTAGTGAGCAAAACACAAAAATCCTGTAATCTGCAAAGATCTTCGGAGAGCAAAAAAAAGGTCCCACAGATGACTTTGCCACCCCCTTCAAATGTTGCGCCCGGGGCGAATGCCTCCTTCGCACGCCCCTAGGTACGCTACTGATTGTATGGTTAAAGCAATTTTTCTACTGCCATAAAAAATCTTTTCAGGAAGCAACCATCCCCGATCCCAACTCTAATTCTTTTGATTTTCTGAAATGAATTGATTAAAATTTTGTACAACTATCGTCCAATCCACCAAAACAGTAAACGTTTCATAATTTGGCACCGAATCTTTTTCATTATAATCTAGGTTGAGATTTTCACTCAACTGCCGATCGATAAACACTTGTAACGGATTCATAAATTTCTTCAAATTGAATGTACAAAATTTTCATAAATTCTACAACCATCGATGTTGTTTTCATTGACATTTTCAAGTAACGCGAACAGATTTCAACCAAATAAATGGTTTGCGATTTTTGTTTTGCTTTCTGCTGTTTCCGGAATTGCGGACAGCTATTGATATCGTAATTCTAAGATCGAAGGGAATATAACTGACAGTGCGTAAAACAAGCTCATTCCCTTTCCTTTTGAACTAGTTTAAATAAAAACGAGTTCATAAATCAAGGTCTTTAAAAAAAGAATTTGATTTAGAGGACTTTTGCTCTGTGTCATGTAAACCCTATCAGAAAAGATTAAGCAGGATTAGAAGGGGTGGTTTGGGGTTGAAACAAGAAGTTTAGAGAGATTTTTTTGCACTTTATTGCCCACTAAGCTTATTAACCTGCAAGTATGTGATTAAATTTGGTATACCCCCCCCCCCCACTCGTAGTTAGAACCATATGAAAAAAACTCGACTCCCACATTGATGGCACAGCCTTTCCTGATGAAAAATACAAAAAACAGAAACAAAAATATGTTCATATGTGTAGATGTTCAAGTCAGGGTGGTGCATGGTTATATGATCTGATCTATGATAATGAAATTTTTACATTGGAAATGAATTTATAGCATGGATGCGATTGATTAAGTATGGATGAGTTGATAGAGTTTTTAGCGAAATGCAACAAAAAACTAAACCGGCAGCACCCTAAAAGGTCCAGGTTGTATCAAAGTTCTCTTTTTCACTATCATTATCAGTGTATGAGTTATCATGTGGGTGGTATTCAAACCAGCAACCGATGATTACAGCTGAGCAAACTCCGAGATGGAATCCAAACAAGCTGGTGCTGAAGAGTGATATTTTTAATTAAAAATTATTTTAGTTTCGTACCCCACATTCACCGGTACATCAAAACACAAATAATGCAGCAAACCAATTGGAAAAAGTGATGCTATATTTGCCTCGGTATTCCAGTTCAGTTGAAAGCAAAGCACAGATGTGCATTATCTGGCGCTCTTTTGACCCGAACTGGAAAACAAACGACACCGAAAAAGTATACATACAAAGCACAGTGCCTTTGAACGGTACCGGCACTAGACGGAATAATAAGTAATCCGATCCAATAACGGCACATACCGCAGTTCAAACCACTTGCATGTCTCTCGGCTTCCGCAAAAATAGACGATGCCTTTGCAAATCATGCCTCAAAATCAGTGCGGCTACGGGGATGAGACTTACTGATGCTCTCACCAGCCACAAGCCGCTAGATACCATAGATGATAGCGCCCAAAGCCGTCACAATGCCGTCGTCATCGGCTGACGGCGAAAAACCGCAAACCCAAACGATGGATGAACTTGATCGCCCCGGAGCCAATAAATTGCTGGTCCCGGTTCCTAGCGTGCACAAGTTGCATCAGCGAATGTCGGTTTGTTGCCTTGCGTTTATCGATTGAGCGGAAAAACGTGATCCATGAAAGTGTAAAGTTTAAAAGGTTAACCCCGTGTACTAATGGGAGGGGGGGACGGTATCTGCATCAGGCTTTTATGGGTTTCATTCTATTGGGCGGTTAAAAGATGAGTTTTACTGTAGAAGTGTTTTAATTTTCTTTCGGTGAATCATGCAATTATATTACTTCGTCTGCACGGTTATGCGCCATCTGAGCCTAGAGCTTGATCATTTAGGGGTTAGCCAAATTTTGTGCTAGGACAAATAACCGTTTTTATTATTTTTACGTTTCGTCTTTGACTCATCACTGCAGAGCAGTTCAAATTGAACTGCTTAGTGCTAAACTCGCTTCATTTTTTAGCTGAAAGTCGAGTTTCAATCAACAAATTGTGATAAAATCGAATTAAACATCTTTGCTTCGGTTATATGAAATAGTATTTCAGAAAAATGGCTTGAGAATTGAGTTTTACTTTTCTGTTACAATTCGAAAAAAAATGCAACTGAAGCGCATCGAAAGTTTTCAGAAACTTACGGTGATGCTGCTCTGAGTAAAAGAACGTGTCGGGAGTGGTTTCAACGTTTTAAAAATGGTGATTTCGATGTCGAAGACAAACATGATGGTGGAAGAGAAAAAACCTTCAAAGATGAATAACAATTTACTACGAGCTCTTAAAACCGGGTGAAACCATCACAAGAGATCGCTACCGAACGCAACTAATACGCCTTAGTCGCGCGCTAAAAGAAAAGCGGTAACAATATCAAGAGCGACATGACAAAGTCATTTTCCAACACGACAATGCTCGGCCTCACGTCGCAAAAGTGGTAAAAAAGTACCTGGAAACGCTGAAATGGGAAGTCTTGCCCCACCCGCCGTATTCCCCAGATGTCGCCCCTTCTGACTTCCACCTATTCCGTTCGATGGCACACGGCCTGGCAGATCAACATTTTCAATCCTTCGAAGAGTTGGAAAAATGGATTGCTTCATGGATAGTGTCAAAAAAGGACTCCTTTTTTCGAGCCGGGATCCGAAAATTTTCGGAAAGATGGGAGAAAGTTGTCGCTAGCGACAGACAATACATTGAATAATACATCTGTAAGCACTTTTTCCCAATAAAGCTTTAAATTTTGGAAAAAAACGACAGAAGCAAAGTTGTACACCTAATATTAAAACTTGAATTCCACTCTATTGTTTTTTTCTTCGTTATATATTGTAATCATCTGCCGTCTCGACATGGTAGGAAGTTCTACTAATAAAATAAATAAAAGCGAATAGAATTAGTACAGTAAGGAAGCGCAAGAGAGTCGAAATAAATCAATTCGCAAGTAAAGGCAGTTCCATCCGCAGAAATTCAATCGTTTAGTGAATCTAGAGGATGTATTCGAACGATTTCTTTTAACATCTGATCCTGTAATAGCATTATCGAATAGAGTAACAACCAACGTGAGTGTACTCCATCTTCCCGACTATGCAGCTGAATTAGTTTTAACACGCTAGAAGACAGCAATACCTTACTTTAATATGTATAACTAATAAATGTCTTACATGAAAGAGCATTTTTCAATGAAAAAACCCAATGTTTGAACACAATTTAAAAAAATATCTCCTCCGCCATTTTTATTATAAACATGCTCGAAAGTATTTTCTATCAAATGAAAGAAACAATTGCTCCAATGTTAGATATAGCAGTTTAAAAATGATCAGAAAACGCTACCTGAATGCGCCAGTCATGAAAAAATTGGTTTCAACAAACTCTAGAAGATATTCAAAGACACCAAAAACGAGAAGTGAAAAATAAGAAAGCTAGAGCAAAAAATCTGATTTTTTTAGGAACACCCTAAGTTGCTCTATTAAAATAGCTGTAACATTAAAACCGTTAGAGATACTACAGTAGTGTTTTTGGCAAAGTTGCTTGAGATAAGTTTTCCTACAATTTTGCCGAAAGGTGCAGTCCTCTATCTCAACACATACAGAAAATAATTTTCGGATCACCCTAATAATAAGAACCACCCTAATACCATATGCTTCAAAATATGGCTTATCTTTCACTGATCATTTGTTCTGAAGACATCATAGCTCTAAAGTATAAGGCTAAGCCACAAATGTTTTTGTCCCCCTAAATTGTGGATCCGGACCTCTGTGCATTGTACAATAAAGTTGTAGAGAATTTTACTTTGAGTAAAAATAGGGTTCCCAAATAACCAAAAGTTCGGATAAAAGGGACTGATTTGGCTTAAGCAGCTCTCAAGGTTAATCAATAGCATTCTAAGCAGCCCATTTTTAAGTAATTATCCACACTTGAAAGTTCGCGCGACGCAGCGGAACGAACTTCTAAGCTGCTTCTAGAATACATTGTTCAGCTTCTATGCAGCGAAAAACTTCACGCGGAACTTGTTCTGTACTTCGAACTGTCAAAAATTGTCACGTGTTTTCTTAAGCAGCTAGAAAGTTCACGCGGAACTTGATCTGTACTTTCAAGTTCTCAAAAGTTCCGCGTGTACTTTTAAGCAGCAAGAAAGTGTACTTTTTAAGTAATTGTGGAACTTCTGGTTGCTCCTGAAAAGTCATTTTTTTTGTTCTAACTTTTTTGTGAAATGTTATATGGAAAAGTTGTCTTCAGAAGAGTTGTTGAACTAATTATTGCGCACAATTTCGCTGAGCCAAGCTTTTTCATATGAGCTATCAGTAAAAAGTCATGATTGCCTTTTCATCAAAAACTAGTCATGCTTCAAATATCAATATTCATTAGAGCCAGATCGATAAAAATGTATTCTATGCGGTTCATGAAAGTTCATAATATAAGTAATAATTTAAGAGAAAACTGGAAGGGTGTTATTTTTATAACCTATTTAAATTAGTCTTAAAAATACCTTCAAAAAACTCAAAAACATTCCAAAACTCTTACACGCCTTAACGTATGAACATACTTTCTTTAGCAAAATAATAGTATCAAATTAGTTCTACAAGTGTTGCATACATTGTTCATTCGAGAAATGAGACACACAAAAACTACAGCCAAAAATAAGTTTGGTGCTGAACAATTTTAATCAATTTATTACTAAAATATCTGATTTAGTTGAGCTCAAATCGTTTGTCTATGTTGAGTGAATGATTTATATTATGCATTTTTCAAAGCGCCCCTCAACTAATTCTCAACTACACTGAATTGTTGGTCTAAGTATCTATAACAAGTTTGCCGAAGATCGTATAGTTATATCTTTCGACCGAAGCGAGATAACCGTTCACAGCCCCAATCAGTAGAAATCCCATATGCTATGAGTCCCGTTTATCGCGGATTCGCTTTTCACGCCCCCGGTGAACTGTGTTATACGAGAGCCCCCTGTACACTTTTTAAACCCGTTCCTAAAATATCCATATTGTAGTAGTTTCCATGGAATATAAATGAGCCGAAAATCATTTTATTTGTATGCAAAAAACCTTACAAGCAAAGCAGGTTCGTAAAAAAGTGTACGTTTTTTACGTTATTATGATTTTGTTCCCAAAAAGAGTTATGTAAAATAAGTTTCCGAAAACGGAGATTTTGGTGTACTCATCTCCAGGGTAAAAAAACGAAAAATATTTTCCGTCGTTTAGCCCTGAAGATGAATGATAGTTGCTTCGAAACGTCGGCCTTTGAACGCAAAATAAATTGAATAAAATGAAATACATTTTTCAAGAGTCATATTATATTATTACCGATCAGCATAACAAAAAAAATTAAATTCCACTCATACATGCCGAAATAATAAACCAAGTATTTAATTTTACTTGTTCGACCTTCACTACTCACACTATGAACATATACCGAAGGCTACGAACACCAAAGGCTTTTCTTCCAAGCAATAATTTTATTGATTTTATTATTCGGTCCGAAGATTTATCGAAGGTGAAAGGTCAGAAAAAAAAGGAAAATTTTTATTTCTGCCCGGAAAATTTATTCATATGGTAAATCGATTTTTCAGTTAGTAGGCCGGTGTGAAATATGTAAACACTTGATGATTTGTTTTTGTTCGAAAATAATAATAATAATAATCGGTAAAAAACTAACGGTGTGAGTTGCAAACCGAACGGCGCTCACAACTTCTGGCACCGAAGAAAATCTATTTCAATGAGCGCCTATCAAAACAATCGCTCGCACTCACACGCGTTGTGACTAATGCAAAGCAGCATGCGAACGCAGTTGTAACGAATTAACCATTCTGACGAAGTTGCTTTTTTTCTCGCCTTCCTTTATCTACCGTGCAGGGTCAATCGGAAAGTAAGAAAGCATCCAAGAAGGCCTCGGCCGGCCTTGAAACCAAGGGCACGGCCATGTCTTTTGGATTCAAGAAGCACAAAATACCACAGACTGGCGGGACTCACAAACTGCCCGGTGGCCCGGCCAGTGGTACCGATGGCACAAACGGATCAGGTCCAGCAACCGGCGGCACCTTCACCAGGAAGTCTGGTGTCATCAACGGTAACAACCTGTACGGTGGTGGGTTCGAGAAAGAAAAAGCGACGGAAAGAGACAATGCCACCGTGATCTCCAATCCCGGAGTTGAGGGCATTTTTAGTGATAAGAACGGGAACATGGGTGAGTACAGTGCAAGTAGTAGTGTGATATCGTTAGTTTTTTTTTTTCGTTTTGTCGTAGTTCATCATTTTTTATGGTGATAACCTCACTCTTTTCCATATTGCTATTATTAGAGAAAATGTCGCTTTGGCAAAATTATGTATTCTAACGCTTTTCTCGTTGCTGTGTTTGGTTCTTCGTACAACCAAACGGTATTTATAGCTAAATGTACGTAAGTCCTAATTTACGCAAATGCGTTTTGTTTTCTTTTTTTCCCAACGTTTCTTCCCGTTATTGTCAGGTTCGACAGACACAATTGACGATGGCACCGGTAAGCCGAACGGTCGATCCACGCCCCGACTACAGCCGCCGAAAAAGGACGCATACGGCGCCCCGTATCGCAACAATCGGTTCGGCTTCCGCACATCCAACGTGGTTCGGCCGGCTTCAGTCGGTCTTCAACCGAAATCCATTGGCGACTATGACAAACAACATTCCACTAATGTTAACAATAACAACAACAACCAAACTAATAACAATAACAACGTGTACATAACCGACAAACGTCGCTCGAAGAGTGCTTCCTCGGCAACGGCAACGGCACGCACAACATTCACACCTTTGCAGCAAGTGCCGTCCCAGATTCAACAGGAACGGGCGTCCGCCTTGCCACATCACGCCATCGGCGCACTTCAGAAGCCGTTGCCGAAATATCAATCGGCCAACGGTGCGACCAAAATAACTTCATCGGACTCGGACTCCGCCAACGGGTCGCAACAAGTGATGACGAAATGCGATCAAGCGGAGCATAAAAATACTTCCCAGAATGCATCGGTGGCGTTGAACGGAGGATGCTGGGATGATCAGCAGCACCAGTCGAATGTAAATAATAGCAACGGCCGGCAGTACGTCTCGTCGGTTGCCAACACCGCACAGCACCATGCCGCCTCTAATGCAATGTAAGTACACACTAACAAACATCGTATGACTCATCTGAAAGGTTTTTTTTCTGTTACTTCTAGAACAAAAATCGGATCAAAAACAGCTGCAGCTAACAATCAGGAAACAGCTTCGGTAGCAAAATTTACCCTCCACAGTTCCAGTCTCCCCAAGCCACAGTATCCGGTGCCCATCAGTCTTTCTTCGGCCAATCCTCGCTATGACATGGATCCGAAGGGTGCCAAGCAAGCGGTCAACATCAGCCGTAAAGGAACCATGCAGGGCAACCAGCAAATCTATCAACGAGAACCTTCGCCGGACCAACTGTCTGATCTCAACCCAAATGTGGATACCACGTCCAACATTCGTATGCCTCGGCTTCGCTACCGCAGCCTGGAAATGGTCATGAGTGGCCGTCACAAGTTTGAAGTTCGTGATCTCGAAACCCTAACGGCCGAACCAATTGTTTCGTTGGCTTTGCCAAAACTTCCCGACTCGTTTAATTCCGACGGCCAACCACAACCGATCGGTATGAGTGGCTTGGTACGATCGTCCGAACTTCCTCGTCAGCTAAGTGACGATATTGACATCAATGACAATCGCTACGAATCGGAACAAGCCCCGATGGAACGTAAGGATTCGATTGTATCTTCCGATTTAGAGAGTTTAGAGGAAGAGAAGCTCACACGTGACAACAACTCTTCTGAAAAAAGTTTGAAGGGTGCGATCATTAAGGACCTAATTGAGTCTCACTGCAGCAAGGTGTCCTCTCCGGGCAGCTCCAGGGCATCTTGGTGTAACGCCGGTGAAACAATGGCTGCCAAAGATTGCAGCAGCTTCAGCTTAAGTAGCGACGAAAGCAATGCAAATCCACAGCTTCGTGACAAAAAGCGATTCGTCGAGGAGGAAGATATTAGTTCCGTTACGATCACCGCTGGCAATCCGTCTTTCATGTGTAAGTATCAACCGGCTTATCATTCGCAAATGGTTCATTGTAATATTCATGTTTTAGCATCAATCTCCGGAGCGGTTCCGATGGACATTTCGGTAAACCTGGACAGTATATCCGAACCCCAGAACAACTTATCCGATGAACCCGACAACAACGGAATCTTTCGTACCGAAGAAACTAAATTTGCCGAAATTGCCGCCGCTGTCGGTGACAATCTTCTACTGGACGACGAGACATCTCCAACGGACAGTTTGGTCAGCAGTTGCACCGACTCGGACGATGCACGCAAAAATCGCAAAAAAGCGACCGAACCGAAGCTGGATAAGATCGAGAAGGAGAAAGACATCGACGAGATATCGCCCGAACTGGATGAACTGACCAGTCCGGTGACACCCGGGACGCCGACACACGCATCCAACTCGTTGTCCCTGTCGGACGTTGGTCGAGATTTTCTGATAGACGATGAAATTGCTGATCAACCTGAGCTGGTTTTCGATGAGCCGGCCCTCAACGATAGCAGCATGGTCGATTTGGGTTCGATCCACATAAACATTACGGATGATGCTGCGACTCTGCGAGATTCTCTATCGTCACTGAATAACAATAAAATTGCGTCCAAGAGTGCTGCACCAGTGCCAAAGCCAAGAAAAATTATGTCCGACATATACGAATCACCGGCATCGATCAGAAAGAACCGAACCCGGCTATCCCGTGCCGAATCCCTTGATACGCTGTCGCCGTGCGATTCGATCGCGTCGGACGACTACATGCTGGATTTCAACAGTAGTATGGACTCAATTGACAGGTAAGCATGGTCAAAAGTGTTGATTTACACTAAATTCTCACACTTGTAGACCACTACGTTCGACTGCCAGCGGAAGTGCTTCGGCTCTGCACTCGATGCATGAGCTGCAACTTTGGTCGGAACTCGAAACCAAAGGTGGCACACTGATGCACGAATGGAGCAAGCTGCTGCGTCAAACACAGCGAAGCAACAACAACAACAATAACAACACGAGCCGGGAAAGCATAACGTGAGTAACGGTTACTTTTGTGCTATAACGAGCTTAGAAAACTTTTGCTTCCGCGACGCTTGTGGAACCATAAAAAAAGCTTTGTACGGGAAAAAGTTTTATTTACATACTTAACGGGTTTGAAGGAGAATTTGGGTGGGAATTTTATTCATCAAAATAATTTAGTGCAGGTTTTTGATGTGATCTTATCTGAATGAAAAATGAAGACACTCTTAGCTATTATTCTACAAGCGTTGAGACATATCTCATTTATTCAACAGATTGGCGCCTCTATTGACTCATAAATTGAAAGAAAAAACTCATGAATTATTTACTTACATAATAATCACTATCCGCACAAGATCTTTCATAACATTCTAGATAGTCAAAATTGTTTTGCAAAACAAGTACGACGCAGAAAAAATATTGCATAATTAATAACTTACAGGTAGTTCGAACGATTTTCAACCAATGTTTTTTAAACAATCAACATTTGTTTGAAACAATCGTATTCGAGTTTGAAGCAAGCATATTTTGTGCGAATCAGCAATATCCCGCGTTTGAAACAACAAAATTTCACATATATTTTACCGCATTTTCAGTTAATTTTTATATTCATACGGTACTCTTCTCACCACAATCAACGATTATTCGGATTTACCTTACAAATTGTACATTGGGACCTTCTTTACACGGATGCGAATTTCCGAAGTCACGCGGTTCTTTTAAGCTTTTCCTGCGTGAATTTTCAAAGTTATCCTTTTTTCTTGTTTTGTCTTAGAAATGCATGAAACATCGAGATCTGGTGTTATCACGAATATTTTTTTAAGTCGTCTATCTTATTTAAATCGAATTTCTTCTAGAAAATTTTCGATTTTATTTTCAAAAGAATATTTTTTGAGATAACACCAGATCTTGAAATATTCGTTTGTCTCAAAAAATTCGTGAGTAGAAAGAATGGTAATCGACGGCCGCACTGAAACTTGAATAAATACTAAAACTTTCCTCGGTACAAACTAACATCACCTTTTCAATTTGTAAACAGCTATGTCAAGTTAATATGGAATTAAATGTGGCAACCCTGCACGCTACACAAAATTGAACAAAGCACGCTGTTTGGTAGGCGGTGATGTTTTCTTCTTCTTCCGTACCAGCACGTACCGATTTTGCATCATTTTGTATGACAGTTTGAAAGTTTTGATACTTATTGCCCTATAATTTCGGAACCGGAAGTCGGATCTAGATGAAATTGCACAGTATCATTTTAGATAATGAGAGCTTTAATTTGAATCATGATTTGTGAAAATCGGTTTAACCGTTGCTGAGCAATCGAAGTGAGTTCCGTTTGTGGAGCTTTTCTTCCCTATTACCGGGCACTACTAGTCCCAAAGTAGATTTATATTTCCACCAACTAACAAGGTCTGTCAACTAGATGAATTTGTCAGTAAATTTTATAAAAATGTGCACCTCGTTTCGCCATCGTTTGTGAAAAAATCCTCATGAAATTGAAAATTTTCTCTTATCGCGCTATAATACCGGAACAAAAAGTCGGATCTTGATCAGCTTTCCGGGAACTTCTTGAAGAATTTTAGGACCTTTTATTTGCATCTTAGTTTGTTGATATCGGTTTAGAAATTTCCGAGAAAATTGTGTGCACCTTTTCTCATAGATTTGCACATATTGCCTTGTAATTCCGGAACCGGAAGTCGGATTTGAATCCAAGTTTGTGGAAATCAGTTCAGCCATCTCTGAGAAAATAGAGTGACAATATTTGTCACATACACACATACACATACACACACTCGCACACACACATACATACATACACAGACATTTTGCAAGTATCGGGTAGCCAGTATTCTGTGAAATCTAGGTGATAATTACCTTCAGTTTAGTTGAGTTTTCGATGAAAAAAATACACTGGAATTTTTTTTTTGTTGAAAACAAATGTATTTTTTTGTAAATTGATTTAAAATTTTTAAAGTCATTTCGATGTGAAAGTTTTCCTGTTTTCAATGGAAAATTTGACTGATTTTGTGAAAATCATTAGTATAATAATGTTTTGTAGGCTTCGTCAACTAAAAAAAAAGGTTGAAATAGTTTAATCTTTGTTAAAAGGCAGTCTAGATCAATTTAGGAAAAAAAAAAAAAACAACAAAGTATGCAATGTGACATTTAAAGACAAAGTCTAAATGCTCAGAATGTTTCATTCGAATCTGAAAAAATTCTGCCAACTGTGAATAGGATTTAGCACGTAATTCGTCATATCTAAGTCTAAGAACAATTATCAACGAACGGCTTTTTTCAAAAAATTGTCATATAATTATATACGGGGCACGCAAAATCAGCCGCCTAAAATTTTTTTTTTTCATCTAACTTTTTTTTCGGTAAAGAACTCGAAAATATTCGACACGTATTTTTTTATTTCAATATGGTACGTGGAATTTTCGAGATATGATTTTTTGAAATTTCGCGTTTTCAAAAAAGAGCCTTTTTTCAACAGACTATACTGTAAAATCGAATAAAGATACAAAAATTCGTACAACATAAAATGTGCGTCTTTTCCTTAGCTTTCAAATAAGCGATTCCATAAAACAACCTTTAAAGTTAATACAGGGTGATTTTTTAAGAGCTTGAGAACTTTTTTAAACAATAAAACGCATAAAATTTGCAAAATCTCATCGGTTCTTTATTTTAAACGTTAGATTGGTACATGACATTTACTTTTTGAAGATAATTTCATTTAAATGTTGACCGCGGCTGCGTCTTAGGTGGTCCATTCGAAAAATCCGCTTTTTTATCGACAAATTTTGTTCAGCGATGAGGCTCATTTCTGGTTGAATGGCTACGTAAATAAGCAAAATTGCCGCATTTGGAGTGAAGAGCAACCAGAAGCCGTTCAAGAACTGCCCATGCATCCCGAAAAATGCACTGTTTGGTGTGGTTTGTACGCTGGTGGAATCATTGGACCGTATTTTTTCAAAGATGCTGTTGGACGCAACGTTACAGTGAATGGCGATCGCTATCGTTCGATGCTAACAAACTTTTTGTTGCCAAAAATGGAAGAACTGAACTTGGTTGATATGTGGTTTCAACAAGATGGCGCTACATGCCACACAGCTCGCGATTCTATGGCCATTTTGAGGGAAAACTTCGGAGAACAATTCATCTCAAGAAATGGACCGGTAAGTTGGCCACCAAGATCATGCGATTTGACGCCTTTAGACTATTTTTTGTGGGGCTACGTCAAGTCTAAAGTCTACAGAAATAAGCCAGTAACTATTCCAGCTTTGGAAGACAACATTTCCGAAGAAATTCGGGCTATTCCGGCCGAAATGCTCGAAAAAGTTGCCCAAAATTGGACTTTCCGAATGGACCACCTAAGACGCAGCCGCGGTCAACATTTAAATGAAATTATCTTCAAAAAGTAAATGTCATGTACCAATCTAACGTTTAAAATAAAGAACCGATGAGATTTTGCAAATTTTATGCGTTTTATTGTTTAAAAAAGTTCTCAAGCTCTTAAAAAATCACCCTTTATAATGATAAAAATTAATAAATAATAAACAAATTAAAAAAGGCGGGTGGGTAATGTCAGAGACATAACTGGATGTCGTGAATACGAAAACAACTGGCATGTTCCTTAACACTTCCGAATATCAATTAGTTGATCAATTGTATGAATTATGCAAGCATTCCCCTTTTTCACATTTTTCGCAAAAACAAAGAAGGCTTCACTTGATCTCGATTACTGTGAATTTCACACAGCGAAATGTGCACAAATCTAACCAAAGTGTTCTAGATTTCCACTAAACTGAGGATATTTACCTTCGATTTGCGAACAACAAATCCGAATAGTTCTTTAGAAAACTTTTAGAGCCATTAGAACGGCTGATTTTGTGTAATGCTCTCCACCGTTGTTTTTTCACCAATGTTAATGACTGGCAGCTGTGACGTAATCGCTCTTGTCGAAACCGAAACTAGCTGTGCAAACGACACCAAACACATCTGTTCGCAGTGGCGATAGAATCCAAACTGATTCAATTTTTGTTAAGAGGTTTCTTTTTATATGGTTTCGTTTGTAGTTTTTTCACTATAGGGGGTTCTAACGGCTATAAAAATAGCAGCATACAGAATTTTAATGTCGATTATTTCATTTCAGATTTGCATTTCATTGAAAGAAACTATCAGGATGCTGTACGGGATTCATTCCTGCCTTTCAGAAGGACCAAATTGTGGAACTCACTACGATATTAAGCACTGTTCGGAACATTTTCTCGAACGATTTGTTGTACAGCAGCAGATATTTTGTTCTCTTCCTCAGAACGCGTTCTGATTGGCTGGTGTTGACATGGGTCAAATGAGACAGGTTTTTCAATAGTGCACTATTGAAATACTTCAATGCTGTTGCTATACACGTTTAAGTTGAAAAATGTCGATTCTATTGGTTAGACTATAACATATAAATCCTTTCACAGATCACTGAGCTATGAGCGTTCAAAACACGAGAACACGGCTAATGCGCCTTATGAATTATCCTCTTTGATACTCGTTTATACGAAACAAATCAGAAAAGTTTAATTTTGAATTATTTGAGATTATGTCACAAAACTGAAAATTTCATCATAAAAATGTGATCATATTTCTGATGGCATGTAGCAAAAATTATGTTGATTCGTTAGATACAACAATAGATATTCACGATCAAAAACTTATCACTCTCTCAGAAGGTAAATTTTGAAAAGGCACCCCATAGTAAAGTAAGTCGTATTCACGACAAAAAATCAAACATTTGGGCCTATTTTTTTCTTTTTTAGTGGAGAAAAGAAGCCTTAGGGGTTTAACTCAATTTTGGCCAAGTTTCAGAGTGGAAAGATCAATACTTTCGGAGCAGTGAATTTTTCAGTCACGACCCACACGCGCGGAGCGTACCGCAGCGCAATTCGTTCGGATACGGGCTTAAAAGGCTATCCGCATTATGCAGATCCGACCGATCGGAGCTCTCCGGCGTTGACTTTTTTTCTGCTTCGGCTATGGCTGAGCTGCACATGCATTCTTTCATTGCTCGAAAACAAACTTCATATATTCAAAATGTGAAAAAAAATTGAAGAGTGACGAAAGCTGCGATTTTGCGGAAAATTACGCCTTCGTTATTCAAAACGCCATAACTGGCTTTCATTGGAACAACGACCAAGCGACTATATTCCTCATTGTTTTCTATTATAAAATGAACAGCAAAGTCGACCATAAAACATTAGTAATTATTTCTGATTGCAAGAAACATGAAGCAATAGCTGTGTATGTTTTTCTCGAAGCTCTTAATCAATATTTTTCACAATACTATCCACATATACGCAAGTGCATCTATTTTTCTGACGGCGCTCCTCACCAGTTCAAAAATGTAAAACACTTAGCGACAGCTCATGGAAAAGGGCCATGTGACGGTGCTGGAGGAACTATCAAAAGAATGACACGTCGCGCAAGTTTACAAATGATCAATCCTAAGTAGCAAATGTAACTTATTGAACTTTCAAGATGTTTTACAATTGATTTGGAAATGATATTTATGTTAGATATGTTTAGAAATATATATTAAAATTGGTTTTGCAACTTATCACTGTTAAGTTTCACAATACTACCGAAAAAAATCACTGTAGAACAACTTTAAGTACATCTAAAACAATTGTGCAGTAAATCACGAACTTGTTAATGTTTCACTGGAAGCTCTACAAAAAATTTCACATCGTCATGTAAAACGGTAGTAACTATAAGAATTGTGCATCTTATCAAAAACTTTCCAAACGGCTGTCATAATTGTACCGGATACAATATACGTCGAAATTGCTAAAAATCTCTTGTGGAAGAAAAATTTGGGAAATGATTGATGCTCTCCGCAAGGTAAAAAAGGCTAAGCCGAATTGATAACGTTGTTGTAAAAAAATATATTTCTGCAGAGTCCGCATTGTTTCGGCTGCCTCATGAATTTTTAGATCAGTGTGTGCAGTTTTCTTCAGTTTAAGAAAAACATTGATATAAAATTAAAAATTTGCAAAAAAGTTGTGCAAGATTTATCTGTTTGAATTGAACGCAAAACTTGCAGACATGAGATTATTATCATAAAAGTTGCAGGAGTGCAATGAAAACAAAAATCAATCAGATAATTTGTATTCGGTTTTCATCTCGCGAAAAAAAAGCAGACCTGACATCACTTTTTAAAGATATTGAACGAAAAGTTAATTTCATCATAGTTACTCCCACAGTTATATACTACCGCTTGTGCAACTTGTTTTTGCAACTCCAACACACGGACTTACCAAAATAATACCTACAGTGCGTATCACAAAAGTCGGGCCCGCTAACACGAATGACTATACTGTATTGTTGTAATTCAACTAGAAGATTGAAACTGATAAAAAACGAAACGTAGAGCATTTCTTTCCGAAATATTAACATGTTAATGTTATTTAAATAATATATGTCATTACGTAGGGTGAACCATTTTCTATTCAACTCACTGTTACCATCGATGCCATATTTGAAAATATTCAAGCAAAATTAATTTCAAGATTTTTCAGATTTAATTACACATTAGTTTGATTAAAATCGATTGAAAATTTGAAGAATGTTTGAATACATGTTGTTTAAACACCATTCCGATGGTTCTCATTAAAAATAATAGACTGTTATTTTCACAGTAATTGGTGCACAATCAATAAAACACGTTAATTCAAAGGCGCTTGAAAATTTCGGCCGTACGAATATATGTTTCACCATAAAAATGCAGTTCGTTGTCGACTTTTCAATTACAAAAACACAAAAGATCAATTCTTCAATATGTAGGATTATCATTTTTCATGTGCAGATTATTTTACAAGATCCAAGTTTATGTTAAGAGCCGTTGTATTGAAAATCAAATGTGAAACTTATTCACTCGAAATTGAGTTTGCATGTTTTTGTAAACGTCAATTTCTTGTTTACATTGCGTAGTAGTTCTCACGAGTTTCACAATCGTTTTTTTTTGCTGATTTTATTACTGTCTTTGTAATGGGATCGAGGCATGAGTTTTTGTATCAGTTGCACAATAGTTGTGAATAAATGTTCGTAATAACGGATGGACTTAAAAATATGTTGCACAACACAGAAAAATTGCGCATTTTCCATAACACAACAGGTACTAGAATAGTGATATAAACTAACTTGATAAATTGCACAATCAGTAGGAAAATACAGGACAGCAACTTAACATGCTACTTGGGATGATTGTCAAATTTCGACCGCGAATGAATTGTAACAGTTCGGCTGAAAAGTTCGTATCGTTTAATAGAAACACACATTTTTTTGCCAAAATTCGTTTTTATTATTCAACATAATTGCCATCAGAGGCGATACAGCGATTA
This sequence comes from Malaya genurostris, assembly GCF_030247185.1. Taxonomy (NCBI): domain Eukaryota; kingdom Metazoa; phylum Arthropoda; class Insecta; order Diptera; family Culicidae; genus Malaya; species Malaya genurostris. The sequence goes on from NC_080572.1 coordinate 283,176,523, forward strand.
TAGCGATCTTCCAACTTTTCGATACCATTTTTGTAGTACGATTTGTCCTTTGCCTCAAAATAGGCCTCAGTTTCAGCGATTACCTCTTCATTGTTTCTAAATTTTTTACCGGCGAGCATTCTCTTGAGGTCTGAGAACAGGAAAAAGTCACTGGGGGCCAAATCTGGAGAATACGGTGGATGAGGGAGCAATTCGAAGCCCAATTCGTTCAATTTCAGCATGGTTTTCATCGACTTGTGACACGGTGCATTGTCTTGATGAAACAAAACTTTTTTCTTCTTCAAATGAGGCTGTTTTTAGAAATTTCGTCCTTCAAACGCTCTAGTAACGCTATATAATAGTCACTGTTGATGTTTTTTCCTTTTTCAAGGTAGTCGATGAAAATTATACCATGTGAATCCCAAAATACAGACGCCATAACCTTACCGGCCGATTGTTGAGTCTTTCCACGCTTTGGGTTCGGTTCATCGCGTGCAGTCCACTCAGCTGACTGTCGATTGGACTCCGGAGTGAAGTGATGGAGCCATGTTTCGTCCATTGCTATATATCGACGAAAAAAATCGGTTTTATTTCGATATAACATCTCCAAACACTGCTCAGAATCATCAATTCGTTGTTGTTTTTGATCGATTATGAGCTCACGCGGCACCCATTTTGCACAAAGCTTTCTCATATCCAAATATTCGTTAATAATATGTCTAACACGTTCCTTTGATATTTTTAGGGTGTCAGCTATCTCGATCAACTTCACTTTACAGTCATTGAAAATCATTTTGTGGATTTTTTTCACGTTTTCATCGGTAACAGCCTCTTTTGGACGTCCACTGCGTTCATCGTCTTCGGTGCTCATATGACCAGTACGAAATTTTGCAAACCACTTACGAATTGTTGCTTCGCCCGGTGCAGAGTCTGGATAACACTCATCAAGCCATTTTTGGTATCGGCGGCACTTTTTTCATCAAAAAGTAGTGTTTCATCAACACACGAAATTCCTTTTTTTTTCTTTTTTTTCACAATAACAAAAGTAGCTTCACTCAAAATGCAATATCTTACAAACTAATAATCAGACAGCTGTCAAATTTATACACGTATCTTTTGAAGGTTGGTACTAACTGAAAATGGTATGGATTTAATTCTAGTGGCGCCCTCTCATCGAAACGATACGAACTTTTCAGCCGATCTGTTACGAGTGGGCTAGGAAAGCATCTTCTCTACCCAATATTTCAGTCATATACAAATTTTCGGAAGATTATGTAAAAGCAGAGAAATTTCTTAAAAATCGTTCCGAAAAATGTAAAACCATTTCTGGAACAAAATCGATTCACTATGTTGAGCCGCACGAAGACAAGGAATTAAAAATGAAAGTTTTCTCTTCCCAGGACACGTTTGAAGTATTGTGTTTTTGTAAACCAGAAAAACCAAATCATAGAAACAGTGCAACTGTGCAAAAACTTTATGTCACCATTATTTTATTACTCACGTAAATCCTTTGTCCCAATTTTATTCGTTTCCTGTCTGAAACGTTGCTAACAATAAACTGACAAAGTGAGGATTCGATCTGTGGCGCGACATGTGTCGACAAGTTAAGCCCGTATTCGAGCGTGTTGCGCTGCGGTACGCTCCGCACGTGCGGGTAGTAATTGAAAAATTCACTGCTCCGAAAGTATTTATCTTTCCACTCTGTTTGAAATTTTTTTATTTGTTTCTTAATTATTAACTTTTATCATTATATTAATATTAAAGGTTGTTTTATGGAATCGCTTATTTGAAAGCTAAGGAAAAGACGCACATTTCATTTCTTGGACAAATTTTTGTATCTTTATTAGATTTTACAGTATAGGCTGTTGAAAAAAGGCTCTTTTTTGAAAACGCAAAATATCAAAAAATCATATCTCGAAAATTCCACGTACCATATTGAAATAAAAAAATACGTGTCGAATATTTTCGAGTTCTTTACCGAAAAAAAATAGTTAGATGAAAAAAAAATTTAGGTGGCCCATACATATTTCCATGCGTAAGAAAATTAATCATCTTTTTCTGAAACCCCCTCTGAAACCTTTTCCTGTATACGCACCTGATGCACACATTCAAGGACTATTCAAACATTTCAGTTCCGTGACGGTTCAGTGAAAGTGCCTTCAGTGCGCCGTCAGTGTTCTTTTTTTATCGGAACCCTTCCGTTCAGGTTCCGTACTGTTTCCGTTCCGGCACAGCCAATGCAATAACATACCGACTTCAGTGAAAATAAAAAATATCGGTGACGACGAATTTGAGTTTGCCGGACGGATGCTACACTGGCGGCGAGCTGCACTGAAACGGCACTGTGCCGGATAGGTGTAAATGCGCGCATAGAAAACGAATGAAATAATATCAGTATCCGTGCACGGTGTCGTGCCGGCACTGAACCGGACCGGATATGTGTGAATAGTCCTTCAAAGGAGGCTTTAGTGGCTTATGCTTATGGCAGTTGAAAACAAGTTGCTGTCTCCAAAAATGCCAGGTTCACAGATTTATCTGAATTTCACAGATTCATCCTGTGCAGAAAACAGATTACACTGAGGTCTTTTTTTATGCGACTTTTTTATGCGAATTTTCAGAGTTATGCGGTTTTTTATGCGAAGTGACTTCAGTGTATAAAAAGTGACTTCAGTGTATAAAAATTAACAAAGATTTTCACATATATTTGAAATCAATCCCAAACTAACAATGAGCCCATAAAAGTCTTCAAATTGTTATGGAAAACAAATTGTCCCACAGAGCGTTCAAAAGTGATGGTACCTTATTTTTTTGCTCAGACTGATTTTTGGTTCGAACACAGATTTAAAAAAATGACCTGGCATCCTTGGCTGTCTTAGTTGCAGCGTCGAAGCGATTTCACTATTGACGTGCAGCGCGCGAATTTTCTCTATTGTATCAATGATTCGAAATAATTTTAATAAACAAAATCCCATTCAAAAGTATATAAAGACTGTCCCAGAAAGTATGGACGCACTTTGATTTCGCTGTAAATAATTCACAAGTGAGATATTCAAATTTTATTCGATATACTGATAATATTAGACTACAACAACAGAATATTATTCTCAACATTTGCTACTTAGCCATTGTAGACTAGCTGGCGCATCTTCTTGCGAACGTTCCTCATCAAATTCCGTACAGACCATTCTACCGTTGATTTCGAGTAGTGGCAAGAAGCAAGATCTGGCCAGAAGACAACAGGATCCTTGTGGCTTCGAATCATGGGCAGAAGTCGTTTTTGTAAACATTCCTTGATTTACATTTCGCTGTTCATCGAAGCAGTGGTGATGAAGGGTTTCGATATCTTACCGCAGCTACAAATTGCTTACCAGACCATAGCTTTCTTACCAAATTTTTCGACTTCAATAGATGTCTCGGACTGGTTTAATACTTGCCCTTCTCGCACCGTATGATATTGTGGTCCCGGTAAGGATTTGTAATCGAGTTCACGTAGGTTTCGTCGTCCATGACTATGCAGTTCAAATTTCCACCAAGAATCGTATTGTACAGTTTTCGAACCCTCGGCCTGATCGATGCTTCTTGTTTCGGACTACGTTTTGGTTGTTTCTGCTTCTTATAGATTCGAAGATTCAAACGTTCTTTAGCACGAAGAACATTTGATTTCGAAGTGCCCACTTTTTTAGCCACATCCCGAACTGAAATCTCCTTCTTCTGCTCGAACGCCTTCAGTATACGTTTATCCAACTGAGGGTTAGCAGGGCCTTTTTTTCGACCCGTGTTCGGTTTATCTTCAAAGGTGTTATCCTCACCGAACTTCCTGATTGCATTTCGCACGGCTTTTTCACTTACTCCTTCCATTTTTGCTATCTTTCGCAGTGACAGTCCGCGTTCTATGCACCATTTGTACGCAATTTTTCGACGTTGTTCTGCTGAAAGTCCACGCATTTCGAAACAAACTAATGAAAACGAATAAACAACTGCACAAGTGATTAGAAAAGAGTGTAAACAACATAACGCAGCCATAGAAATTGACAGATCCTGAACCATTGCGAAATGGCAGAGGTTTTTGGTTGCGTCCATACTTTCTGGGATAGTCTTAAGATAATCAATTCCTCAATCTTCCAATGATCTGTTACATCTGATGTAATCAGATGTAACAACCCGTAAATTTGGCCACGAGACGCCACTGTATCAAGCAACTTTTGAAACCAACAAGAAATAAACCGTCATGGCGATTTCCAGTGAACGTAGCACCCGGGGACACACTAACGACTCATTGATAACTGCTCACCCGGTTGTTGTTACGGTAATTGTTGCGTATCACATGCATCATTATGGCGAATTCATAACCGTATAAGCAGGTGGCAAACACTTACGCGCCTGAGTGAGCTGCTACGGAAATCGAAATGTCGAATTGTTTCTACGGCGATGGTCGCCTCTTCTCTTCAGTACTTGCAGGTTTGTTGTTTTTTTTTCTCTCTTCAACCCCAGACTCTGTTTCTCTAAAATTTATTATCAAAACCAGACGGTAAGGTAACACGTGAATGTGTAATGCATAAATTGTTTGTTTGTGGATTGATGCTTAATTGATGACATTAGCGCATTCGGAGCACTTAACAAGTATGTGGAAATGACAGACTGAGTCGCTTTTTCGAAGAAAAATCGTTTCAAAGCGAGTCAGTGAATAGTGCGATCTCCGAGTAAACAAGGAAATTCCGCAATAGTTTTCTACTTATAAAAAATTCTCGTACAATCAGAAACGAAGCCAAGTAGCGTATGACGAATAAAACAGGCCACGAACGTTGCTTGAATCAAGCATGCATATCGCTCTAGTTTAGCAATGTTTACGTGTTTTTTTTTTGTGTTTCGATAACATTTTCATTGCCGTGTCTCGTTGTAGCGGCAGAATATGATACCCTCACAATTACGAACATTGGAAACAGTTTGTTTTCATTGCTATTCGAGATTTTATTAATGCAATTAAAAAGTGAACAAATTTTCTAACTTTTATAGTTCACCACTAAAACGGATAAAACAAAACCTCCAATTTCACCTGCTATTGCTACTAGTCGTAAGTCGGCTTCCAACCAGCATTCGTGAATCAAAAATAACATTCAATACGAGCAGCCATACCACGCTGGAAGTCATACAAATGTCCTTCGAAGTTTCATATTAAAGGCACCTCCGATGACTTCACGCTTCAATGACAACTTCCGGTAGGGTAATTGTAATTCAACGATGAACCAAAGAGTAGTGACAGAGAGGTTTGGTGGTTTGGTGAATCACCTAACCTTCGGGAATTACTTGTTTTCCAACAGATGTCCGGTCAATCTACTGCAGCTGACAGAAAAAAAAGTTAATTAATATTCAATTCGATCACTCGCAGGTCGTTTCGAACTTCCAAAAATATGACCGCTTCAATTTCAATACAAAGAAAGCCTCTGCAGTAACTGGGATAGAGCAATTTACCCCAATTTCGTCTAATCACGAAATCACGAGTTTCCTCCTTGAGAACAGTCGAGGTCACTCGAAGAAATTAACATAAACATTGAAGGAGGTTTGGAAAAAGAACTGGTAAGAACTTTACAGCACGCATATGGTTGAGAAAGCGAAAGAATTGAATCAATGCCGGTAACCTTCAATGCTTGATTTAGCTAAGAACAAACCCAAAATATAGAAAACGATTATTTTCGTTTCGAGAGTGGTAGTAGGGATGTCCAAGTGAAAATGTATGGGGTGTTCCGAAACATCGTGAATGAGAGAAGAGATTTAATTATTGCGCTTATAATGTAATACTTTATTAAATATTCATTCAGAAGTTGCTATTCTGTGTTTAGAACACATAACCGTAATAAATTTTCTATACGTTTCGTCTTTGACTAATCAGTATATGTTGAGCTGTTATGCCACCTAGCATTTCAAGATAAACCGCTCAAGAGACGTGAAGTCTCTGCTATTTTGTTTTCTACCAAAGTACAATTTATTTAGTTTTCTTTAACACTTCTACCAAGCAATCTTTCTACACCCGAAATGCAATTATTTCGAATGAAAAGTCTTGTACAAAAATGTTTCGCGATGCTTCGATCTAAAAATACATATCCAACTTTTACGAAATCGACAGAAGGCTCCGGTTCATATTGGAAGCTAGTACGTCTATCATTAGTAATACATCGCCTTTTTTATGCATTTCTGTAGGTCTTTTTTTCGAGGCATGTGTTGACAAGTGGAATCAAAATGAGGCGGGTTGGTAATGTCAGAGACATAACTGATGACGTGAATACGAAAAAAACTAGCACGCTTCCTCCACACTTCTGAATATCAGTTAGTTAATCGATTGTGTAAATTGTGTAAGCTTTTCTCTTCTTCACTACTAGAATTCGAAACGATTCACTTACATTAAAGTACGGTTTGTTTTGAACTCATCAATCATTCTGACGGACAATTAAATATTACGAAATAATTTGTATATGTTAGTTCTTTGTAATAACAATAGAAGACATACACGTTTAAAAACTTAATTTATTTAATTCAATGCAAATGTAATGAACAATAAAATATCTGACACCACTTGCACGCTCTGAAGTCAACAAAATACATTCAAACCAATACACACAAAATCCAACTAAAAAAAAACAGAGAACAAAAAAGCGAACATTTTGAAACTAAAATCCATCAGATTGTAAACCTTCACTACACTTTACTACTTGCATATTTCAACAAATAAGTAATTCTAATAGTCCTTAAGAAAACATTTGGAGCCATTAGAAGAGCTTATTTTGCGTAATGCTCCCTCTTGTTGTCCACTTCCCACAATGCAAACGACCAGCAACAGGATGACGCAATCGCTCTTGTTTGGAGCATAAGTGATTCTGCGAACGTCCCGCAGCAGAACTGCTTCCTGTGCGAATTGATTCAATACTAAAGCTATTTTGGTAAAGGGGTTTCGTTTTATGTGATATCGTTTGTAGCTTTTCCGCAAAGAGGCGGTCCACAACCACGCCATAAAAATAGTAACATACAGAATTTTTTATTCGCACTCGTTTGGTGCGAATTCTGCACTTTGAAAATTGCACAAAGCTAAACAAATTATTCTAGTTTTTTATAGTTCTTTAGATAAGCAGGGCTGATTTTGCATAATGTTCCCCATTGTTGTCCACTTTTCGTTTTCTTCAATACAAACGACCAGCAGCTGGAAGACGCAATCGATCTTCTTTGAAGGGAAACTGGCACTACGAACGTCCCGCAATTGATTCAATACTGAACTGAATTCTTGATACTGGAACTGGAACTGAGCTCTGAACCTGAACCAACCGGAATGATACTTCCTGTCCACTGCGCAGGTTAAAATGAACGAAATATATCAAGTGTTAACCTTTTATTCCGACCCAGGTACGAGAAAGCCGTCAAGAGTCTTCTTCTTTAATACTCGCTACTTTTATACCAAACATTTCAGAAAACTTTAATTTTGAATTATTTATGATTACGTCATACAACTGAAAATGTTACAATGAAATGATGATCATATTTCCGATGACATGTAGCAAAAATGACCTCGCACATAGAGTCTTTGAGACAGTAAAACCTTTGATTTGATTTATTTTACGTGCATTAGAAGATAATGTTGAACTGCTAATGCCACCTTGCGGATCAACATGATTCATAGAATATTATTATACTTATCGGACTGTGATTCCGGAACCGGAAGTCATATCCAAATGAAATTCAATTGGGTTCTATGGGACACTAAGTCCTTTCATTTGTACCTAAGTTTGTAAAAATTGGTCCAGCGGTATCTGAGAAAATCGAGTGCACTTTTTTATACATATTTTACCCCGTTACTCCGGCACCGGAAGTCAGATGTGGGTTAAATGACAGACTATGGGATTGTAGAGGCTCTTATTGTAATCTAAGTTGAAGAAAATCGGTTGAGCGATCTCTGAGGTAATCCAGTGTACTTTTTACCTTTCTCATATAGAAAGGTGATGCAATCATTGTGAAAACCGACTTTTGGCCCGGAGGACCGAACGTCATGTACCATTCGATTTAGTTCGTCAAGTACGCAAAATGTGTGTGTGTGTGTATGTGTGTGTGTGTGTGTGTGGGAGATGACTGAACTGATTTTCATTAATTTAGGTTCAAATGAAAGGTATTGTATTGTGTATAAAGTTCCTGAGTTTTATTCGAATCCGGCTTTTGGAATATGCAAAATAAAAGAAATTAAGTGCACTAACTTTTCTCAGAGACGGCTGAATCGATTTTCACTAATGAAAGATTAAATTGTCCCATACAAAGTTCCGAACTTATATTCGAACCCGACTTCCGATTCTGGAATTACAGGGTGATTAGTGTAAAAAATCCTATTTCAAATTACCTTCTCACTTTTCTCAGAGATAACGCGCCCAATTTAGCAAACAAACTTCAATTGGAAGGTCTTGTGGTCTCATACAGAATTCCTGAGTTTCATCCGGATCCGACCTCTGGTTCCGGAGTTATATGGTAAAGAGTGTTAAAAATGGTATACGGTCAATTAAACCGGCGAAACAAAAAATCGTAAAAAACTTTATAGACTGGCCTCAAAACTATTGGTTGTCGATTTTTGATTAACGACGGGAGATAGTAGTCATATACTCAAAAAATGGATCACACTTTTCTTAGAGATGACAAAACCGATATTCCCAACATTAGATTCAAATGAAGGGTATTATGGTCGTACAAAAATACTATTGGTATCTACAAAAATTTACACCGTTGTTTGAAATACTATGTAAAAATTATAGAAAATCTTACAAATTTGAAATAAAACTAGTAGAGTTCGATAACACCGATTCCCGGATTCCGGTTTCGGAAGAACCTGTAATAGTGGAACTGACTTCGTTTTTACATGGATGGCCTTACCGATCCGAGAACTGTTTCATTCTGCAGGTTATACTAGATTATGCACAGACAATCTTTTTGGTTTCTTTCAAGAATCGAAGAAAATTATTTTGAAGAATACTCCAGTATTTTACATTAATTAAAACAGTTTTTTTACACACTGCTACTCCCAAACCGGAAGTTCGATCCGAATAAAATTGTATTACAGGCTATGAGACCAAGACACTATTCATTTCAATCTGAGAATGATTGAATGATTGAATGATTGAATGTTTGAATGATTGAATAATTGAATGATTGAATGATAGAATGATTGAATGATTGAATGATTGAATGATTGAATGATTGAATGATTGAATGATTGAATGATTGAATGATTGAATGATTGAATTATTGAATGATTGAATGATTGAATGATTGAATGATTGAATGATTGAATGATTGAATGATTAAATGATTCAATGATTGAATGATTGAATGATTGAATGATTGAATGATTGAATGATTGAATGATTGAGTGATCGATTACCACACGTCCTTTCATTCGAAATTATTCAAAAATCGGCCTACTCATCTTCGAAAAAACGGAATGTCTATTTTTGTCGACGTCGACGAGCTGATTGAAATGGTATATGAAGTAACTCTAGCTACAGAATATTTTTGAAAATTCAACAAAAAAATTTGTTTCCCTGTCACTACTGAACATCCCTAGCCGCCCTGCAATGTTGTGAAAACTCTAGGTACCAATAGCAACACGGTCGTAATTTTTCTTTTTGTTTTTTGGGCTCTCACCAACACACCTGCAGTGGTAGCGCACCGGCTTCACAGCAGAACATCAACATTCACCAGCACCATGTATTTCGTTTAGCAGCATCGTGTGGTGGATTCGAGTTCAATGTGATCGTTTCTCTTTCGTGTGAATGTACCGTACCTTCGTCCGCTATGCTGCAACCGGTTGGCTGCTTCTGTGAGCCAGCGAGTCTGACTCATGTCGTAGAGTGTGGTAGCTATTGCTGTTTTACGGTGGTGTGGCTGCCGCGGAAGGGTATGAGAGCCTTCGCGTGCTTCAGTTTGCTTTTGTGTTTCCCAACGTGAACAACGTAGCAGCGCTCCACGATTCATGCGCGGATGAGACTTTCGCGCGCCGCAAGGTTTCGAGTCCGTTTCGCGACGGGATTTCGCCCAGCTTGAGTCCTCCCCCGAAATCTGCAAGTTTTTGCATCCCCGAACGGTTTCCCAAGAAGATTGCGATCAGATTGGCCCGTTTGAAACAAAAAAAAAAGATGCTTCTGGTGCTCACAATAAAATTGACCTTGACCTGGCAGTGATCATCTGTTTTCTAGTGAACGACCTGTGTTTACACTGTGCAACCACGGGCCTGCGGTGATCTAAATGTGATCGAGGTGATGTGATTTGTGTTGGTTTCAGGCACCCGTTTTGTTGGCAAGGTGCCTCAGTACAGCTAAAATTATTCACACAAGTTCAGTTATGTGGTGGAAATCTGAGATCGGAAAATGAGAATTGTTTGCAGATTTATGAGAATCAAGTGAAACAAGATAAAACCACCGAAAATGTTCGACAGCGAATGTGCAACCGGTAGTGGATCAATCTTAAATCTTAAATTCAAGAAGCAGAAATCAGACAAATCAATGTTGGCTCAAGAATCACCAAAGAAATAACCAATTGAAGAGCCCGTTTTTTTTTAAGAAAAGAGAAGTGGAAACAAGCGTAACTGCGAACAGTGAAAATTGGCAAGCTGGAATAAAAAAAAACAGCAAAGTGCTCGATCAGTATGAAAGATTGTGAAAACTCTATTGAAATACCATCATCGGTCGTCATATTGGATACGAAATCTACAAACAATGGGTAAATGTCTTGACTAACAGTTTGATTCAAATCAGCATCCGCCAGAGGCTTCGCTGGTCGTCTTGCCACCGCTCCTCGACCCTGAGCGGGTATTCTTGCTTTTCACGCTCCAAAATGCACGCAAATTTTACACTGCATTGTGTTCCGTAACCAGTGTTCCGGTTTTTTTCTTTACTAGGGTTGTCTGCAAACGAAGAAAAGCTGAGTAGTATAATCGAATCAGTTTTCTGTGCATTCGATGGATATTTAGAAATTCTTTGAAGATTGCTAAGTCGAACCGCGATTTCTTCATTTTGTGATTTTTTAACTTTAACCAATGTCTCAAATATTATGCCCTGAAGAGCATAATAGTGAAAAAATTTGAATTCATAAAACAAATATTACGTTTCCGAAGAACGACGACGTTTAAAATAACATGTTGTATTCTAAGCAGTTTTGCGTTTACTGCTCCGGATTTACTTATTCGAGAATACTGAGAATTCTAAACGAGCAGCGTGTAAAAAATATGTGTGTATCGAACCTCATAACAACAAATTCTATATCGAACTGGCTTGTAAGACCAATACCCTATGCATTGAACCGTCAACCCGGGACAAACTTGCAAAAACTTTTGTTACAAACCGCAAAATTCTTTTTCTTTTTTTTTTAATCATCTAGTTCAATATATTTAGGTAGCCTGTGTTGTTATATGTACGAAACAAATTATATATTGTTAACGCTCGTATATTTTTTTTTGACAAAAAGCAGTACATTTGGCATAAAAATCAAAGAAATACAGTACATGGATTTAAAAAAACAGTCCATTTTGCAATTTCAAAACCACCTAAAACATCGTTTTTCGACATCATTCTACTCATCAATCCCGTTCTGAAATTACTCACATTGTAAGGGTTTGCTAGGAATATTAAGAAACCGGAAGTCGCCATCTTGAATTTCAGAACCACCTCAAACATCATTTTCCGGAATCTACTCTTTAAACCCGTTCCAAAAATACCCATATTGTAGTAGTTTCCATGGAATATAAATGAGCCGGAAATCGCTCTCGATGTATGCGAAAACCTCTTTTTACGATGTAGGTTCGTAAAAAAAGATTACGTTATTTGGGATTTTGTTTATAAAAAGAGTTAACAAAGATGACAATTTTGTACCTTATGATAAAAAAAGAACAGGAATTTTCATTTTAAAATTCCCGCGCTTGTCCAATCGGTAAACTTTTATTCTCTCAACGTTGGCAACACTTTTATACACATTTTGTCAAATTTTGACGCATATCGTACGATAAGTTTTTGTTTGGCGTCTATAAAAAGAAGTTGAAAAATTTTCGTGTGGCGATTTTTATAATGGATGAAAATTTAGAACAAAGTGCGTGCATCAAATTTTGTGTTGCAAATGGATATAAGTGTTCCGAAACGTTGAAAATGTTAGAAAAGGCTTTTGGTGAATCGTGTCTAGGAAAAACACAGGCATACGAGTGGTATAATCGCTTCAAAGGTACAAGCTTGGATCATGATGAGATCCCTGGCCGCCCAACAACATCTGTTACTGAAGAAAACATTGAATCGGCGAAGCAAATCGTGTTGCAAAATCGTTCTGTACCGATTAGAGAGATTGCTGTGTTGTTGGGCATCTCTTATGGATCAGCCAAACACATTTTAACTGATGTTTTGGGTTTGAAACGCGTCGCTTCTCGGCTGGTGCTAAAAAAGCTGAATTTCATTCAAAAACAGCGTCGTGTTGATGTGGCCAAAGAGATGATTTCCAACGCAAATAGTGACCCCACATTCATCGAATGCATCATAACTGGTGATGAGGTGTGGATCTATGAACATGACGTCGAAACCGCACAAGAATCGACCGAATGGCGCTTCGAAGGCACGCACGTTGTTCTAAATTTTCATCCATTGAAAAAATCGCCACACGAAAATTTTTCAACTTCTTTGTATAGACGCCAAACTAAAACTAATCGTACGATATACGTCAAAATTTGACAGAATGTGTATAAAAGTGTTGCCAACGTTGAAAGAATAAAAGTTTACCGATTGGACAAGCGCGGGAATTTTAAAATGAAAATTCCGGTTCTTTTTTGATCATAAGGTATACATAAGACAACTTTGCATTTTGCATAGCATGGGCGCGGTTATTTAAACTGAGCTTCTTCATATAATCCAAAATTTTTATTGAACCGACTTGCCCTCTGTGCGGTGCGTTACGCCGTGGAAAAGAATGCTGTGCTTATCAGCAAATGGAGCTTCTGTAGATATTTATGCGCCGTTCACCAATGTTCAGGCAATGTTTTTTATCGAAGTGCAGGGTCCGCCATCTAACTTTTTTTTAACTAGCGGTTATTTCGACATTGGTAACCTTAATGTCACTTCTGATTTGACAGAAACTTAGTTTTATCCTTCCGCTGAACGAAAATGGTTGTGTATACGCTTGAGGAACGCGTGAAAATAGTGCAGTTTTACTTTGAAAATCAGCTTGAAGAAGACGCCGATTTTTGCCAAAAAATCATCTTCTCGGATGAGGCACATTTTCATCTCGGCGGGTTTGTTAATAAACAAAGTTGTCGCATCTGGGGGACGGAAAATCCGCATGTTATCATGGAGAAGCCGATGCATTCTCAGAGAGTGACGGTTTGGTACGGATTTTGGTCTGGCGGCATCATTGGGCCATTTTTCTTCGAAAATGAGGCAGGAGCCACCGCCACGGTCAATGGCGAGCGCTACCGCGCCATGATTAGCGATTAGTTCTTCCCGTTACTTGAAGAGGAAGACTTGGATACCATTTGGTTCCAACAAGACGGCGCTTCGTGCCACACAGCCAACGCTACGATCGATCTTCTGCGCACAGTCTTCGAAGATCGAATTATCAGTCGAAATTCGGATGTCGTTTGGCCGCCTCGGAGCTGTGGTTTGACGCCGTTAGACGTCGTTTGGGGGGCTGTCAAAGATAAGTGTTATGTGGACAAGCCAGAGACAATTCAAGTCTGGAAGGACAACATTCGTGCAGCCATAGCTGAACTAAAGCTGTATACAATCGAAAATGTACTAAAAAACTGGACCGAGCGTATGGCGTACTGCAAGGCCAGCCGAGGTAGCCATTTGAATGAAATTATATTCCGCAATTAACCGGAAGGATTGTAAAAAAATTTTTTGAAGTCGGATGATGACCGTTTGTGTTTTATTGCATGTTTAAAAAAAGTTACATGGCGGACCCTGTACTGCTGATTTGTCGCATTCGAGGTGCCGAATGACCTCGACCATCGAGTACTCGTTGATTTCGACCAGAAGAGGCATTAGGCATCCATGTCTAATCACAAAAAGTCTCAGCACCTCTCATCATGAACATGAACAAAAAAAACGATACTTTTCTGGAAATTAAAAACTCTGAAAGAATTTTTTTAAAAGTATATTTCGTTGAGATACAAGTAAGGATATGAGGAACGGAAAAGAACTACCCAAACGCTCGAAACAGTAATTAACAATTATTTTGACAACAATTGTGTAGTAACTACGTCAACAGTTCAAACAAACCCAAAGGACTATCCCTACAGTAATATAATAGTTTTTAGGTCATTTTGAAGCATTCATAAAGCCTTCTGTACGGAATTACAACTTAGCAAGATTTTTCCGTTCCATTGGTTTTTAAATTGCATCGCAACTCACCACAAATCTAGATGCTCTACCGTAGCTGTTAATGCCATCAAATAAATTTCAAAATACAAAAAGAAGGAAATTAGAGTTACATTTATAATTCATTCTTAAAACTAATGCTAATTTTCTATTTTGGTATTTGAACCTTATGAAGAATAACCCACTTGACTGGAATATATGTCAATAACAAAATAATGCCTAAATAAGCAATGATAGTAAAATGAGCTTTTATAATTTGATATAAGTTTGCTATCGCTTTATATTCGGGTTTGCTTCAAGCGAATACGTCATTAGATTCATGTAAATGTACGCTAGTGGAACCCAGACCCTACATTAACGCTTTAGTGTTTTCTTTTTATCTTCCTAAGTTTCAGTATATCGACAGGCCTACTATGATAAGCTCTAATCTCTTTTGTAAGCTTACTCCATGGTTTGTCAACGTTAATTTTCCACTGATCCAAGGTTATAATAACTAAGTAGGCTAACCCGATTTGACGTCAATTAGTTTTGTTAACATAATATGATTACAAATTCCAAAGTTAAGACCATGTAATTTTATCAGTTCCCCTTAACTGATTACAGGATTGGGGATTCGCTTGATCCACAATTTCAGAAACGTCTAACCTACCGTTCAAAGCTCCCATGTGGCGTTTCTTGACGCCCCCACATCGGGTTGGCGGTCAATCATAATCTCGAATCAGAGCATGTTGACTTACGTAGTTCGTGTGCATCAACAAATCTGCTGTTGCAGCAGTCCAGCAGTACTATGAAAAACCAAGCATGAAACAAACAAAAAAACACTGCTGCGCTAATGGCCTTGCAACATATAAGCTGGACGATGATCCGTAATCAATTATTAGCAATTTGAACATCATATAATAATTCGGTAGTTGTTCGAATGTTGTACTCCCCTTTCGAGGTAATGATGTCTCGGGTCGACTTAGCTGACCCACTGAAAGAGTAGCGATTCGTTTTTTTTTCGTTTTTTTTTCGCGGAGATTTATCAGTGAAATTTGCCACTGATGATGAGAATGAAAGTAACCAAAGCGTGCCGCACGAGCGTACAGCTCCGAGCGTTGCTAAATTAGGCAGAAAATTGCAAATTGTTTTAATGGCCCAGAAAGGGCGCTTTGAATGCATAGGCGTTGTTTATGAAACGTATGTACCTTGGCAGGGCTGATAGCGAAAGTGTTTAGCGATTTGAAAATCGGATTCCGGTGGATTTCAGCGATCGTCAGTTTTCAGTGAATAAACAAGAAGTAGTAATTTGCCGTAATGGTAACCAACAGTAACAATTGCAGGTTTTCTCAAAACAACCATAATCAGTTCGTAGAAGATGTAAAGTGGAACGCAAGACTTGGCTATGAAGGCTCCAGCTCTTCAACGGAACTGGTAAGGCTAGTAGAAGGCCAAGTAGTATGATTTTTTTTTCCCAAACGAAATATGACTTATTTGACATATATCTGATATTTTTTCCATATCTTAACTTTAATTTTGCAAATCAAATAAAAATAGGTCACAATCACGTAGTCTCGTGTTTACAAGTCTTTAGTTGTGAGTTCGTAGTAAACCGACTTCGCGAAGTTTTTGAATAAAAACCGACGAAAACGGAATTATTCAGCCTGGATTGGCAGTTCAATGCATACGGTGCTGGTCTTACAAGCCAGTTGTCGTATGTTCAAGCCCCGACCTGGAAGGATTCTTAGTGTCAGTAGGACTAGTCATGCAATGATTTTGAACGGTAAGAAGCCTGTTGAAACCGAAAAGTAAAATCCCACAAAAGGATTGTAATACCAAGACTTTGCTAGAGATTACTTAACATTCCAAATTGGTTTAGAAAAACCAATAAAAGCCCCGTTCCAGGTTTTTGTCATACTGTATACTACTTCCATAAATAAGATTCACTGAAACAAACGAAAAATTGTCTACCCATAGTTATAATGAAAACTGTAGCTAGATGACCTCGGAAAAGGTGAGACTTTTCACAATAATATATGACCTATATATTTTTATACATCATTCGATTGTTAGTCATGCCAGCTACAATTTTTGCCATTAACTACCATTTTGTCACTATCAAAAGAAAACCTTAAAATATCAGTGAATTTATAGATAAATATAAATATTTCATTTTTTTTTTACATGCTTGTATATAAATCAAAAATTAAAGCAATGACATATGCAGGAACATTGTATTAATGAACAAAATGATATATCCATTCACAGAATTTCAAAAAATTTGATACAAATACAGGAAATTTCAATTATCGGAAAAAAAAAATTCCAAACAAAATCAAGTCGAAACTTTTAAATTTTATGACATATATTTTTTTATTATTTTAATTAGAAACCGGTTTTGACCACAGTTTCCAAAAAAAAACTAATACTTTGATTTCACTGAAAATCTCAAGAATTTTGGGTAAATATACCTAAACTTTAAAAATATTTCTTTATTAGACAAAAGATCAAAACAATGTTTAAGTACGACACAAACGAAATTGATCTCTATCAAAATTCTGATTTTTTGCCGTAGAATTTAAAAAGAAATCGGTAGAAGATCAGAAATTTTATATTTCGGAGATATGTTTAGTTCATACGTTTCAACAAATCAAAGTGAATATATTTTCAAATTTATGACGCTTGCAATCGGTGTTGATTTCATTATTTCATATAAACTTGCAATTACAAATTTTACTAATAAAGTTAAAGTTTTGTGACAAAACAAAAATTTCAAAAAATTTCAATGGCTTTGTATAATAATAAGTAAAGCCTTGGTATTACATTCCTCTAGTGGAATTTGACCTTCTGTTTCAAAAGACATCGCAGCCGACAACTGATTTGTAAGACCATTGCCCTATGCGTTGAACCGCCAACTCGGGACATCTATATTAAGACATTACATGGATGGAACCAAGATTTGAAAACTCATCGACATGTTCTACCTCTTCGAAACGATTCACTTCCAGATGATTAATTTTGACGTTCGATGAAAGACTCAACAGTAGTTCGCCGGGACAGATACAGGTATAGAAATAAGTAGAACAAGTACAGAATGCACAGAAAGGTGGTAGGTACAGAAACAGGTAAAGAAAGTGCAAAAAATAGAGAGAAAATACAGAAAGTTCAGAAATGAGAGAAACAAGTACTGAAAGTGCAGGAACAAGCACAAATAGTGTAAGAACAAGTACATATAATACAGGAACAGTTGAAGGTGTGAAAAGTACAGCAAGAATAGAAATTATAGAAGTAAGTGCAGAATATACAGGAACAAGTACAGAAAAGAACTTTAAAGTTTGCAAAATAATGGCAAATGTTATCGAAGCAACAATTTTGACATGTAAATTTAGAGATGGAAAAGTTTTTATTCCACGCAGTCCAATCATACTCACTGCAATGTCATTTGCATTTATACGTCAATTTTCTGCTTCCGTCAATAGAGCTCAAGGGCAACAGTTAGGAGTTTGTGGTGTGAATTTAAAGTTTTTTTTCACATAGACAATTGTACGTTACCTGTACGCGTGTTGACAAACCATCGGTTTTACATATTTTTACCGAAAATGGAAAAACGAAAAAAAAAATAGAATCATAGATCATAGAACCATAGATCAAAGAGCAACTATTCACAACCTAATCTCCGCGATAAAGTAAAGGTTAAGAGCCTATTTATAGAGCATTATGATAACTTTTTTTCAATTATAATTAAAACTGATTGAAAGTAGTATTGATTTTTTCATTACTGCGCTACGAAGTGTGCAGGGATCCACTAGTTGTATAATAATAAATAGAACGTAAAATTATTAAAAAAAATTATACTAACCTATGGCGAAAGAAACCAACTACCATTCAAAAAAAAATGTATTACTTGATACTTTTTCAAAAAAATCTCAAGAAATTAAGTGAAAATTCATAGATTAACATCCATAACAGTCGATAGAATACTAAAATTTAAATTTCACAAACTTAGAATTATTTTTTAAATGTACAGAATTCGACAATTATTTGGATTTTCTATTAGTAAATTTCACTCGAAAATCTATCATACACTTATACTCACAATAAACTTATTTTACAATTCAGAAAAAAGTAGAATCCCGAATTGAGCACAAAAAATCTTTCGTAATTAAGTAAAACTGATTTTAATCCATCTTGTTATGTAATGCCTTTCTCATATTCTCATATATAAATATATATTATTCTTCAAACAATTTTCTTTGATTTTTAAAAACCATAAAAGTTATGTTAAAAACTAATGCATAAACTAGTATAATCTACAGAATAAAGTAGTTCCCAGATCGGTTAGACCATCTTTTTCAGTGATGTGAGTTCCACTATTGCAGGTTCTTCTGAAACCGGAATCCGGGAAACGGTAACATGAAATTTCCGATTTTTTTCAATGCCAAATTGCCTGAAACGTCCAGATCTAGTGTCATCTTGAAAAAAATTTGTTTTTCATATTCGGTGTCAGTTTTTTTTTACAAATTGTGGACAAAATCGATTTCCAACTAAAATAATTAAAAAATATATGTCATAACATTTAAAAATTTTGAATTCTTCCTATGATAGAAATTCTTTGTATTTGTACCAAATTTCTTGAGATTCTTTGAGAATTTAGAAAATCGGTTGACTAACAACGAAGTTATGACTCGGTAAAGTTGAAGTTCTCAATATCCGATTCGCGATCCAGGTGCCGCATGAATGCAGATAGGGCATATTTTAGGCTTGAAAATAAAACTTGGATCGGGAAAAATTACATTTTGATAGGTTTTTCCTAAACGATCGTCAATAATAATCTACAAATTTTACAAAATTCGAAGGTGTAAAATTTATCGAAGTTGGTAAAGCAACAGCTGAGCTATGACAACTCAAAGTTACCGTTCCAACTTTTTTTAGGCTTGATGCTCCGGGTAACTTTTTTTGGCTTTGTATTAGGAATGTTAAAAAAAACATTTGGGAATTGGATCCTGCGAAGTTAAAAGTGGAATTTTAAAGAGTTTTGACGAAACCAAACCCTCTGAAATTATAAAAGAACTTATTTTTTGGGAAAGTAGAAAACATTTTTGATTGCTTTAGTAATTCTTGAAAAACGGCACATTATTACCGTTCCGTTTAAGTGATTTAATCCGTCTGAAACTCTAAATAGTCAGTTGAAAATATTTTGGAATCTGCAAATTGAATGCAAATAAATGTGTTCATTGGCTTCGGAATCAGTTAAGAACCATAGTGAACTTATCGGAAAAAAACAATGTCATTAATAAGCTTGTCTGAAACTTTGAAAAATCTCGCCTATGTTCGAATCTTAACCTCGCACAATTTTCTGAGCCGAGAAGCGAAATAACACAAGGTTAGTATGTGAATAAAAACTTGGAAATACATAAGTCACTCAAAGGTAACACTTCGGTCAAATGTCCCCGGTCTGTACTCGCGTTTCTACATTATTATGACTACTATCATTTATTTTTAGCCTAAAAATGCTTCAGTCTCAGCAATAACAACCTCATCTTTCGATGCAACTCTCTCTCGAGCAAGTTTATTTTTTTTAAATTTTGAAACAAACACAAAACCAGTCGCTAGGGGCTAAACCTGACGAATATGGTGGATACGGTAACAACTCGAAATTCACATCATTAAATTTGGTCATCGTTTCTGCAGGTCTGGCATCGCAGTCGAAAGGTTGGTATCCCGATTTAATAAAAATGGGATAGACGACTTCGCATGAATGGTTGCTAATGTAGAACAATTCAGAGTGCGACAGATGATGGTAGGAATTTAAAAGAAAGAATGTGGCGGAATGGTTCGGAGATTGGCCTTTACAAAGACTCTCACGAATCAGCAGCGAAGTGTGTTGACACAGAAGATCGAGTTCCACATTGGAATGTAGTACCCTAACTTTGCTTTGAGTATTGCAAGTTGGGTACCATGAAAAACCTGGCAGTCAATGTGCGGACTCAGTTCCATTCGACGAATGGATTTATTCAAGTGGATGCAACTGAGATGAGAGGAATTCATCTGAAGAAGGACGATAATTGTTTGACCACACATTCTGTTCAACAATCTTCGTAGAACATTCCTTTTCGATTGCCGACATTCGTTTTAGATTTATGATTTGTAGGTTTTTCACTCCAACCTAAATATGTTAATTCTCTCACAATATTTATGCATGGCAAACGATTGACAGCCGTGGATGACCACCACTACTGATGAATGAGGGTCTTGGGTCGGTCGGTCGACCCGCGGGCGTTCGAGCTCGTTCGGTGTGTTGAAAGTGAAACGCACAAACGATCGAATGTACCTACCAGCAGCCATCGATGCGTATCGACACTTGCGTGTTTCATTTCTTTACTCCTCGCTCCTTGCCAAATGATCTACGTGGTGCCGTTTATTACGCCGCCGCGATGATCTAAACAGCGGACTAAGCGGGCAATTACAAAATTACGGACCGATTGCCACGTTTACCTCGTACCTACTTAGGATGGAAAGCCCGAGTAAAAATATTCACGTGTCTCGTTTTCGACTCATCAATGCATTGGCCGTTTTATTTGAACTGTCATTGCCACTTACTAGTTCAGGTTAAACTTCTTTTCTTGGTAAGAAACTCGTCCTAAAGTGTGATTCTGTAATTTTTTTAAGACACACTTCTGTAAGTTTAATTAGAAGAATTTCCACGTTACAGTTCAATCGGGCCACCCGCAAAGGCCAAAGGCTGAAGCTAATTGGTGTTGTTTAATCACCGGCATGGTTGGGCCATGTCTCGTGATTACCAACCCTGACTGAAGAATGGTGTAAGCAAACATGCTAATTATGATCGGTAACGTGAGATGGGAAAATCTGAATAAGTTGATGGCCATTGTTTGGTCCCGGAATCCAAAGGCACTGCTGAATTCTTATCAGTACTACCGGAGTACCTATCGTAGACCAGTTTTACTCAACTCAAAAGGTTAAAAGTGAGTCTAGAAATTCAAAAACATCAACACACGGCTAAATCACAATTAATACGGAAATAAACTGGTTGACATTGGCCTACGCTGGCTACCGGATTTACTTGTGTTTGTTAGAAGAAAAAAAAATACACTGAGATCGCGACCGCACTGATTAAAAAGGCATTATCGCGATCTGCGGTGCCGTATTGTGTTTTATAGACTGGAACCTGTTCCGCTTCGAACGAAACAGATTTGACGTATGGCATGTGGCGATTATCCATCTCGGTTGCTACTGATATCAGATTGATTTGATGGCACCCCTACCTTAGAGAAGTGACAATTGTCATGAAAAATTGTGTGAAATTACGGTTATTGCATTAAATCTGCTGGGTTCAAATTTGATGTTTTTTTTAATAAGATGAAAATATGTCAACTACCATATGCCGTTTTTATCGGTTTACGATTGATGCTCTACTTTATGGTAATGCGACAAATAGGGAAGCTTGAGCGAGTGAGTATGCCGTGTTGCATCGATGCAAACGGACGACAAAACTGCGTTGTTAGAATTGTTTCGCCGTATGTTTTGTCTTCATGACTTGCGTCAAGTAGGTGTTGCATGCATTAAACAGTAAATGTGTACAAATGTAAAAAGGTAGATAAGGTTAATGATCCAATTGTGTTATCGGTCTTTGATTACTAATAGAGTGTCAAAAGTTTTGTTCTGGCTCTAAATTCTAGATAAATTGGATTCAAATGCAATGAGTTTCGAACTGAGCTGAACATGGGTACGATTACCCTACCCATATCCCGTAGATCTAAACTGGACTGGTATTACATACGTAAGCACGCCTTCACGGTGGCGATGTTTTGGCGTCCTTTCCTTGGACTTGATCCGCGAAGAACAAAGAAACTGTACAAAAATAGCAGCAAGGTTTTTGCGCCTGAATCTGTTACAATTCACGTATCGGTGAGAATGGTTTTCATGGCATTGGTTTGAGCACATGTCTGCAGGTATGATTTGCGTACTTCGCTATGACGTAAAGTCGTCATCAGTCCAAGTATCACTCTTTTTCCAATCATGGAAATGCTCTGCTTTTGAGCTACCTTGGCATATTGAGAAACCACATTCGCGACTTTACTCAAACTGTTATTTTATCCCAGACTTTTCAAACCCTGTTCGTAGGTAAAGAGTAAAGTGGAGAGAGATACCGAACTTTTCTTGAAATTATGATAAAATGAACAGGAAGTAACGAATCGTTACTGTGTTTGTTTAGAGCAAAATCGATGATTTTCGTTCTAGATCACAGGGAACAAAAATATTTTTATTTGGTGAGAAATATTTCTCTGCACGGTGTTGTGAATTAATTCGAAGTAGCTAAGGCAAAAAGATAGTACTTGATTGAAAAAGGCTGCGAATGTATTTTTGTTATTAACGAAAAATGTACGATCGCAAAACTAAAAATGTCTACTATCCTTCCTTGACACATACCATGGCTGCTTCTAAATTATCGGATTAGGACAAATTTCACTGCATACTAGATTTCCTTTTTGCATTGGGCAGACATTCTGCCTGCTGTAAATAAGCAACAAAATATATTTCGATCAAGAATAGGCGCATTTTTCGTCACGAGTGAGTTTCATATTAAAAGGATGGCATCTTTGCCTGTGATGAAAAAAAAAAACATTTTCGACAACGTTCTATCTGTCACAAAAATAAGTTATGTCATAAACTCGAAAATGTGGTCCCAGAGTGGTATCTTACCCCACTTCACCCTATGCGAGTTTTATCTGTCATCTACAAGTAAAATTCACCACATCTGTCTAGGTTTAATAGTTTCAACCAGGTTACAACTCACACATTTGCCCGGTGTACTTCACGCATGGCTATGGTTTATTAGTGTGTTTTCATTCAACTCAAGTCAAGAATTTGAACATGAGCAAGCAAATTCTAGGTTTCTTCAGTAATCTCGTACGACATGTATTTCGGGATTAAGTGAAATGCAGAATACGAAAGTGTTTAGGATAAAACCGGGTCAGGCGCTGGTCTTGCAAGCCGGTTATCGTATGTTCGAACGCCGACCAGGAAAGAACGTAACGTAGCGAAAATCTTATCAGTAGTCATACAATGGCTCTGTACACTATCAATCGGCTGAGAAGTCTGTTAAAACAAAAGTTCCAAATAAACAAAATTGATTGCAATACCAAGGCTTTGTTATCAGTTTTTTCATTTAAAAAAGATTGTTACTCTGAGTTTATGAAGTCCTGAAGTCGATCTATACATTAGGCAAAATTTGTCAAAATTTGAAGATAAATCTAACTCAAGGCAAAACTCTGGTGAAGAACGTGACGTGATTGGTCAGAAAGTTTTTCTGGCCCGGAAAAGTCACAATCAAACCGTTCGAAAGACAATCAGCTGCGAAATCCAGATCGGAAGGAAGAGCCTGGGAAGAATGCAAACGGTACTCGGAGCTTGCAATCGCTCAATCAGACCCAATTGTCAGTAAAAGGTGAACGTAACTCGGTGAAACATACTAGAACTATCGTAAGGTTAGGAAAAATAAACACATTAGAAAACACTTGAGAAATACAGTTAAGCTAAATCTGAGGAAATGGCTCTTTTTACGAGGTGCTCTTCATTTAGATATCATCAAGCTCAGTAGTTAAAGGGGCATGCAACACCCCTAATTTTATTTCAAGGTAATTCAGATCGCAATTCGTATGAAAAATATGTTTATCACATCATTTCATTTACATCATATTTAAGAATAGCATCTGAATATATGTTTTGTTAAGATCACCATAGTGGCAGCAAAAACACCTGATGTTATACCCATCAACGTGAGATGCGCCACACTTAAATTTTAGCGAAATTAGTACAAATGGGTCATGATCCGAGAACTTTCGAACATGGTGTAATGTCATAACACAAAAATACACTCTTTTCTCCGAATCAATACCTGTTTTTTCTCATTTCTAGAATCGGAGTTTTGCCCGTGTAATTTCGCATTCCGACCCGGATAAGTTTGAGGTGATCAATCCATGGCTGAATTATCAAAAATAATCAATCATAACATAAACTGTTATGCACTGACGAATACAGGACGAAACATAACAATAATGAAATTGGTTATATGCCCTAGCTTTAACGAAAAATTGCTTTTATCTGTTTTTTTCAACTGCTCGTTTGTTACGAGCGGCCTGATCCATGCTGCAGTCCACAGCGACAGTCGGTATAAAACTTTGAATGCAAAAACCGGATGAAAACTTCCGATTTTTGGAAGATCCGGCACAGGTTTTGATGCGGTTTTTGCATTCGAAGTTTTTGTAGTTCGGATCGCTAAAAATGATGTTTTTAAACAATTTTTGCATTGCACAATCCTTATCCGGTTTTCATGCGAATTTTGCATTTGAAAATACTTAATTGGATTCTCCAAACCAAGTTGCACATACCCGATTTTTTTCTTTCAGCCCGTTCATTTGAAGAAATAGGTAATATCTTGAAGACAAATAAATTGAACGTTTACATATGCACAAAAAAAATATAATGCCTTAGAGGAAGGCAAAACTAAAGAACTTTTCTTGGACTGGAAACAAGAGGAGAATTTTATTTGAAAATAATTTATTCAGAAGTCGACTTTGGGTAAACAGTCTTACTCTTATTAAAAATACTTAAACTTAAGCAACATCTGAGTACTAGATTCCAATATTTAAATAAAAAAAAGATTGAAGAAGAATTAAGACTTTGAATGAGTAACCTTAAAAACAGGTGATCTTGTTCCATGAGCGATGAATCTGTAGACTGCAAAACTATTTCCCTTATTTGCATGTAACAGCTGTACAATTGGTTCATGAACTAATGACGTTTATTAGACGGAGCATGTATAAGAAGAATTTTAAATCAGAACTTCTAGTCTATTACACTATCTTTAGCTTCTACTTCTTCTTTGCTAATTATATACAATAGGTTATGAAGCTCATGATACCATGAAACTGTGCCTTCTTTCACTCACTAGAATTAGGAACTGTTAGCTTGTCTAATTTACTAACCTTGGTTACTGCGAGTGAGCTCGAAGATGTTATTATTTCAAAACACAGTAATTATGACCCTCATTTCGAAGCATCATCATCATCATCCTCATCAGGCTCGCCATTATCAACACTCATCTAATTCTATTCTAGAGGGTGGTAGGTACTTAGCATTTTGATGGAAGAGGTGTAATTGTGATTATTCTTCAGCTACTGTCTGTTTGATGCCATTTTGAAACGTCCGGCCTCCAGTCAGTCAAAAAAAAATTGGCAATTGTAATGAAGAAAACGGATGTAAAAATCATAAAAGACCAGTTAGCATTTAACAAAACATTCTTGAGCCGAAGGCAAAACGTAAAAATGAGAACAGTTAGCAGGTATTGAAAGTCCATGTCAATCGTCTTTCAAAAACAACTCCACCTATTTTTTCAAATTTTGCACTCACTAAAAAATACTACACAATATAAAATACCCAACCCAAACGTTTTCCTTTTTGTTATTTTGTTATTTTAGGGATATTTCACAGATACAAAATGGCGGTTTTTTCCGTTAAAAATCGGACTATTGACTTCAAACAATTACAAATAAATCAGAAAAATATCAAATAATATCGTAGGGGTCCAAAAAAAAATCCCCTATAACTATATTACTTGGATTCATTAATTTGTGGTATTTTCGCGCTGAGTGGACACCGCAAATCATGATTTCTAAAACGCGTCCTCAAAAATAGTTCTATCGACTTCTCTTTCAATAATTTTCCACGAAAAAAGTATAAACTGTTATTCAATTAATGTTCTTCATTGTGCAATAAACTTGAACATATTCTTTTTAACGATAACTCTAAAACAATTTGCAATAAATGGTGTTCTTTTCATCCGCTAAACCCTATCTCGGACCTCATCCATGCGAGCAAAAAAAAAACTCTAGCGATCTATCAGAAATACATGTGTTTGCCGTAGTAATTTGAAAGCTGTCAAGGCCTCATTGTTAGTCTGTCGATTTCAGAAAACTGTATGAAACACAGATTAATCTGTGAACCTGGCATCTCTAAACGTTACGATGACTAAATTCCATTGCTTGAAGTTCGAATCACTACCGCATCCATCATATTCATCAGATTTAGCCCCTAGTGACTATTTTCAGCTCTCAGATTTAAAAAAAAAGATTGATCATCGCTGAGATTTTGAGACGCGATATAAGAGCGGCTTAGAAATTTTGGAACAATTGTATTGCTCTTTAAGGAGCGCACATCCAGTTTGCTTTCACATCTCATCCAAGTCAGTCGATAAAACAAAACAGCTTACGTTCGGGACGGAAGAAACCAAGTACAGTATTGTGTAGTGAACAATGGAACGACCTCGAAATGGCTGAACCAAACGAACAAAAGCTACCGCCGCTACGAAAGAATACAATTATTGTTGACTTCAGGCAGAGCAAAATTCGACCTTCGATACGCGAACTTGAAGGTTTACTTGAATAGCACATGCATATTGATATTAAACGTGTGCAATGCAATGCAATAAGACAAATAATGTTGTTTATATCCAGTTCTAAAGAGTTGGATGCAATTCAATCGCTAAAGACAATAACAATGTGCACTATGTGGAGCACGAAAACATTACGTACAACATTCCAGTATATATGGAAGATAGTGCTATAGAAGTGCGTGTGCATGATCTTCCCTCAAGCATCATCGATCCTTATATTCGCAAAACTATGTCCCAGTACGGAGAGATTCTCTCCATCGAAAAAGAAAAGTGGAAGAACTTTTTCCCAGAAATTCTAAATGGCTTACGTTTGTTACGCATGCGCTTGAAGAGGGCGATACCTTCAGAATCCCGTGCAAATCACTTGTTACCTATGACAATCAGATGGTCACATGTCAATATTACCAAAAAGCTGTTCACTACGGTAAGCCATGTGATAAACTGGACAAAGAGACAACTGCACCAAAGGACAACGGTGCTTTCTTCACACCATCCCCAAGCAACCAGTTGTTCCATATGCAGAACAAGGTACGCCAGCTACAGCACCGCCAGACAAATATAAGCAATAACGATCGTTCCGCCAACAACAGTGACCCCGAACCAATGGACGGGTGCGTGAATTGCGAACCACTGCTCCCCCCTCATTCGCTACGGCCACGTTAAGCCGAAGAGCGATTGCGCCGAAATAAAAGTTTTTTTTAATAAAAAAGAAATAAAACGCATATTGACAAATGAAATCAAAATTCGGAAAAAAAGAGTGCGGCACGGTGCAAAGTGACCGGAAAAGTCTGGAACTTGATTCCACCGGGAAAGATATTACTAACCTAAATTGAAGTTACGATTTTCATAAAATCCAAATTTTTACACTAATCACTGAGTAAATCAGGAACCGGTTGCTGTATTAAGATAAAATAATATAAATAGTTTGTATGAAGAAAACGATGTTTGAATTAAAGCTGGCTGAATTCCCTCCCATACACTTTTTCAATTAAGCCAACTAAACGAAAACTTGTTACTGCTGCAAATACAATATAATATACTAGTAATAGTTTTCAAATAGCATCATAAAATATTCGGATTTTAATTTTTGTTATTATCATCAATACAATCATTTGTAATCAAAGCATGCATGTATATATTATTGACTGTTTTTATTAACAATATTACTACATACTCCAACTAAACTTCAATCGATTGAAATTCTTTCGTTCTTTCTGCCACACTTGCGAAGATGCTGCGTGTGATTTCACTCAACCGCAGCACCTTGATCGACAATTGGAAACACGTGTTTATATTTATCTTTGCTTGGAGCCGATGAATTCTGTTGTGTTTTGAAAACGTTGTAAGTTTTTCGTACACGCTATACGGAATTGAACAAAACACGCTGTGTGCTTTGTTCGCAAACGCGGTGGTGTTTTCTTCTTCCAAAGCAGCACGTACTGACGCGTATCGGTTTTGCATCGTCATTTTATATGACGGTTTGAAAGTTTTGATACTCATCGTTCTATAATTTCGGAATCGTAAGTTGGATCTGGTTGAAATTGCACAGTATCTTTCAGGACAGTGACAGCTTTCATTTAAATCAAGATTTGTAAAAATCGGTTCAATTGTTGCCGAGAAATCAAAGTCAGTTCCTTTTTTGGAACTTTTCTTCACTATTATTGGTGCTTACGGAACCGTAAACCGGGGGCAAGTAGTCCCAAAGTAGGTTTATATATCCACCTACTACCAAAATCTGCCAACTGGGTGAGTTTACCAGTTACTTGTGAAAAATACTCAAGAAATTGAAATTTTTCTACTTATCGCACTTTAAAGACTGTCCCAGAAAATATGGACGCACTTTGATTTCGCTGTAAATAATTCACATGTGTTAGATATTCAAATTTTATTCGATATACTGATAATATTAGACTACAACAACAGAATATTATTCTCAACATTTGCTACTTATCCATTGTAGACTAGCTCGCGCACCTTCTTGCGAACGTTCCTCATTAAATTCCGTACAGACTTCTTGGCGACAAGTTTTGACACTTTTTTCAAATCTTTTTCGAATTGTTGAACGGTTTCGGCTGCCGAGACATGTTTCCTAAGATGTGTCTTCCTTAATGCCCAAAATTCCTCAATTGGTCGAAGTTGTGGGCAATTTGGTGGATTCATGTCTTTTGGGACGAAAGTGACATTTTTGGTAGTATACCATTCTACCGTTGATTTCGAGTAGTGGCAAGAAGCAAGATCTAGCCAGAAGACAACAGGATCCTTGTGGCTTCGAATCATATTGATGTATATTTCGCTGTTCTTTGAAGCAGTGGTGATGAGGGGTTTCGAAATCTTACCGCAGCTACAAATTGCTTGCCAAACCATAGCTTTCTTACCAAATTTTTCGACTTCAATCGATGTCTCGGACTGGTTTAACACTTGCCCTTCTCACACCGTATAATATTGTGGTCCCGGCAGGATTTGTAATCGAGTTTCACGTAGATTTCGTCGTCCATGATTATGCAGTTCAAATTTCCAGCAAGATTCGTATTGTACAGTTTTCGAACCCTCGGCCTGATCGATGCTTCTTGTTTCGGACTACGTTTTGGTTGTTTCTGCTTCTTATAGATTCGAAGATTCAAACGTTCTTTAGCACGAAGAACATTTGATTTCGAAGTGCCCACTTTTTTAGCCACATCCCGAACTGAAATCTCCTTCTTCTGCTCGAACGCCTTCAGTATTCGTTTATCCAACTGAGGGTTAACAGGTCCTTTTTTTCGACCCGTTGTCGGTTTATCCTCATCCATTTTGATTGCATTTTGCACGGCTTTTTCACTTACTCCTTCCATTTTTGCTATCTGTGACAATTCGCGTTCTGTGCACCATTTGTACACAATTTTTCGATGTTGTTCTGCTGAAAGTCCACGCATTTCGAAACAAACTAATGAAAACGAATAAACAACTGCACAAGTGGTTAGAGAAGAGTGTAAACAACAGGACGCCGCCGCAAAAATTGACAGATTCTGAACCATTGCGAAATGGTAGCGGTTTTTGGTTGCGTCCATACTTTCTGGGACAGTCTTTAATACCGGAATTGGAAATCGGATCCGGATCAACTTTTCGGGAACTTTTTACAAAAATTCCAAGACCTTTTTATTTGGATTTTTGTTTGTGAAAAACGGTTAAGAAATGTCCGAGAATGCTGAGTACGCATAAATTTGCGCATATTACCTTGTGATTCCGGAAGTCGGTTCAGGATAAAATTCAATTGCAGACCTTCGGTTTGAATCTAAGTTAATTGTCACATACATACATTTGGGAGCATCGTTTTCGATCTCAACGAACTGAGTCATACAAGGAAAGACCGAATTCAGCATTTTGGCGAAAAAATTAGTTGATTTTCTGATTTTAGTTAGTTATTTTTTGAGACAACTAAATAAATCTCACTTTTGCTGATTTAGAATTTTCAATTCTAATTCTCTTAATAATAAAATATTGGTTGAAACGGCTATTTTTTTAGTTGAATTCACCAATTAAACGTGCTGTCATTTCTTAGCTACGGCACACTTCATTTCCATTCAACTAATTTTTTAGTTGAATTGGAGAAATAAAACGTTGTTTTCAACCAACATAAATGGTTGAATTGGTTTCTGCAATTTGCAGCTATATGGCGCTCTGTCACCGAAAAAAAACGTTAACACCGTAATGACTATTAGCCACTAGATGGCACACTACCACCGAAAACAAATTCAGTCGTATTTGTCTTTTCTATATTGGCAGGTATAAATACGATATTGTATTGGAGAAAAGCAATAAGCGAAACATAAACTTCTTTTTGAAAATTTTTCTTCTAAATCGCTGTTTTCTTCATTCGACTTCGCGAAATCGACTCTTCCTCTGAAAACTTTGAGCACTCAGAAAACCGAATACAAGTAGTTGGAAGGTTGAAGATACAAAAAACATGTACAATTAGAGTGCAACATTCAATACTCACTTCACTGTTCCGCGTAAAAACATTATTACGCACAATCGCTTCAAATGCGCACAAATTCTGAATAAATACACTTTCCACTAAGAGTTTACGGCATTTTTGTACATCGGTTTAGAAATTTATATATGGATATATCGTAACACATGCGAAAAACATCTAAACAATTTGCAAGCAGTTTCAACAATCCCTCCAAACGTTCGTCTTGATGGGGTAGAATCAACGGGTACATCAGATTCTTGTGAATTGTTCGCGAGATTTTTCGCTTCTGTCTTTGCTGATAGCACCGCATCTGCCAGCCAGGCAGAGACCGCCGCGCTGGATGTTCCTGACAGTTTAGTGGATATAAGTACATTTACAATTACTCCTGATATGATCGTTACCGCCGCAAAAAAGCTAAAAAAGTCATACTCTGTGGGACCTGACGGTATTCCAGCAGTAGTTTATAGCCGTTGCGCCCACGTCCTGACCGATCCTTTATGTGCAATTTTTAATAAGTCGTTTGAGCATGGTATATTCCCGACAATCTGGAAACAGTCTTTTATGTTTCCAGTTTTTAAAAGTGGTGATCGCCTGAATGTTCGAAGCTATCGTGGTATAACTAGTTTGCCAGCAGCGTCGAAACTATTTGAGCTAGTAGTTAGCGCTTCAATATTATCTCAAACGAAGACATACATATCCACCGACCAGCATGGTTTTATGCCTGGACGATCAGTGAATACGAACCTACTGGATTTTACATCGACATGTATTACGCGGATCGAAGAAAAGTCACAAGTTGATGCCATCTACACCGATCTAAAAGCTGCATTTGATCGAATAGATCATGGAATACTAATAGCAAAATTGTCTCGATTAGGCGCTTCGAGAACGTTTGTAAAATGGTTGAGCTCTTATCTATGCGACAGAGTACTACGTGTGCAGCTTGGCTCTTGTACTTCTTCTCCGTTCACGAATAAATCGGGTGTTCCTCAGGGCAGTAACCTTGGTCCACTACTGTTTGTGCTGTTCTTCAACGATGCTGCTTTACTACTTGACGTCGGATGCAGATTGGTTTACGCTGATGACTTAAAGCTGTACCTGGCAGTCCGTGCTGTTGAAGATTGTGTCCATCTTCAGGAGCTCCTAGATATTTTCGTAGACTGGTGTCGACGAAACTTTTTAATAATCAGTACCGTGAAATGTCAAGTTATAACTTTTCATCGCAAAATAAATCCAATAGTATTTGACTATCAAATTGATGGACAAACGCTTGATAGAGTCGAATTTGTCAATGATCTCGGAGTTTTGTTGGATGCTAAACTCACCTTTAATCTACACCGATCAACTTTAATTTCCAAAGCAACACGGCAACTCGGATTTATTGCAAAAATTAGTCGGGACTTCAAGGATCCGTATTGTTTGAAAGCGTTGTATTGCTCATTGGTGCGTCCACTAGTTGAAAATGCGTGTTTAATTTGGAGTCCTTACCAACTGGTTTGGAATTTACGGATAGAACGTGTACAAAAGAGATTTATTCGATTTGCTTTGCGGGACCTTCCCTGGCGGAACCCACTGGATCTCCCACCGTATCCTGACCGTTGTCGCCTGATTGGACTGGAAACACTAGAGCGACGTAGAAAAATACAGCAAGCGTTACTTGTGGCTAAAGTGATCAATGGCGATATTGATTCACCAAAATTATTATCTCTCCTTGACTTCCGTGCTTCTCAGCGATCTCTACGCTCGACGAGTCTACTTCAACCAAGATTTCATCGTACTACTTTCGGACTACATGAACCAATGACAGAATGTATACGTGCATTTTCCAAAGTTGAGCATCTGTTCGAATTTGGGGAACCATCGCATAAGTTTGCACAAAAGTTATCAAGTGTTTCTTTTTTATAAATTGACCGTTTGTACCTTTTTCCTTTCATTTAGACTATTATTTGTCAGATGAATTATTTTAACAAATAAACAAATAAACAAATAAACAAGACTGTCCCTTTTAGCTTTTTAATGGATCGTTTTGCTTTGACACTCCTCATGAGTTTTTGGCTAATAAACTTGTTAATAAAACCAATTTAATTTTTTGTCTTCTTTGTGCTGTCTTTCAGCAATGATGGTGATAGATAGTGTTGGATTGAAATATTGCTGGTTTGTGTCCAGGATATTCGCCAACGAAACACATTCTCTAAAAATAAGAGTTTTTTCAGCAAAGTAAATTCTCAATTTCAACTAATTTTATAGTTATTTTGAAAATTTTGTTGGTGAAATCAACTAATTCAAAAACAGTAATACAAATTAGGCGCAGAGCTAATTTCGGTCGTTCCATGTAGAGGACATAAATCGAAGGTCTCTGACCGAAAAGGTCATCTATTTCGCGATACTTTCTTTCGCGATGAAAGCATAAGCAGGACGGGTGGTTGTATAATTGATAATGTCTAGGAATGACATCATCTGTCGAGACGTTTTCCCTCACATACATATAAAAGGCGAACTTTACTGAACGCAAGATTTTATCTGAACTACCCGAACCCGAGCTTTAAATGTGTATCCCCCATTCGCAATTATCTTGCTAGTTTGAAAGCATGTCCCCAAACTTTCATTTGATAACTTTGTTCGTAACATATCTCACAAAACTATTATGCAGATGATTACTTTTTTCCGAGTTTTAATACATAATCTCCCCAGCTTAAACGGATCGGATGAGTTCGGTAGCCGATGATAGTTCCGAATCGAAAGCTAGATTTTCACCGCGCATGACTACTCTCAATTTGTTCCTTCCGAACAGAATGTGCACTCGACGGAATTGTTAACATCGCGTTTAGAACGACAACCTGTCGTAGTTTTCCAATAAAACCGGTACCGGAAAAGTATTGTCACGAGAGCCCATCCGAACCTTTTCCATTGAACTCTCTCACTCTGGAAAATTGCTCTCTTATCTGAGAATCCTTGCATAAAATATGTTTTTCAATCGCGAAGTTAGTAACGAAGGAAATTTCATCCTGTTGATATCTACCGAGTTCTCATGGCACTTTTTTGTACAATCTTGGCAGCTTCCTTATTGTTCGTAACAAAACAGATCTTCCATCGAAATTGGACCATTTGTATAGCTTTGCTAGAGAATATTTGTGCTAGTTCATAGTCATTAGTGTCCGTATTTCCATCGTATCGCCATCGTCCCATGAAATCAATATCAATACACAACCTGCTAAAACATCGTCAAGCAACTGTGTCACGATGCAGAGTCGGTGATAACAGGATCGAATCGATTTGTGGTCGTACGTTATCAAAAATGCAGCCCCATTCACCGGTCGGTGCTCGTCGGGTTCGGACCGATCTGCAAACATCCGAAAATGTGTTCATGCAACCAACCCGTTCCCGAATCAGATCTCCGCAATTGCGACATCGAAATCACCACCACCAGCAAACTGGACAATCACAAAGGACCAGATACTGTACGGAACCCGGAGGAAGTAGTACCAGCGGAAACTTTAGGGCCACCATCCTTTCGGGCACTCCACAAAGTACAAACCTGAATCGTACCAGGAGTCAAAGCTCCGGAGCAAATCTTCCGAGTGCAGCCCCGGCTTCAATAACGCCCCTAAAAGGTTTCTCCAGAACAATAAATTCTGCGAACGGAGTGACAAATGGTGTTACCGCAACAACAACAGCAGCAGTGAGGTTTGGCCTGTACTCCAACTAAATAATGTGCCATAGTTTTATTTTTATCGATTTTTTTTGTCGCATTGGTGCGGTTTTGCTTTGCGATTCTTTTTATGTACGGGGCCCTATCAAGCTCGAGGTTAGCCGGCAACTGGAATATTGGGTTACTTTTCCATCAATCAGTAGTGCTTTGATGTCAAGGCCATGATGTCACCCAAATTTTTTTTATCGCTATTTTGTAGTTAAGCTTGTATTTGTTTTTGTACCTTACGGTATTGGCACATTGATTGCATACTATTTCCCGGTTGATTAGAGTTTAGTATTTAATACTAATTAAAAGCAAATCGAACACTTTAACAGCATTCAATAGCCACAATTGCTAGGCACTGTGTAGATTAAATGATAAGGATAATTTTACTTACTGCCCCGCTCACAAATTGTTAAAACGAAATCTTCAGTTCAGTCGCAACACAAGCGGGACTGTAGCTTCAAAAGTGTGTTCTTTGTTTCATTTTCTCACTCATACAGTTTGGTTTTGAGCGAAGAACATCTGTTGTGAAGTGAACTATAGTGAACCGAAGGTTCCAGAATGAATAATGACACAGGTACCTGTTGTTGGTGGTGTTAAATATTTATTACCTCCACAGATGTGTTGAAGTGTTTTTATTTTGCGAAGCTTGAACATCTGGGAGCATCACCTAATTTTGCTCAGTGGCTTAAATCATATCTCATAGACCGAGTCCTATCAGTGAACCAGGGAAATGATTCGATTTATACAACTTCATTAATAAATCAGGTATTCCTCAAGGAAGCAACCTCGGACCGTTACTGTTTTCATTATTTTTAATGACATTTCTTTTGTCATTCCACCAGGATTAAGACTTATATATGCTGATGACTTGAAACTATTTCTTGCTGTGCGATCGACTCTAACTCTAACAATTTCTGTGATTGGTACGTTGTCAACAAGAGATTAATTAAATTAAATTTATTGGAAGATGTTCTCTTTTTACGCGGTTTTTTTTACGCGGATTTCCTAAGTTACGCCTTTTTTTGCGTGGATTTCCGAAGTTACGCGGTTTTTTTCGGCATCAAAAAAAATTTTCGATTTTGGAAATCTCAAAACTATGTCCCAAAGTCGATTTTTTTTTATATTACACCAGATCTGGACGTTTAATGCGTTCCTAAGATATTTACACTAAACAAAATTTTGTTCTTTCGTTTGGAGGTTTATTTTCACACGGATTTCCAAAGTTACGCGATTTTTTACGCGGTACGTATCCCCCGCGTAAAAAGAGACCTCAGTGTATATTGCAATTGCGATATAATTACCAACAGCCACTCAGAATTTTCTGTATTAATTGTCTTAGGTGACGTTTTCGTTCTTCGCTAATTCTAAATGCTATGGAAAGATTTCAAAAGAATTCTCTGCAAAGCAAACAAAACCAAAAATTTATTACAAGCGATGCAAAAGAGACACAGTTTCGATTATGCTATGATAGGGTTGAGTTACCCACACAGCAAAAATAATAATCCAAATAACCCGGAACGCCTCGGATGAGAAAACGAGCGGATTCAAATTTCGCCTCGGTAGTAATTTTTTCCTAAATTTTCATTTCTACTGTTGTACTCGTCAGTCGCTCTTCAGTGTGTTTTCTCGTTGAGTTCGAATAAAAGTGAAAAAAAGAATCCAAATAATTTTCGACCCGAGTCGTAACAAGTGGCCGAACGTTGTCGTGATGAAAAATTACAAACTCGTGGCTGGTAGCGTATTCTAAGCCATTTTGCTTTACTACCCGTTTCAAATGAAATAGTTGAGTTCGACATTATTCTTCTTTGAAGGTTTGACAACTCAGTAAGGAGTGTATCGAAACACATCCACAAATATTTTATTTAAGTTATGATAAAAACAGATATTTTATCCAAACTAAAAATTGATCCTTTATTGTACGAGGTTAAACTTGAGCATAATGAAAACCAGATGAAATTTAAGTTATTCCTTCACGAATTTTGGAACTTTTGATCGAACGCTCTTCATCAAGTTCCGGACAAGTGTTGCATCGCATTTTTTTGAACGCTTGAGCCCAAATTTTGTTGAACTCCGGCATGTTCCCAGCTGCCTTACCAGTCTTCTTGAAGACCCTCTTCACGATTGCCCAGTAACGTTCGATGGGTCGAAGCTGATGGCAATTTGGTGGATTGGTATTTTTCTCAACGAAATTTATACCATTTTTCGCAAGTTAATTGAGAGTTTTTATTATTTTTACGTTTCGTCTTTGACTCATCAGTGCAGAGCAGTTCAAATTGAACTGCTTAGTGCTAAACTCGACAGTTCAATTTGAACCGCTAAGCACACGTAAAGTTTCTGCTATTTACAGAACACAGTGGAGGTGTACTATGCTTCTTATATAAAGGCAGCAATCTCTTCTGATCGTTAGATTTCTGCATTCATAGTTCCGATAGTGTAAAAAATGGTTGACTTCAAACCACAGGAACATATTGCTTGCCATACCAGTACCTTTCGACCGAATTTCTCCACTTGAATCGACCTGTCCGCATCGCTCACATCCTCCCCAACGACGACAGTAAAGTATTGTGGAACTTAAAGGGTTTTTTAATCCTGATTTACGTAAGTCTCATCGTCCATCAAAACGCATGCATCCAGACACTGTAAAAGACGCAAATACAATTTCCGGGCCCTTGTTGCTGCTCGCTTCTACTGTTCTACACTTTGTATCGAGATTTTCTGCTTCTTGCTTTAGCTTCAGGTGATTTCGCCTCTTGGTACGCTGAATCATTCCGACACTCGTTCCTGCTTTTTTGACCAAATCACGTATTGACATTGATTTGTTCTTCATAATTAAAGATACCACTTTCTGGTCCAGTTTCGGGTTGGAAGAACCGGGGTTTCTGCCTCTTCCTGGTAGCTCATCCAAAGAATAGCGTTCCCTAAACTTATTAATGATGGTTTTAACACTGGCATGATGAATTCCAAACCGCTTCGCCAATTTTCGCATAGTAATACCCTTCTCACTTAACCAAGTGATCAGAACCTTAATTTTCACTTCCTTTTCAATACGCGACATTTTGAAAACGCAGAATTTCAACCGCATAAACAAGTAAATAAACGAAAGCTGACAGCCAAACGCACAGCATGCTGTGATCTGAGCATAAAAAATCATCACAAATACATGCGTAAAAAACAAATGTATGTGGATAGCTTATTTTCGATACACTCCTTAGCAATGTTTTAGTATATCCCTCGTACTCCGGTAGTGCATATTCTCTGATTCTAAGCGGTATTATGCCAAATGACCTTATGCCAAACGGGCTTTCAGTTTTCAGTCATGGCATAATACTACTCGTTATTAAAGGGTTGTTGATATAGCCCACGGAAAGTGTACCATGACTTTTTCATGTAAACCGACGCTGACTATTAGATCGACCCATTGAGCCGCCTTTGTAGGCCGCGTCGGATTACTCTTGCCCGCATTAGTTCATTCCAGGCTTCATCAAAAGTTTGCAACCGACATCGAAAGCCATCCCGATTTCGTATCAGCATAGCCAAACAAGCTTCCGACGTGCGCTCGCGTTTGTGTTTTTGGCCCGGAGTCTGTGGTGACGTAAACATTTAAGGTTTTCGGTTCATTTTGTAGATTAATTAGGCGTAATACCGGTTTAGACCTTTTTCAGCAAACATTATGAAATCAATTGTCAATAAAAATTTTTTTTTCCATTGCAGATCCCAGCTGCCTACCAGGGCTACCCGGCTGTTGACACGTCGTCTGCAGAACAATGCAACCCCGACAAACTGCGGAATCGGTGGATCCGACAGTCCTCGTTCGATGGACAGTTTGCCGCGCCGAACGGGCCTTTCGGCGGCATACAAAACGGCTACTCTCAATCAGTTTAACGGTATGAACAACAACAACAACATCAGCAATAACAACTTGGATTCGATCTCGACGGCTACCAATTCGGCGGAAGATCTTACCTTGCTGGACAAGTCCCTGCGTAACACGATGCTCCAGGATGTGGTACACTTTAAAAAGCAGCTGGTGCGACTTCGTCGGATTCTGCAGGAGGTAACCGATGAGATTATGGTTGTCGTTGTCGTTAGACTCTCTCAATTGCTCTGTTCACTTTTCGTAGCGAATGGTTCTATTTAACGATCAATTCGAATGCATGAGCAAAACTTTTCAGTATATTTATGTGAATAACAATTTTCAAATTATCAATTTATTATCTATTTTGATTGTACCGATTAGTTATGTGTTTTATTATGTTTTTCTATTTTATTTGCATATTCCTCTTACGTTCGACACTTCTCTATGTAATTTGTTCTGTGTTGCCCAATTTGTGTCTGCACGTTACCAAAAATAAACCCAAGGATGAAGAAAATTTGATGACGGTATGTTTAAATGTGATGTTGATACTATTTTTTTTATTGTCTATTGCACTACAACTTTACATCCCACCTGAAGTCTATTCCAAACTGAACGAATGTTTTTTTTTCCTGCCAGACCGATACTCTCAACCCATTTGAAAACAATAATGGGCAATTCTTCACAACCGCCACGGCCGCAACAACAGCCACAACCACGACGACGGCGGACGCCACGGCGCTGCCTGATGGAGGTGCGCCGGCTTCCGGAGCAAGCATCTGCAGCGTTGACAGCAAACAGCAGGAAAATCTTCTGATCAAAGAGT
This sequence comes from Malaya genurostris, assembly GCF_030247185.1. Lineage (NCBI taxonomy): Eukaryota > Metazoa > Arthropoda > Insecta > Diptera > Culicidae > Malaya > Malaya genurostris. Next base: position 283,215,650 of record NC_080572.1, read on the forward strand.
CCGGCGTTGTGGCACTGGCTCTGCTCGAGGACCAGCGGCAGGAGCTGGCAGATCTCAGAAGACAGGTGGTTTACCTTCAGGTATTTGCACGTTCAATTTCCTGTTTATTTGTTCGTACCTATATCGGGACTTGCGGAACCTCTTGGAGATAGTTACTTTAGTTTTCGGTGCGGGTGGTTGAATTCTTTCCACGTCAAATGATGATCATTGGAACAGAATTCCGCTTCATCTCACTTGCTAGTAGTTGAATGCGATTAAATTATTGCCTTAAATTTTCGATTATTCCTATGTCATAAAAATTTCGGATTAAAAAGGTAGCTTGTTACTTTTAAGTGATTTCCTATATATCGGCCCCTGTTTATATTGTGTTCCTTTTTTGTGTTGTAAATTATTCTATTTTTTCTGCAACGCTACATCAGAAGTTTTAATTTTTTGGAATTCAAAATTGGTTGGTTCTGAACGTCTAGCTTTCAATGCTACCGGCATACATGCCACTACTTAAGAATAAAAAAAATTAGAATTTTGAAATCAATAGTAGTAGTGAAGGGTGATATTTTTCATTTCTGGTTGAATGGATGCGTCAACAATCAAAATTGCTACATCTGGAGTGAAGATCAGCTAGAAGCATTGCAAGAATCCCAAAAAAGTTACTGTTTGGTGTGGATTATGGGCCGGTGGTATTTCTTCAAAGGCGACGATGGGCGGAACGTTACTGTGAATGGCGAGCGCTACCGTGTGATGATTGACAATTTTTTTTTTTACGTTTCGCTTTCAGCTCATCAGTGCGTCAGCAGTTTATGTTGAACTGCTAACGCCACCTAACGGTTCAACATAAACCGCTGACGCACTGATGAGCTGAAAGCGAAACGTAAAAAAAGACAATAGTTATGTATACTTATCACAAATCCGGCACCAACGTGGTACCAATCCCCTAAATAACTACTATCTGTTGACGACCAGAACGTCGTCACTTAGTTTCGTTTCTTCCGGCACGTCAGTAAAGACATAGCACTTCGGTGTGATAAGTGTATATGTAAATAGCATTAACTTTACGTCTGCTCAGCGATTTATGTTGAACCGTTTGGTGGCGTTAGCAGTTCAACATAAACTGCTGACGCACTGATGAGCTGAAAGCGAAACGTAAAAAAAGCAAATAGTTATGCGTACTTAGCACAAATCCGGTACCCACGTGGTACCAAACCCCTAAATAAAAATTATTTCCTGCCCATAATGGAAGAATTGGACATGCCTGACATGTGGTTTCAACAAGGCGGTACCACATCCCATACGGCACGCGAAACATTGACCAAATTGAAAACCGCCTTCGGTGAATAGTTTATCTCACGTTTCGGGCCCGTAAATGGACCGCCTAGATCGCGTGAGTTGACGCCTTTGTACTATTCCTTGTGGGGTCATGTCTACAAGGATAAACCAGCAAATATTGACACAATGGAAGTCAATATTGAAGAATTTATTCGTGCAATACCGGTCGATATGTGTAAGAGAGTGTGCCAAAGTTGGACCTTGCGCATGGGTAAATTCTCAGACAATCGAATGAATCATAATGTATTGTTCAGTTTTCTGTACTATACAGCTGTTAATCATTTAATGTCTGGACAGCCGACTGTCGCGAGATAAATGTACGAACAATTAAAATGCTGATCGGTTGCCCGACATTTGAAGGAGACACTCTATGAAATATAAATTTTTTATTGATTGCTGTAACCAAGGATGGCTTTTGTCGTATCAAAGAACGCTCACTAGCAACTCTTTACACGATTCAATCAGTGGCATCAAAGAGAAACGGATATCATCGCAGCAACAAAAAAAACCGACATGGTTCATTTAACATAGAATAGACACCAGTGCGAGAGCGAATTTCTCTCGATGACCTGTCTGAGAATCAAAGGTTAACTCGCTGCTGTGGGGATCCTCTCTGAAGCAACAAACGGTCGCTTAATTTCGTTTCGTGATCCGATTCTGTATAGGCCGTGGATAATTGCGATAGAATCGTTTTACTATTGTCGCTTATTCCAACTATGTTCATATAACCGTTGTATAAGTTGTGTCTATGAAAATTTAGATGAATGCTCCACACCAGGGTTTTGAAATATTGCAACCTAGTATGAGAATCATCAAGTCGCATCATCGATTCGGTTTTCTGCGATAATTGTCAACTTGCGATTCTCTCTTGGTAAATTCCGCACAGCGCCGATCATTGCAAAATTGTATCTATTTTGGTAAGATCCATGAATTGAATTTTAGAAAAATTCTCTCACGATTCATGCATTGAGAGACATGAGTTCTTGTAGCATCTTCTACCGGATTGAAAATGTTGTATACAATATAGAGAAATATCGAGCAGCTTCTGTCAAATTATCGGCAATCACTAACATTGGCTGTAACCAAAAGATATTGCATCAGAGAACATAATTGCAAACTTTCAAAGACGAATTTCGACTACTTTAGGAGATATAGGGCAACGGCTCCCAATTTCATCTGAACTTCTAATTAAACTATGAAAAAAAAAAATGTTTTAGATTGTTTATTTGAGTTTTCATCACACTTTCCCATGAAAAAATGGGTTTAAATTTTTCAGTGATCGTTTCTTCCATTTAAGTATGAATTTACTTTCCAAATTAGCAAACGATTTCGTCTCAAGTTTTACAGATCGTCATGTTTCTGAATGTTTACAAATTGGTTCGTCTCAAAACATGATCACTTTTACACATAATTACACCACTATTCAATGTTTGATGACTTCATTATTAGTAATGTTCACTTTTCACTCGTTTAATCAACGAATGAAAACTTCTGAAATTACCCGTTAAGATCTTCAAAAATATGAGATGAAAATTTGCACTTGATTGCGTTTTGTTTTCGTCTCATTTCATATTGAAGGTTGCCAAGTTTTCTCGTGTTCTTTTCTTCTTTAAATTACCATTACCAAGTATATTTTTGGTATCTGTGACATTAGTTTAATTATATTTATGATATTTATATTTCAATAAAACTGGTTCGGCTTCGAATATTACTTGAAAGTGCGTGTTGACTATTAGTTAAATAACCATTACGGCAATTCTGGTAGCACTGGTTTTATTTCTATATACCTCGGTTGATTTTTCATTGGGGCGACGTGACATTTCTTCAAAACTACTCACTGAATCAGAACTAAACTTGTTGTTATTAAATGTTAAAGGATCCCACGGCATATTTAAAAATTATGTTCAGGTACAAACGAACAAATTTTCCTAATAATTACATTTAACCATCCCAGAAAGACCGTTCTTTTTTCAACAAAATTTTTTTCGCGATGACACTAAATTTTGACCTTTCGGGCAATTCTAAGACTTTTGGCATCGACATTTTTTTTCACGATTTCGGAAATCTCAGGTTTAGGTTCCAGAAAGTCGATTTTTTAAAGACCGATTTCGGAAATTTCAATTTGTTTTAAGTCCAAGGTAGTCGATATTTTAAATTTTTTTTTTGCAAGATGTTAACATTCGATTCCAAAAGTCTTGAAATTACACAAAACGTCGAGATTTAGTGGCATCTCGAATAAATTTTTTTGCATTACATCACATGAAACGTTAAGATTTAGTGTCATCTTGCAAAAATAATTAAAATATCGACTTTCTGGGACTTTAAAAAATTTGAGATTTCCTAAATCGAAGAAAACAATTTTCGATTCCAAAAGTCTTGAAATTACATGAAAAGTCGAGATTTAGTGTTATCTCGAAAAAAAATTTTCGATAAAAATGGTCTTTCTGGAATTCGAGATTACAGAAATCAGAAAAAAATAATTTCGATGCCAAAAGTCTTAAAATTATAAAAAGGTCAAAATTTTGTGTCTTGCAGAATAATATTTTTTTGAAAATTCGACTTTTTGGGACTTAAAAACATTGAGATTTCTCAGATAAAAAAAAAATACGATGCCGAAAGTCTTAGAACTACATAAAAGGTCGAGATTTAGAGTCATCTCGCACAAATTTTTATTTCTTTTGAAAAAACCTACTTTCTTGGGACTAAAAAAATTCGAGATTTCCGAAATCGAAAAAAAAAATTTCGATGCCGAAAGTCTTATAATTACATGAAACGTCAAGATTTAGTGCCATCTCGAAAACAATTTTTTCTAAAAAAATGATCTTTCTGGAACTTAGAAAAATTGGAGATCGAATAAAAAATATTTCAACCCAAAAGTCTCATAATTACATGAAACGTCAAGATTTAGTGTATTTATTTGAAGAAAAAAAACTTTCTGGGATTTAAAAAAAACATTGAGATTTCCGAAATCGAAAAAAAAAATGTTTTCGATGCCAAAAGTCTTAAAATTACATGAAACGTCAAGATTTAGTGTCATCTCGAATTTTTTTTTATTTTGAAACAATCGACTTTCTGGGATCTAAAAAGAAATAGGGATTTCCGTAGTCTAAAAAAAATTCGATGCCAAAAGTCATTTAAAAAAATCGAAAAAATTTTGCATGGGAACTTTTTTCGAAATGCTTAAACTTTTAAGCTCTACCGCTTTACGAAATTAGAGGTGATTCCAAAATATTATCACCCTTATATATATATTAGAGCAGTAGAAAACAACAGGTTTTGTCGGTTACGTCACTTATACCATCATATCTCCGGAATCTCGATCAATGGCCCTCGAAAGCTCGATCAATGGCCCAACTCTAAGTCAAAGCTTGTTAAAATCGGCTCAGCCATCTCCGAGAAAATTTCACGGTAAAAAAAACAATTTTTTCTGGACAAATTTGTTAAAAAGCTGATGATTTGGCAAGGGATCTGCAGCTGCAGAGCAAAGACCAAAGTTTTAGGGCAATAATGAGCCGTAAGCCTAAGAAAAGTAGAAAAACGGCTGAGTACGCGACTCAGCATTTCATTATTAACGAAAAATAATGATTGGTATTGATATTTTCTCCCTAAAGTACAGTAAATTACCTTTATTTTGATGTATTAACCCTATTTTTACGTCAATTCATTAGCGAGATACAGATGATTTTATTATTCCGGATTCTAAGCTTTATGGTAGATTGAGTTCATTGATCAGCTCATTGTAGCTCATAGAATAAACTACAAAATAGTTGTACAAGATATAGCAGCTTTTTAGTCGCAGAACTGCCATGTTTCTAAATCTTATAAAACTTATTGAAATTTAAAACATTTAGTTTTTAACTAATCAAAACAAAAATCTCAAATGTTCAGAACCAGCCGCTTACCGAAAATATCTGCGTTCTTAAGCATTTCGTCTTCTACTTTTCTTTAATCAGTTTTGGTTTAGAATATTGCGCTTGCTTTTTAATCTTTGCCCGCCCCCCAGTCATAGCCGTAAGCGTTTCCCAGTTTAATATTTCCCCTTGTATAATCTTATTAGTTCTGAAATTAAACCATGATTGGCACTTAATTTATCTTTCCTCTTGCTTCCTCAAACCAACCAAAAAAACAGGGCGAGATGACAGCCAAAGACCGCACCATCCGGCAGCAGCAGAATCTGATCGAAAAATACGAAGCCGAACGGGAGAAACTTCAGGCAGGCCTACCGACTGCTCCCGACGGTTCTACAGGGGATTCGTCAAACGATAAGACTATTGATACAATCAGCACAGCGACACAGACTGAGAGGGTAAGTGAATTGGTTTCCTTTGAGCCGAGAACGGATCAATCATCTTTAACATTTCTACTATTTTTGTTTACAGTTGAGGCCACTATCTTTCGGCGGCCCGGAAGGATTAGCAAGGTAATAACCATCATGCTTTGGCATTACACATTTCTCCAAGTCTTCATTACTATCGATTACCTAATGGTTATGGTTTCTTATGACACTTTTCCTTTCTTAACGCTTCTACTTAACGCTTCACCTTACCACCCCAACACCCAGAGCTGTGATTGCCTACCTTCCCTATCGGCCTCTGTTTGTAGCTGACTTTTTTCCCATCCGACATTTTACTGACTTTGAATGTTCGGTCGTTCATCGTATTGTGCAAATGCTAAGCAGGATTATCCGAAGATTTTCCTGTTTCGCACGTCGCGTGCTTTCGCTGATACCCGTTTTGTACAATCGACTGCTAACACCTACCACCAATTGCATCGATTGGCGCTCAGTAGCTCCAAGCATTAGGCAGCTTTCGGTTTATCCTGTTTTACTGTTTCCACCCGTAACCTACCACGATCGACTGGCCAGGTTGTCCCGGTTTCGTAATTCGCTATTTTGTTCCCTCCAGAACTTTAGCACCCACAGATGCCCTAGTAGTCCCACAGTAGATGATCCTTAGATCTGTTTTTATCGCCACTCAAATAATCACTAACAAAATCATATTTCATCTCTTTCGTACCATGCTGCTTGTACTGGCTAACTAAAAAAATAACATTCGCTAACACTCACCGAATTCATCCCTGTTTAACATCATCAATCACTAAATAATATCACGGCTCCAAAAAAAACAAACCCCTACTAAAACCGTGCACTTGATGCTCCTCTGGTGACGCTTCCGTCGGTCTCTGATGGGGGAAAACCGGGAAACTCACTAAATAGACTGCAGCTCGGACAGGTATTTCTTTGCGATGTTTTACTGTCGTTGTTTCTACTGTGTGCGATTAACATCCTGTGTATTTTGCATCTGATGCACACCCGAGTGGACACGTGTCCGGCACGGACCAGACGGTAGTTACCGTTCTTTTCCGTTCCGAATACAGGCGTCCAGCCTCGGTCGGTGCTACCGGATTTTGTATCTCTGTTCAAACATCCGAATTTTGTCCGAATCGAGGAAGGATTTTAATTTATGATTTTTGTATGCCGAGAGTTTTTCTAAAACTAGCAAACGTATTTACTTTTACTCTATTTTCATGCTGCGAACACAAGTTAAACGAGGTAATTTTTGATTAAATAGATTCGGACTTATTGGTCGTAGCTGATAGCTGTTTGTTTCAAATTTTTATTCTGCAACACTGGTTACCATTCATCTTCATCTACAAAGCAAAATAACAAAATTCAAAACGGACATTTTGAAAGGCGAACGGTTAATGTCTGAGATATAACCGGATTAACGTGAATATAAAGAAAGCTGGCACGCTTTCTTCACACTCTAGAGTATTGAAAACCTCTTTGAATTTTAAACATGCTTTTATGAAACAAAACATCAAATATTCTAATATACAACGAAAGTATTTAAAATAGTGGATATAATGCTTTATAAAACTACGAGAAACAGGCCCAATGGTTTTGCCTTTCTCATATAAAAAGACTATGCAATCACTGTGAAAACCGACTTTACAACCGAGTGCCGAATATACCATATACCATTCGATTCAGCTCGACAAACTGACCAAATGTCTGTAACAAAAATATGCACTCACTTTTCTCGGAGATGGCTGAACCGATTTTCACAAACTTAGATTGAAATGAAAGGTCTCATAGTCCCATAATCTACTATTGAATTTCATTGGGATCCGACTTCCGGTTACGGAGTGATAGGGAAATATGTGAAAATTAAAATGTGCACTCAATTTTTTCGGAAATTGCTTAACCTTTTTTCAACTGGGATTCAATGAGGGGGGGGGGGGGGGGGTATGGAAAGGAGGGATTATAAGCAGTTGTTTGTAAACATAAAGATGAGCACTCGAAAGAAGTGCGCAGTGAGGTTTGCAACGGTGAGAATTGGGCAGATTATGTGATTGTTGTGTAATTTTTGACTTAGTTTTCGTTGATGCTTGATTACCGCAGTAACGTTTCGAACAAACCAACTTAAGGGCTGAGGACAGTACCGTAAAGTGGTAGGTTTTTTGCTATTTTCCCGTTTCAAATTATTTTTTTTGGAAACGGTGCAGAATGTAAAAAAACCCACCTGACAATGTCTTCGAAATTTAGTTGAAAATATTCCTTCAAATTTTCAGAATGATTCATTGAGTTTAGCGGTCGTGTTGTATTTTTTTTCTGACTGAAGAACTGCTGAAAATTGGAACGCTCGGAAATGCAATCCATGTAATGTCCAACCCATACGATAGATTTATGTGATAAAACTTCTTATCAAAATAATAAAATGTATGCTTACAACCCGGTACAGTTTGCTCATATACGAGAGAGTACAAGAGAAATACGATGCGCAAAGGGAATTGAACGACCCACGTGGTCGATTCAAAACTCAACACGCGACCCTCTGTCCTCAGACCTTAACTTGTTTGATAAATTCTTATTGAAAGAAACAAATGTTAAACTAGAAGAAGCCCCAAGGAAAAAAGCTACAAATTGATAACAGTAGGCCGCCAAAAAATTTGAATCGTGTTTTTGGTTGCGATGCATTCGTTATACGCAGCGATTGCTACGCTTTCTGCCTTGCAAATTTGGGCAAACATCTTCAACCGTAGTGAGTCCCTGATTTTGCACATAAATTCGTAGATTTACCTAAATCTTTATTTAATATCTTTCACGTCACACATCTTGAATGTCACTGTATTTCAAGGCTGTTTAGTTTCGCGAAACGGTCAAACTTTTGGTTGAAATCCGAGTTCGTTGCCAAAGTTTACCCTGCTCGAAAGCGTAGTTGTTTTTGACAGTTCGAAAGTTATTTCCTGGCACTTAAAAAGTCTTGCGAAAAGGCATTTCAGGACTTTGGTAAAAATCACTTGTTATTTTTGTACTATCAACGAAATAGTTTGAAATACTTTGTCAAGCTAAATAAGTTACGTAGTTCTGCTTATGTTCTCTGTATTCCTTCTCATTTTATTGTCAGCACCTGGTGAGTTTCAAATATCATATAGCTGAGTTGAAAAAGTATGTCAACTCTAAATAAAAGTCTGCGGACTTCAAATTGTCTATCAAAAATAATGCACGGAATGTGTTTAACTAGAAGAAAAAAAACGACAACGACGATTTAAAAAGTCTTTAAATTTTGATCAATGTCTCCAAAAAACGTGATTTTCAAAAGTTTGCAACTGAAACATGTCTGCAGCTTATTTTACACTGGGGAAAAAGCAACTAAGCGTTTCATATGGCTATAATTTATGAACCAAGAAGAAATCAATTTCATAAATGGGTCGAGATTTTCATAAACAGTAATGTGAAAATGTCATAATTTTTACTTATGGTTCCGTCATTTGCAAAAACATTTGCAAACGAGGAAAGAAGTTCGGATCCGAAATTTTCTATTACTTCAAGACAGTCAAAATGAAAAATGAATTATTGTCGCAAATTTTATTCATTCCAAGCTTGAAAACAAATGTTGAAAATTATTTATATATCACTTTTCGATATAGAAGTTTCTTCTTTAGAAATGAGTATCGTAATAGATTCTCAATAACTATGTTTTCATGCTGGAGAGCAATGTGTACCATTCCAACAATCAAAACACGGCCAAGCACTAACTATACTCCGAATGCATTGCTTCACGATCTTTTGTAACATTTCGAAGACACATATCAAGATATTCCGTTCAGGACTGACATATTGAAACTCCTCCAATCATTCATTTATCGACACGAACCTACACCTCAACTCAGGAGCTACTGTATCTGCTACTGCCTTTTTACATACCTTATGATCAAAAAAGAACCGGAATTTTCATTTCAAAATTTCCGCGCTTGTCCAATCGGTAAACTTTTATTCTCTCAACGTTGGCAACACTTTTATACACATTCTGTCAAATTTTGACGCATATCGTACGATTAGTTTTTGTTTGGCGTCTATACAAAGAAGTTGAAAAATTTTCGTGTGGCGATTTTTATAATGGATGAAAATTTAGAACAACGTGCGTGCATCAAATTTTGTGTTGCCAATATCAACCAATATCATCAACCAAGCACCGTACTCTCCAGATATGGCCCCGTGTGACTTTTTCCTCTTCCCCAGACTCAAATTGCTATTGCGGGGAACGCGTTTTGGGACCATAGAGACCATAAAAGAGAATTCGCTGCGTGATATAAAACTTGTATGGAAAATTGGATCAAGCGTTTACATGCATGTATTGCCGCAGGAGGCGATAATAAAGAAATTTATTAAAAATTGAAATTTTGCGTTTTTCAATAAAATTCCGGTTCTTTTTTGATCATAAGGTAGGACAAGAATCCAATTATCTACTCGAAGAAGAATTCTAATAACTTCCATTAGCAAGATAACATAGGAGATCGGAAATCCTCCTTCAGTATTCATGCTATACTCCTCATTTTACTGTATAAGTTTTGCCCATATGATGTGATGTGGAATCAAACAAGTTTTTCAGCGAGGCCAACTAAATCCTACTACAGCCCGGAGCATTGTCGTTGTATGATTGCCGTGTTCATTGGGGTGCCAATATTTTAGAGTCATCTTTAATTTCGTATGACCACTTCAAAAAAAAGTCCCTAGGCAAAATATGAGCTAAATCGGATATGGGTATGGCCCGGCGGTTAAAGTTTGATAATTTTCGATTTTGAAAAATCACCTTGGGGAATAAAATCTAGTGCCATCTCGAAAAACACAGGTTTTTTTAATGTCGACTATCTGAGACTAGGACATTTTTTTTTAATTTTCGAAAACCAAACGTCTTAGAATTACATGAAACGTCGATAATTGGTGCTATCTTAAAACTCTGAGACTTCGAAAAGTTTTGAGATTTCTGTAAGCTTGAGCTTGAGCCACCACCCCTGGTTGCTACTCCGTTCCTGATCGGGATTAGCTGAAATTGTACAGGGAGTTTCTAGATGATCCGACCTGGGACTGGTAAATCATCCTTCAATGTACATCTTCTGGTAATCCCAGAATTCATTGATCAGTACCGGCGCCAGCCAGGTCCGAACGTAGATCGTCTAAGGAATGGGAAGAGATGTTAGTCCAACACTAATTTTACTCCACAAGTGTCACGGGAGAAGGATATTTGTTAGTAAAAATTTCAGTATTGGTATTATTCGCGCGCGATCCAGTATGCTTCGGTTTCAAGATGCTCGGATGCACCACTAAACTCACTGACTTCCCGAGTGAACGTTTCAACAATAGCCTATATTGAAGTCCCGCGAAGTCTTGATTCACAGCTCTTTTTCGAGGAAACTTATACGTGATACAAAATAAACGAGTGAATAGGATTTAGTCAAAATAGTTGATTCATTGCATTGACATATTCTAAACAGTTTTTATAAAATCACATTACTACATTATTTACTAAATTATTTATTAATTATATTGGTGGATCTGGGTGGATTATTGCTTGAAATATTAATATCAACTGTTTTTACTATGTATTCAATATACCGATATATGTTATCTCTGTTATTAACTTTGTAATATCAACGGATTTGCGCAATAGTTGATTTTTATCATTCAATTTATAATCCTGAAGGACAATCAATAACATGGAAGAAGAAAACATTCCAAATAAAACTTTTCTCCGAAGCTAGACGGAAATTGATAGGTTGAATGAAGAGATAATTTAGTAAAATAGAGTAATCAGGAATGAAACATTGAAAATATCTGATAACTGAAAGGAAAAAGAAACTCCTGCAATTGTCGCTTTTTACGACATGGAAGCAGGAACCCAGTGGATCTATTCTCGGTTCATTTTTTTACGCCGGATTCCACACGGCATCTAGGCTGGTATTGTCCGGAGAGAGCTAATAGGTACTATCAATCTCTTAGTGGACCCCAGCCCCTGAGACTTTGAAAAATTTTGAGATTTCTGTAATCGAAAAAACTGTTTTGATGTCAAGTGTCTTAGTATTAATTGAAATGTGGAGATTTGCAGCCGAATTCCGGTGTTAGAAGCGATTTATTAACCCAGGTGCTTCTATTTTTGTCGCCTTTTACAGCCTGGAACAAGACTCCAGTGCGTTAGTTCTTGGTTGCCATCTCCGCAACAAGTAAAGCCAACCAAATTTGTCTTACTTGACCCCATCAAAATCCAAATTGGCTCATTTAGATCTTCTCGAAGGAATTTTTCGAAATTACTTTCGCTAGCAAGATAAATTAAAAATCCTCCTTCAGTGTCCACGTTCTACCCTACACATTATTGTACAAGGTCAAACCATCTGGTATTGAATCGAACAAATTCTTCAGCCTAGCCAACTAGATTCTGTTATAGTCAGGAGCATTGTCGTTGCATGATTGCAGTACTCATGAGGATTAAAACATGATTTTCATTAAACAAATTGTTGGACTATGAAATATCAAATAACCTTTCACATCACCTGCATTGAGACTAATAAGCATCTCACTTTACCGGTAAATGTCCAACCAATAACCGTTCATCTTTCTCCACAGTCGAAGTGAACCGTCAACTCCACTACCAGGGCCACCGCCCCGCAATGGACTACGGTCTCCCGCAACCGCCAACAGCAGCCGCACATCGCTGAACCTTAAACCAAAAACGCAAATCTCATCTGTCTACACGCAGCTGTCATCCATCAAGCACTCGAACTACAACGGGCCCGTTTCCAATGCAGCTCTGGCCACGCTGAGCCACAAACGATCTTCCCTGGGTTCCAGTGGTAACCTTAGCAACATACCAACTACCGGTGGCAGTGGTGGCGCGCCTACGAAAACCGTTCGTACCACCCACATCGGTAACGTGTTGACATCTAGCAAATTCCACCAAGCAAACTCTAGCCCAACAAGCACGTCATCATCGCAACCGCCAACCGCTAACGGTACCAAATTGTTCAAAAGCTCAGTTCGTACTCAATTCAACGGCGGAAATTCCGCATCGCCCACCAAAGTCAGTGCGGTTTCACCCAGGCGAACTTCCGCCATCAAACCGCCATCTTCTTTCGGGAACAATGCATTCCCGGATACACCGCCTACTTCGCACAAATCCAAATCGGCACCGGTTACCCCCATGATAGAACGTGTATCCTCGTCTCCACAACAAGCCTGCGGTGTGCAAATCGTTATCGAAAAAGGCGATAATGTCATCAAACCAGTTAGTGTGAAGGAAAATGGCTTTTATGGACCGCAGAACGGTTGTCCCCAGGCACAGCAGCCAGACGACGGTAACAATAACAAACGCAACGGTCAACCGGAGAGTGATGATGGTGATTACAAAGAGACGGAAAAGGACGCGATCAACAGTAAGATCAATAGTGTTAAACTAGCAAACGGATTGACTGGGTGTAATGATACAAGTAGTAGTAAGGAAAGTAGTTTAGTTATCTAGTATGATAAGAGAATGATTATTTATATATTTAAATAAAACAAAAACAAAACCTTTGAAAGCAAATCTGGTAAATACTATGCATAAATGTGATCCTATAACCTAAATTATGTGCTTAATAAACAAGTATTTACTCGATGCAACATTTATAGTACACCTTTGAATATTGACATACGGGCTTGAGCATCTAGAAGAAGAAGAAAAAATACTACCTAGGGCATGGCAGTTCAATTTGAACTGCTTTAAGCACTGACGCGCCGAAGGCGAAACGCGAAGAAATAGAAACCAAGCAGATTTTTGGAACAACCATACAATCAACAAGTCCATTTTGTCAAATAGAACATTTCCGTTTTTGGACACGCAATCGCGGGAACGTATTCTGTCAAAATTGAAATGCTAGAAAGAAGCTAAAAATTGTGACCTAGATAAAATTGTTTTCTACTCTACTAGAGATTTGTGCAATCATATTAGACATGCTGTTTTTTTTTATTTTAAATCCTATTGAATTTAAGTTTTTATCATTATTTCAATGACGTTGAACATTCGAGCGCCCTAGCGGTTGCCGGTAACGAATAGCGAATACATATTACTATTATTATTATTATTATTATTATTACTATTATGAATATTAATAACAACATTATTCTAATGGATGAGTTTAAAACAAATTCTAAACTTCCTATTGATCGACATAAAACAAAAAGCTCTGAGTTCCAACGAACTGAGTATTGAGTGAAACTCAATCCTCCAGACAGTATAACACACAATTCAAAGTAAACTCAATATACATACATACCAACCAACCAACCAACCAATCAACCCGAGCAACTATAATCTGTACCGAATCGGGATAGTGAACCGATCGATCGACCCAGCAACATAAAATTGTGAACGTAAAAATTTTGAATCGGTATCAACTCTGCAAACCAGCCGTTTGGCCGTACATTTGGGATACGTTGATTACTGTACATTTAATGGAAAATATATTTCCCAGAAGTTCAAAAGTTTGCTTTCTTTTTTTCTCTGATGATGACGAACTGAACTGTCCGAAATACCTGAATTGACCTGCTAGGAAAAGTAAAGCCTTTGTATTACACTTTTCTTTTATGGAATTCGACCTTCTGCTTTGCCACCAACGAAATTCACACTTTCTTCCCATGCTTAAGCTTTTTGGAAGCGCATTGATGAAACGGAATTATATGCGATCACGTCAATCCATACTTGCTTATCAGTCAGCCTAGTCCTGTGGTGTTCTACTTCGTGAATTCCCCTCCACTTGATCGATCCACCTTGCTCTCTTTGGTCCTCTTCTTCTTCTTGTCCTAGCCGGACTAGATTCACCATTTTCCATTGCCGTCCGATTTCAGCTGTCCGTACGATGGCTGGTTCTCCAAGCAGCTGTTGCAATTCGTGGATCATACATCGTATCCACTTTCCGTCTTCCATCTGAGCTCCGCTATAGTTGGCCGCAGCACCTTTTTTTCGAGCACTTAAGGCGCGTTGGTGCTCTTTCAACATTGTTCAGGTCTCGTGGTCATAGAGAACAACCGGTCTAATAGGCGTTTTGCAGATGGTCAATTTCGTGCGACGGCATACTTTACGCGATCGAAAGGTTTTCCACAGTTCAAAGTATACACGATTTCCTACCAAAATACGCCTCAAAATTTTACTGCTGGTATCATTATCGGCGGTCTGTTCCTTTCATTTATATTGAACGAGAGACAAAAGTGTCCATCATACACACACACGTCCAATAAAATTTCTGCCGTGCTACATACTTTTACTTACATACAATTTCGCAGAATTCGGTAATTTTTTACCGAATTTTCAACAGCTGAACGTTCGGTAATCAGTTCGGTAATTCAATTAATTACTGACCGTTCGGTAATAAAAATTTTGTTGAACTGTCAAGCAAACCAAATGGGATCATCTAACGAATAGTTCGGTAATTATTTTATTTCTGTATTTATTTTTGTCGTGAATACGACTTACTCTACTATGGGACGCCTTTTCAATATTTATATGATGGGTTTTTGGTCGTGAATATCTTTTATTGTATCCAATGAATCAACATAATGTTTGCTACATGCCATCTGAAATATGATCACAATTTTATGATAAAATTTTCAGTTGTGTGACATAATCTCAAAAAATTCAAAATTGCTCTTTTCTGAAACGTTTGGTATCAACGAGTCTCAAAGAGGAAAACACATGACGCTTGTTTGCCTCTCTCGTATTTTGAAAGCTCATAGCTCAGTGATCTGTGGAAAGATTTGTTTAATCTAACTACTAATAGATTCGAAATTTTTCAACTTGAACGTGTATTACAACAACATTGAAGTGTTTCAATAGTGCACTACTGAAAAACCTGTCTGATTTGACCCATTTCTGCACCAGCCAATCAGATCAGCGTTCTGAGAAAGAGATCAAAATATCCGCTGCTCCATCGAAGTTAAAAAAATTGTGCCGTCACTAACACATTCAATTACGACGGCAAGGCTCTCTCGCAATGCGAAAATGAAAGTACTGATGTAGAAAACATCTTTATGCTAGTATGGGTGTGTCACAGAAAACAGATTTTATAAAAATTCACAGTTTTTTATAAATATTTCATAAAAATGACAGATTTTAAAAATGTTTTTCACAGATTTTGACAGATTATGTTCGTAAATGTGGTACACAGCAAAGACATCATATTAACAAGATATCCAGCTCTCACATTTCCCGGACAAATCATTGGCAACATCCTTTTTTGCGAGCATGGCGCCCTCAGGTCTTACAAGCCAGTTGTCGTATGTTCGAGCCCCGACCTGGAAGGATTCGTAGTGTCAGTAGGATCCATAGTACTAACCATACAATGATTCTGTACACTAAGGATCGGCTGCGAAGTCTGTTGAAACAGAAAGGCCACATTCCACAAAAGGAATGTAATGCCAAGACTTTGCTTTGGAGAGAGATGTCAAATTTGTGCGCACCAAAATAGCAGCACTGTGCACCCATACAATTGATATGATATGTTCAAACGTACGCCGTTTAGAAAAAGTTCTTCCACTTTTCTTTATCAATAGAGAAAATCTCTCCGTATTGGGACATAGTTTTACAAATATATGAATCGGTAACCCTTGAGGGAAGATCATGCACACGCACTGAGAATAGATGATAGTTCAAGGAGGCCAAATCAGGTGACCAAGGTAATTGGAACTCTAAACCGTTGATTTTAATCATCGCTACGCTCAAGTCTTTAATCGCTCCCTTAATACACGCTTAAACTTGCATTTGTTTCTGTTTTGAGATAGTCCTCAAAAAGTATACTATGGCAATCCCAGAATACCGAAATCATTATCTTTCGACCCTTTGAGCCGCTTTTACAGGCACTCGTACCGCTTCGAAGCACGCCTTCAGCCCATTGTCGGGTAATCGTTCTGTTCTCTGGCGTAATATAATGGATCCAGCCAAACAAGTATACAAAGTGCGCTTGCGTTCGTCTTTTTAATCTTAAATAAGTCTGTGTGGAATCCAGCAGTACGATAACTTTCTCGTCTGCCGAATCGTGCCAACTACGACTAGCTCGCACACTTTCTCTTTACACACAGTTTTATTATTATTATTATTATTGTTGTTCATTTTCCCCAGTTTTAACCTCTATTTTATGCAGTTTTGACACTATTCTATGAAACTGTTTAGTTGGTCTTGTTACTGCCTGCTTTCGATAACCACGAAACTCTCAAAACCTCTATCTCTCGGTATAGGTAATCTGCAGGATCAACAGCTCCATAATATTTATAAAACATTTTTTTCTTTGTTATGGTCTCTGATTTCGGGAGGGCCAGGCCTTTGATTTTTTACTTCACACAGCAGCTATATGAAGCAGGCCCCCTTAATGGAATTGAATTTTACCTGATTCATAAATTTTTACGTGACGAATGATTTTGATTTTAAAGTCACGGAAATAAAATAATTACATTGAATTGATTCGTAAGTCCAACGTTCAAGATTATAAAACATCGTGTTTTTGCCTCAGTGTGAAATCAAATGAAATAATAGTTTAAACGCCTGAAAGTAGATTTATTCATGTCACATACCTAGCTCGCATGTAATCAGTGTTGCTAAATTAAATGAACAAAAACTCCGAGAATACTTTATTAAGCACAGGTTATAAAACATATTGTTATAAAAATAAATCATGTTTTCTCTTTACTTTCCCGAGCCCCGACCTGGAACGATTTGGCTGCGAAGTCTGTTGTAACAGAAAGGCCAAATTCCACAAAAGAAATGAAAGGCCAAGACTTTGCTTTTTACATTACTCGATCAATTGATGTTTTTGTACAGAAAATAAAGAACTCGATCAAAATACAGAATGAAAATTTTACATTAGATTGATACATTTCTATTTAACCGAAATACAAAATAGGAGTGATTAAATGATCTGAAATGCATTTTGCTACCTCAAAAAATGGAGTCCGATAATCCATATAGAATCGTACCACGAATGTCCAAGGATTTTCTGTTTTTCGAATAGTACTACTAAATTCAGATTGAAAATACATGTATTCAAAATCCTTTACATATTTATCATTATTCTTGATTAACCGTTCCCGCGTGATCAAGATCCATCAAATACAATACAAGATCGATCATAACTCTTTCACTTCTCTCCGTTAGCCCTTTACTTCTTCTCCTTCTCCTTGAACTTCTCATCACCCTTTCCACCACGGATACGACCGGTACGACGGGCAGCAATAAGACCGACCTTGCGACCTGGTGGCGTTCCTCGCTTGACGGTCGATGCCTTACCGATATGCTGGTGATTACCACCACCGTGCGGATGTTCGACGGGATTCATAGCCACACCACGTACCTTCGGCCAGCAGTTACGTTTCACCTTGTACTTGTGGTAGGCACGACCTGCCTTCAGGATCGGTTTGTCAATACGACCACCACCGGCAACGATTCCAACCATGGCTCGGTTAGCAGATGGTAGAACTTTCTTAGCACCCGACGGTAACTTTACACGGGTGCGTTTGGTGTCCGGATTGTGAGCAATGACCGAAGCGTAGTTACCCGAGGTACGTGCAAGCTTACCGCGATCTCCGGTTTTTTCTTCCAGATTGCAAACAATGGTACCTTCCGGCATCAGACCGATTGGCAGCACGTTTCCGATCTGCAGCTGGGCACGTTTGCCGCAGTACACAAACTGTCCGGTGTACATACCCTCGGCCGCAATGAACAATTGTTTACGCAACTTGAACTTGTACGGATCGCGGAAGTGTACCACGGCCAACGGAGCACCGCGACCAGGGTCGTGGATGATTTGCTGAAACGAAAACAAATGCATTTATTGATTTCATTGATAAAAATTATAAGTGCTATCGTAATGGATAAATTTCTATCGAAAAGTATGCAACAAGAAGTGAATGGCAGCGAAAATTGTATTCCAATTAAGTAATGCCAAACAATTTGATATTCAACAAAATACTCATCAAACTTTTAGGGCCATAAAATAAAGTTCATAATATGTTAATCTTGAAACTAACTAATCACTCCGTTAATTTATCAAAATATATTCCTTTCTCAACTAGAACATGTATAATCGTATGGAGTCTACTCACCTTCACGACTCCCTTCAGGTAACCGTGACGTTCGGCATAATCGAGGGCACGCAGCTTAGGCTCTCCCTTTCGCTTTTTGGTGTGAGCAGTGAAAACAGACCCGGCACCTTTACGCTGTGCACGAATGACGCGCCCCATAGTGGCGTTTTATCGACTGAAATTTATAGATAAACATAATTATTAAAACGTTATTTACTATTATACCGAGCGACGGAAATCGCAACTAGCGAAAAACCAATGAAAAACCGCCATCTAGGACACAAAACGTCAACACCGTAGATTCGTGGAACATCAAAACAATATTCAGAGCAAACATTTCAACACTTTTTGCACGAACGTAACCAAAAATGTCACAGCTTTTGTAATTCAAAACACAAACTAGCATTGGTTGATCGATTATCACTCAAAATAATGGATAAATTAACTTACGGGGCTATAAAATTAGTTTAAATGATACACAAAATGTGTGTTCACTTGACTCAGGTACGAGCCGGAAAGAAAGAAAGAAAGAAATGTCTAACTAGCGGAACTGGCGAAACGCAACCATCCCATTTGACAGCACACAAAACTGTCAAGTGGTGCATTCTGCGTTTAATGAGGGGTACCAACCACGATGTAAAATACCCTGGTGATCACGTTTTTCTATGTGTTAGCACGGTTGTCATTATATTTTGGAATAACAGAGAGACGTGTAGAAGAAAAAACATAAACAAATGAAGTTCCGGGAGTTGCTTTTATGAAAATATTTAGAGTTGGTTCGGTTTGCGAAAATATTGACAGTGAAATTAGGTGTTTTGTTCCGGGATGTTTCAATCGTTTTCATCACCTGCATTTGAAATGCTACTCACAGCACAATCACTCCATTATTCATGATAACTGTAATAGATACCACAGTGCGATCCGCCAAATCCTTCCTCCAATGAAATAAACAGAATCGGATGTGTGTAAAATTTTCTTTACTTCGACTTTACCTTGCAAGCCCTTGAAGAAAAAATGTCCAGATTTTCAAATAGTGCCAAAGATTCGCCAGGCTGCGCGACAACTGGAGTAACTTAGAAGTGAAATCCCGACCTGAACTGGTCGTTTGTTTATGTTTACGTACTTGAATCCCGGCGCGCCATACTTAATTTCGTGAGAAAATTACCAACACAACCAAAACTCTCTTATCACGCCACCAGTGTATTTTACGTCGTGGGTTCCAACATCTGCTGCACGCACAGAAAAGGAGCATGTTTAAAATAACAGAACAGCTAGAGTAAATTCATTAGCTAGAAGTTTTGTATGGAAGATCTATAATGTCTATGTTGATTCAATTCTGCTATGCAGTTATATCAAGAAAATTTTGTTCAATTTATCTATGATCTAGTCGATCCACTGCTCTGATGCTGAAGCAGTTTCCACGAGAAAAAATTTTCCCACTCGGAAAATCCGTTTTAATTATTCGCTTTAACATAACCGATTTGCAGTTTGTTTTGTTTACATTTCTCATGTCTTCAAAATGCAGTAACCAAGGTTACGGTAACTGTTAATAAAAATCAATAATTTATCAACATGTGTTGCCAGTTTCAACATTTTTTATGGGACTACGTTTTGACCAGCCCGGTGGCAACAATAAGGCGCTCTAGCCAGTGCTGTCGTAACCAACATCTCGGTCCATCAGGGCCTTCAAAGCTAGCAAGTCAGTGAGAGCAAAGTAAACAAATACAACACTTCATCGATTGTGAAAGTCAGTATAGCAATTTGGCACCGCACGTTTTATAACGATATCAAATTCATAACCAAACATATAAAAATCAACTTTGTTTCAACAAATCACAGATATTTAGAATGAAAATTTTTTTATTTATGTTTACATACTTCTTCGTTGTTTTCGTCTTTGCGGAAAAGATGATGGTCACAAAAACATGGCGGCCCAGCAGGGACTTGGTTTTGACATTACCAGTTACTGAGGGGTAGTTAAATTTACGATACAGTTTTAATAGACGAGTGGCATGTCGTGTCGTCGATGTGGTATCCTGAATTATGTAATATCCACATTGGGTATGATTGGGTTAGCGTGTAGCAGTTGGTGAGAGTGCGGAATGACGGTGGCTTGCGTTGAGTCAAAGGCCGCGATGGAGTGTACAGAATATAAGTGGATATCTGCGGAAAAGGAGAATATCACAGTGTCGTTGGTTTGAATTAACCGTATCAATTTAATTTATTATTAATTTCAAACCAAATCCACACGATGAATATTGGAATCTTCGAGAAAGTTTTTATAATGGCTCAGAAGTAATCTAAATAAATTTACATTTACAATTTTTCCTTTTTATCGTGGAATTATCGTGGAATGATTCGCTTTTTTAATTCCAGCTAATTAACTGATATGCTAAACACGGCCGCCTGCAGGTGTTGAGACTCTTTCCCGCTAGCGAGAAATTTTGGCAACCCGCAGATGCCTGAACAGCCGAGTGCTCGAGAATCATCTCGCCCAAGTTTCATTTGACCGAGATTTTCGGTTTCGAGAAAACTTTAAATTACCGAGATCTTCGTCGCTTTTGGAAACAAATTACCGAAATTGTCAGTGTTCAATCATGTGAGCTAATGCCGGGTTTTTAATCAATTAAAATACAATTGTAAATATAAAATAAACATTACAGTTAAAACACATTACATTACAGTTATTTCAACATTATGTTCGCTGTTGAACAAATAAGCTAGGAAATGTAAAATAAGAAAAAATGTGTCCTATGAAGAAAATATTGCCAAACATATACGCCTTAGAATGGATGCACTTCCATGTTATTTACAGTAGGGAACACAATTCGATTTTCCGCAGAAAATCAGATTTCGGCTAAAACGAAAGTAACTAACAATAAAACATTGAACATTTAAAAATAATATCATACCGGAGTCCAATCAATTTCATGTAGTAGATTAGCGAGGATCTTTATACTTTTGCAGGATTTCTTGTCACGAATAATCGTCGAACATTGAACAAATTTGTTCTTAATATCACGAAACATATCACTATATTTGGATTCAATTTTTATTTGCAACTAACTCCACATATAAACACATGCACTTATTTACATCACTCAGCTTTGCACTGAAGAAAATTTGCTACTTTGATGAATCACCGAATTTCGGTTTACCGAGATTTCGGTAAGTTGATATCATTAATTTGCTGATTTCGGCAAAACGACCAATTCTTGGTAAACACGGTAATCTAAAAAACCGAGTATCAGTATGACATTTTGAATTACCGAGAAATCGGAAATAATAAACCGAATGTTTTAGGAAAAGCTATCTTAGCCGGATTTTAAGTGTGAAGAATTACATATCATGTTTGATAGTAGAAAGGCTGCACACTTAAAACCAATTTTCGAGCTCGGTAAAGTAAAATGCCGAGACAGATCGGTAACACACAATTGTGCTGCTTGCTCAGGAATCAATATTATGTTTTCTGAGATTTGCTGATTTTTCAGCAAAATGCATCTTTTTGTCTTTTTGCAATTATGACGAAATCAGCAAATGCGTTGCCAAATTTTTTAAATATATGTGAGCTTTTGCCGTAATTCGGCTAGACAACTGTCATTCACGTTTTAATTTTCGCTTTGCACTACGCAGTTATTTGCTGACGAAATATTTCAAAGAATTAGAATTAGAAAATTTGGAAAAAAATAGTCCAAAAGGAACACGTGGTAATCTATGATCTATCCAGTAAATATAATATATTATAGTATATGTTGAAGAACTTCAACAGCATGTCAATCAACATATTCGAAGTTTATTCCAAAGTGCATATTTAACAATTGCATGTTTTTGAAACATAAGTAATGTAATGTATATTTTGTCTATGTTTATACGGAAATAAAGTGAAATCTTGATCGCCAATTTAATGTTTACATTTAAAAATAAACCATTCTTTATCTTTACGTTTCGTCTTAGACTCGTCAGTGCAGAGCAGTTCAAATTGAACTGCTTACTGCGAACTTAAACAGTTCAATTTGAACCGCTAAGCAGACGTAAAGTTATTGCTATTTGCAACACACTTGTAATAAGCACCGAAGTGCTAAGTCTTTCCTGACGTGCCGAACGAAAACAAGTTTCGACTAATACTGGCCGATTCAGATGGTCATTTAGGGGTTAACCTTATTTTGTGCTAGGGCACATAACCAATTTCACTATCTTTACGTTTCGTCTTAGACTCGTCAGTGCAGAGCAGTTCAAATTGAACTGCTTACTGCGAACTTAAACAGTTCAATTTGAACCGCTAAGCAGACGTAAAGTTATTGCTATTTGCAACACACTTGTAATAAGCACCGAAGTGCTAAGTCTTTCCTGACGTGCCGAACGAAAACAAGTTTCGACTAATACTGGCCGATTCAGATGGTCATTTAGGGGTTAACCTTATTTTGTGCTAGGGCACATAACCAATTTCACTATCTTTACGTTTCGTCTTAGACTCGTCAGTGCAGAGCAGTTCAAATTGAACTGCTTACTGCGAACTTAAACAGTTCAATTTGAACCGCTAAGCAGACGTAAAGTTATTGCTATTTGCAACACACTTGTAATAAGCACCGAAGTGCTAAGTCTTTCCTGACGTGCCGAACGAAAACAAGTTTCGACTAATACTGGCCGATTCAGATGGTCATTTAGGGGTTAACCTTATTTTGTGCTAGGGCACATAACCAATTTCACTATCTTTACGTTTCGTCTTAGACTCGTCAGTGCAGAGCAGTTCAAATTGAACTGCTTACTGCGAACTTAAACAGTTCAATTTGAACCGCTAAGCAGACGTAAAGTTATTGCTATTTGCAACACACTTGTAATAAGCACCGAAGTGCTAAGTCTTTCCTGACGTGCCGAACGAAAACAAGTTTCGACTAATACTGGCTCTGCACTGACGAGTCTAAGACGAAACGTAAAGATAGTGAAATTGGTTATGTGCCCTAGCACAAAATAAGGTTAACCCCTAAATGACCATCTGAATCGGCCAGTATTAGTCGAAACTTGTTTTCGTTCGGCACGTCAGGAAAGACTTAGCACTTCGGTGCTTATTACAAGTGTGTTGCAAATAGCAATAACTTTACGTCTGCTTAGCGGTTCAAATTGAACTGTTTAAGTTCGCAGTAAGCAGTTCAATTTGAACTGCTCTGCACTGACGAGTCTAAGACGAAACGTAAAGATAGTGAAATTGGTTATGTGCCCTAGCACAAAATAAGGTTAACCCCTAAATGACCACCTGAATCGGCCAGTATTAGTCGAAACTTGTTTTCGTTCGGCACGTCAGGAAAGACTTAGCACTTCGGTGCTTATTACAAGTGTGTTGCAAATAGCAATAACTTTACGTCTGCTTAGCGGTTCAAATTGAACTGTTTAAGTTCGCAGTAAGCAGTTCAATTTGAACTGCTCTGCACTGACGAGTCTAAGACGAAACGTAAAGATAGTGAAATTGGTTATGTGCCCTAGCACAAAATAAGGTTAACCCCTAAATGACCATCTGAATCGGCCAGTATTAGTCGAAACTTGTTTTCGTTCGGCACGTCAGGAAAGACTTAGCACTTCGGTGCTTATTACAAGTGTGTTGCAAATAGCAATAACTTTACGTCTGCTTAGCGGTTCAAATTGAACTGTTTAAGTTCGCAGTAAGCAGTTCAATTTGAACTGCTCTGCACTGACGAGTCTAAGACGAAACGTAAAGATAGTGAAATTGGTTATGTGCCCTAGCACAAAATAAGGTTAACCCCTAAAAAACCATTCTTTGTTTAATTTCAATTGTTGAAGGCTTAGTAATTCATAAATTTCACTTCGTTACTTTTGCCGAACATTCAGAAAAGGTTATGCCAAATAATCAGTTCTAGCAGACATAGCCCAAATACAAATACAAAAACCTAAACGCCGTCTTACATTCAGGACTCGATGATGTCCTTGGATGTAGATGTTTTCATATCCATTTTAATACAGGGTTTACTGTAGTGAATAGCGTGTTGACAATAATGACCAGTAGCCATCTGATTGTCTTAGGTAACAAGCGATTTGCATGGAATCATTGTGTCCTGACCGGAGGTAACATTAGAAGGTAGAGCCATTATTAAGCATATATGTACGTCGTAGCATATGAAAGTTCACATAGGTTTCTCTAAGAGGACTGAAGCGATTTTTGTCTGATGGCGCATGGCGACTGTATTCGGAGAAATAACAACAGCTTTTATTGTTTTCAATATATTTAGATAAAGTTTACCTTATTCACATATCAAGTTTGACTTTTGATAGACATTGTTTTATGTGTTAAGTAGAATTTTACACAATGAAGCCTATTTACAAGTACAAAAATATGCTCTATATTTGAATGTTGTGTTGAATTTTTTTGCCGATTTTAAATACGTGAACGTAAAAAAACAATTTATTAACAAAAACTAACCACTGTTCAGATGCAGTAAATTCAACGAATTTAAACATAAGTAATTTCACCAAAAGAATTAACTACAGGCTAAACAAGGTTGAAGCTGGAGATAAAACTCAGAACATCGATTGCACGAATTTGAGTGTTGACAGTTCTCAACAGACGTATTAGCACTACAATCCCTAATTCACACCTACTGATTATCGGCTTTCGAACTAACAGTATAAGAGATGATTTTAAACTTGCCTTGACGTAGGAAATAATACAAATATGATGACTGGTAGAGAATTATCAAATTAAAAGGGAATGTTTCAAGTGAACTAAACTATGACTGCTATATGAAATCGGTTATACTCAACTAACGTATCTTAAGAAATAGGCATACGTGTCAATTCACCGCTTAGGATACGTTAGTTGATAGGCAAAGTTGTAATGTTCGATTGTTGTATCACAAAACCTTTCCAAAAGCGTTCGCCCCTAACGCTTCCCAGTAGAATTTGAATCAAATCAAATATATTGACTTCGAACTAGAAACACTTCGATCGATTGAACGGCTTTCGTCCTATCCTGTGATGTTTGTTAGGAGTTAATGCGCTGACAATGCGTGCGGTCTCCGAACTTCTGTTTATTCTAAGCGATACACGATACTCAGTAGAAGAACAGCAGCCGTTCTTGAGCAGATGATGACAGCAAACGCCAGGTTCGCTTGATGCTAATATACTGAACCAGAGCCCGGACACAAATCAAGAAGCCGAATGCCATTATAAGCCACCAAAGCCAGGAGTTTTCGTGTGATGCAAAGTCTGTCGAGTGTTTGACGATGAGAGTCCACTTGGCCAGGGATAGACCGAAACCGGACAGCGCTCCATACCGAGCAGCGATAGTGTGACAGAAGCATGTCAACATTAGGAAACCAATCCAGTTAAATAAAAATGCAACCAGAAATGCCGTCACAAACACAATGTCCGTTCCAAGAAGACTGTTATCGGCATTGATGTTTTCTCCATCCGCGTCAATAGCTATAAAAGTAACAGCTGGTCCTCCACCGACACCTCCTGCGGAACGTCCCGTTGGTCCCAGCGGAAGTCCCGTAATGCTTGGAGGCGGAGGTGGCATTTGTCCCATACCCGGCGGAATCGGTAGTTCATGGTTGATCATCTTTTCCATCTGTACCTCCTCGTACGTCGGCAGCTTGGTTGATATTTCCTGAGGCTGTTGTACGTACTGTTGATGGGCATTGTTATCGGTGGCCTCATATGGTGGAGGGGCACTAAAGTCCGCTTTGGGCGGAGGTAAGTCGTCGTTGTTGTTGTTGTTGTTGGCCGGAGGCATTTTCCTTTGAGTGGCTGGAAATAAAAATAGTTGCAATAGATCAGAAATCAGATCGACAAAACGTTTCAAGTGCATGGTAACTGTTCAATTTATGATTGCATTGCAATATTAATCGACCTTGACCTTCGCGACTGCCTGGTCGTGGATATTTTATCTTCAACTATGAACTCTACTAGGTACCTGCATATTCAATTTACAGGAAGTGAACAATAATGACATCCTTAAGTTGTTTTCTAAATACGCATAATAATTATTGTAAAATCAACGATCATCAATCCTAATATTAATCTACACTCTTGCTCATGAAAATGTAATTATCCATAGTTTTTTTATATAGAGCTATCGCGTGCCTGGAACTGTGTAAAATTATCGATTTTTTTGCCTCTACAGACAAGAGAAAAGCAATCAAAACAAATTTGAGATGCACTAATTTTGATATGCTCGTTTCTTTTCTTTGCAGGTGTTGATGACGAAAGCTGCATTCCCTCTGATATAATACTGTTAATTATATTTTCCATCGAATTCGGTCGTTTCCCAACATCACAAAACCTTGTAAATTGCACAAAACGTAAAATATGCCCTACCTCTAGTTTTACTCTCACGATTCTTCTCTCTACCTTCACTGAAACAAAACACTTTTTTTCTATAGCAACAAATAATTTAATAGCGAAGTTTAATAACAAATTTAGTTTTTATGAGGGATAAAATTCTCGAACAAATAATTTTCCGATCTCCGACTTAATAACTTGTGTAATATTTTCTTTCACAAGTCGTCAGCTAACTTTTCACTGTTCATTTTGATACGTCATTCGCTCATATCTTATCCGAGTAAATGGAATGCCCAGTGAGTGTTGAAAACAAGGGTGCTAGATGTGTTTTATAGTATGTTCACATTGGCGACAGCTGTTCGTTTGGAATGACAGCTCCCAGTTCCAAACGAGCGAACGACCTGTCAATTCAATGTAAAGCTAATGGAATGTTTTGAATTGTTGCCAAAATTACGGATGAGATGTCGTCACTCTGGTTATAGGCACTCTATTATAGGGATATACTTGATATCCGATGATATCATATGCAATATCACTTGATATCCCATACAATTTGATGTCAACGCGTATCACCATTTTGGCATGATATCCGGGATGTCATGTACGATATCATGTCTAGTTGTCAAAAATCGCAACTAGCAACACGGATAATGGCATTGAACGCACTCATTTATGAACGTCACTTTGAGAGTGAAGATAAACAATCATCAAGGCGTTCGGAGACAATTAAATGCAAGACATCAATTATTTATTGAATTGTAGGAGAGAAAAGCAATATTATTGATCTTACTCCTAATGGGAACATTCAATATGTCAACTTGATTGTCAAACGATATCATTTCGATCATATGTGAACACTTCCACGTGATATGCGTATCATCTCGGTATATCAAGTGATATAAGCGCTAATGTGAACATGGTATTATTCATTATCATTGCGAGAAGTTGTTCGAGTTTTACAGCTCACGAGCAGAGTTGCCAGGTTATTTTTTCAAAAATCTGTCAAAACTCAAAAATTTATCTGGATTTGTGTGGCTCTCACTATATACAAGGAAATTTTTGCCGGGCTTCATTTTCAGTGAGCACCCACCTCCTCTCCCCACCTATCGTATATTGGCCAAAACCGTAAAGATCTAGTAAGATCTGACTAAATCTAGGAAAAAATGAAAAGTCTGGGAAAATCTGGCAAAAGATCTGGTTTGTTTGAGTGTCTGGCGAAACGAGGAAAATCTGGCATTTGCCAGACAAATCTGGCAACCTGGCAACGCTGCTCACGAGTAGTAATTGAAGAGTCCATTCAGCGTGTTCACGAGATAGCGTGATGGTGATGCTTCGGACATATCCCAACACATTTTTTTAAAAAGTGACATTTAGAAAAAAAAAATTAGACGAAATTCACCTTTTACCTTATTTTTTAGTTTACTTTTATGAATGATTATACGAAAGAACTCCCGACTAGAATTAATTTCACTCAAATGTTGGTAGGTCGTTTTGTGTATGGATAGTAATCGTAACTCAAATCTAGACTTATGTCCAATTATTTCCAAATGGATTCCGAATCAAATTCTAGACGAGCTAACTGGGCGTGTGCTAGATGATTTAGACCTAAGACAAGACAAGACAGCTCGCGTTACGGGCTTGTCTCCAAGCCTGGGAGCCCATTTGACGTTTTTAGTGTTGTACTGTTTTGGTTACCACAGGGTTATTCTAATCGTATTTCGCAGTGTTTGCAACAAGATTAGTGAAAATGCATAAAGGAAATTTAAACTCAAAATAAATTTAATTAAACAATGCAATAATTGTTTTTGTATTCTGAAATATTCAATACAGCTTGCGAATCAGCCTCAACAGTCAACATACTACAAAATACCAATGAGTTATAAATGCTTCTATTACTTATGAGTAATGAGGTTATTTTTGCGATTATTGTAGGTACTCTATATAGATATTTATAGAAGTGTTGGATACCTCAATACCACTCAAAATTCGACGAAAGTTTTGTTAATATGACAATTATTATTATTTTAATAATGGAATTTAAATAACATGCATTAATATATAAAAAAAAATGACTCCACTGACAATGTCGCTAGTCACATACAGTAAACTATCACTAATAATTCAACCGGGACGTCAGCCTCCGTCAAAATTAGTTCAATACTTTCTTTACCGAAAAGTTCACACGCTCCGTCCGTCAAGATGTTCGAATCGTACATAAGAACACAGCTGTCTCGTCTTGTCTTAGATTAAGATTTAAACATTTCAAAAGGGCTTGAAAGAAATTGGCGGATTTTCTTTGTTCATTTTTTTTTTCAACTATACCTGCGATATTATACAATTTTTCGATACAAAATTCGGTGACAAAATATATCTAAAACTCAGTTTTTCGGATATATAAATAACATAAGCTGTTGAAGTTTGCTGAATATGAACAAAAGGGTCTGTATTGGTTTGCATCACTCATTTCTCTAGCCGGATTGTAGCAATATGGTGTTTGTAGCCTGACTTTTACAATAATACATTCATAAAGGGACCGTAAAATCAATGACATTTGTAATGTCATTTTAGATCGGGATAATAGAGCACAGCATACTGACATACTTCTTTCAAGATTCCGTTCGTATTAGTTGCTTAATTGTGTGAATTTTGCACCTTCACTACTTCGTTTCCAGAATTGTAACGGTGCTTCTACTAAAGTACGACTGTAACCAAAACAAATAACTGCATTCGAATCTTGGAAGTAGCTCATGAATTTAGTTTCCAATCTGTTCTAAAATTCTGTAACAGAACTCGTTTTCACAATCCAAATTTCGAATTCAGTTCTAGAACTGAATATTGAACATGAATTCCGAACCTGAATTAGGACACTGTATTAAGTTCCAAAATCTAGTTCCAGAACCCAAGATCTGAATTCAATTCCAGCATGCTTAATCTGAATTCTGGACGAACTCCGAAACTAAATTTTGGAATTAAATTCTAAAACTAAATTCTGAATCTGATTTCAGGATTCAGGTTCAGGTTCAGAAGTCAGTTTCAAAATTCTGAGTCGAACCTGGAATTTTGTATTAGAATTCTGAATTTTGTAACAGAAAGAGAATTCTGCATACGAATTCTGAACCTAAATTTAAGCACTAAATTAAGTTCCATTCAGAAACCAACTCCAAAAATCTAGTTTCAAAATCTAGATTTAGGATTTAGTTCCAGAGTCTAGGTTTTATCTTAAGCATTTGAATTACAGAACTTAACTCTAAATCTGTATTCTGAAATTAAATGCTAAACCTAAAATTAAATTCAGAATACAGGTTCTGAGTTCAGTTCCAAAATTTAGTTCTAGAATTCAGTTCCAGAATCCAATCTAAATAAGGCTTTATAAGCTAATAACAGTGGACCCGTACGCTGGATTTACCGTTGGGGTGGAGGTGTTTCATGGAAATTTGTAATGAAATCAAATTTAAAAATGTTGATTTGATGTCAAATATCAAATTTTATGTCTAACAAGGTCATCAAATTAAGTTGAATGAATCACTTACCTTATTAGTGGGATTTTTGATAGATATTCTGTTTCATTGGTTTTTGAAATTTGACCAATTTGTTCCTTTTTGCAAATATCATGAGCCTCTAAAGAATTCTAAATATTTACACGTTCAATTCGTTTCCTTCCAAATTTCAACCTCATTTATCCATGTGGCTGGAAATTTATAATGTAAAACAGATTCTCATGTTTTGAACTATACTACACAAGAAAGTCTATCAAAATTTTGAGCTTTTTTGGGAAACAAAGTTGTTTGAACCCCGAAAATTCTCCCTTGTTGACGGGCCTGAGAGGCTACCTTAAAATCGTCGTCCAGATGTGAAAAAGCAAGTTAGCTTGATGAGTTTTACTCACTATTTCTGAATGAGTTTAGAAAAGTGAGATAACCATAAATAACTCAAAAATTAAGTTTTCTAACACTTGATAGGTAACACGACTTCAGGATAGGAAAAGTTACGGGTTTAAGTGCTGTCTCTGTGGTAATTTTTTTTACTGATACAGTTGGTTCGCATTTGAATTCCGTTGCGTTCACTATCAACAAATTTTATTCACTTATTGTTCAGTAATGATTTTAAGATTGGTGATAAGTACCCTAATTGACATAAAATGTTTGTTTGAATCAAGTTTCAACGCTATGGAAAAATGTATTACGCAGTTCTAATGATACTTTCACTTGCCAGTAAAAGGTTCTTATTTGCTGATTGGACGATTTGTAATGTTTGTCATGTTATGAGACAAACACAGCTGCACTCAACCGCTGGGCACATTGTATTATTTGGATCTGTCATAAGGTAACGAAACATTCCTCCATTCTACAGCTTTTCGTAACGTTTTGGCGCGCATCCGACACCATTTCTTTTGCATACGCGCATCTGTTCGCATTCGAGATCGGTTTGGGTTCAGTTGGTTGTTGAGTTTTTCTGGTGAAATTTTGTTAGCTGTTACTTTATTTGCTCATTTATATCACGCTCATTTTACATTTATACACATTTACGCAAGTGTTGGAAGAATTTTATCAAAATGCAACGAGATTACGCTGCGGATAAGGGTGAGTGTTTTAAATCGAAGATTTTTTGGAAGGTATGTTCGTTATCCAGAGCTTGTTTCTTGTTTTCGCAGAAACCATAAAATCCTTTCTAGCTGAGTTTCATAAAGAAGACGACGATGGAAAGAAAGTGTTTGTGTATGCTCGTCAAATGACCAATATTGCCCATCGCGAACAGGTGGGACTGACTATTGATTTAGACGATGTGTCCAGCTACAATGATCAGTTGGCCGAAGCTATACAGAAAAACGCCAGACGTTATGTCAAGCTGTTTTCGGATACTGTCTTCGAGCTTTTGCCATCCTACAAGGAGAGAGAGGTTATTAACAAGGACCCGTTGGATATTTACATTGAACATCGTTTGTTGATGCAGTCCCGTACTAGAACCCCCAACGAACCAAGAGAAGCTCGAAACTCAATTCCTGCCGAACTCGTCAAGCGATTCGAAATCTATTTCAAAGCCCCAAGCGTCTCGAAAGCGGTGTCCATTCGCGAAGTAAAAGCCGACAGCATCGGAAAGCTTGTGACGCTTCGTGGTATTGTTACCAGATGTACCGAAGTGAAGCCAATGATGACGGTTGCTACTTATACCTGTGACCGCTGTGGTGCCGAGACCTATCAACCGGTATCATCAATGAGCTTTATGCCAACGGTGGATTGCCCTTCGGAGGATTGCCGTGTTAACAAAGCTGGTGGTCGCTTGTATCTGCAGACTCGCGGCTCGAAATTTATGAAGTTCCAGGAATTGAAGATTCAAGAGCATAGCGATCAAGTGCCGGTTGGCCACATCCCTCGCTCATTGACTATTATGTGCCGAGGAGAAACCACACGAATGGCTCAACCAGGAGATCATGTTGTTATCAGCGGAATATTTTTACCTATTCAACGGAGTGGATTCAAAGCCATGGTCTCGGGTTTGTTGAGCGAAACTTTCCTGGAGGCGCATAGAATAGCATGTTTGAATAAATCGGATGACGGTGACCTCAGCAACGAACTGAGTCAAGACGAGCTAACGGAATTGGCCAAAGATGATTTCTACACTAGAATTGCTAGCAGTTTGGCTCCGGAAATTTACGGACACTTGGATGTTAAGAAAGCTCTACTGTTACTGTTGGTTGGCGGAGTTGATCGCAGTCCTGATGGCATGAAGATTCGTGGTAACATTAACATTTGCTTGATGGGAGATCCCGGTGTGGCAAAGTCGCAACTTTTGGGATATATTGATCGTTTGGCTGTCCGTAGTCAGTATACAACTGGTCGGGGATCCTCCGGCGTTGGTTTGACGGCTGCGGTCATGAAAGATCCATTGACCGGTGAAATGCTCCTCGAAGGTGGGGCTCTAGTATTGGCTGATCAAGGAGTTTGCTGCATCGACGAGTTTGACAAAATGGCTGACACCGATCGCGTTGCCATCCATGAAGTTATGGAACAGCAAACGATTTCTATTGCTAAAGCTGGTATCATGACTTGCTTGAATGCTCGCGTTTCGATTCTAGCAGCCGCTAATCCTGCCTACGGCCGTTACAATCCACGTCGTACGATTGAACAGAATATTCAACTGCCCGCTGCACTTCTGTCGCGTTTTGATCTTCTTTGGTTAATTCAGGACAAACCCGATCGCGACAATGATCTTCGGTTGGCCAAACATATCACCTTCGTGCATAGCCATGGTAAACAACCACCGTCTCGCATCAAAACGCTTGACATGTCACTGATACGTCGATACATCGCTCTTTGTAAGCGTAAAACCCCGGTAATCACTCCCGAACTGTCCGATTACATTGTCAATGCCTACGTAGAATTGCGCCGTGAAGCTCGCAATAATCGTGATATGACTTTCACATCGGCCAGAAACTTATTAGGAATATTGCGCTTGTCGACTGCCTTGGCTCGTCTGCGGTTGGCCGATGAAGTTGACAAGGATGACGTGTTGGAAGCCTTGCGTCTGCTAGAAATGTCGAAGGATTCACTAAATCAAACCGAGCAGAAGACTACTCAGTACGTCATATACAGTTTTATTCTATTAAACTTGATTATTAATACGGGTTTTCTTTGTTCCACAGCGTTCAGAACACATCGGACAAAATCTTCGCCCTGGTTCGTGAATTGGCGGGTGCGAGCAAAACGGTAAAAATCTCGGATGTAATGGAACGTTGCACCACCAAGGGCTACAAACCTGACCAGGTCGACGCATGCATCGAGGAGTACGAGGAACTCAACGTTTGGCAAGTGAATCAGACCAGGACGAAGCTGACGTTTATTTGAATAAACTTTTTAATTTGTATTTGATATTGTATCAATATTGTCTTGTTTCGAATATAATTTTACACTAGTTAGAAAATTTATGTTTGCATCAGTATTTAGTTTCCGTCACGCATTTACCCTTTTGTGGCATTACATGTTTCTAATAAACAAAATGTAATAAAGTTTAACGTTTTCCACGTGACTGTATAAATAATTATTAACAAAAATCTGGGCCGGTAAGCATAAGGAAGGTTTTTACTGTAAACGGCGTACTACATCATGTATGTTCCATACAAATGAAAACAAACACGAGAAAGTAAATCAAGAGAAACTGTCATTTGCACTTGGGACCTTTTCTAATGTTCATCGAGAAATGTGAGGTGACACCAACGCATCAACAAAATTTGTCAATTAGAAATTGGTCCTAATTATTCATCGCTGCCTGGGAGATGCGCATTGTTTTGGAATGGTTCGATCATAAAATATTGAGATATTTTTTCTGTTCATTGGTTATGTCCAAAACCTTTAAACTTATGACAGAGCATGTCAATGTCAAGCTGGGAAATTATATATATATCTCGGATCTCAGTCACTTCTATTCTGCATTTCGATCGAGTGGTGCTTTTGAATTGTAATCTGGAACTTGATCGAAAAACAAAATAGGGGTGAGTATGTCGAGTGTCGATCTGGATTCCATGTTTATACAACCAATGCATATGGGAAGCAAAATATGATAGTAAAATCAGGTAAAACAGGTGACAAAACGTGTTCAAACGGAGAAAATATGAAGAATTGAAAACATTTTTGGCCGGTGATTTGCATTTGAACAGCAGGAGATTTCTTTTAGCAAATGTTGTTGCTTGAAACTACTAAACTAGATATTTGTTTGTTTGTTTCAATAAATATTTTGAAAAATATAACAAATATTTTACTTGTGCGTTGTTATCAATTTCTTGACGAACAATTTCATAATAAATTTAACTTACAAAATCAGTTTAAAATTAATTAACTTTGGATATTGGGAATATTTTTAGTGCTGTGAATTTATAAACTTGACAATGATAAGATATAAACCTAAAATGTTTAGTATTTCAACATACGCTTTAGTTTCTTAAGATCATACATTTTTGTTTGTGATTACTATTAAAAAAATTCTTTCTAATTATTTATTTATTTATTTGTCGTCAATCAAAAGTAGACCATAAGGATAATTACAATAATCGTTTTAAATTAGTAAACTATTCTAAATAGATCACTAAATAATGTATAATTTATTATGAGTTAAATAATTATAATTGGCTTACCGAATAGAACTGAAATATTGCTTTAGTTTGTTTTTTGACATAGTGAAATCGACTGCTTCTGAATGCTTGTTGTATACAGCCATCAATTGATTTATTGGCCCATTTTTTGCATAGTTTGTTCGCTGGTGGTTTGTAATAAAAATATTTCGATTTCTTAAAGGCCGAGATGGTATGTAAAAATTTAGTTTGGACAGGAGTTGACTGGAATCTACGCGATTCGAGACAATGTCATTTACAAATGAGACCATTGAAAATTCTCTGCGTTCTTTTAATGTTTGAATACTGATCAGCATACAGCGAGCTTTATAGGATGGAAGAGGAAGTCTTGTCCAACCTAA
The DNA here is from genome assembly GCF_030247185.1 of Malaya genurostris. NCBI lineage: Eukaryota > Metazoa > Arthropoda > Insecta > Diptera > Culicidae > Malaya > Malaya genurostris. The sequence continues at coordinate 283,251,108 of NC_080572.1, forward strand.
TTTACGAAGTGCAAATAACAAAAATTGTTTTTGAACTGATTCAATTCGATCTTCCCATGTGATTAAGCAAGGTGACCAAACTAAGCTACAGTATTCTAGTACTGACCGAACATAGGCAATGTATAATGTTTTAATTGTATACGGATCGTGAAAACAGTAACAAAATCGTTTTATGAATCCTAGCATGTTATTGGCTCTGTTTATGATTGTATTATAATGGTCAACAAAAGTCATTTTAGAATCTAGTATTATTCCTAAGTCCCTAATTCTTTCGCATTTTTGAACTGTTTTTTTTTTTTTTTTTTTTTTTTCATAAATACGTTTATTTCATAGGCAATATACATAAGTTTTTCTTCGCCGTGGCATCTACAATACATAGTACTTTAAACCTAATACATTTCGAATATCCTATTAGTATGTTGGTATTCATTAGTTAATCTAAACACTGTTTTTATCAAGCGAGTTGCTATTATAAATTACATTAAATGAAATACATTTATTTTGTACATGATCTTATAACTATTTCAGGTTTGTTTGTATCAGTTCATCACTTTTATTTAATATAAGATAGCTGGCTATTGGTTGAACTCATGGAAGAGAAAACAATCTAACATAAAATAAAATTTAAATTCATTCAGTAAAAACCATTCAAGCGAAGAGGTTGTGTTTCGATTGTACTGGCTCGTGAGTTAACGGCTGATACCGAGACAATTCTAAGCTTCAGGTAGTTAAACTGCCCATAGCAAACGTAATATTCGGGGCGTTTCCCGACTGGAAAGCTAGCAACGAAGGCCATCCCGTTCATACGCACAGAGGTGTAGAAACACAGAGGTGCGAGAGCATAGAAGTGACGAGTCACAGAGGTGCCATCGCATAAAGGTGCGAAGACGAAGGGGTGCAAAGGCACAAAGGTGCTAAAGCAACCCAGTGCTGATCTACCAGGTACCAGAATTTGTACGCTGCGTAGGATCAAAAGAGACGGCATATATCGCGAGGTGCTACACTGCAAGCATCGCATTTGATCGCCACCAAGAGCAAAAGCACTGTACCTGGGGTCAGGTACAGGCAGCACAGCAAGTGCAGTGGTGTTCACAACGACGGCAGAGCAACTGAGATAGCAGTAAACGACAGAAGACTGCCAATTGGAAACAGCAGAAGACTGCCAATTGGAAATCGTTGGAAGAGCTTCACGTCGTTCTTCACGATAAAGGAACAGAGACATCAGCTACAAGGTAGATTTAATTTAATTTATTTTTTATTTCTTATATCTGAAATTTTACTAAACATAAGTTTTTATTTTGGTATTATTAATTTACAAAAAAATTTAATGTAATGGATGATCTTATGGAAGATCATCCGAATCCGATTCCGGATACTAGTAAGAGTTTAAATACTCCGAGGGCTAAACATTATCCACAGGGTACCACTGGGCCATGGATAGTCTATCTTCGAAAAAAAGAAAAGATTTTAAATTTGATGCAAATTACCAAGGATTTGACATCACATTTCTCTGAAGTTAAAGAAATATGTAAAGTTAATAGAGATAAAATTCGAGTTGTTGTCAATGACTTGAAACAGGCGAACGAAATTGTAACCTGTAAATTATTTTCTGTTGAATATCGAGTTTACATTCCATCGAAGGAGGTGGAAATTGACGGTGTCGTGACTGAAGCAAGTCTGACGGCCGATGATTTACTTAAAAATGGAGTTGGTCGTTTTAAAAACTCCATGCTTGAGGGAGTTAAGATACTCGAGTGCAAGCAATTGTACTCAGCATCTATTGTCGATGGAAAAAAGTCGTATCGTCCCTCAGATTCGTTTCGTGTAACATTTGCCGGATCTGCGTTGCCTAGCCATGTCTATATCGATAAAATTCGTCTTCCTGTTCGGCTTTTCGTACCGCATGTTATGAATTGCACGAACTGTAAAAAATTCGGGCATACAGCTACTTACTGTAGTAATAAGTCCAAATGTATCAAATGTCAAGGGCCTCATAAGGATAATCTTTGCGATAAAAATGTTGAAAAATGTGTTTATTGTGGGGAGAGACCTCATGATGATCTTTCAGTATGCGCTGCATTTAAGTTGCGTAAAGACAAAATGAAGCTTTCTTTAAAAGCACGGTCTAAGCGCACATATGCAGAAATGCTTAAAACGGTCATACATGTCTCCCCCTTGGAAACCGAAAACGGGTTTTCAAATCTTATGGAGCCAGAGGAATCTGACTCCGACGGAAATAGTGAAGATACCTCGTTTGTCACTCCTCAAGGGTCTGTTAAGAGGAGATTAACAAACCACAAAATACCTAAAAAGACACCTAAAATTACATCTTCAAAAAAAGATCCCCGTGTTAAAGCTAAAAAGCCAAATTTAAAACCAAAAACTGTGCCTCCTGGTTTGTCAAATTCACAAACCAATCCAGAAACTAGCTCAAGGAAAGACAATAATCCAGTGGGCTCCGTTTCACATTCACCAACAGGATTACTTAAGTTTTCGGAAATTGTAGAATGGATTTTCGCAGCATTCAATATTTCTGAACCTCTAAAGACTATCATAACGGCATTCCTTCCAATAGCTAGAACTTTTTTGAAACAGTTATCAGCTCAATGGCCAGTTCTTTCAGGTTTTGTATCATTTGATGGATAATTTATCATCCGCCGCAAATGATTCAATCACTGTCCTGCAGTGGAATTGTCGAAGCATCATGCCAAAACTTGATTCATTTAAAGTTTTGTTGCATAGTCAAAAATGTGATGTATTTACTTTGTGCGAAACATGGCTTACATCAAACATAGCCTTAAGTTTTAATGACTTTAACATTATACGTCTCGATAGAGACTCTCCGTATGGTGGAGTGCTTTTAGGAATTAAGAAATGTTATTCCTTTTATAGATTAAATATTCCTTCGACTTCTAGTATAGAAGTTGTTGCTTGTCAAATAAACATTAAAGGAAAGGACATTTGCATTGCTTCAGTATATATTCCTCCAAGAGCTCAAGTTGGACAACGACAGCTTAATGAAATTGTCGAAGCCCTTCCTGCTCCACGTTTGATTTTAGGAGATTTCAATTCGCACGGAATGATGTGGGGTTCCGTTTACAATGATAGCAGATCATCCTTAATATATAATATTTGCGACAATTTTAGCATGACGGTACTAAATATGGGTAGCATGACACGGATCCCAAGACCTCCTGCACGTCCAAGTGCATTAGATTTATCTCTTTGCTCGACTTCAATTCGACTAGATTGCACCTGGAAAGTATTTCCTGATTTACACGGTAGCGATCATTTACCAATCATCATCTCAATTAGCAGTAACAAAGGCATTGCTAATTCAGTTAATATTCCATATGATTTGACAAAAAATATTGACTGGATTAAATACCAAAGTAATATTTCAAGTGCCTTAACTTCAATGGAAGAGCTCCCCCCACTTGAAGAATATGACTTCCTCGTTTGTTCGATTCTGGAGGCCGCAGAACAAGCCCAAACCAAACGATTTCTTGGTCCATCGTCTAACAGAAGGCCTCCAAACCCTTGGTGGGACAAAGAGTGCTCAGATGCTAAGCACGCGAAACAAAATGCCTTCAAGATGTTTTTAAAACGAGGAGGAGGAACTCCTCAGAATTTTGAAAAATTCTTGACTTTAGAAACCAAGTACAAGAGCATACTTCGGGCCAAGAAATGTAGCTATTGGAGACATTTTGTCGAAGGTTTGTCAAGAGAAACCTCAATGAGCACTCTTTGGAATACGGCCAGACGAATGAGGAATCGTAACGTAGGAAATGAGAGTGAGGAATACTCGAACCGATGGATATTTGATTTTGCGAGGAAAGTTTGTCCAGATTCTGTTCCTACGCATAGCATTATTAGGGAATCTTTTTCAAATAATGGTTCCATTGATAGCCCCTTTTCTATGATGGAATTTCCCATAGCACTCATGTCTTGTAACAATAACGCTCATGGGTTGGACAGAATTAAACTCAACTTGGTGAAGAATCTGCCCGACCTCGCAAAAAGACGTTTGTTGGAATTGTTCAACAAGCTTCTTGAGCAAAATATTGTTCCACCTGACTGGAGGCAAGTGAAAGTTATCGCCATTCAAAAGCCGGGGAAACCAGCTTCCAATCACAACTCATATAGACCCATCGCGATGTTGTCCTGCATCAGAAAATTGTTCGAAAAAATTATTCTACGACGTCTCGACACTTGGGTCGAGACGAACGGTTTGTTGTCAGATACTCAGTTTGGCTTCCGTAGAAATAAAGGGACGAATGATTGCCTTGCATTACTTTCGTCTGACATCCAAATTGCCTTCGCTCAAAAGCAACAAATGGCATCTGTATTTTTAGACATTAAAGGAGCATTTGATTCAGTTTCCATTGATGTTCTTTCAGACAAGCTTCACCAACATGGACTCCCAGCGGTTATAAATAATTATTTGCACAACCTTTTGTCAGAGAAACGCATGCATTTTTCACATGGCGATTTGGTAACATTCAGAATTAGCTACATGGGTCTACCGCAAGGCTCTTGCCTCAGTCCGCTCCTCTATAATTTTTACGTAAATGACATTGACAGCTGTCTAGTATCCCCATGTACACTAAGACAATTGGCAGATGATGGCGTAGTTTCAGTTACTGGACCCAAAGCTATTGATCTGCATAAACCATTGCAAGATACCTTAGATAACTTGTCCGATTGGGCTGTTCATCTTGGTATCGAATTCTCTGCGGAGAAAACAGAGTTAGTCGTCTTTTCAAGAAAGCATGATCCCGCGCAGCTTCAGCTCCATATGATGGGAAGAATGATCCAACAGGTTTTGACTTTCAAATACCTCGGGGTGTGGTTTGATTCCAAATGCACGTGGGGAGGACACATTAGGTTTCTGATAACAAAATGCCAACAAAGAGTAAATTTTCTTCGAACAATAACCGGATCTTGGTGGGGTGCTCATCCGGAAGATCTAATAAAATTGTATCAGACAACGATACTTTCAGTGATGGAATATGGATGCGTTTGCTTTCGTTCCGCTGCAAACTCTCATATTATCAAATTAGAGCGAATTCAATATCGTTGTTTGCGAATTGCTTTAGGCTGCATGCATTCGACACATACAATGAGTCTTGAAGTTCTGGCGGGAGTTCTTCCATTGAAGGATCGTTTTTGGGAGCTTTCGTCGCGACTGCTAATAAGATGCGAGGTACTGAATCCCCTAGTTATTAATAACTTCGAAAGGCTAGTTGAGCTTCAATCTCAAACAAGATTCATGACTGTATATTTTAACCATATGTCACAGGAAATCAACCCTTCAAGATATATTCCTATCCGTGTCAGCCTCCTAAATGTCCCTGACTCAACTTTATTTTTCGACACATCCATGCAGCGCGAAGTGCGTGGAATTCCGGAACACCTACGCTCGTTGGAAATCCCAAAAATATTTACAAGTAAGTTCAGGCATATCGACTCTGAGAAAATGTTTTACACGGACGGATCGCGAATTGAAGAAGCGACAGGGTTTGGTATGTTCAACAATAATGTTTCGGTCTCCTTTAGGCTTCAAGAACCTGCATCTGTTTATATAGCAGAGTTAGCAGCAGTTCATTATAGTTTGAGTATAATCGTCACATTATCTCCAAACCATTATTTTCTTTTCACAGATAGTCTGAGTGCAATTGAAGCCATTCGCTCAAAGGCTGCTGGCAAAAATGAACCTTTTTTCTTGGGCAAAATAAAACAGTGCCTGAACGTCATATTGAATAATAATTATCAAATCACAATAGTTTGGGTTCCGGCTCATTGCTCCATTCCAGGCAATGAAAGAGCCGATATTTTAGCCAAACGTGGTGCTATTGAGGGTGAAATTTATGAGAGACCAATTGCTTTCAATGAATTCTATAGCGCGTCTCGCCAAAGAACACTTGCCAGCTGGCAAGCTTCTTGGGATAAAGATGATCTGGGTCGGTGGATGCACTCAATTATTCCTAAAATATCGACAAAGGCATGGTTCAGGGGACTGGATGTGAGTAGAGATTTCATTCGTGTGATGTCCAGACTCATGTCCAATCACTACACGTTAGATGCACATCTCCTTCGAATTGGACTTTCCGAGACTAATCATTGTGCTTGTGGCGAAGGTTACCGCGATATTGACCATGTTGTTTGGACATGCGTGGAGTATCGTGATGTCAGATCTCAACTAATAAATTCCTTGCGTACCCAAGGTAGACTATCCAATGTCCCAGTTCGCGACATTCTTGCTTGTCGTGACGTTCCTTACATGAAACTTCTTTATTATTTCATTAAGTCCATTGGAGTTCCAATTTAAATTTTATTTTATGTTAGATTGTTTTCTCTTCCATGAGCTCAACCAATAGCCAGCTATCTTATATTAAATAAAAGTGATGAACTGATACAAACAAACCTGAAATAGTTATAAGATCATGTACAAAATAAATGTATTTCATTTAATGTAATTTATAATAGCAACTCGCTTGATAAAAACAGTGTTTAGATTAACTAATGAATACCAACATACTAATAGGATATTCGAAATGTATTAGGTTTAAAGTACTATGTATTGTAGATGCCACGGCGAAGAAAAACTTATGTATATTGCCTATGAAATAAACGTATTTATGAAAAAAAAAAAAAAATTTAAATTGGAACTCCAATGGACTTAATGAAATAATAAAGAAGTTTCATGTAAGGAACGTCACGACAAGCAAGAATGTCGCGAACTGGGACATTGGATAGTCTACCTTGGGTACGCAAGGAATTTATTAGTTGAGATCTGACATCACGATACTCCACGCATGTCCAAACAACATGGTCAATATCGCGGTAACCTTCGCCACAAGCACAATGATTAGTCTCGGAAAGTCCAATTCGAAGGAGATGTGCATCTAACGTGTAGTGATTGGACATGAGTCTGGACATCACACGAATGAAATCTCTACTCACATCCAGTCCCCTGAACCATGCCTTTGTCGATATTTTCGGAATAATTGAGTGCATCCACCGACCCAGATCATCTTTATCCCAAGAAGCTTGCCAGCTGGCAAGTGTTCTTTGGCGAGGCGCGCTATAGAATTCATTGAAAGCAATTGGTCTCTCATAAATTTCACCCTCAATAGCACCACGTTTGGCTAAAATATCGGCTCTTTCATTGCCTGGAATGGAGCAATGAGCCGGAACCCAAACTATTGTGATTTGATAATTATTATTCAATATGACGTTCAGGCACTGTTTTATTTTGCCCAAGAAAAAAGGTTCATTTTTGCCAGCAGCCTTTGAGCGAATGGCTTCAATTGCACTCAGACTATCTGTGAAAAGAAAATAATGGTTTGGAGATAATGTGACGATTATACTCAAACTATAATGAACTGCTGCTAACTCTGCTATATAAACAGATGCAGGTTCTTGAAGCCTAAAGGAGACCGAAACATTATTGTTGAACATACCAAACCCTGTCGCTTCTTCAATTCGCGATCCGTCCGTGTAAAACATTTTCTCAGAGTCGATATGCCTGAACTTACTTGTAAATATTTTTGGGATTTCCAACGAGCGTAGGTGTTCCGGAATTCCACGCACTTCGCGCTGCATGGATGTGTCGAAAAATAAAGTTGAGTCAGGGACATTTAGGAGGCTGACACGGATAGGAATATATCTTGAAGGGTTGATTTCCTGTGACATATGGTTAAAATATACAGTCATGAATCTTGTTTGAGATTGAAGCTCAACTAGCCTTTCGAAGTTATTAATAACTAGGGGATTCAGTACCTCGCATCTTATTAGCAGTCGCGACGAAAGCTCCCAAAAACGATCCTTCAATGGAAGAACTCCCGCCAGAACTTCAAGACTCATTGTATGTGTCGAATGCATGCAGCCTAAAGCAATTCGCAAACAACGATATTGAATTCGCTCTAATTTGATAATATGAGAGTTTGCAGCGGAACGAAAGCAAACGCATCCATATTCCATCACTGAAAGTATCGTTGTCTGATACAATTTTATTAGATCTTCCGGATGAGCACCCCACCAAGATCCTGTTATTGTTCGAAGAAAATTTACTCTTTGTTGGCATTTTGTTATCAGAAACCTAATGTGTCCTCCCCACGTGCATTTGGAATCAAACCACACCCCGAGGTATTTGAAAGTCAAAACCTGTTGGATCATTCTTCCCATCATATGAAGCTGAAGCTGCGCGGGATCATGCTTTCTTGAAAAGACGACCAGCTCTGTTTTCTCCGCAGAGAATTCGATACCCAGATGGACAGCCCAAACGGACAAGTTATCTAAGGTATCTTGCAATGGTTTTTGCAGATCAATAGCTTTGGGTCCAGTAACTGAAACTACGCCATCATCTGCCAATTGTCTTAGTGTACATGGGGATACTAGACAGCTGTCAATGTCATTCACGTAAAAATTATAGAGGAGCGGACTGAGGCAAGAGCCTTGCGGTAGACCCATGTAGCTAATTCTGAATGTTACCAAATCGCCATGTGAAAAATGCATGCGTTTCTCTGACAAAAGGTTGTGCAAATAATTATTTATAACCGCTGGGAGTCCATGTTGGTGAAGCTTGACTGAAAGAACATCAATGGAAACTGAATCAAATGCTCCTTTAATGTCTAAAAATACAGATGTCATTTGTTGCTTTTGAGCGAAGGCAATTTGGATGTCAGACGAAAGTAATGCAAGGCAATCATTCGTCCCTTTATTTCTACGGAAGCCAAACTGAGTATCTGACAACAAACCGTTCGTCTCGACCCAAGTGTCGAGACGTCGTAGAATAATTTTTTCGAACAATTTTCTGATGCAGGACAACATCGCGATGGGTCTATATGAGTTGTGATTGGAAGCTGGTTTCCCCGGCTTTTGAATGGCGATAACTTTCACTTGCCTCCAGTCAGGTGGAACAATATTTTGCTCAAGAAGCTTGTTGAACAATTCCAACAAACGTCTTTTTGTGAGGTCGGGCAGATTTTGAACTGTTTGACTTCCAAGAGTAAGTATCAAGTCAGGTGTATTTCGTTTTTTACTGAATGTTATTCTACTGCATTTTTCCACATTTAGTTGAAGAAGACTATTGTTACACCATGTATAAAAAGAAAGAATTTCTTCTCGATAAACCTTGGCATCCTCACTTTTCTCTATTTCTAAAAATAGTTTTATATCGTCTGCGTATATTAGAATTTTTATTTTTTTTAAAAGAAAGGAAATGTCGTTTACAAACAAGATAAATAAAAGAGGACCTAAATGAGATCCCTGGGGGACCCCGGAACTGACGTGAATGGGGCTCGACTTCTTACCCTTAAATTTTACAATTTGTGGACGATTTGTTAGATAAGATTCCAACCATTTAAGAAGACCTGGTAAGATTCCCAATTTCTGTAATTTGAACATAAGCATGGGTATGTCAACACGATCGAATGCTTTGCTGAAATCTGTATAAAGAGCTTCAATGTAATTTCCCTTGTCCATAGCGGTCAGGGTATAATGGACGAATTCAAGCAAATTAGTAGCAGTGGAACGTCCTTTGAAAAATCCATGTTGCATGTGAGTAATTCTATTTTTTATTTGACTAAACAGTTTGTCATTAACGATCGCTTCAAAGAGCTTCGGAATGCAAGAAAGAATAGCAATCCCGCGATAGTTGTATATGTCTGCTTTTTTCCCATTTTTGAAAATTGGTATAAGGAAAGAGTTTTTCCACGTATCTGGAAAAACTCCAGACTGAAGCGAATTATTAAAAAGCCAGCACAAAGGGGTTGCAAGATCTAATGCTAATTTTTTCATAAATATGGGTGGAATCCCATCAGGTCCGGCACTTTTAGAGACATCCAATTTGTTTAGGGCATCTATTATGTCTAGCACTTCGATTTGATTTACATTAATATCTTCAGTAAACTCTGGAAAGAAATTAAAATATTCACGATCGCGGTCATCTTCAGAAAACTTCGTATAGATTTGTTGAAAAAATTTAGCGAAAAGATTACAAATTTCTTGTGAGTTATTACCAATGTTTTCCTGTAAATACATTCTTGACGGAAAGTTTTCTGATTTCAATTTGTTTCTAACATAACTAAAGAATTTTTTTGGGCAAGACTTTATTTCCTGTTCAGTTCTTGAGTTATACTCTTTGAATGCAGTATCAATTGCTAAACTTAGTTGGTCACAGATGTGTATGTAATTCGATAAATTGTCACTATTATTTTCTCTTTTGTACTTTTTATGAGCTTTTTGTTTTCGATTTCTTAAATTTCTAATATGCTCGTTATACCAAACAGGATACTTTGAATTATTTTGTCGCCTAATTTTCTTTAATGGTACATGTTCATTTATTATGTCGTACAGCCGTGCGTAGAAAATATCGACTGAAATTTCGACATTTCCTTCGTTTCTAAGGAGTTCTTGCCAATCTATTTCTCGTAGCTTACGACTAATACTATCATAATTTGCTGAGTGGTAATCGAAAATCTCCTCATACTCGTAGTCGTCGGGTCTATTAATCTGATGTATAAATATTGAGAATTCGATTGCTGTATGAAAAACTTCATTTTTCCACAATGGAGTTGGTGATTCTATTACACAAAAATCATCGTGAATATTAGTAAATAAAAAATCTAAATAACAGTTTTGCTGATTTTTTACATGATTAATTTGATTAAGACCTAAACCAGATATTTTGTCGAATAAGTAATGAAGTGTTTCATTCTCCCCAACGAGAGGTAGTAAAATGTTATCATTTTCAGCGTCTTGAATAAAGTCGATATTGCGCTGATTAAAGTCTCCATATATATATGAACTTTAACTTCCGATGGAAGCTTAGTAATTATTTCATCAGCAACATGCAAAAACTTTTCATATGTGGCTTTTTGGGCATTGTTAGGAGGAAAATATACTGAAACAAAAATATGTGTTTCACCTGCTAAATGAATTCTTACCCATACGTGTTCAAATTCTTTAAACTTCGTAGTGGTTATCATTTCGGCGTCAAATTCTGCTAAAACAGCAATGAGAACACCTCCCCCCGATTTTTTATCAGATGTATGGAGCTCACGATCGTTTCTAAAAACGTTGTAAATGTTTCCGAAGACTTCCGTGCTGTTAACGCTATCATCCCAACTAGTTTCGGTTGCTAGAATAATTCCATACGAACACCCTAAAATATTTTTATGGATTTCATTAATCTTAAGTGCGCTCTTCATACGGTTAAAATTTTGACAATATGCTACGATTTCTGTCGACGACGCTAGATGAGGAGATCTTATTGAACATGATTGTTGACTTATGATAATATTGTCATTATTCTCTTCTTCTGGGTAATGCGTCAAAATTGTCGAAAACACGAATGTTGAGCACGACACGCCACGCACGTATCAGTTGACGAACATTCAGCAGACATTTGATTCGGCATCGTTAGTTGCAGGTTGTGCTCTCGATAAGGATTAATCGTCGGTCCTCTTTGAAAATTAATTGTAGGTCTGTAATTTGTTGGTGGTCCCGAAAATCGATCCTTAGCTGCAGCAAGAAGTATTCTATCAGGTGGAAGATTATTTCGGCTGTTGTTGTAGTTGTTGTTATTATAGTTGTTGTTATTATTGTTATTGCTATTATTATTCATGTTGTGACTAATAATGTTATTACAATATCGTTTTGTAGATGAATGATGCGTTGAAAGAATATTGGATCTGTTATTGTAATTTTGTGTTGAATTTCGTTTTTTGCGCCTTCTTGACTTGTCAGCCTCATTTTGCTGACGTCGGAACCTAGATTGGCGTGCGTCGTACTCACTCCAATCTGCTTTCCATACTTTTTTGGTGCCTAATAAACGCCATCCAGAATAGTCGGGTTTTTTACAGTTCAATTCGTCATCCAAACTGGGGCATGAGTCAGGTGTCGATGATGATGATACAGCAATTTGGATTCCAGCAATATTTGTTGATAAAGACTTCAACTCCTCTAGAATGTCCAACTCGACCATAGAATTCGGATTGTTAGGTAAACAGGTTGCTGTGTCAAGTGATAGCTGGCTGAGTTGACTTATTTCGTTACTCAGGTCTCGCAAATTTGTAGAAAATTCTGACGTCACGGTTTGCAGTGTCGAGAACACACTTTCCTTTGTCGACTTTAAAGCTGTATCTAGCAGTGCAGTCATGTGATTTTTAATACTTGTCACACTTCCCGGCAAACTGCTATTTTTATTTAGTGCGATCAACTCATTTTTTATGGTAGTGAGTAAGACTTCTAGTCCGTCAATCGCCTCATGTATTACAGTTGGCTTCTCCTGTTGGAAAGCAAACTTATGCAGCACTTCCGTGTTGGCCTGAAGTTGCTTCTCCAGCAGTTTTTGTTGTTCAACAAGGCTGCTATAATGCATCTTTACTTGTAGTAATTCTTGACATACCTCGCAACATGGCAGCACATAAGAATTAATATCTGCTTTTTTGTCTCTCTTCCTGAGAGAACCGCGCTGAATGGTAACACCGATGCAAGCCGCGTGAAATTTTCGAGGGCAGCCAACGCATGTCCACATGATTGTGTCGACGGAGGTATCCAGTGCACAAATTTCACAACTCATGTTGATTACACAACTAACAGTTAAAATAAACAATAAATAATATTTCGCGCGCGGCACTGGGAGCGAATGAAAAACACGTCCGAACTTGACGACGACTAAAATGAAAAAAACATCCAAGTTCATTTTTCAAACTAATTTTTATGCGATTTTTATCCATTTTCATTTTATTAAGTGCTTTCAACAGCATTTGGACGTTTTTGTCCAGATATGCCAGGTAAAAATTTCAAATATCTTCAGACAGGGTTGCAAAAGTCTGTATATCCGAAAATTAATCTGCAGTTAGCAAGTATGTAGCAATTTCTTTACAAAGTATGATACGCTCAATTGACTTGGCGTGCAAAGAAAAAGGTCGCGACAATTTCAAAAGTCTGTACATTTTGACAAAAGTCAGCGAAAAACTCGATTTCCAAAAGTCTGCACAACAAAAAAAGTCTGCGGCACTATATGTCCGAAATCTGCAGATTTACAGACAAATCTGCAGATCTGGCATCTCTGCTCGTAACCAAGCTGTCCACTGAACAAATCAAAATAAAAAGAGTTTCGCCCTTTTTCGATTTGTTTATTTTTATGCTTTCTGTGCGTGAATTTTATCGTCTCAATTATTTCCAGTAGTAAAAAGTTCGGAAATCATTTAACACAACGAAAAGGAACGCCCTCCCTTTCTTGCAATTCTCGGTTGATTTGTCAGAAGACCGTTAGAGCAAGTGACAGTTTCTCTTTTGTCAATCACTAATAGGTTTCCACTTTTATCACTCAACTCTTTGCCGAAACTTTCGACTTTCAAACAGAACTGTGAAATTCAAGAAAATCTTTAGAATCACATAACAATAATCGAAAGAGAAAGTAAACAAAGAGAAACTGTGACTTGCTCTTATGGTCTTCTGAAAAATCAATCGAGAATTGAAGTATCGCCCTGATTGTTGGGATGGAACACGAAGGGCGAAACTTACGAAAATAAATGGAATGACAGTTTCGCCCTTTATAGTTTTTTTTGTATGACTAAGGGTGAGATTTTTGCACGATCCAAATTTTTAGGCAAAAATTCAGGATTTTGAACTTTTCGATTAAATTTTATTCGATTATCTCAGTTACTAATCGATTACTCGATTAATTATTCGATCCCAACTTACTGAACTTTCAAGATGTTTTACAATTGATTTAGAAATGTTATTTATGTTAGATATGGTTAGAAATATATATTAAAATTGGTTGTGCAACTTATCACTGTTAAGTTTAAAAATACTATCGAAAAAATCACAGTAGAACAACTTTAAGTACATCTAAAACAATTGTGCAGTAAATCATCAACTAGAAGCTTTACAAAAAATTTCACATCGTCATGTAAAACGGGAATAACTATAATAATTATGCAACTTATCGAAAACTTTCCAAACGGCTGTCATAATTGTACCGGACACAAAATACGTCGAAATTGGTATAAATCTCTTGTGGAAGAAAAATTAGTGAGATGATTGATGCACTCCGCAAGGCAAAAAAGGCTAAGCCGAATTGATAACCTTACTGTAAAAAATATATTTCTGCAGAGTCCGCATTGGTTTTGTTGCCTCATGAATTTTTAGATCAGTGTGTGCAGTTTTCTTCAGTTTTAGAAAAACAATGATATAAAGTTGTGCAAGATTTATTTGTCTGAAATGAACGCAAAACTTGCAGACATTCAGAATTCAGGAATACAGCGTTATATACGCACTGAAAATAAAAATCAATCAGATAATTTGTATTCGGTTTGCATCTCGCGAAAAAAAAGCTGACGTCACTTTTTAAAGATATTGAACGAAAAGCTAATTTCATCATAGTTACTCCCATAGTTATATATCACCGCTTGTGCAACTTATTTTTGCAACTCCAGCACACGGACTTACCAAAATAATACCTACAGTGCGTATCAAAAAAGTCGGCCCCGCTAAGATGAATGACTATACTGTATTGTTGTTTAATTCAACTAGAAGATTAAAAACTGATAAAAAAAAAACAAAACGTAGAACATTTCTTTCCGGAATATTAACATGTTAATGTTTCCTGTTATTTAGATAATATATGTCATAACGTTCGGTGAACACGGTTACTATGGGGCGCCTTTTCAAAATTTGCCCTCTGAGAGAGTGATAGGTTTTTGATCGTGAATATCTCTTGTTGTCCAGTCGATGTTGAACAGTCGTTCGCACCGCACGCGTATAGCTCTTGGCTCCTGGAATTTTTTTCTGGCTACCTAGAGTTTCATTGATTCAAGGCTTCAGTCTTTTTCAAGGCTACCTGAATCACTAACTAAGTGACTAAGTGATACAAAGAGTGATATTAGAGTGACTAAGTGATACAAAGAGTGATATTAGAGTGACTAAGAAATTAATCAGCCTTTTTTAAGGCTAGCTAGGAGTCTAATCGAAGACTAATTTAGCCTAGTTAATTTAATTTAAAATTTCATTAATTTCAAAAATGCCTGCGTCCAACCGGAAAGGCAACAAGCCTAAGGCTAAAAATAATTCAATACGGAATAAATCACAATCCGTTATTCAACATTTTTCTAATAACATTCACGATCTTATAGAATCTGAATGTAAAAATAAAAGACAACGGACGGATTTCCCTTCCGCTGATCCTATGCCGTCTAACAATATTTACGAGATTCTTCCTGAATCCGATTGTAGCGATATAGAAGAAAATTCTTCAAAAATTCCCAAAATGGACGCTTGTCGTTCTGGGAAGAAACATCAATCTATGCCACCAGTGACGGTGATGATTTCCGACTTCAAAGCATTCCGTACTGAGCTTTCTACTTTTCTCCCGGAAGTAAAAGTCTCATTTCAAATCGGACGAAGAGGAGAATGTCGAGTCTTGGTGGATGGATTGGAAGATTACGAACGTCTTATTCGATATTTGTCCGAAAAACTTCATAAATTTTATTCATATGATATAAAATCAGACAGACCCTTCAAGGCTGTCTTGAAAGGATTATCAAATGATCAAAGTATTGATGAAATTAAAAATGAACTAAAAGAATTGCTTGGTTTTGCCCCTTCCCAAGTAATACTTATGAAAAAAAGAGCGAATGGTACTTCTAAACCACGCTCTGGAATTTCCCATGAACTTTACCTAATACACTTCAATCGAAGTGATGTAAACAATTTGAAAACTTTAGAAAAAGTACGTTTCATTTCCCACATTAAAATTCATTGGGAACATTATAAACGGCATAATCGTATTGCTAACTTAACGCAATGTCGTCGTTGCCAAGGCTTCGGTCATGGAACCAAAAATTGTCATATGGATATACGGTGTTTGAATTGTGGTAAATCGCATTCGAAAGACGTTTGTCCAATGAATGAAACCACTGACAAATTTTCATGTTCAAATTGCAATGGAAATCATAAATCCAATTATTTGAAATGTCCTGTCAGGGAAAAAATTTTAAACGCTCGTTCGCTTAGACAACAAGTCAAATCAACGACCTTAAATTTACAGAATATACCTGAAAATTCTTCTAAGGCACCTGCCAATTCGTCTTCTAACGAAAACAATTTATTGACAGGTAGATCGACCTCGTCATCATCTTCTTCTAATGTCAGTTATGCTGGTATATTAGGTAGAAATCTATCTCCTATTTCTTCTAATGTAAATAATCAAAACACAGGACCGCCTGGCAGTTCTTCTTCTAACGAAAACAATTTATTAATAGGTAGACCGGCCAAATCATCTTCTTCTAATGCCAGTCTACCTACAAATATTCCTTCAATGCCATTCGTTTCTTTAAATGAAGTCGATTTAGGCGATATAACTGAAAATAAAATGATCTACCTACAAGATCAACTTTTTCAAATGATCATCCAAATGAATTCGACTTCATCACTTTTTGAAGCATTTCAAATCGGATGGAAATTTGCAAATAATATTATAATGAATTTAAAATTTAACAGTGATGTTTAATAATTATTTGAATATTTTAAATTGGAATGCTCGATCTTTGAAATCGAGTGAAGATGAATTTTATAATTTTTTCAAAGTTCATAAAATTCATATTGCCATTGTGACAGAAACTTTTCTTAAACCAAATGTAAAATTGAAAAGTAATCCACATTATGTGGTTCATCGATTTGACAGGTTTACTGGAATTGGTGGTGGAGTTGCCATTTTTGTCCAACGGCAAATTAAACATCGAATTTTACCTTCTTTCAATACTAAAGTTATTGAAAGCTTGGGAATCGAAGTTGAAACCATTCATGGAATTTATTTCATCGCTGGAGCATATTTGCCATTCCAATGCACCGGCGAACAATTAAATTTCTTTAAAGGCGATTTGCAAAAACTTACAAGATATCGATCGAAATTTTTCGTAATAGGGGACTTAAATGCTAAGCATGTCCAGTGGAATTGTAGGCAAAATAACAGTAATGGTAAAATACTTCATAATCAACTCTCAGCTGGTTACTTCACAGTTCTTCATCCCAGTAATCCTACTTGTTTCTCTTCCGTGAAAAACCCGTCTACAATTGATCTGGTTCTAGCAGATCAAAGTCACATTTGTAGTGAACCGATTACTCATGCTGATTTTGACTCAGATCATCTTCCTGTAACATTAAGACTTTCCAACGAAGCTATAATTAATCCAATTAGTTCTATTTTCAACTATCATAGAGCTAATTGGTTGGATTACAGATCTCACATTGAAAATCATGTGGATCATGAAACTATTTTAGAAAATTCTGCGGACATCGACACAGCAATTGATAATTTGAATCATTATATTATCGAAGCTAGAAATCTTTCAGTTCCCAAAGCTCAAACTAAATTAAATTCTCCTATCATCGATGACAATCTTCAACTGCTCATTCGGTTGAAGAATGTTCGTCGACGACAATATCAACGTTCTCGTGATCCTGCTATGAAAAACATAGTTAAGGATTTACAAAAAGAAATTAAACATAGATTTACTCTTTTGCGAAATGAAAATTTCGCTAAAGAAGTTGAACAAATTAAACCATATTCTAAACCTTTCTGGAAACTTTCTAAGGTTCTTAAGAAACCTCAGAAACCAATTCCTGCTCTCAAGGAAGGAAATCAAATACTTCTTACAAATGGTGAAAAAGCTCAAAAGCTAGCTCAGCAGTTCGAGAGTGTCCACAATTTTAATTTAAACGTTGTGAGTCCTATTGAAAATGAAGTCTCACTGAAGTATGATCATATTTCAACCCAAGTGTTATCACACGATGACATTTTTGAGACGAATTTTGATGAAATTTAATCAATTATTAGGAAACTCAAAAACATGAAGGCTCCTGGTAATGATGGAATTTTTAATATTCTTATTAAAAATCTTCCCGATGTTGCCTTGAGACTCCTGGTTAAAATTTTCAACAAGTGTTTCTCATTAGCTTACTTCCCAAAAAGATGGAAAAACGCTAAAGTAATTCCTATCCTAAAACCTGATAAAAACCCAGCAGAAACATCAAGTTATCGCCCAATTAGCTTACTTTCTTCTATCAGTAAACTTTTTGAAAAAATTATCTTGTTAAGAATGATGACTCATATAAATGAGAATTCAATTTTTTTACCAGAGCAGTTTGGATTTCGTCATGAACATTCAACTACTCATCAACTTGTCAGAGTAACGAACATGATAAAATCAAATAAATCTTCTGGGTTATCCACTGGAGTTGCTCTTCTAGACATAGAAAAAGCATTCGACAGTGTTTGGCACAAAGGTTTAATAGCAAAAATGTCTGATTTCCAGTTTCCTATTTATTTGATCAAAATGATTCAAAATTATTTAACTGATCGTACTCTTCAGGTTAGCTATCAGAATTGTAAATCTGAATTGCTACCCGTACGAGCCGGTGTTCCGCAGGGTTCGAGCGTAGCTCCAATCTTGTATAATATTTTCACTTCTGATCTTCCAAATCTACCCGTTGGTTGTCAGAAATCGCTATTCTGTGACGACACAAGTCTGTTAGCCACAGGTAGAAATCTAAGAGTGATCTGCAGTCGCCTACAAAGAAGTTTAAATATTTTCAGTGATTATCTGTCAAAATGGAAAATTAAACCAAATGCAGCAAAAACGCAATTAATTATCTTTCCTCACAAGCCAAGAGCTTCTTTTCTAAAACCAAACAATAATCACATTCTCAAATTGAATGACTTGGAATTGACATGGTCTGATCAAGCTAAATACTTAGGTTTAACGTATGACAAAAAACTCACTTTCAAGGATCACATTGAAGGAATCCAGGCAAAGTGTAATAAATATATTAAATGTTTATATCCTCATATAAACAGAAATTCTTAGCTCTGTCTAAAAAACAAATTGTTAATTTATAAACAAATTTTCAGACCAGCCATGCTTTATGCGGTACCAATTTGGTCAAGCTGTTGTTCCACCAGGAAGAAAACGCTTCAAAGGATTCAGAATAAAATTCTGAAAATGATTTTGAAGCGTCCTCCCTGGTTTAGTACAAATGAGTTACACAGACTCACAAATATAGAACCATTAGATGTAATGTCACATAATATTATAAGCAAATTCCGACAAAAATCGATGCAATCTTCAATTGAATCGATTCGCTCTCTGTATTAGTTAGTAAGTTAGTATATAAGTTCCTTTTCCCCATTACACAATACAAGTAGGTTTAGAATTTTCCCTACACAAAAATCTCAGAATTGCGGAAGCAAATGATGTCTTCATGGTAATAACCAAATCATATATATATATATATATATATATATATATATATATATATATATATATATATATATATATATATATATATATATATATATATATATATATATATATATATATATATATATATATATAACAGGGCTGAAAAGTCACCACTTGTGGCTGAACACCCAATTTAAATCTTAATAATTTAATTTTAACTCATATTCCAA
The DNA here is from genome assembly GCF_030247185.1 of Malaya genurostris. Taxonomy (NCBI): domain Eukaryota; kingdom Metazoa; phylum Arthropoda; class Insecta; order Diptera; family Culicidae; genus Malaya; species Malaya genurostris. The sequence continues at coordinate 283,270,597 of NC_080572.1, forward strand.
TAAATAGTTATTTAAAAAAAAAAAAAAAAAAAAAAAAATCTCTTGTTGTATCTAACGAATCAACATAATTTTTGCTACATGCCATCGGAAATATGATCACAATTTTATGATAAAATTTTCAGTTTTGTGACGTAATCTCAAGTAATTCAAAATTACACTTTCCTGAAAAGTTTGGTATAAACGAGTATCAACGAGGATAATTCATAAGACGCGTTTGCCTTTCTCGTATTTTCAAAGCTCATAGCACAATCACAGACTAACAGACATGACAGTATGAGTAAATTCTAATAAAAATTATTTTTCGTGATGCACTAGTTCCACCTATATTGTACTGCGCGAACTATTTACTATCTGTACACCCCTTGTGTTATGTAAAAGTTTTTTTACTAGTTGGTTTCCCCTCGTTTGTCAACACCGATCAGCTGCTTGCAGGGATGCCTGATTTCATCAAAATATTTGAAAATGAATCGTCACAATGATTTATTGGATTACGTTGATAATATATTTAACTTTTTCTTGATGTTGGAGGGTAACCATTTATTCGACTCAAATTTGTTCATCTAGACTATTTTTTATTGTGTTGGTAGTTTTCACCCGAAATTAAGTGGCGGCAGACCAGAAGCAAGTAAATATTGTAACAAAACGGGTTCGATTTTTTATTGAGTTGGAGGATGAGAAGTAGGCGCAATTATGTATATAGTTTAGGCAATATCAAAGATAAACTCAAGATAGAGTAGTCTGCGATTTCTTAGGTATCATTTGAATAGGACCCCTCGATGAGCTCGGTTCACTGTCAATTTGAGTATTTTGAAGCAAAACAACAAGTGTCTGATCACTAGATGCGTCGTAACTATGACAATGATTGTTTATGTTTGGAAAAATATCAAGTTACAGTATGAACGATATTGAGAAATTTCGCTTTATATCAGTGATTCTTAGAATAAGAAAGTGAAAACTACTTAGAACCATTGTCTAGAATTTATTTAGTTTGTTATAGCCTCATCCCATGAAGCATCAGTTGTGGCAAGAAATCATTATATGCTGAATGTAAACATATGTGTGCTTCCTTTCTAACTTGTATTGTTTCCATGGCATTTTGTCGGAACTAGTCGACGCTTGTTAACGGAGGGTCAATAAAATTACATTATTACTGAACCAACTGGTTCACGATTACTGACCCAACATTTTTCAATGAAACGTATGGAACATTGTAATCTTCAGTTTATCTTTGGCAATATGTATTAAATCTGTATCCTGCATGAAATTCGCATGGACGTATACAAATCAATACATTACAGGTAATTCTGTATGAATGGCAACTCTGTTGGTAAATGAAAAAAATAAAGACAGTCTAGATGACAGACATGGCACAATGATCTGTGGAAGGATTTATATAATCTAGCTACCAATAGAATCGAAATTTTTCAACTTAAACGCATATAGCAACAACATTGAAGTATTTCAATGATACACTTTTAAAAAACCTGTTCCATTTGACCCATGTCAACACCAGTCAATCAGAACGCGTTCTGAGGAAGAGAACAAAATCTCTCCTGCTGTACAACAAGTCATTCGAGAAAAATGTTCCGAACAGTGCTTAATATCGTAGTGAGTTCCACAATTTGGTCCTTCTGAAAGGCAGGCATGAATCCCGTACAGCATTCCTGATAGCTTCTTTCTATGAAAGGCAAATTCGAAAAGAAATAATCGAAATTAGAATTCTATATACTGCTATTTTTATAGCCGTTAGGACCGCCCATTAGTGAAAAGGCTACAAAAGAAATCACGTAAAAAGAAACCTCTTAATAAAAATTGGACTAATTTGGATTCTATCGCCACTGCGAGCAGATGTATTGTGTGTCGTTTGCACAGCTGGTTTCGCTTCCGACAAGAGCGATTACGTCACAGCTGCAGTCGTTTGCATTGGTGAAAAAACAACGAAAAAAGGACAACGGTGGAGAGTATCACACAAAATCAGCTGTTCTAATGGCTCCAAAAGTTTTCTGAAGAACTATTAGGATTTCTTCTTCGTAAATCGAAGGTAAGTATACTCAGTTTAGTGCAAATCTAGACAGTTTGATTAGACTTGTGCACTTTTCGCTGTGTAAAATTCACAGTAATCGAGATCAAGTGAAGCCTTCTTTGTTTTTGCGAAAAAATGTGAAAAAGGGGAATGCTTGCATAATTCATACAATTGATCAACTAATTGATATTCGGAAGTATGTTGCACAACACAGAATAATGGCGCATTTTTCATTACACAGTTACTAGAATAGTGATATAAACTAACTTGATAAATTGCACAATCAGTAGAAAAATACAGGACAACAACTTAACATGCCGCTTGGGATTACTCGATTAATTATTCGATTTGTGCAATAATTAGTCGAACATTAGCTGTAATAATACATATATACTAATTTCTGATCCAGAATTTTATTCCTGAACTCAGTTTTTAGCATGTAATTGTTGAATCAGTTCCAAAGCTCCGTTCCAGAGTTCACGTTCAGCATAACCTTGTTTGTATTGTTGATTCACTCATATTTATTTGTATGATATATGTATGTTTGTCGTTAATAAGTCATATTTTTGTGTAGATGCACCATTACAATGCAGTACAACCAGTCAACTAATACAAACTATTATTGATATTTGGAAGTGTGAAAAAATCATGTCAGGTTTATTCGTGTTCACGTGCTTCACTTATGTCTCTGACATTACCCACCCGTTTTTTTTCAAAGCGTCAAAGACAGAGGTTTCCTCTAACGAAAAAGAGCGCATTTTTTCCAGTAGTCTTTAGGTCGGCTTAACGATAGACACAGTTTAGAATAGAATTTTCGATAGATTTCAAATCTGAAAAGTAACCTTTCATAGTTAAATGTTAAAGGTCGTACAGATCAATTCCACCGAACTCAAAGCTAACAGGCAAACATCTGACATGGTTCGTTGATTACAATTCATTGGAGATCATCGCGCGAAATAAACCATGACCTCTCTTGCATGCACTTAATCCGCGGGCCATCAGCCGAATGCAACCAGTTCCATTTTGGGAACTTTATGACCCGAAACAAGAATCGGCAGCAGTAACGATTTTCAGTGAGGTGCGGTTTCGAATATAGCCGTACAAACAAAACTGCAACTGACAGTATGGCTGCACTCAATCAAAAACAACAAACCGACCACGGAAAAGTAAAATGACTGAACGTGATTGCGGGTTCGGGAAGGTGTAGAGCAGGAAAAGTAATGCTCAAATTGCTGTACCGACCATGCAACTGCCAGGTTGCGGGGCCAGGGCGGAACCCTAAAACGCAGAAACGGTACCGTGTTAATGAAGTATAAAAAATTTCCACAAATGGGAAAAGGCCGATCAATTTGCAATGTGTTTCGTGTTCAGGCTGATTGACGTTGTAGCTCGAACGATAATGGATTTATTATTTGCATATTGGTTTCGGTCCTGTGGCTGCAGCGCACAATGTTTAATCACGAGGCAATACTGCAGCAACCGTACCGTAGCTTCGATCGTGTAAATTTGAATCGACGAATCCAGTAAATTAATTTGTTTTAATGGGCTTCCTACTCAGAAAAATATCTAAATTGCATACATTTCAAAGTGAAAAACGAGTCAAAACGATAACTAACTGAATTATTTGCTTTCCGGATACCAATCGAATTGGCGAGGATCAAATGAGACAAAAATAAATAATTAAAAACGTATAATATTTCAAATATATAAGCATCGAACCACAAACAGTTTTGTTCACTTTGCGTCCCACTGACATCAAAACGTGAAATTCAACTGCTGATTGTGCGTTTCATGCTGTGTGATAAATCGATACCGATTCAGGTATCTGTTTTACGCCTACATCTTAATATTTTTTCGCTGGTCCAGAAGATTTTGTTTTTAATTTATAGACAGTCACAGATTGCATAAAAATTGATGCAACCCAATAAGCTAAGATAGTTTTAAAAAAATCGCTACTGTCAAAAGCAAGCTCATCTATCATACCGTAATTATACGTTTGTTAAAATGCTAAGATTGTTAATTTATTCATCAGTTTGACGTTGGAACTTCAATTCTGCAGTAACGATATTTCTTACACTGAATTATTCCAGAAGTATTTTGTGTTTATAAGCAATCAGCTTAACACAATATCTCACAATAAAATTGAGTCTCGTCGCGTGACCTGTTCAGCATTATAATGATCAAGAAATCATCATCCGAAGTGAGATTAGCTATGCACGCTATAAAATACTATTTTATGGGCACTATAGAACGAACACTCTTTTCGAGACGATATCCAAAATCATATCTGAGCTAGTAGTATACTTTAACCATCGAACCAAAAAAATGTTCGATGATTTTTTGCATATGAGAAAATGTTGTACGAATCGATCACTAAAATCATCAACTCGATCCATCGTTAAAAATTTTATTGGCTGTGCAACTTCCGCCGTTGAATTATAAATATGAGGTTCCTACAACTTTTGTAAATCTTTATCATTCTAGTTAGATTGTTGACCACATTTTCGACGAGTTTCTGTTTTGGTATAGTGATCGTTTTTACTCCAGTTGCTGGTCCCACCAAATTCAGGGCATGATCTGGGACAGGACCTGAAAATTATCACCTTTTTTTCCAGAAACATATTTCTTTCCTGATTTTGGTTGCTCCTTGTTACAATTATGTGACTGCATTGAAAAACTAAGCTCAGCAAAATTGTGCACCATAATTAGTTGGACAACTCTTCTGAAGGCTACATTCTCGTAGTATTGCTCTCAAAAAACCTAGGACTACGAAAAATCGATGTAATTTGATCAAATAAAAAAGCTAGTAAAGTGGTTTCTCAAGCAAAGTTACTCAAAATAGAGTAGAGCTCAATTTAATTAGGAAAGTTGAATTTCAGATTTCAATCCAATTATGTTTTTTTACATCAAAAGCGGAGCCATTTGATTACATACAACTTATTTGAAAACACTAACCTCCAAAAACTAAAATCAAATGGAAAAAATATTTATGTCTTACCAAATTACCGTTTTCGACCACTCTGCATTGTGAATGTCAATCTCGTTCGAAAAAAAAGACATCGAACTATCAAGATTTTCAACATTCAAATTTTTCGAACAAATCATAAGCGACACACATTCTTGCGAATACGGCGCCATCAGGTGAGTGCGCATCGAATACATACAAATGAGTAAGAGAAATGTCAAATATTTACGCCCAAAGCATAGCAGCACAGCACACCCACACAATTGACATGCCACGATATCGGAACAATCGTAGGGTTGTGATCGGGCCGTTGTCAGACAGTAATGCACCATTTGCATCAACCGTGTCAATCTTAAAACGTATCGACATTATCGGGCCGATATCACTCTTATATTAGCTAGTTATACACTGAAAATCATTTCTACCTATTTTTCGAGGAGAAATCACTCATTGTCGAGCTCTTCTATAACCTACCCAAAATTAGGTCGTTATCTACTCAAACTTTGAGTTGATCGGTAAAAATGGGTAGCGTGCTTTGTTAGGGCATAACTTTTGTACTAAGCTTAAATTGACCTAAATTTTGAAGTCATCCCTCGTTACCCAAAATTGAGGAGATGCACTTTAGATGATTTTGGGTAGGTTTTGACCCAAAATTAGGTAGCGGCTGGTAAGAGCGTAGATCCTCTCAGCAGGCCGTTCAATTTTGTTGGTTTTTTGAGCGCTTGTTGAACAACATATTGCCCGAAATATTTGTTCAATTGGCTGGAACGGTTTGTTGTTGTTTTTTCTTTTGCAAAAATAGTGTGAAAATTAAGTGTTACCTTTACATAGAAAGAAAATTTGTTGTTATTCTACGTGAAGTAGAAGTATTGTGCAGGTATGTATTGTTAGTTTAAACAAATAAGTGGAAAAACTTCAGAAATTCTGCAGTAAAACTAGTCCAACGGGGCTCCAACTCCTCATGTTAAAAATGGCTCAACAATGGACCTCTGTCTGCCGGGTTTATTAAATGAAAAAAATGGCATTCGGTTCAACGGTCTGTTTCAAAATCGGCAAACGATAGTCCCGTGTTGGCCTCCCGTTGAACGATTGATTGAACTTTCATTGGACCAATGATCCAACGTATTGGACCAATGAAGGACCACCGTTGAACGTTTTTTTCTAAGAGGGGATACTCAGTGTAAACGTTAATCTTGCTCGAAACACCATCCGATGTTGGAATTTACTGGGTAGTTTCATGCACGATTCATCCGATGTTCGAGATAACTGGGAAGTAGTCTGGCCGGTCAGGAGATTTCTAGCGGGAAAATGTTCAAAACGAGGAACACAATTAATCATGAAACATCAACTCAGGAACTATTTTGCTATTTGCCTCGCTGATTTTTTGGATGTTTCGGTATAAGCCTTAATCCATGAGCTGTGGAATATATGGTACTCGAGAAATTGAGGTTAGAATTGGAAACAAATTTGACTGCGTTTCGTACACATTTTTATTTCGTGTTGAAATACATATGTCCGCACACACTGCATCGGTGTGCATTATAGAGACGTCAAAATGCTCAATTAGGCTTTATGACAGTTCACTCATTTGCAAATGAGATTGGTTTGTTTTTATCAGAAAATATCTGAATTGAATACGATTCAGACGATTAATCAACTCAAGATCGACGTCAAGATTAATGAATAAATCAAGGTCGACTTCAAGATTAATGAATAACTTTTTTCATCCGATTTTTACTCACGAACCGGACTTCAAAATGTTCCGTAATTTGTGTGTTACGTACTTTATGTTTAGAACGTATATCACGAATTGTAGTACGTATATCATGACTCCATTTCCCATACAAAAAACGAATCTTGAGACGAGTTAAATGAGATTGAAATACGGGTATGTTTGGTGGTGAGAAAGCACTGTTATTGGTAATAACATTTTCCATAATTATTATTATGAATGAATTGCAATAATTTATTGCATTTCATATGTACTTTTTAATGAGAAAATAAAACCAAGACGCTAAAAATGTAGAACCGATTCAAAACGGTTCTGCCAATCTTGTATGGCAAGAATCTGACAGAAACAGAACCGTTAATATCCGCTAGGCAAAATTCTCTGCCGGAAACGGTTGTTGCATTGTAGCCAGACTTTGCCGGAATTCTGGCAGAATTCCGGCAAAAATGGCTGGCAGACATAGCCAGCCGTCTTGGGGGAAATCTGCCAACCGCGTACAAGTGGGTATTGTTACACTAAGCACCCACTTAGATAAAAACGTTCAACGGTGGTCCTTCATTGGTCCAATACGTTGGATCATTGGTCCAATGAAAGTCCAATCAATCATTCAACGGGAGGCCAACACGGGACTTTCGTTTGCCGATTCTGAAACAGACCGTTGAACCGAATGCCATTTTTTTCGTTCAACAAACCCGGCAGATAGAGGTCCATTGTTGAGCCATTTTTAACATGAGGAGTTGGAGCCCCGTTGGACTAGTTTTACTGCAGAATTTCTGAAGTTTTTTCCACTTATTTGTTTAAACTAACAATACATACCTGCACAATACTTCTACTTCACGTAGAATAACAACAAATTTTCTTTCTATGTAAAGGTAATACTTAATTTTCACACTATTTTTGCAAGAGAAAAAATAACAACAAACCGTTCCAGCCAATTGAACGAATATTTCGTGCAATATGTCGTTCAACAAGCGCTCAAAAACCAACAAAATAGAACGGCCTGCTGAGAGGGCACCCTACCTCCGGAAGCAGGGGTTTAAGGAGCAAGACTCTTTGCAAGCGTATGAGTAATGTCAACAATGTGTGCGTAAAACCAAATTCCGGCGCTTTTTTCCCTGATTTTAATCAATAAATCTTCCATAAAATTGAAAAATAATCCCATCGATTCATTCTGCCGAAAATTGCAATTCAAGAAAAGGGAAAATCTTAGTATATAACTCTTCCGTTTTCCTTGAAACTGCTCGAGAGAAATTATTTCAGTTTGAGCTTACTTTCACTAACACATTTGATTAGCAACAAACTTATTCCTATATAGATTTCCTCTTGCAGAAATTATTCCGATATAAAGATTTACGTACCTTCTATAAGTAAACCCACAAAATAGGATTTTAACACGCTTTAATTTAACACGCGAAAGGCAATGGAAATGGAATGTTATCGTAAAACTATTTCTTTTTCCGGAAAACAGAAAATATTTAGTTTTGCTTATTTTGTGTAGCACAATCAAATAAAAATGCAGTGAAGCAGTGTTGCTAACTTTTTTATTCGGAAAGTAAAATCTACGTTCATAAAATGTAAGCAATTTTCCATTAAACGTTGGTGAAAAAATGATCAAAACTGATATTTCATCCAAAAAGTCAGGCTTTACATTCATTTGAGAAAAAATTATAGTTAAAAAAGGTTGTTTGAAACTCAATCGTGCAAACCACTTTGATAAACTCGTTGCACTGCATATATGAATACATAGATCTATGACATACGTGCCAAATAAAATGTACGTAATATACAAATTACCAACACAAGTTAACTTGGTTCACTCTTGATCCTTAAGCCAAATGAAAATAGGAAGTTTCTGGAAATTGGTTCAGCAATCTCCGAGTAAAGTGAGTGACATTATTTTCACCATTTTGGTGCATACCACTATGTAATTCCGGAACCGGAAGTCGAATCCAAATGAAATTCAAGACCATTTGTACGGGGCTATGTGACCTTTCATTTGAATCTAAGTTTGTGAAAATCGGTTTAGTCATCTCCGAGAAAAGTGAGTGACATTATTTTCACAATTTTGGTGCATATCACCCTGTAGCTCCGGAACCGGAAGTTGGATCCGGGAAAAGTGAGTGACAATATTTGTCACATACACATACACACACAGCCATTTGCTCAGTTCGTCGAGCTGAGTCGAATGGTATATAACACTCGGCCCACCGGGCCTCGGTTCAAAAGTCGGTTTTTGCAGTGATTGTATAGTCTTTCTATATGAGAAATGCAAAGAGAACATTGTAGATTATTTCGTGGAACAAAAATTGATAATATTACTAAAATATTGCAATGTTCACCTTGGACCATTAATATTAAATTGTGCATTTCAGCTCATTAATATAAGGTCCCTGCACAAATCGTATTATTCACGAAATAACATTAAAAATCATTTCCGATCCACATTATTATCTATCATAATAGAAGTCAGTTTTTTCATCGCAATAGTATTATATAACAGATTCACACCTGAAGAAAAAAGTTCAGAATAATTCGACATTTTTTACATTACTAACACTCATGTGATGCAGTTCTTCTGAATTGACATGTTCAGTGCAACCAGTTTATTAAAAGTGCGTGAACAATTAAATTTAAAACAAATAAAATGCTCAATAAAACATGCTCAAACAAATCTGATGAAACCAAACCAATCTCATTTGCATTTGTGGTTGTAACCGTGTCAATCTTAAAACGTATCGACATTATCGGGCCGATATCACTCTTATATTAGCTAGTTATACACTGAAAATCATTTCTACCTATTTTTCGAGGAGAAATCACTCATTGTCGAGCTCTTCTATAACCTACCCAAAATTAGGTCGTTATCTACTCAAACTTTGAGTTGATCGGTAAAAATGGGTAGCGTGCTTTGTTAGGGCATAACTTTTGTACTAAGCTTAAATTGACCTAAATTTTGAAGTCATCCCTCGTTACCCAAAATTGAGGAGATGCACTTTAGATGATTTTGGGTAGGTTTTGACCCAAAATTAGGTAGCGGCTGGTAAGAGCGTAGATCCTCTCAGCAGGCCGTTCAATTTTGTTGGTTTTTTGAGCGCTTGTTGAACAACATATTGCCCGAAATATTTGTTCAATTGGCTGGAACGGTTTGTTGTTGTTTTTTCTTTTGCAAAAATAGTGTGAAAATTAAGTGTTACCTTTACATAGAAAGAAAATTTGTTGTTATTCTACGTGAAGTAGAAGTATTGTGCAGGTATGTATTGTTAGTTTAAACAAATAAGTGGAAAAACTTCAGAAATTCTGCAGTAAAACTAGTCCAACGGGGCTCCAACTCCTCATGTTAAAAATGGCTCAACAATGGACCTCTGTCTGCCGGGTTTATTAAATGAAAAAAATGGCATTCGGTTCAACGGTCTGTTTCAAAATCGGCAAACGATAGTCCCGTGTTGGCCTCCCGTTGAACGATTGATTGAACTTTCATTGGACCAATGATCCAACGTATTGGACCAATGAAGGACCACCGTTGAACGTTTTTTTCTAAGAGGGGATACTCAGTGTAAACGTTAATCTTGCTCGAAACACCATCCGATGTTGGAATTTACTGGGTAGTTTCATGCACGATTCATCCGATGTTCGAGATAACTGGGAAGTAGTCTGGCCGGTCAGGAGATTTCTAGCGGGAAAATGTTCAAAACGAGGAACACAATTAATCATGAAACATCAACTCAGGAACTATTTTGCTATTTGCCTCGCTGATTTTTTGGATGTTTCGGTATAAGCCTTAATCCATGAGCTGTGGAATATATGGTACTCGAGAAATTGAGGTTAGAATTGGAAACAAATTTGACTGCGTTTCGTACACATTTTTATTTCGTGTTGAAATACATATGTCCGCACACACTGCATCGGTGTGCATTATAGAGACGTCAAAATGCTCAATTAGGCTTTATGACAGTTCACTCATTTGCAAATGAGATTGGTTTGTTTTTATCAGAAAATATCTGAATTGAATACGATTCAGACGATTAATCAACTCAAGATCGACGTCAAGATTAATGAATAAATCAAGGTCGACTTCAAGATTAATGAATAACTTTTTTCATCCGATTTTTACTCACGAACCGGACTTCAAAATGTTCCGTAATTTGTGTGTTACGTACTTTATGTTTAGAACGTATATCACGAATTGTAGTACGTATATCATGACTCCATTTCCCATACAAAAAACGAATCTTGAGACGAGTTAAATGAGATTGAAATACGGGTATGTTTGGTGGTGAGAAAGCACTGTTATTGGTAATAACATTTTCCATAATTATTATTATGAATGAATTGCAATAATTTATTGCATTTCATATGTACTTTTTAATGAGAAAATAAAACCAAGACGCTAAAAATGTAGAACCGATTCAAAACGGTTCTGCCAATCTTGTATGGCAAAAATCTGACAGAAACAGAACCGTTAATATCCGCTAGGCAAAATTCTCTGCCGGAAACGGTTGTTGCATTGTAGCCAGACTTTGCCGGAATTCTGGCAGAATTCCGGCAAAAATGGCTGGCAGACATAGCCAGCCGTCTTGGGGGAAATCTGCCAACCGCGTACAAGTGGGTATTGTTACACTAAGCACCCACTTAGATAAAAACGTTCAACGGTGGTCCTTCATTGGTCCAATACGTTGGATCATTGGTCCAATGAAAGTCCAATCAATCATTCAACGGGAGGCCAACACGGGACTTTCGTTTGCCGATTCTGAAACAGACCGTTGAACCGAATGCCATTTTTTTCGTTCAACAAACCCGGCAGATAGAGGTCCATTGTTGAGCCATTTTTAACATGAGGAGTTGGAGCCCCGTTGGACTAGTTTTACTGCAGAATTTCTGAAGTTTTTTCCACTTATTTGTTTAAACTAACAATACATACCTGCACAATACTTCTACTTCACGTAGAATAACAACAAATTTTCTTTCTATGTAAAGGTAATACTTAATTTTCACACTATTTTTGCAAGAGAAAAAATAACAACAAACCGTTCCAGCCAATTGAACGAATATTTCGTGCAATATGTCGTTCAACAAGCGCTCAAAAACCAACAAAATAGAACGGCCTGCTGAGAGGGCACCCTACCTCCGGAAGCAGGGGTTTAAGGAGCAAGACTCTTTGCAAGCGTATGAGTAATGTCAACAATGTGTGCGTAAAACCAAATTCCGGCGCTTTTTTCCCTGATTTTAATCAATAAATCTTCCATAAAATTGAAAAATAATCCCATCGATTCATTCTGCCGAAAATTGCAATTCAAGAAAAGGGAAAATCTTAGTATATAACTCTTCCGTTTTCCTTGAAACTGCTCGAGAGAAATTATTTCAGTTTGAGCTTACTTTCACTAACACATTTGATTAGCAACAAACTTATTCCTATATAGATTTCCTCTTGCAGAAATTATTCCGATATAAAGATTTACGTACCTTCTATAAGTAAACCCACAAAATAGGATTTTAACACGCTTTAATTTAACACGCGAAAGGCAATGGAAATGGAATGTTATCGTAAAACTATTTCTTTTTCCGGAAAACAGAAAATATTTAGTTTTGCTTATTTTGTGTAGCACAATCAAATAAAAATGCAGTGAAGCAGTGTTGCTAACTTTTTTATTCGGAAAGTAAAATCTACGTTCATAAAATGTAAGCAATTTTCCATTAAACGTTGGTGAAAAAATGATCAAAACTGATATTTCATCCAAAAAGTCAGGCTTTACATTCATTTGAGAAAAAATTATAGTTAAAAAAGGTTGTTTGAAACTCAATCGTGCAAACCACTTTGATAAACTCGTTGCACTGCATATATGAATACATAGATCTATGACATACGTGCCAAATAAAATGTACGTAATATACAAATTACCAACACAAGTTAACTTGGTTCACTCTTGATCCTTAAGCCAAATGAAAATAGGAAGTTTCTGGAAATTGGTTCAGCAATCTCCGAGTAAAGTGAGTGACATTATTTTCACCATTTTGGTGCATACCACTATGTAATTCCGGAACCGGAAGTCGAATCCAAATGAAATTCAAGACCATTTGTACGGGGCTATGTGACCTTTCATTTGAATCTAAGTTTGTGAAAATCGGTTTAGTCATCTCCGAGAAAAGTGAGTGACATTATTTTCACAATTTTGGTGCATATCACCCTGTAGCTCCGGAACCGGAAGTTGGATCCGGGAAAAGTGAGTGACAATATTTGTCACATACACATACACACACAGCCATTTGCTCAGTTCGTCGAGCTGAGTCGAATGGTATATAACACTCGGCCCACCGGGCCTCGGTTCAAAAGTCGGTTTTTGCAGTGATTGTATAGTCTTTCTATATGAGAAATGCAAAGAGAACATTGTAGATTATTTCGTGGAACAAAAATTGATAATATTACTAAAATATTGCAATGTTCACCTTGGACCATTAATATTAAATTGTGCATTTCAGCTCATTAATATAAGGTCCCTGCACAAATCGTATTATTCACGAAATAACATTAAAAATCATTTCCGATCCACATTATTATCTATCATAATAGAAGTCAGTTTTTTCATCGCAATAGTATTATATAACAGATTCACACCTGAAGAAAAAAGTTCAGAATAATTCGACATTTTTTACATTACTAACACTCATGTGATGCAGTTCTTCTGAATTGACATGTTCAGTGCAACCAGTTTATTAAAAGTGCGTGAACAATTAAATTTAAAACAAATAAAATGCTCAATAAAACATGCTCAAACAAATCTGATGAAACCAAACCAATCTCATTTGCATTTGTGGTTGTAACCGTGTCAATCTTAAAACGTATCGACATTATCGGGCCGATATCACTCTTATATTAGCTAGTTATACACTGAAAATCATTTCTACCTATTTTTCGAGGAGAAATCACTCATTGTCGAGCTCTTCTATAACCTACCCAAAATTAGGTCGTTATCTACTCAAACTTTGAGTTGATCGGTAAAAATGGGTAGCGTGCTTTGTTAGGGCATAACTTTTGTACTAAGCTTAAATTGACCTAAATTTTGAAGTCATCCCTCGTTACCCAAAATTGAGGAGATGCACTTTAGATGATTTTGGGTAGGTTTTGACCCAAAATTAGGTAGCGGCTGGTAAGAGCGTAGATCCTCTCAGCAGGCCGTTCAATTTTGTTGGTTTTTTGAGCGCTTGTTGAACAACATATTGCCCGAAATATTTGTTCAATTGGCTGGAACGGTTTGTTGTTGTTTTTTCTTTTGCAAAAATAGTGTGAAAATTAAGTGTTACCTTTACATAGAAAGAAAATTTGTTGTTATTCTACGTGAAGTAGAAGTATTGTGCAGGTATGTATTGTTAGTTTAAACAAATAAGTGGAAAAACTTCAGAAATTCTGCAGTAAAACTAGTCCAACGGGGCTCCAACTCCTCATGTTAAAAATGGCTCAACAATGGACCTCTGTCTGCCGGGTTTATTAAATGAAAAAAATGGCATTCGGTTCAACGGTCTGTTTCAAAATCGGCAAACGATAGTCCCGTGTTGGCCTCCCGTTGAACGATTGATTGAACTTTCATTGGACCAATGATCCAACGTATTGGACCAATGAAGGACCACCGTTGAACGTTTTTTTCTAAGAGGGGATACTCAGTGTAAACGTTAATCTTGCTCGAAACACCATCCGATGTTGGAATTTACTGGGTAGTTTCATGCACGATTCATCCGATGTTCGAGATAACTGGGAAGTAGTCTGGCCGGTCAGGAGATTTCTAGCGGGAAAATGTTCAAAACGAGGAACACAATTAATCATGAAACATCAACTCAGGAACTATTTTGCTATTTGCCTCGCTGATTTTTTGGATGTTTCGGTATAAGCCTTAATCCATGAGCTGTGGAATATATGGTACTCGAGAAATTGAGGTTAGAATTGGAAACAAATTTGACTGCGTTTCGTACACATTTTTATTTCGTGTTGAAATACATATGTCCGCACACACTGCATCGGTGTGCATTATAGAGACGTCAAAATGCTCAATTAGGCTTTATGACAGTTCACTCATTTGCAAATGAGATTGGTTTGTTTTTATCAGAAAATATCTGAATTGAATACGATTCAGACGATTAATCAACTCAAGATCGACGTCAAGATTAATGAATAAATCAAGGTCGACTTCAAGATTAATGAATAACTTTTTTCATCCGATTTTTACTCACGAACCGGACTTCAAAATGTTCCGTAATTTGTGTGTTACGTACTTTATGTTTAGAACGTATATCACGAATTGTAGTACGTATATCATGACTCCATTTCCCATACAAAAAACGAATCTTGAGACGAGTTAAATGAGATTGAAATACGGGTATGTTTGGTGGTGAGAAAGCACTGTTATTGGTAATAACATTTTCCATAATTATTATTATGAATGAATTGCAATAATTTATTGCATTTCATATGTACTTTTTAATGAGAAAATAAAACCAAGACGCTAAAAATGTAGAACCGATTCAAAACGGTTCTGCCAATCTTGTATGGCAAGAATCTGACAGAAACAGAACCGTTAATATCCGCTAGGCAAAATTCTCTGCCGGAAACGGTTGTTGCATTGTAGCCAGACTTTGCCGGAATTCTGGCAGAATTCCGGCAAAAATGGCTGGCAGACATAGCCAGCCGTCTTGGGGGAAATCTGCCAACCGCGTACAAGTGGGTATTGTTACACTAAGCACCCACTTAGATAAAAACGTTCAACGGTGGTCCTTCATTGGTCCAATACGTTGGATCATTGGTCCAATGAAAGTCCAATCAATCATTCAACGGGAGGCCAACACGGGACTTTCGTTTGCCGATTCTGAAACAGACCGTTGAACCGAATGCCATTTTTTTCGTTCAACAAACCCGGCAGATAGAGGTCCATTGTTGAGCCATTTTTAACATGAGGAGTTGGAGCCCCGTTGGACTAGTTTTACTGCAGAATTTCTGAAGTTTTTTCCACTTATTTGTTTAAACTAACAATACATACCTGCACAATACTTCTACTTCACGTAGAATAACAACAAATTTTCTTTCTATGTAAAGGTAATACTTAATTTTCACACTATTTTTGCAAGAGAAAAAATAACAACAAACCGTTCCAGCCAATTGAACGAATATTTCGTGCAATATGTCGTTCAACAAGCGCTCAAAAACCAACAAAATAGAACGGCCTGCTGAGAGGGCACCCTACCTCCGGAAGCAGGGGTTTAAGGAGCAAGACTCTTTGCAAGCGTATGAGTAATGTCAACAATGTGTGCGTAAAACCAAATTCCGGCGCTTTTTTCCCTGATTTTAATCAATAAATCTTCCATAAAATTGAAAAATAATCCCATCGATTCATTCTGCCGAAAATTGCAATTCAAGAAAAGGGAAAATCTTAGTATATAACTCTTCCGTTTTCCTTGAAACTGCTCGAGAGAAATTATTTCAGTTTGAGCTTACTTTCACTAACACATTTGATTAGCAACAAACTTATTCCTATATAGATTTCCTCTTGCAGAAATTATTCCGATATAAAGATTTACGTACCTTCTATAAGTAAACCCACAAAATAGGATTTTAACACGCTTTAATTTAACACGCGAAAGGCAATGGAAATGGAATGTTATCGTAAAACTATTTCTTTTTCCGGAAAACAGAAAATATTTAGTTTTGCTTATTTTGTGTAGCACAATCAAATAAAAATGCAGTGAAGCAGTGTTGCTAACTTTTTTATTCGGAAAGTAAAATCTACGTTCATAAAATGTAAGCAATTTTCCATTAAACGTTGGTGAAAAAATGATCAAAACTGATATTTCATCCAAAAAGTCAGGCTTTACATTCATTTGAGAAAAAATTATAGTTAAAAAAGGTTGTTTGAAACTCAATCGTGCAAACCACTTTGATAAACTCGTTGCACTGCATATATGAATACATAGATCTATGACATACGTGCCAAATAAAATGTACGTAATATACAAATTACCAACACAAGTTAACTTGGTTCACTCTTGATCCTTAAGCCAAATGAAAATAGGAAGTTTCTGGAAATTGGTTCAGCAATCTCCGAGTAAAGTGAGTGACATTATTTTCACCATTTTGGTGCATACCACTATGTAATTCCGGAACCGGAAGTCGAATCCAAATGAAATTCAAGACCATTTGTACGGGGCTATGTGACCTTTCATTTGAATCTAAGTTTGTGAAAATCGGTTTAGTCATCTCCGAGAAAAGTGAGTGACATTATTTTCACAATTTTGGTGCATATCACCCTGTAGCTCCGGAACCGGAAGTTGGATCCGGGAAAAGTGAGTGACAATATTTGTCACATACACATACACACACAGCCATTTGCTCAGTTCGTCGAGCTGAGTCGAATGGTATATAACACTCGGCCCACCGGGCCTCGGTTCAAAAGTCGGTTTTTGCAGTGATTGTATAGTCTTTCTATATGAGAAATGCAAAGAGAACATTGTAGATTATTTCGTGGAACAAAAATTGATAATATTACTAAAATATTGCAATGTTCACCTTGGACCATTAATATTAAATTGTGCATTTCAGCTCATTAATATAAGGTCCCTGCACAAATCGTATTATTCACGAAATAACATTAAAAATCATTTCCGATCCACATTATTATCTATCATAATAGAAGTCAGTTTTTTCATCGCAATAGTATTATATAACAGATTCACACCTGAAGAAAAAAGTTCAGAATAATTCGACATTTTTTACATTACTAACACTCATGTGATGCAGTTCTTCTGAATTGACATGTTCAGTGCAACCAGTTTATTAAAAGTGCGTGAACAATTAAATTTAAAACAAATAAAATGCTCAATAAAACATGCTCAAACAAATCTGATGAAACCAAACCAATCTCATTTGCATTTGTGGTTGTAACTGTCAGAATAGTTAATAGCATAATAAAAGAAAGCAAAACCATACTACCACCACTAGCAGCAGTGGTGCTAGATATACTAAGGAATGCTCAAGCAGTGTTGCTAGATATATTCTGAAATGGCTATTGTTCGGACCTTGTGTCGGTTTTCCTTTAATAACTTTTTCTACAAATGACGGATTGTTTTGCGGTCTTCGAAGATTTTCTTCCTCGATAAATTTCCTACGAAAATAACACATGCACTGATTTTTAGAATTCATAGATTGATAATCAGCTGATATTTTCTTCATACTATATCCCATAAAAAGTTTAAACCTCGGGCGAAGGGGGCATTCGCTCCGGGCGCAACATTGGAAGGGGCGGCAAATTCATCTTTGGGACCTTTTTTTTTGTTCGTCGAAGATCTTTGCGGATTTCCAGATTTTTGTATTTTGCTCACTAATCTAACGATGGGGGCGGCAAAACTCTTACTTTGCCCCTGGCGCCAAATTTCCTCGGTACGCCAATGCATACAGGTTATGGCTACCGTTCTATTGTTATTTGAATATAGTGCTAATGATGTTGAGTGAGAAATTCAAAACTATTATGGGAATTAATCCAATCGAGAACGACTGGCAATCCATCAAATCCAGTTCGAGTAAATCAACCCTGGCCCGCAACAAGCACGAATAAATCATTATCAATCGGTCAACCGATCGCTATCAATCACTATTAGAGTCGCGATCCAGTCAACATTCTGTTTATACATGCAGACTGCGTCGACGCGTTTTAGCGTTATTTTATGTGTTCAGGGCACCTTTCCTATCAGACAGTCAGTACCGGAGCTAGCTGACAAATGCGATTTGGCTTTACGATCTGCGAAATGGTTAATGAATACCAAAAGCTTACAGTTTCGGTATTTCATTCGCGACGCCATCCGGCCGACCGCCGAAATATGATGATTTATGCGACACCTCTTTGGCTGCCTGGTACAAACTTTGGAGATCCGTTTTTTTTCTTTCTTCTAGATGTGCACTATTGAAGAGCAATAAAATAGCTTTTTTTAGGACATTCGGTTGAATGTTTGGAATGAAAAATTGCCGTTCCCGCTGGTCTCGGTAGAACAATGCGGCTCCCGAAAACTGATAGCAGACAATCATTAAAATCTAATGATGTTTTGGTCATTTGTTTTAGTGTTTTGACATGTTTAAATCACTGCCGGAACTACGTTTTATTGAGTGAGTTTGATACAATCATAGAATATATGATAATATTTTTTTTCCATCTTCATCAACATTGAATTTTAATATAATGGTGTGGGGTTCCGCCATTGCCACAACATTTTTGAATGGCCATGACAAAACCAAACGGTTTTGATTTAAAGCAAACCTGCTTCATATCATTACCATTTTGTACTCTCGTTTGTCATTATTATTGCCAATGAGAACAACAAATATTGCCTCAAAAATTTATTGTTTTATCCAATGATAAAAGCGGTGCTGAAAGTTGAACTAAGAAATGACATTGCTATATAATTAATGTCCTAGCGGATGGTAGCGGGACCGAAAAAACACTAGCAGAAAGTATAACTTTTATGTTTATTTCTCATCCCATCAACTGCTATTTTCCCTTAACAGCAGTCTCATTCGTTATAACTATAGTCACGCTTGTTTTTTATATTTTTTTTCATTTTCTATCATCGTCGTTTGTAATACTGTACCCGTTCTGAATTTTCCAACTTCTCGTTCTGCTCTCATGTTCACCAACAATGCTGCAAAGAGATGCAAGTAGGCAACCGGCTAGCATCATCACACCGCAAAGGACGAATTGGAGTGCTCCATATCTTGGGGGCATTTTCGAGAATAGTGACTACTACTAGTGCGCCCGTGATGCGTCATATAGGCTTATGTCGGGGAACAAGAATATAGAATATCATACAGGCCCGTACCCAGGATTTCGTTTCGGGAGGGGCCCAAAGATTAAAAATAATGTTACTGAAGATTCATATAATTCTAATTCTCGGTGTGCCTTTTACGGGTGTTTTTAACAGACACTTTAAAATTTTCCACTGGAACTGTTATTGTATTACATTTCTTTACGTTTACTGTCTTGTTATTTCTGCAAACCACGTCTTAGACCTTCTAAATAATTATATATCTGTTTTAGATTTCGGGAGGGGGCCCCCCCTCTGGGTACGTGACTGATCATATACGAAATACGAATGAGTTTGCTCATTTCAAACATGGCAGACATATTTGCTTTGAATGGCAGTAAGTCATATGGTGAAAATTGACTCAGTACCTTATAGATGGAAACGAAACTGATCCGGTCTAAAATCAATTTAAACCTTGTTGTAAGGTTGAAAGGTTGAAACTAGCCAACAGTTTTTTCCAGGTTTACGAATGTGATTTCACGAATTAGAAATAGGATGACCGTAGGGTTAAACCATATGTCTATTTCGGTCTGTTTTTTTTTAACAATTGAAAGTAATGAATTTTATGTTTTTGAGAAACTAATAGATGTTTCGGTAATTGTGAAGGCATGTAGGCATCTTAGCATTCTCATAATGGAATGCTCGTTATTTTGCCTTGACTTATTGGGCAATGGTGGTTCAATAACTCAAGAATCTTACAAAGTTTTCTCTGTGAGTTTCTAATTTTTATCGACCGTAGCTCAGTTCATCTTATTGACCTTTTCAAATACAAATACTATATAGTTCTTGGTCATCTAAACGTTTTGGTGTCAAATAACCGGTCTGTGTATTTTTTTACGTTTCGTCTTCGACTAAACAGAGCATTACAGTTCATGTTGAACTGTTCAACTGTTGATGAAAATTAAATATACTGTTAGGGACATCATCAGTAGAAAAAATTCAGTTCCACTGCAACTATCGGGCTGATCGGACGCAAGTTCGTGTTTCTCCAGTGGTGCGGTAAATTGTTTTATTCCGCTTTCAAGGTCATTTCGTATTCTATTGTCTGAATCAGTGCGGTCGAGTGATAGTTCGAATTAATCCGTCTTCAAGGTCAATTGTGAGTTGTGTAAAGAAGCACTGTGTGGTACCGTTAGCCAGCGCCCAGCTGGGCGCTGCTGCTATATTGTTAACAAATACATTGGACAGTGTATAGTGAAAAAACGTATAAGATTCCATTGTACAGTGCAGAAAGAGACTGCAAAAAAGTGCTTTTTCCTCTAGGAGGTTTTTTGCACTTTATTGATCAGGAATATCCACCGATTGCCTAGGACCGGGCCTTGTCTGCCGTTCACCCTTTGAGAGCTAAAGCTAAGTATTTTTGCCTTTTTCTTTTTTCCCCCTGTTCTTCAATACCACTACATTTGTCCTCCAATATTTACCCGCACGGACACATTTCCGTGCCATGACAGAAGGCACAGAATTGCCTGACCTCCCTCCAGATGACAAAATGGAATCATCTTATAGCCAAATATCTCGTGTAAAAAATTATCCCGATGGACTTGCACTCCCGGCCGGACCGTATGCGGTTTACATCCGGACCAAAGCCAACGGTAAAAAATTGAATCTTCTAAGACTTTCTGAAGACCTGTCCTCGCGATACA